>NW_027362767.1:235727363-236327363 GCF_046119375.1 Phyllobates terribilis | reverse complement strand
CCCTGACTCATCCATGTGAGATTTCTGCTAATAAAAGAGCAGGAAAAATAGGACTGGGCATAATGGCTTTCAACCTGTCTGGTCCATGGGCGGACATATCATTGGTACAACCTATGCAACCGCACAGGTGCCCAAGAGCTAAAGGGGTCCACTTTCATCTCCAAAACAGCAACGATTGGTCTACAAAGAGCCCATATACTGTTCTTGCCCTTTTCTGCCTGTGTCCGCCATTGGTCTGATCCATATTTACCCTAATAGCAGACACTGGATAAAGTCTGCTGTTGACTATAGACCTAATATTGTAGGGGATCCTACTGAAATCGGTGGAATTTGCTAACAAAAGTCTCCAGTCTAAACAGAGAAGAGTGTAATGAGAACAATGTATGATGGTTTTCCTAATTCGAGGGTGCAAAACTTGCAGTCCGAGGGCCACATTGGGGGCCGGCAATGCTGCTCTGTGCTGCCCTGGTGCCCTGGTCACAGACATTGTTGCCCATGTCTGATGACTGCTCACATGTATATTCTATATTACAGAGAACAGGAGCAAGTACAGGTATTTATTATTTTACTTGCTCATATAGCGCCAACATATTCCGCAGCGCTTTGCAGACATTGTCAACACTGTCCCCATTGGGGCTCATAATCTAAATTCACCATCAGTATATGTTTGGAGTAATCACTGAGGTTGCACTGTATAGCCATCTCCAATATCAACAGAATGGGGATATTTCGATCCCTGTGTGGAGCGAATTAGGTGGCGAAACGGCCGAGGCTATCCTCATTGGGAATAGTGAAACATTCTGCAGTTTAGCAACTCACAACTACAATGGAGAAGGTAACATGCATGTATGGTCTCTGAATGGGGGGAGAAGAAGACCCCTAGTCACCTCAAAGATTGGAATCCTGGATGTGGAATTGACACCTATCAGACAATTATAGCACATACTTTCTATATTCCATAAATATTCCATACTGGTTCAAACTGACAATGTGGCTCTTGCTTTTTGCAGCCATGTTCTAATCCAAGGACCTCAAGAAGATAAGATCTGGGACTCAGAAACTGTAGTTTCACTGATTTTTAAGTTGGGCGCTTTGCAATGCAATATTTCAGTTTGATGGGTCAAGAATCAGAACTTGTATGTGGAATTATCCCAAAATTCTGATGACATCATAGGATAGATGTATTCATAAATGATGTAATATATTCTCTAGAACATCATGTTGGGTCATGTGTTATGCATTTATAATCATTGTGGTTAATATTCAGAATGAATAATAAAATCAAGGTGAAGAGTATCTCCTATACTTCCTTGGTAGACACGATAGAAAAATAAATTGCGATTGTAAAGATTCAATTAATTAAGGTTTTCTCCAATTAATCATCTTTTTCAAGTAGTGTGACGTCCATGCAGGTGCCTAATAACAGGACTACCCCTGGGTAGATGACTATGCTGGATCCCTACTTTCTGATGAAGACCAGCTGTGTCACTCCTATTCTGCTTTCTTTATCATATCCTCCTCCTATGGCTTTTTAGAGGCTGAATTGTAACCCAAAAGCAATGAGATGGATGCGACCATAAACTGATCAATGGGAATTCTAAATAAAAGGGTGTTCAATTTTCCATTCAGAGCGCCACATCTGTTCAGAGGCTATTAATGGTATTGCAGCCTATCCACATTCAAGTGAAAGGAGGCTAAACTGCAATACCAGACACTGCCCCTAGACAAATGTGGCGCTATTTCTTACAGCACAGCAGATCCTTTTTCCTAGCCTTGGACAATAAAAAAATCTCATTGCGACAATAATTTTTGGTCCAATGAAATGTTGGTGTGCAGGACGCACCAGGAAAACCACAAAATGTCCGATAATGAATTATACCTTTTGATGTTGGAATTTATCCTGCAAATAGATCTGATATTCTTCATCAATTTTGTTTGTGGATTGATTTATTCCAACGTGTCCTGTGTTTCTCTGGTTTTCTGTCCTCATCTCCTGTTTTGTTTCTTTTATGTTTTTAACATAAAAAAATAAACCAAATTTTAATTTATCTTTAAAAAAAAAGGAATTTATCTCAAAATAAATTAGCTGTAATTTTTTTTTGGGAAAATTCAATTAGTTTTAAGTGTTTAACACGGAGCCAAAACATTCCCTGGACAGAAGCCCCCTGGCATCTCCACAACTGCAATATTAATACCCTCTATAGTCAGTAGCTCTTTCCATATACTCATTTGTCAAGTCAACTATTGGGTCATCAGTTTGCTAACAGTTATCAATCTTTTCAACGCCCCTATTTTACTTCTTCCCATTGTTTCTCATAGGTGATACCCGAAACTTTGATTAATACACAAAAAATACCCCAAAATCTACATTGTAAATTAAGATTTTAGTTTCCTTTTAACTAATGTAAGCTTGGATTTGTGTAATCTATGGCTCAGAACCCTGCAGACATTGCCAATATTCTATTAATTGGATTGATGCAGTAGATTTCCACCCAACTTTACCACCCAAATGGTTTCCACATGTCATTAGACTGTTATTCAATTCATAAAATTACTGAAAATTTACACAATTTTAGAGATGAGCAAATCGATTTGATGCGAATCGAATTCATGTTGAATGCTTTATAAAATTTGATTTGCCAAAAAAATGCCTGCCACTATTTTCACGTTGAAAAAAATCACAGTCATAAAATGTTTACATGATCTCAGGATCGACTACACAGGTTTCCCGATATTGCATATTATGAAGCCAATCAGGAGGGACTATCATAGCCTGTATAAAAGTCAAGGCAGAAAATGCAGCAGCCATTTTAGGGTGATTTTGATAGTGAGAGGACATCAGAGCGCACAGCTCAGCAATAGAGATAGAGAGAAATCCCTAAAACATTGTACCAATACTCCAGACAACAATATGTTGTACACCTGCAGCAGTGAAGAAGATTAGTGTAGTATAAAGTGTAATACAGAGAATTAGATGATAGAGGAAAGAGAGATAAGAGGGCTGCCAGCAACAATGTCAGACTCGGTGTGATTGTTCAATGACACAGTGTTTTTTATCATCTATCCAGCCACATTTGAATTCCAAGTACACATTTTGTTTTTAATTCTTAATGTTCTAGAAAGCAGAAGCAAGACAGCGCAATATTTTTTACCGAAAAAAAATCTGAAATCAGTGTCAGTCACAAATGACTGTACTGAGTTATTTCATTTCTTGTGCAATCCTTTTTATGAAGGAGGAATATTCGTTGTTGTTTTTTTCAAATGCAAAAGAAAATTCCCCAAAATCCAGACATATAATCGTGACTGTCTACCTTACAAAATGTGCGTGTCGCAAATAATTTTATTTTACACATCTGTTGTACTTGTCACATTTTACATCTGTGCAAGCTATATCAATACAGCACCATATTGTAGTTCCTGGCTTTTTGGATGTGTTTCTACATTTATTATTACATCATTTTTGGGAAAGTGGTTACATTTTGTTAATTAAAAAAAGAAAAAGAAAAAAAGCAATTAAAAATGTAGACTATTTACTATCCATATCTGTTTTTGCAAACCTGTTTTGCTAGATCAATTTGACAACCATACACGTCACACTTATACTGCAGTCTATTGGCATATTTTACTTTCTGTGGGTTTACCTACCTACCTAACATTTATTGCTATGTCATTTTTGACAAAACTTGAATAATTAGAGTTAAAAACATTGCCAAAAGTTAGAACCAATCCACAAGAAAAAGATCCCAGCACCGCTCATCCACTAACTTTGCCTTGCGGTTAGTATTTTACATCGAAACATTCAACTAAATCCCTTCATTAGTGCTCAGCAAAAGTTAGACAGTCATCGAAAGTAGCTTCATACCTGAAGTGGGAAAGCATAATGGACAAGGTGAAATGGCCGTATGCCATGTGCAGTTCGTCTGCACTCCCTGTTCTATCTATGTGCCTTAAATAAAAGAAGAGGTATATACCTGCATTTGGTGAGTGCTGCAATTGAATTTTCCTTGCTCTAACTTAAGTTATTGTCAAAAGTTAATTATAGTGTTGTACAAAATGTATGGTAAAAGAAAAAGTGGCAATGGCAAGGAACGAGGTAGTGTAAAAGGGAATAAAAAAACCTACCATGGCTAAGAATGTGCGAGTCGCTAGCAGCAGAAGCACCACTACCACCACTGAAATCAGCCATCTTTGCACTATTACTACCAAACGCAGGTCAAAATTAACCTCCTTTGCCTCTGGTAAGCAAATTGGTGGGGAGGAAGTGGAGGGTGTTATGGAATAAATGGCATATCACATTTCTCAATTATAGCAGGATATTACCTCTGTAAGCGACACCATCAGTTTGAATCAGTGATCTGCACAGACCGGTCTTCTTGATCATAAATGACCAAAAGAGATAATTTTTAGACCATTTTTTATTTTAAAAAAAAAGCAACATGAAAAGTGTGTCGGTGTACTATGTTAATAAGTGGGCTGGTGGTTACTACCGGGTTAAGATCTATTTCTATTGTATGGTCACTTTCACATTTCCAAGGCTGTGTTTCTGTCAAAGAGATTGAAAGGGTTTGGATACAGTCCTTGGATACCTCAGTGTTTTACACATGTCTTTTCAGCGCAAATTGGGTTTTTGAAGTATTTTGATTCAAGGCAAATCAATTTGTGGCAAATCAAAATTCATCAAATCTGGCAAATTCGGATTTAAAAAGATTTGATCATCACTACAGAATTGAGGAAAATTATGAAAAGGTGATTTTATAACATGGATCTATAATGTAGCTAGTTGTAGCTAGCAGGATTCTGCCGGGGGAAGGCGCCTCGGGGACACTATCGAGCTACTCACCCCAATTGAAAACGCTAAAGTGTTAGGTTGTAAGTGGGGCCGGAATCAAAATTGCCGCTGTCTATGCATCTGATGGGGGGATATCAATTCAGGAACAATCTAAAGCACATTGGCTTCTGGGAGACAATGGAGGCTCTGTTTAGCTTTCAAAAAAAAATTCACAGGCTTCTTCTAATGCAGACATAAAATCACAATAATTAATGACCATATTAAAAAGATGAATGGCATGAGAAACTAGCCGAGACCTCTGAAGGCTTGCTTCTGTATAAGACATTGAAGAACAAGGTGTAGAGAAACAAGATCTGCTAATGAGAAGCAACCTATCAATTATTCAGGTCATCCTGCCATTGGTGCTGTACTTTATCCTACTATTTATATGGGTGGATAGTAATTCTATAATATTTATAATCTTTCTTTGAGTTAATTTACTCAAGTATCAATTCAGGCATCAAATTAATAACACTTAGTAGTTACATTTTTCCCAATTGAACCAAATAAAAATAAAGTCATCAGTAAATATATGGAAACTGTCCAAGACAGAGAAAAATCCTACAAACTTATCAGATTTATGGCATCCCATATTGTGACCCCTGCTGGTGGGTTGGGTAAGTCACAATGTAAGAGAATGCAATGATTAGATGACATGACATCACTGTGTCCATAGTACCACTGAGTCTATACAAAAAATGGAATGAAGGGAAATTTTTTCAATAAGTCTGACCTACAGTACAGACCAAAAGTTTGGACACACCTTCTCATTTAAAGATTTTTTTGTATTTTCATGACTATGAAAATTGTACATTCACACTGAAGGCATCAAAACTATGAATTAACACATGTGGAATTATATACTTAACAAAAAAGTGTGAAACAACTGAAAATATGTCTTATATTCTAGGTTCTTCAAAGTAGCCACCTTTTGCTTTGATGACTGCTTTGCACACTCTTGGCATTCTCTTGATGAGCTTCAAGAGGTAGTCACCGGAAATGGTCTTCCAACAATCTTGAAGGAGTTCCCAGAGATGCTTAGCACTTGTTGGCCCTTTTGCCTTCACTCTGCGGTCCAGCTCACCCCAAACCATCTCGATTGGGTTCAGGTCTGGTGACTGTGAAGGCCAGGTCATCTGGCGTAGCACCCCATCACTCCCCATCTTGGTCAAATAGCCCTTACACAGCCTGGAGGTGTGTTTGGGGTCATTGTCCTGTTGAAAAATAAATGATGGTCCAACTAAACGCAAACTGGATAGAAAGCAAGCCGCTGCAAGATGCTGTGGTAGCCATGCTGGTTCAGTATGCCTTCAATTTTGAATAAATTCCCAACAGTGTCACCAGCAAAGCACCCCCACACCATCACACCTCCTCCTCCATGCTTCACGGTGGGAACCAGGCATGTAGAGTCCATCCGTTCACCTTTTCTGCGTCGCACAAAGACACGGTGGTTGGAACCAAAGATCTCAAATTTGGACTCATCTGACCAAAGCACAGATTTCCCGTGGTCTAATGTCCATTCCTTGTGTTCTTTAGCCCAAACAAGTCTCTTCTGCTTGTTGCCTGTCCTTAGCAGTGGTTTCCTAGCAGCTATTTTACCATGAAGGCCTGCTGCACAAAGTCTCCTCTTAACAGTTGTTGTAGAGATGTGTCTGCTGCTAGAACTCTGTGTGGCATTGACCTGGTCTCTAATCTGAGCTGCTGTTAACCTGCGATTTCTGAGGCTGGTGACTCGGATAAACTTATCCTCAGAAGCAGAGGTGACTCTTGGTCTTCCTTTTCTGGGGCGGTCCTCATGTGAGCCAGTTTCTTTGTAGCGCTTGATGGTTTTTGCAACTGCACTTGGGGACACTTTCAAAGTTTTCCCAATTTTTCACACTGACTGACCTTCATTTCTTAAAATAATGATGGCCACTCGTTTTTCTTTACTTATCTGCTTTTTTCTTGCCATAATACAAATTCTAAGGCTATGTGCCCACGATGCAGAAATGAAGCAGAAAATTTCTGCAGCATTTCTGCATCTCCCTGGCATAAAAAACGCATGCAGATTGTGCATGCGTTTTTCCTGCAGAATACATGCGGAATACATGCGGATTCACATGCGTATCCACATGCCTTTCTGCATGCAGATTGACAAGCGCTTTCCAGGCGATAGCATCACTTGTAAAGTGCTTGACAACTAGGTCACACTATATAAATCCATGCAAACGGCATGGATTTATATAGTGTGACCGTAAAAATAAAAAAATAAAGCTATACTCGCCCCCGATGTCCCGGCGTGTGCTGCAGCGCTGCTTCCTGGCTGGTTCCTGGCTGCCGGCATATCGCGAGACAGAGCGGTGAAGGGCCTGCGGTCACATGACTGTGACGTCACTGAAGGTCCTTCAGCGCTGCCGGCATGCAGAGAGAGCCTTCGGAAAGGTGAGTATAAACTTTATTTTTTATTTTATTCTTTTTTTACAGGTACAATGGTACCCAGGTCTGGATGAGAGTCTCCTCTCCTCCAGAACTGGGTACAATCCGCACATAGAGACGCATAAAATCCGCTTGCACAAATGTACAGATGCGGATTCTATGCGTCTCAATGCAAGTCAATGGCGGCCATTCCGCTGCGCTTCCGCAAAATTAATGAACATGCTGCGGATTTTTGTACGCAGCATAAACGCTGCGGAAAAATCCGCAACATGTGCATAGAACATGCGGAATCCCCTTGGGGACCATGGGGTGCGGATTACCTAGCGTTTTACAAACGTTTACGCTGCGGAAATTCCGCAGCATAAACGCTTGAAAAACGCTACGTGGGCACCCAGCCTAACAGTCTATTCAATAGGACTATCAGCTGTGTATCCACCAGACTTCTGCACAACACAACTGATGGTCCCAACCCCATTTATAAGGCAAGAAATCCCACTTATTAAACCTGACAGGGCACACCTGTGAAGTGAAAACCATTTCCGGTGACTACCTCTTGAAGCTCATCAAGAGAATGCCAAGAGTGTGCAAAGCAGTCATCAAAGCAAAAGGTGGCTGCTTTGAAGAACCTAGAATATAAGACATATTTTCAGTTGTTTCACACTTTTTTGTTAAGTATATAATTCCACGTGTGTTAATTCATAGTTTTGATGCCTTCAGTGTGAATGTACAATTCTCATAGTCATGAAAATACAGAAAAATCTTTAAATGAGAAGGTGTGTCCAAACTTTTGGTCTGTACTGTATATGGGGGATGTGCCTAGATTGTGAACAATCCCCATTAAGTCTTTGTTTAAGAAACAGGTATTTTTTGTAGAGTTTAATATTCTAGGCTGGCTGGCAGCAGAAATACAGTACATATAGTGCTGGCAGAATCATGATACTTAGGCCACGGCCCCACTATCTGTATTTGGTCAGTATTCGGTCAGTATTTTTTCTCAGGAGTGGGAGCCAAAACCAGGTGAGGAACAATCAGAGAAAAGGTATAATAGAAACAAGTCACCAATTCTGCATTTATCACCCACTTGTCACGCTGTCTCTGTATACTGGAGGTAGGGGGCCTAAGCTGACCCTAAGCTGGGGCCCTGACTAATCCCTCAACCTGGAGGTACTGTTAAAGGTACAGAGGTCCAGGCCGCCAGCGTAACCCCTACCTCCTGAGGATCCCTGCACCTAAGTAATCTAGTCCTGAGAAGGACCCCGATCACAACAAAAGGGGACAAGTAATAATATGCCCACACACAGTACTTAGACGAACGAGACAGTACAAGGGAAAAACCAAAACCACCTTGCATACAAAAACTACACAACTACAACAGAGGGAACACCAACGGGAAAGGAGATAAATGATAAAGCGAGGAAGGGAAAAAACTCTCCGAATACACTTATCTCTGAAACTCCAAATACCACGATCCGCTCTGTTAGTCTGCATGAAATGCTTTCACCGACACTTCCCTAACAGACCAGCAGGCATTTGAAGGAGTCTCACTACAGCAGCATTGATTGCAGCTGGGCGAGGCTGGACCTCGTCTAGCACAGAGAGAGAATTAACTCCCTCACTGCCGAAAAATACAAAGCACCAAAAAGTCAGCTGCGAGAAGTCAGGCTGTGTAATCGTGACGATCTTCGTGGCGACACACCCGTGACAGTACCCCCCCTTCTACGAGGGGCCTCCGGACCCTCAGGGCCAGGTTTATCCGGGTGAGTCGTGTGGAAGGCCCGAACTAATCGGTCTGCGTTGATATCCGACGCAGGAACCCACATCCTCTCCTCAGGACCATACCCTTTCCAATGAACCAGGTACTGAAGGGACCGGCGATTAAAGCGTGAATCGATGACCCTCGATACCTGGAACTCCAAGTTACCCTTGACCACCACTGGAGGGGGAGGTAAAGGTGACGGTACCACCGGCGCCACATACCTCTTAAGCAACGATCTGTGGAACACGTTGTGAATTTTAAACGTAGGGGGGAGGTCAAGACGGAATGCCACCGGATTAATAATAGAACTGATTCTGTACGGCCCGATGAACCTGGGACCCAGTTTCCAGGAGGGAACCTTAAGTTTTATATTCCTGGTAGACAACCATACCCGATCGTTCACACTTAGGTCCGGACCAGACACTCTCCTCCTATCAGCCATACGTTTGTATCGGTTCCCCATAGTATTCAGATTCTTCAGCACCCCTCTCCATACTGAAGCGAGTGATGAGGAAAATCGTTCCTCCTCAGGAACCCCCGAAGAGCCCCCCCTACTGAAAGTACAAAACTGGGGGTGAAAACCATATGCCCCAAAAAACGGGGACTTACCAGTGGACTCGCTCCGCCTATTATTAAGAGCAAACTCTGCCAGAGGTAAGAAAGAAGCCCAGTCCTCCTGGTTCTCTGACACAAAACACCGGAGATATGTCTCCAAGCTCTGGTTCATACGTTCCGTCTGACCATTGGTCTGAGGATGAAAAGCCGATGAGAACGACAAATGCATACCCCGCCGTGCACAAAACGCCTTCCAGAACTTGGACACAAACTGAGACCCCCGATCAGACACCACCTCGGAGGGTACCCCGTGAAGCCTCACAATCTCCCCAATGAACACCTGCGCAAGAGTTTTAGCATTAGGGAGAGCCGGAAGAGCGATAAAATGTGCCATCTTGCTGAACCTGTCCACTACAACGAGTATGACCGTTTTACCCGAAGACGGAGGGAGGTCTGTAATAAAGTCCATAGACAGATGAGTCCAAGTACGCTCCGGGATCTTCAAAGGTAAGAGGGCCCCAGACGGACGGGTATGTGAGGTCTTAGAGCGCGCACAAACCCCACAGGACGCGACAAAAGTTACCACCTCCTTATGTAAGTTAGGCCACCAAAACCGACGCGAGAGGAGATCCACAGTTGCTCTACTCCCCGGGTGTCCTGCAAAAACTGAGTTATGGTGTGCCTCGATCACCTTTTGTCGCAACTGATCTGGAACAAACAGTCTCCCCGGAGGTCCAACAGGGGCGTCCCCCTGAGCCTCCAATACCTCCTCCTCCAGCTCAGAGCATACTGCCGAAACCACCACCCCCTCCTGAAGGATAGGAATCGGGTCGTCCGTATTCCCGGCCCCAGGGAAACTACGAGATAAGGCATCCGCCTTTACATTTTTTGACCCAGGACGATATGTAACGACAAAATTAAACCTGGTAAAAAACAATGACCACCTAGCTTGTCTGGGATTCAGACGTTTCGCGGACTCCAGATATAGTAGGTTCTTGTGATCGGTGATGACGGTGACCGGATGGACTGCCCCCTCCAAAAAATGGCGCCACTCCTCAAAAGCTAACTTAATGGCCAAGAGTTCCCTATTGCCGACATCGTAATTCCTCTCAGCGGACGACAATTTTTAAGAGAAAAAGGCGCACGGATGCCACTTACCAGGGGACGATCCTTGTGACAATACTGCTCCCACCCCTACCTCGGAAGCGTCTACCTCTACAATGAATGGCTGTGACGCATCCGGTTGAATGAGTATGGGTGCCGAGGCAAAACATTTTTTCAAGGAGGAGAATGCTTGACAAGCCTTGTCAGACCACCTAGAAAAATCCGTCCCCTTTTTAGTCATGTCTGTGAGAGGCTTAACCATGGACGAGAAATTACGAATGAACTTCCGGTAATAATTAGCAAACCCCAGGAAACGTTGTAGTGCCTTAAGATTCTCTGGCCGATCCCACTCAAGAACTGCCCGCACTTTCCCAGGGTCCATACGAAAACCGGACGCTGAAACCAGGAAGCCTAAAAACTGGAGTTCCTGTACGGCGAACACACACTTTTCCCATTTGGCATACAGTTTATTATCCCGCAAGATCTGTAACACCTGCCTAACGTGCTCCTGATGAGACACCAGATCCGGCGAGTAAATTAAGATATCATCCAGATATATGACAACAAACTGTCCCACCAGGCGGCGAAAAATGTCATTAACAAAGTGTTGGACCACCGCCAGGGCATTAGTCAGACCGAATGGCATGACAAGGTTCTCATAATGCCCCTCCGGAGTGTTAAACGCCGTCTTCCACTCATCCCCCTCCTTCATCCTAATCAGATTGTACGCCCCCCTGAGATCCAACTTAGAGAACCATTTGGCGCCCACGATCTGATTAAAGAGATCGGGAATAAGTGGGAGCGGATACGGATCTCGGACCGTAATCCGATTAAGTTCACGGAAATCCAGGCAAGGGCGTAGGCCTCCATCTTTCTTCTTAACAAAGAAGAACCCTGCAGCCACCGGTGAAGATGAAGGTCTAATATGCCCCTTAGCCAGACTTTCTGAAATATAATCCTTCATGGCCTGCCTCTCAGGACCAGAAAGGTTATACAACCTAGCTTTAGGTAACTTGGCCTCAGGGAGCAGTTTTACAGAACAGTCATACTCGCGATGAGGAGGTAGTTCCTGACACCCTTTCTCCGAGAATACATCCTCAAAGTCCGCCAGAAATGGAGGTAAGACCCAAGGAGTAACCGCACCGATGACCGTGTTCATGCAGTTTTTAGTACAGAATTTACTCCATTGGCTTATCTCTCTGGTTTGCCAATTAATAACCGGGTTATGCTTAGTTAGCCAAGGAAGGCCCAACACTATAGGAGTGGGAAGACCCTCCAACACGTAGCAAGACAACAGTTCTTTATGTATCGCCCCCACTTGAAGTTTTACGTCATGCACAGCTTGCAAAAAACTTCCCTGACCGAGAGGCCTGGCATCGATCGAGAATATGGGGATGGGTTTAGCCAACTCACTCAATCGCATACCTTGAACCCGGGCAAACCGAGCATCAACCAGATTAGCCCCGGCCCCACTATCCAGAAGAACAGATATCCTCTCAGTTCTCGTACCCACCACCACCTCCGCCGGTACGAGAAACTGAGACGAACCTAGGGACGAAATACCTACTCCCAGATTGCCGTCCACCACACAACCTGGGATCAACAGTTTTCCGACGACTCTTCACTCTGCAAGGGACGGGATGGACACCCCCCAATAAAATGTCCATTTCTCCCGCAGAAGAAACACCTTCCTGTCTTATGGCGCACCACCGGTCCCCTCCCCCGAAATGATGTCCCTCCTAATTGCATAGGCTCCTCTGGACTGACCAGGGGAACCACCATATGAGGGGACCTTGTAGGAGGTGGAGTCATCACAGGGGGTAGAGTTATCCCGCACCTCTCCCGAAGCCGTCTGTCAACGCGAATAGCAAGGGCCATAGCGGCTTCCAGTGACGCGGGAGAGTCATACTGTGCCAACACATCCTGTAATTTGTCGGATAAACCTTGACAAAACTGGCTCCTAAGAGCCGGGTCATTCCACTGGGTGTCCGTGGCCCACCTACGGAACTCCGAACAGAATTCCTCCGCCGGACGATCTCCCTGCTGGATCCTACGTAACTTAGACTCAGCAAGGGAGATCCGATCTGGGTCATCATATATGAGTCCCAGAGCAGCGAAAAACCTATCCACTGACTGGAGAGCCGGGGAGCCCGGGGGAAGAGAGAACGCCCAAGATTGTGGGTCCCCTTGTAGGAGCGAGATGACAATTCCCACCCTTTGTTCTTCACTCCCCGATGACCGAGGCCGCAGCCGAAAGTACAACTTGCATGCCTCCCGGAAAACAAAAAACTTGTCCCGCCCCCCAGTGAACCTGTCAGGGAGAGCTACTTTAGGTTCTGGTCCGGCTTGCTCCTGAGGATACAAAACCTTGGACCTAACGTCCGCCAGCTCCATGGACAAACTCTGCAACTGCCGAGCTAGACCGGCTACTGGATCCATGGTAGCTGGAGAAAAACTAAGTGGTCGGTGAAAATGTCACGCTGTCTCTGTATACTGGAGGTAGGGGGCCTAAGCTGACCCTAAGCTGGGGCCCTGACTAATCCCTCAACCTGGAGGTACTGTTAAAGGTACAGAGGTCCAGGCCGCCAGCGTAACCCCTACCTCCTGAGGATCCCTGCACCTAAGTAATCTAGTCCTGAGAAGGACCCCGATCACAACAAAAGGGGACAAGTAATAATATGCCCACACACAGTACTTAGACGAACGAGACAGTACAAGGGAAAAACCAAAACCACCTTGCATACAAAAACTACACAACTACAACAGAGGGAACACCAACGGGAAAGGAGATAAATGATAAAGCGAGGAAGGGAAAAAACTCTCCGAATACACTTATCTCTGAAACTCCAAATACCACGATCCACTCTGTTAGTCTGCATGAAATGCTTTCACCGACACTTCCCTAACAGACCAGCAGGCATTTGAAGGAGTCTCACTACAGCAGCATTGATTGCAGCTGGGCGAGGCTGGACCTCGTCTAGCACAGAGAGAGAGAGAATTAACTCCCTCACTGCCGAAAAACACAAAGCACCAAAAAGTCAGCTGCGAGAAGTCAGGCTGTGTAATCGTGACGATCTTCGTGGCGACACACCCGTGACACCACTCCTGGTTTTGGCTCCCACTCCTGAGAAAAATTACTGACCAAATACTGATAGTGGGGTTGTATCCTAAGAGAAACAAGTGCACCAATTCTGCTTTTTTGAACCACTCCTGGTTTTGGCTTACAAATACTGAGGAAAAATACTGACCAAATACTGATAGTGGGGCCGTGGCCTAAGAAAAAAACTATAAAGAGCATGATCTTGCTGCCCTTATCCCACACAACAAGAGTGCACATACCAATATAATATGTCCAGGAACTGTCCCGCTTCTCATGCTTTGTAACTTGCCATTCACACTTTAAGGCCGCGGCCCCACTATCAGTATTTGGTCAGTATTCGGTCAGTATTATTTCTCAGGAGTGGGAGTCAAAACCAGGAGTGGGTGATAAATGCAGAATTGGTGACTTGTTTCTATTATACCTTTTCTCTGATTGTTCCTCACCTAGTTTTGGCTTACAAATACTGATGTAAAATACTGACCAAATACTGAACGTGTGACCATAGCCTTAAAGGATAACTTCCTGTGTTGAATTGTAATTACTGCCATTTTATTTTTTCTATTATATAATATTTTGGTCCAGCATTCATAATATAGAGTGACTTAATGTATGGACTGCCCATCATTTTATTAACAGGTCTGCTCTTCCTAGAAACAGTGCCGCTCTATAGGCCATGTTTGGTACTGCAGCTGTACCTATTGCCCCAATCTAAAACACCTCTTTAAATTTCCTAATATTGTATCACTATGAAGATCTTATCTGTACATAGGAAAGGATGGCTAACACATATAGATATAATATTGGATAATAACAGACTTTAATAAAACATTTAACGAACGGCAAAAACAGAACAGAGTAATGAAATAACGAGGGGTATGGGCTTAGGATATGGGGGTGTCAGTGTCATTACTGGCATGTGCATTGTTTTGGGTCACCCGCTGACTTTGTTTAGCCCTCAATAAGTAGTTCCCAGGCTTCTTGCAATGCAGATGAAAAATCATAATTAAGAATGAGTCTATTGAAAAGACGCATGACATGAGTATCCAGCCAAGACTTCCGTAGGGTGACTGACACTGCGCTCCAGTGGTGGAGGACGCCATATACAAGGACCAGGGTCAATGTGGTGGCAGCTGTAATAAAGGGGGTGACATTTATGGAGACTGCACAGAGACATATAAGAAGGACGGTCACAATGATAATTAAGCAGATCATCATGACCTTCCCAAAGAGTATTTGCCTGGTGTTGGTCAATAGGGTTGGCAGAAAGTTCTTGACTTGGCTGCTGGCGTCTATCCCCAGTGCCGGACTATTCTGCTTCTGCTCAGTCTCAATTTTGGAAAGGCGACTTTGGAATAATCCCATCTCATCCTGTAATAAGAGAGAGAGATGTAAAAATAACATCTAGCCAGAATTCTCAGTCTGTGCTCTCTACGTGTACTCCAGGGCTACAGGCCACGTCTATAGGGGGTACTCGGTGTAAGATCAGAGCATTGAGCATGCTTTCACCAGCTGCATTATCAGAACATACTCATCTGGAGCACAGATGCTGGGATATGTTTTACATGGATGTTTGTCCTGATGTGCTGTATATAGGTAACAGGAGCGGTGCACTGACCCAGATGTCTCTTTCGCGCTCATAGGACTGGTAGGCTATCTTTTCCTCCATGAAGAGAATCGCCTCCTTCATATTTTCCATCTCCACGTTCTGTTGCTCTTGTAGGTCGTTCATATTTACCAGCAGCTGACTGTACCTTATTGAATGAGCAGGGAACAAATCTCATCAAACTATATATACTATACTATATATACACTATACTATATTATGGTTCTTAATGATACTTTCCGGGAGATATCTTATTACAAAGTCAGTGGGCTTGCACTGAATATATTACAATATATATTGGCAGATACAACTTTGAAAAGTCCAAACGTGAGACATTGAAGCAGTGTCGGATTGGGGTGCCAAGGGCCCACCTGTAACCAACTCCAGGGTCCCACTTTTCAGCTACATACAAATGTGACATTATCTTCAATCACAAATTTATATAACAATGAACTGGGTATATTGTTACATGAATAAGATGCTGCCTTGTGTCATTCTGGTGGAGGGTATGAAAAGGAGCAGGAGGGCACAATTATTTAAATTTTTGCACTGGGCCCACTAATAGCACTGGTAATAACAGCAGATTGTGCTGCCACTATTACCAGGTTGTTATAATGACTGATCATCCTGACTATCTAGTTTATACTACACTGCATAAATACTCAATGGGAAAGGAAAGGTCGATACAGCTTCTGATCCACAATTCAAGATGATGTAATTAAAATCATAAAGTCTGTATTTCCATAGTTAAAAACTTAAAAAAATCCAAACAAAGAACATAAAAAATCCTATAATAAGTGGATAGTAGGGGGGACATGGGGCAAAAAAAAAAAGAAAAAAACAGACGCGTTTCAAATGCAAGAGCGTTCTTAAACCAAGTCTGAGAACTCTCTTGCATTCAAAACACGTCTGCTAGAGGTGATCTTCACTGGAGTGTGTGTGTTTGTGGAAGAGGAGGAGCAGACAGACAGACAAGGAAAACGACTAAGGAGAAGATCTCGAGGGGTGACTGTGAAATACTCCTAACAGATCCTATGGGACTCCGGGAACGCAAAGTTTCAGCCAAGGCTTGAGAGTTGTGGGTCTAAGAAGAGACAAGTCAGCAAGGCTGGGGGCACATACAGTACAGACCAAAAGTTTGGACACACCTTCTCATTTAAAGATTTTTCAGTATTTTCATGACTATGCAAACTGTACATTCACACTGAAGGCATCAAAACTATGAATTAACACATGTGGAATTATATACTTAACAAAAAAGTGTGAAACAACTGAAAATATGTCTTATATTCTAGGTTCTTCAAAGTAGCCACCTTTTGCTTTGATGACTGCTTTGCACACTCTTGGCATTCTCTTGATGAGCTTCAAGAGGTAGTCACCGGAAATGGTTTTCACTTCACAGGTGTGACCTGTCAGGTTTAATAAGTGGGATTTCTTGCCTTATAACTGGGGTTAGGACCATCAGTTGTGTTGTGCAGAAGTCTGGTGGATACACAGCTGATAGTCCTACTGAATAGACTGTTAAAATTTGTATTATGGCAAGAAAAAAGCAGATAAGTAAAGAAAAACAAGAGGCCATCATTGCTTTAAGAAATGAAGGTCAGTCAGTCCGAAAAATTGGGAAAACTTTGAAAGTGTCCCCAAGTGCAGTTGCAAAAACCATCAAGCGCTACAAAGAAACTGGCTCACATGAGGACCGCCCCAGGAAAGGAAGACCAAGAGTCACCTCTGCTTCTGAGGATAAGTATATCCGAGTCACCAGCCTCAGAAATCGCAGGTTAACAGCAGCTCAGATTAGAGACCAGGTCAATGCCACACAGAGTTCTAGCAGCAGACACATCTCTACAACAACTGTTAAGAGGAGACTTTGTGCAGCAGGTCTTCATGGTAAAATAGCTGCTAGGAAACCACTGCTAAGGACAGGCAACAAGCAGAAGAGACTTGTTGGGCTAAAGAACACAAGGAATGGACATTAGACCAGTGGAAATCTGTGCTTTGGTCTGATGAGTCCAAATTTGAGATCTTTGGTTCCAACCACCATGTCTTTGTGCGACGCAGAAAAAGTGAACGGATGGACTCTACATGCCTGGTTCCCACCGTGAAGCATGGAGGAGGAGGTGTGATGGTGTGGGGGTGCTTTGCTGGTGACACTGTTGGGGATTTATTCAAAATTGAAGGCTTACTGAACCAGCATGGCTACCACAGCATCTTGCAGCGGCATGCTATTCCATCCGCTTTGCGTTTAGTTGGACCATCATTTATTTTTCAACAGGACAATGACCCCAAACACACCTCCAGGCTGTGTAAGGGCTATTTGACCAAGAAGGAGAGTGATGGGGTGCTTCGCCAGATGACCTGGCCTACACAGTCACCAGACCTGAACCCAATCGAGATGGTTTGGGGTGAGCTGGACCGCAGAGTGAAGGCAAAAGGGCCAACAAGTGCTAAGCATCTCTGGGAAATCCTTCAAGATTTTTGGAAGACCATTTCCGGTGACTACCTCTTGAAGCTCATCAAGAGAATGCCAAGAGTGTGCAAAGCAGTCATCAAAGCAAAATGTGGCTACTTTGAAGAACCTAGAATATAAGACATATTTTTAGTTGTTTCGCAATTTTTGTTAAGTACAGTACAGACCAAAAGTTTGGACACACCTTCTCATTTAAAGATTTTTCTGTATTTTCATGACTATGAAAATTGTACATTCACACTGAAGGCATCAAAACTATGAATTAACACATGTGGAATTATATACTTAACAAAAAAGTGTGAAGCAACTAAAAATATGTCTTATATTCTAGGTTCTTCAAAGTAGCCACCTTTTGCTTTGATGACTGCTTTGCACACTCTTGGCATTCTCTTGATGAGCTTCAAGAGGTAGTCACCGGAAATGATCTTCCAACAATCTTGAAGGAGTTCCCAGAGATTCTTAGCACTTTTTGGCCCTTTTGCCGTCACTCTGCGGTCCACCTCACCCCAAACCATCTCGATTGGGTTCAGGTCTGGTGACTGTGGAGGCCAGGTCATCTGGCGTAGCACCCCATCACTCTCCCTCTTGGTCAAATAGCCCTTACACAGCCTGGAGGTGTGTTTGGGGTCATTGTCCTGTTGAAAAATAAATGATGGTCCAACTAAACGCAAACCGGATGGAATAGCATGCTGCTGCAAGATGCTGTGGTAGCCATGCTGGTTCAGTATGCCTTCAATTTTGAATAAATCCCCAACAGTGTCACCAGGAAAGCACCCCCACACCATCACACCTCCTCCTCCATGCTTCACGGTGGGAACCAGGCATGTAGAGTCCATCCGTTCACCTTTTCTGCGTCGCACAAAGACACGGTGGTTGGAAACAAAGATCTCAAATTTGGACTCATCAGACCAAAGCACAGATTTCCACTGGTCTAATGTCTATTCCTTGTGTTCTTTAGCCCAAACAAGTCTCTTCTGCTTGGTGCCTGTCCTTAGCAGTGGTTTCCTAGCAGCTATTTTACCATGAAGGCCTGCTGCACAAAGTCTCCTCTTAACAGTTGTTGAAGAGATGTGTCTGCTGCTAGAACTCTGTGTGGCATTGACCTGGTCTCTAATCTGAGCTGCTGTTAACCTGCGATTTCTGCGGCTTGTGACTCGGATAAACTTATCCTCAGAAGCAGAGGTGACTCTTGGTCTTCCTTTCCTGGGGCGGTCCTCATGTGAGCCAGTTTCTTTGTAGCGCTTGATGGTTTTTGCAACTGCACTTGGGGACACTTTCAAAGTTTTCCCAATTTTTTGGACTGACTGACCTTCATTTCTTAAAGTAATGATGGCCACTCGTTTTTCTTTACTTAGCTGCTTTTTCTTGCCATAATACAAATTCTAACAGTCTATTCAGGAGGACTATCAGCTGCGTATCCACCAGACTTCTGCACAACACAACTGATGGTCCCAACCCCATTTATGAGGCAAGAAATCCCACTTACTAAACCTGACAGGGCACACCTGTGAAGTGAAAATCATTTCTGATGACTACCTCTTGAAGCTCATCAAGAGAATGCCAAGAGTGTGCAAAGCAGTCATCAAAGCAAAAGGTGGCTACTTTGAAGAACCTAGAATATAAGACATATTTTCAGTTGTTTCACACTTTTTTGTAAAGTATATAATTCCACATGTGTTAATTCATAGTTTTGATGCCTTCAGTGTGAATGTACAATTTTCATAGTCATGAAAATATAGAAAAATCTTTAAATGAGAAGGTGTGTCCAAACTTTTGGGCTGAACTGTACATTAAAGAAGTTATCCACAGGCGGATGGTTTATGTGGTTCCTGAAAGTGTGCTGAAGCTAGAGAAAGTAGGAAGAAGCAGCTGAACTGGTATAGCTGTCTGGGAAGCTTGAAAGCCCCTGACTCCGCTACTGAGAAGTTTCACCACTTGTGCCGCTGACAAATGTTTGTTGAAGACATGCCTCTGTACTGTAACCAAAAGAAAGATGTCTGCATCTTCTACTGTGCTTTCTTGATCAATGAAACAAACAGTAAAGTAAAACTTGTTTTTATACACTGTTGTGGACTCCCGTTCTTGGGGTCGCAGGGAACCACAGCCAGGCGTGGCAGACCAGAGGAGGCAAGAAGTGTCCACAGCCACAGCAGCAACACACACACACTGAAAACAGGCCTCTCTTTTCTGTGGCGTGCCTGGGTGCGGAGTACGGAAGACACGTGGCGCAGGAGAGAGAGTACCAGAATAAATGCAGCCCAAGATGGCAACCAGAAGCATGGACTCCAAGATGGCGACAGTGAAGAGAAGAAGGACCTCCTATTGTGGGTGTGGACGGCACCTGAGAGCGCAAAAATGTGTCCACCCCCACAGGGAGTCGGCTAGAAGAAGAATGTTCTTTGCAGCCAGGATCCAGCCAATAATGGGAGGTGCGTACCTGAGGAGGGCATGGTGCAATGTAAGACACGGCCCATCGGGTGGAAGATGGTAAAGTCAGGAAGCGTGGCCGAAAGCGGTGTTGCCAGGAGTGAGGCATGATGCAGCAGTTGAGACAAGTCCGGCTCAGGAAAAGGTGGAGCCAAACCCACAGGAAACGCGCGGTGATTAAGAGGTCGGTGCCATTTTCCCTACAGAATGTGGAAAGAGAGAAGCTGGGAAAGACATCAGTCGTAATGGCATACAGTGACCGCGAGGCAAGAGCACAGCTTATATCTGTGATGAATTCCTCAGAAGCATTGAACAGTGGTATGCTTAGGTGAGGAAGATGTTAGTGGAGCTCCAGGAAGGATTTTGGGCCTTGACTTCACTCTGGGAGCCCGATGGAGACGTAGTCCCAGTGATGACTTCATTTGGGAATGGCTTGGCTCTGCCTGAGATGAGTCTGGATGAAGATGGAGAGATGCCAGGAGACACATAAGCAGTGACCAAGGTGCCTTCTGGGCAGTTGCAGATATACAGTTAGTCTGGAGGGCTATTTTAAGGGTTCAATTTCCAAGGAACCCCTATCTAAAGGCTGGAGACCAGTCGGGTCTTAAGGACTCAAGTTTGAGGCGTCCCGCCTCTGTTTGTTTGCAAAAAGGAAAATAAGGAACTGATGGACCTTTTTGGCTGTAGGGCTTGTGTTGTTTTTCTCTCCCTTGAAGAGATGGAGGGACTGTCCGTGACTCCCTTGTTGTTAGCAGCGGACAACTGATGTTGTTTGTTTTACCCCCTGGCTGGATTGGAGAACTTTGCAGCTGCGAAAAGGTTGCACACCCTTCGCTGAGAACGGTGCAAAATCCTAAATAAGGACTGCATGGACTGTGTCCCCATCCTATGGACAGATGAGATACAAGGGACTTTACCCCTCATGGACTGTGTCCTGATCGTGAGGAACAATGTTTGGGGAGGGAGGATGGACGACCCGATGTTCCAGCCAGGTCAGGAACCTTGAGGACTGTGCCCTTGGACAGGAAGGGCTGGAGCTGTGTTGACCTGTGGTCTTCTGTTAAGTATGGACATGGACACTTTGTTTGAGGGTCTTTACTAAGCAGGACCGGTGGTGGTAAAGTTATGGACTGTATCGGTTATTGTTCCAGGGCTCTTAACCGAGAAGGGCTGAATGTCCAGTGAGGAGAAAATGTCTGAGGAAGACTTCAGTCCGAATGTATCAAGATGTTTGATTGTGTACTAACCCTTGTTTTAATGCCCCGTATGGCCTTCGGACGACCATATTTAAAGTATGGGGGAATGTGAGAGTGGTGAGGATAGCGTTCCATTCCTCTGGCATTCCCTGGTGGTTAAATGTATGAAAATGTATTTTACATGAGTTTTACTGTACTGTATTGTAACTGTCCTTCATTGTAGTTAATAGTTATCTCCCTGGGGCTGCATTGCAAACCAACGACAGACAGTGGATCAGAGACAGTTATGACAGGGATAACTGTAGGCCGGCCCAGGTTGGGGTGGAGGACTGAGAATTGTGGGTTAGTGACAGGAACAGGAAGTTTAGTCTAGTGAGTAAGTTCAGACAAGGAATGAAGTCAGGACACCTCTCTGGTCAAGGTGATCTTCACCTGAGTGAGTGTGTGTGGGTGTGTGTGTGTGTGTGTGTGGAAGAGGAGAACAGAGAAGCAGACAGACCGAGAAGGAAAACGACTAAGGAGAAGAGCTCAAGTGGTGACTGTGGAATACTCCTAACAGGTGAGTTGGGGAAGGGAACTATGGTTCAGCAACTTGTGAGAGACCTTATGGGACTCCGGGAAAGCAAAGTGTCAGTCAAGGCTTGAGAGCTGTGGGTCAAAGAAGAGACAAGTCAGCAAGGCTGGGGACACAGACAGTAAAGAAGTTAGCCACAGGCGCTTCGTTTACGCGGTTCCTGAAAGTGTGCTGAAGCTAGAGAAAGTAGGAAGAAGACGCTGAAGAGGTATAGCTGTCTAGGAAGCTTGAAAGCCCCTGACTCCGCTAGTGAGAAGTTTCACCACCTGTGCCGCTGAAAAATGTTTGTTGAAGACCTCAGTACTGTAACCTAAAGAAAGATGTCTGCGTCTCCTACTGTGCTTTGTTGATCAATGAAACAAACAGTAAAGTTAAACTTGTTTTTATACACCGCTGTGGTTTCCCATTCTTGAGGTCGCGGGGATCCACAGCCAAGCTAAGCGTGGCTGACCAGAGGAAGCAAGAGGTGTCCACAGCTACAACAACAACTCACACACATTGGTAACAGGACCCCGTTTTCTGTAGTGAACAGGGTTGCTGGACTCATGACACTCACCTACAGCTAACACCCTGGGCACCGTTACACTTGCACATACGACTGGCTGCAGTGGTCATGTGGATGTGTGGTTTCTTTGCTAGAATAGCAGTGCTACAATGGCGGGAATTAGGCAGATAAGTGTTGGGTTTGTATTGTTTTTTGTTTTAAACCTTTTCCTGCTGCTAATTTTGTGTGTTACTTTTTTTTTTTACAATGGTCTACCTCTTTAATAAATGCCACCTACAGTACACACATAGAAACAAATGTAGTAAATATATGCACTTTTGTGTGTGTGTATACAGGAAAAAGTGGGTACGGAAAGTATTCAGACCCCTTTAAATTTTTCACTCTTTGTTTCATTGCAGCCATTTGGTAAAAGCTAAAAAGTTCATTTTTTTCTCATTAAAGTCCACTCTGCACCCCATCTTGACTAAAAAAAAACAGAAATGTAGACATTTTTGCAAATTTATTAAAAAAGAAAAACTGAAATATCACCTGGTCATAAGTATTCAGACCCTTTGCTCAGTATTGAGTAGAAGCACACTTTTGAGCTAGTACAGACATGATTCTTCTTGGGAATGATGCAACAAGTTTTTCACACCTGGATTTGGGGATCCTCTGCCATTCTTCCTTGCAGATTCTCTCCAGTTCAGTCAGGTTGGATGCTGAACATTGGTTGACAGCCATTTTCAGGTCTCTCCAGAGATGCTCAATTGGGTTTAGGTCAGGGCTCTGGCTGGGCCAGTCAAGAATGGTCACAGAGTTGTTCTGAAGTCACTCCTTTGTTATTTTAGCTGTGTGCTTAGGGTCATTGTCTTGTTGGAATGTGAACCTTTGGCCAAGTCTGAGGTCCAGAGCATTCTGAAAGAGGTTTTCATCCAGGATATCTCTGTACTTGGCAGCATTCATGTTTCCTTCAATTGCAACCAGTCGTCCTGTCCCTGCAGCTGAAAAACACCCCCATAGCATGATGCTGCCACCATCATGTTTGACTTTTGGGATTGTATTGGGCAGGTGATGAGCAGTGCCTGATTTACTCCAAACATATCTCTTAGAATTATCACCAAAGTTATCTTTGCCTCATCAGACCAGAGAATCTTATTTCTCATAGTCTGGGAGTCCTTCATGTGTTTTTGAGCAAACTCTATGCGGGCGTTCATATGACTTTCACTGAGGAGAGGCTTCCGTCGGGCCACTCTGCCATAAAGACCCGACTGGTGGAGGGCAGCAGTGATAGTTGACTTTGTGGAACTTTCTCCCATCTCCCTACTGCATCTCTGGAGCTCAGCCACAGTGATCTTGGGGTTCTTCTTTACCTCTCTCACCAAGGCTCTTTTCCCACAATTGCTCAGTTTGGCTGGACAGCCAGATTTAGGAAGACTTCTGGTGGTCCCAAACTTCTTCCATTTAGGGATTATGGAGGCCACTGTGCTCTTAGGAACCTTAAGTAATGCAGAAATTCTTTAATAATTATACAATAACATTGTATGATTTTTACATAATTAATTAGTATTTTATTGCATGAAATAATTTTGATACAATAGAAAAACAGAACTTAATATTTGGTACAGAAACCTTTGTAATTACAGAGGTCAGACGTTTCCTGTAGTTCTATTCCAAGTTTGCACACACTGCAGCAGGGATTGTGGCCCACTCCTCCATACAAATCTTCTCCAGATCTTTCAGGCTTTGGGGCTGTCACTGGACAACATTGAGCTTCAGATCCCTCCAAAGATTTTCTGTTTGGTCCAGGTCTGGAATCTGGCTAGGTCACTCCAGGTTCTTGAAATGCTTCTTATAGAGCCACTCCTTAGTTGCCCTGACTGTGTGTTTCGGGTCATTATGATGCTGGAAGACCCAGCCACAACTCATCTTCAATGCTCTTACTGAGGGAAGGAGGTTGTTGGCCAAAATCTCGCTATACATGACTCCATCCATCCTTCCTTCAATATGGTGCAGCCGTCCTGTCCCCTTTGCAGAAAAGCACCCCCAAAGTATGATGTTTCCCCCACCATGCTTCATGGTTGGGATGGTGTTCTTGGGGTTGTACTCATCCTTCTTCTTCCTCCAAACATGGCGAGTGGAGTTGATACCATAAATTTGTATTTTGGTCTCATCTGACCACATGACCTTCTCCCATGCCTTCCCTGGATCATCCAGATGGTCATTGGCGAACTTCAAACGGGCCTGGACATATGCTGGTGTGAGCAGGGGTACCCTCTTGCGTGCCTTGAAGGATTTTAATCCATGAAGGCATAGTATGTTGCTAATATTAATATTTGAGACTAGGGTCCCAGCTCTTTTCAGGTCATTGACAAGGACCTCCCATGTAGTTCTGGGATGATTCCTGACCTTTCTCAGAATCAGCCTTACTCCAAGAGGCGAGAACTTGCATGGAGCCCCAGACCAAGGAAGATTGACAGTCATCTTATGTTTCTTCCATTCTCTAATAATTGTGCCAACAGTTTCTGTCTTCTCGCAAAGCTGCTTGCTTATTGTCCTGTAGCCCATCCTGTACCCCAGTTTTATATCTGGTGTCCTTAGACAGCTCTTTGGTCTTGGCCATGGTGGAGACGTTGGAGTGTGATTGATTGAGTGTGTGGACAGGTGTCTTTTATACAGGTAACGAGTTCAAACAGGTGCAATTAATACAAGTAATGAGTGCAGACTAGGAGGGCTGTTTAAAGAAAAACTAACAAGTCTGTGAGAGACAGAAATGGTGCTGGTTGGTAGGTGATCAAATACTTATTTCATGCAATAAAATGCAATTTATTTATGTAAAAATCATACAATATGATTTTATTTTTTTTAAGATTCTGTCCTTCACAGTTGAAGTGTAACTACGATAAAAATTGCAGACCTCTCCATTCTTTGTAGGTGGGAAAACTTGCAAAATCGGCAGTGTATCAAATACTTATTTTCCCTATACAGTGAAGTTAAAAAGTGTTTGCCCCCTTCCTGATTTCTTATTCTTTTGCATGTTTGTCACACTTAAATGTTTCAGATCACAAAACAAATGTAAATATTAGACAAAGATAATATAAGTAAACACAAAATGCAGTTTTAAATGAAGGTCTTTATTATTAAGGGAAAAAAAATCCAAACCTACAGGGCCCTGTGTGAAAAAGTGATTGCCCCCTAAACCTAATAACTGGTTGGGCCGCCCTTAGCAGCAGCAATTGCAATCAAGCGTTTGCGATAACTGGCAATGAGTCTTTTACAACGCTCTGGAGGAATTTTGGCCACTCATCTTTGCAAAATTTTTGTAGTTCAGCCACATTGGAGGGTTTCCGAGCATGAACCGCCTTTTTAACGTCATGCCACAGCATCTCAATCAGATTAAGTTCATTACTTTGACTAGGCCACTCCAAAGTCTTAATTTTGTTTTTCTTAAGCGATTCAGAAGTGGACTTGCTGGTGTGTTTTGGATCATTGTCCTGCGGCAACACCCAAATGTGCTTCAGCTTGAGGTCATGAACAGATGGCCAGACATTCTCCTTCAGGATTTTTTGGTAGACAGAAGAATTTATGGTTACATTTACCACAGCAAATCTTCCAGGTCCTGAAGCAGTAAAACAGCCCCAGACCATCACACTACCACCACCATATTTTACTATTGGTATTATGTTCCTTTTCTGAAATGCCATGTTACTTCTCTGCCAAATGTAATAGGGCATATACCGTCCAAAAAGTTAAACTCTTGTCTCGTCAGTCCACAGAGTATTCTCCCAAAAGTCTTAGCGATCATCAAGATGTTTTCTGGCAAAACTGAGACAAACCTTTATGTTCTTTTAGGTCAGCAGTGGTTTTCATCTTGGAACTCTGCCATGCATGCCATTTTTGCCCAGTCTCTTTCTTATGGTGGAGTCATGAACACTGACCTTAACTAAGGCACGTGAGGCCTGCAGTTGTTTGGATGTTGTTGTGGGGTCTTTTGTGACCTCTTGGATGAGTTGTTGCTGCGCTCTTGGGGTAATTTTGGTCGGCCGGCCACTCTTGGGAAGGTTCACCACTGTTCCATGTTTTTGCCCTTTGTAGATAATGGCTCTAACTGTGTTTTGCTGGAGTTCCAAAGCTTTAGAACCAGCTTCATAACCTTTTTCAGACTGATAGATCTCAATTCCTTCGTTTGTCATTTGTTCCTGAATTTCTTTGGATTGCAGCATGATGTCTAACTTTTGAGGATCTCTTGGTCTACTTCACTTTGGCAGGAAGGTGATATTTAAGTGATTTCTTGATTGAGAACAGGTGTGACAGTTATCAGGCCTGTTTGTGGCTAGGGAAATTGAACTCAGCTTCCCAAAGATGTGATAAACCACAGTTAATTTATGTTTTAAGGGGGGTGTGTCACTTTTTCACACAAGGCCCTGTAGGTTTGGATTTATTTTTCCCTTAATAATAAAAACCTTCATTTAAAAATTTCATTTTGTGATTACTTGTGTTATCTTTGTCTAATATTTGTTTTGTGATCTGAAACATTTAAATGTGACAAACATGCAAAACAATAAGAAATCAGGATGGGGGCAAATACTTTTTCACACCACTGTATAATATATATTGTGGTAGATCGCCTCAATCAGCTGCTCAAAAGGTAGTCACAGGAACACTTTCCATTTAAGTTTTCAACTGGTTCATTAAAACGTACTGCATAAACCAGTGCAACCTTAAGTAAATAAACCTGGCCCTTCTAGCATAATAGGAAAAACAAAAAAGCATATAGTACAGTCTGTGTGACTGCGGGGATCCATCCGCTCAAGGCAAAAACACGGTTTAGTTCTCTTTAACACGAGCACAGCTCTGGAGATCTCGTCTCCAGACACACCGAACACTGAATGAGTCCAAAAGCTCCACATTTAGCTTCTGAACCACACCCTGGGGAGGAGATATGGTGAACAGCCTCCCACCCGCTCTTCAGCTGTTCACTAAACCAAGCCCTTAACACGGCCGATTAACCCCTCTCAGTACTCAGTATGCTTGAGCATTTTTTCCAGGTTCATATCACTGAGGCTAACATCCTGATTGACACATATCTCCCCTCCAGTATTTTACCAGTGACATTCTCTCTCCCCCCCCCCCCCCCTTCTGCCCAAAGTCGGGGGTTTGGCACCTTCAGTCACTAAAAAGGGAAGTCTAGACAGGGCATCTGCATTACCGTGTAGTTTCCCGGGCCTGTGCTCCACATGGAATCTGAAGTCCTGGAGTTCTAGAAACCACCTAGTCATCTGGGCATTCTTCCCCTTCCTTTCTCTCATCCATCTCAGGGGCGCATGGTCTGACACTAGTCTGAACTTACGGCCTAGCAGGTAGTACCTCAGACTGTCAATTGCCCATTTGATGGCCAAGCATCCTGTTTCTACTATAGCATAATTCTTTTCACAAGAGGAGAGTTGCATACTTAGGTATAGGATTGTACATTCCTCACCATTTATTTCCTGGGACATCACGACCCCAACCTTACCTCTGAGGCGTCTGTCTAAACCACGAACTGCATACTGAAGTCAGGTGCGAGCAAGATCAACTGTTTACAGAGCGAGCTTCAACGCTTGGAACGCTGTCTCTGCTTCGGAAGACCACTTGGCCATTGACCTCACAATATGCAGTGTGTATATATATATATATATATATATATATATATATATATATATATATATATATATACAGGGGTGGACACATCATTAGTGCAATCACACAGGGGCCCAAG
Source organism: Phyllobates terribilis (assembly GCF_046119375.1). NCBI lineage: Eukaryota > Metazoa > Chordata > Amphibia > Anura > Dendrobatidae > Phyllobates > Phyllobates terribilis. Next base: position 236,299,099 of record NW_027362767.1, on the reverse strand, counting down.
GTGTAAAGGAGCCCATTTCCACCTCCAAATGCACAGGTGCCCTTTTCTGTCTGTATCTGCCAATATGTGTGTCTATATATACAGTATGGCATGTAAAAGTTTGGCCACCCCTGGTCAAAATTACTGTTATTGTGAACAGTTAAGCAAGTTGAAGATGAAATGATCTCTAAAAGTCCTCAAGTTAAAGATGACACATTTCCTTTGTATTTTAGACAAAAAAAAAAAAATATATATATTGTAATTTTTTACATTTAAAAAATTACAAAAAGGAAAATGGGCCGATGCAAAAGCTGTCTTTTTGCACACACATAGTGACTAGCCCAACCCCTGAAATAAAGGTCATATGCTTGAATTAAAGATTCCCCATCCTTCCCTCACACTATCTAACTGCTTTTCTTTTTTTACTACTTCCTCTTTGATGACGCTTCTTTTGAGAATCCCAGTGTATGCTGACTCAGCCTCTGCCCCCTCCCTGAAACAAAACTTTATCAGTAACCTTCATTTCAGGTGTTGGGCTAGTCCCTGCACGATGTGCGCTGGTCTCTGTACACTGGGTATTCTGACAAAGCGCACTGACAGTGTGCTCTATTGCCGGCTCATTAGTGCTGATCTGAGCCAGCGAGAGAGCGCACTGTCTTTGTGCACTTTGCACAGTGCACATCGTGCAGAGACTAGCCCAACCCCTGGAATGAAGGTCACTGATGACAGTTCATTTCAGGGAGAGGCTAGAGGCTGCAAAAGTGACTGTAGCCTCTGCCCCCTGATCACACTTTATTTGAGTATTCCAGCATGCACCATATCCCATAAAAAAGGAAGTTAGTGTAGTTAGGGAAGGATGAGGAATTTTTAATTCAAGTATATAAGAAAATAGTTTCGATTACGGCACTAAATAAATAGGGATTTAGGATGAAAATTCATTTGTATTTCCGACCACCTCTTTAAGACTTGGAAAACATCTTGAGATAATTCTTCAGCAGACGAGGATCACCGGCATCACTTGTGTGAGACAGGAAGATGATACTGGTGCAGTGAGTAACATTGATAACAATGTGGTATGTAACAGTCACCCTTTGAAACTGATGCCGCAGTGGACAACTTGCCATGAAAATTGCACTTACTGTATATGGAGCTGCTACACCCCGGGCTTTATTGGTTCCCATACCAGGCATTGCTGCTATGGGAAGAACTGGGTCTATTCAGGCTGATATGTCATTAGTCAAAAACCTATATACGATGGCAGTGGCATCAGACATCATGGATACAGGAGAGACATCACACAGAAAACTACGCTTTTCGCCAGAGTATTCTATTAACACCAATCCAACCTACCTGAGATGTTGTTCTCGAAGTAACTCCGTAATAATAATATTGTCCGTGTATCTACTTTTTAGTTGCAGACACTCATTTTCTAGGAAATCCTGTCTGTTCTTCACTGCAGTGATTTCTTTCATGAGAGTTTCATTATTGCAACACTTCCTAACCAATGGTCCAGATATTGGTATTCCTCCCAGTAGGTTGGGTGATGTCGGGGACTGGATCACTGTTAGTGATGAGTCTTTATCATGAGAGTACGAAACCTTGTCTTGCACTGTACAAACATCAGACGAAGACTCTTCACTCAACGTGAGCTGCGTAGAAGGGCTTTGAAGACCGTCTACTGATTTAGGGTCAACATCTTCTTCAACTACTGCTTTGCAAATCTTGGACAGCTCGTTGTTGAGGTGGGCCTCTTCTTGTTCTCTAAGCTTCTTCTGACAAGCTTGTAGATCAACAATTTCTACATCTATTGGACCGTTCACTTTTTCCGATTCTGGTTGGGCACCTTTGGGCAACAGATGCAGATAATCAGCTTTGTTCTCTAATTCACTGGTCTCTTCCGTGAGTGATTGCCCCGATGGCTCTAACATCTTCTGCATAAAATATGACCTCCTGGAGAAATCCTCTGCCCATCCTGGATCGTGCACGTTCTCGGGTAGATTGGCTACTACTGGGGATGAAGCAGTCTGGTTTACTGCAGTTTTCCTTGTTCTACCCTTAAAGGGTCCTATCTAGAATTACCAGACAAAAATTTACTTTACTGCACTACAGTAAAATAAAAAAATTCCAAATCTTTTAATTAAGAAAAATTAATGACAAAAGGTAAAATATCATATCAATGATTTCCTATAGACTTTAAAGGGCTTTGTTTACTACCTGGATAACCCCTTTTTAAATTAACTTTAAAAATTAAAAAAAAACATATTCACCTCCGGCACCAGCAATGTCAGAGCCGGGTCTGCTGGCATCCGCATGGCCACCGGAGCCTTGCAGCCAGTCCAGCAGCGGCCATTGTGCTGCTGCACTCTCACTTCTTTCGATTATCCGACATTCTTCTGATGGAAGTGAGAGCTCAGTAGCTCATTAGCAGCCACTGATTGGCTGCAGGGGTCACATGGCTTAACAATGCCACGTGAACCCTGGCAGATACAGTGCTGACATTGCTATAACGGCGCAGGGGCAGAAAGTATGTGTCCTTTTTATTTTTCAAGGGGGACAACTTAGGGTCATCTAAGTCCAGTTCAATGGCATCACAGGGGCAGAGCATTGGTCTCAAGAGCTGATAGAAAAGTTACAAATTTCTATTGGGCAGTTCAATTTAAAGCTTTGCTGTGTAGACTAAGACAGGGTCAACAGAGCCATCTCATTATCATTAGTGGATTTGCCATTAATCATAGCCATATTATATTACTAAAAGCCTAAATAGGGCAAAATAGCAACACTTTACACATAGATTAGACTCTGTATGCCCCTTCCTTGCCATTCTGGTCTACGAAGGAAAGATTGTATTCTTAGAGACTGTTCTGATTATTCAGTTCTGATGCCATCAATCTTTAAATATGGCTGCCCCCTCAAAAAGTTTTTAAAAATAGAAAAAAATAGGCACATTAAAGTAAATGAATAAATATAATTTTCTTCTACAGACTGATATATAATAAGAGACATGAAACATTAAATTTAACTGGTGGTAGTATATACCCATACCATATGACTAAGTCTGGACATCTTGTCATTGCTGACTGCAGAGAATGCATCTTCTGTCTGTAAATATATTGAAAAAGTAAAAAGTCTCATGTGTATTACACAATGGGGAGCACATTTTTGGCTTTTACTACACCCAGATCATCTTTAACCTCTTAAGGACGCCGCTATTACATTCTTGTACTTATTAGTGGTATGATTTTGGCTTACATATGATGTGTTAAAATTATTATTTTTTTCCAGGGGTGGGAAGAATGGGAAAAAAAACAGCAATTCTGGAATTTTTATGCCGTGCAATAAAAGTGACAAACACTTTATTCAATGGGATTCCAAATGTATTTATTTTTATTCAAACGCATGTATCTGAGGCTATAAATATTTTTTGCAATTGGTTTTATAGGCTTTTTGATTCCTTGCACATTCAACTTTGATATGATCTGTGGTCATTAATCAGCTGAAAGTAGGTCAGAAAAAGAAGATAAAAGATCTACAAACTCCCGTATCCTTCAATCTGGATGAGCTCACTGATAGATTCTCAGTGAACTCATTCTGCAGCTAGCAATATACAGTGCAATACAGAGACAATAGAAGGCAAACGGTGCAACATTCTTACTGACACCCACTTGCAAAAATTATTTTTAGTCCAAATGCATGCATTTAAGGAAAAATGTGTCTCCAATGATGGACAAACTGTTGAATGCATCAAAAGCCACATTTTTTTTTTTTTTTTTAGACACTTTCTAGTCTGACAAGAGGGCATGGCTTACCTGAATAGTGGGTGTGACTTTTTAAAAGAAAGGAGTGTGGTTTAAATGTGACACCTTACACAAAAAAATGCACAACATTCTAGTGCAAAGTAAGTAATCTTATAGGTGGTGTAAAGTTAGACTAGACAATTTAATGGCCTGTGCACACGTAGCAGATTTGTTGCCTTTTTTCCACTTTTTTTTCTGCGCAGATTTGTCACAAAACCTGAAGGCTTTCCTAGTACCAGCAAAGTGAATGAAAGGAGTCTCATGCACACGTTGCTTTACATCTGCAATATGTCAATTTTACAGGTTTTTTTGTGCAGATTTCACCCATTATAATAAATGGGAGAAAATCTGCACCAAAAACACACGTAAAAATTCCATCAAAAATGCGCTATTTTACACAGCATGTTTCCTGCCAAGAGATGCAGAATTGGTGCAGAAATTTCTGCTGAAAATAGTTAACGTGTGCACACCCCCTAAATATGCACCAGATTAATCAAACAGCTCTGAACCACTTTGAAAAATGTGTCACATTTAAAGAGCCGACAATTCCTTTAAGGCTGCGTGCCCACTATGTGTTTTTCAAGCGTTTTTGCCGCGGAATTTCCGCAGCGAAAACACTTAAAAAACGCTTGGTAATACGTGCCCCATGGTCCCCAATGATAATCCGCATGTGCTGTGCACATGCTGCGGAAATTTCCGCTGCGGATTATCATTGCGGAAAAATACGCAGCATGTCCATTAATTTTGCGGACACGCAGCGTAATTGCCGCCATTGACTTGCATTGAAACGCTTAATATCCGCATGACTACATGTGCACATGCGGATATTATGCGATTCAATGTGCAGATGTTACCCGGGCCTGGAGAAGAGGAGACTCTCCTCCGGACCCGGGTACCATTGTACCTGTAAAAAAAAGAATTTAAAATAAAAAATAAAGATTATACTCACCTTCTGATGGCCTCCAGTCTCCTCAGCGATGCGTCTGGTCTGTTGTATGGGTCGCGGTGGTGTGAAAGGACCTGCCATGACGTCATTTAGTCATGTGACAGGTCACGCAACCGCCGACGTCAGCGGTCGCGTGACCTGTCACATGACTAAATGACATCATGGCAGGTCCTTTCACACCACCGCAACCCATACACAGACCGGACGTAGCGGAGAAAACACCGGGGGCCATCGGAAGGCGAGTATAATCTTTATTTTTTACCATTCTTATTCTTTTTTTTTAACTATTACTTGGTCACAGTATATATGCCGGTTGCATGGATTTATATAGTGTAACCAAGTTGTCAAGCACTTTCCAAGTGATGCTAAAATCGCTTGGAAAGCGCTTGTCAACCCGCATGTAGAAATGCAAGTGAAGAACGCTTCACATCCGCATGTCCCTGGCAGGAAAAACGCATGTACAATCCGCATGTACAATCCGCATGCACAATCCACATGTAAAATCCGCATGCGTTTTTCCTGCCAGGGAGATGCGGAAAAAAGATGCAGCATTTCTGCATCGTGGGCTCATAGCCTAAGGCTTTATTCACACATCAGTATTTTTGATCAGTATTTCATCAGTATTTGTATGCCAAAACTAAGAGTGTTTCCAAAACACAGAAGAGGTGTCAATCTTTCAATTATAGTTTTTCTCTATAAATTCTACTCCCGCTTTTGGCTTAGAAACACTGATGAAAAATACTGACTGACTACTAATGTGTGAATAAGCTCTAAAGAGAACTTTTGCTAATCATTTTTATTAGAGGATTTTTTTTTCATTCCTATAAAAAGAAAAATTGCATGTAAGTGGCTTCCAAACCCCGGCTTTTCCCCAGTCTATTTTCAAGCCTTCAGCTGCATTGTTATCAGAATGTACTCATGTGGAGTACGGCCCATGGCAGTGATGTGTCACTAACTCTGGAGATCAGCTGCCGCAGATGATTGTTCTGATAAGGCTACAGTCACACTATCAGTATTTGGTCAGTATTTCACATCAGTATTTGTAAGACAAAACCAGGAGTGGGTGATAAATGCAGAAGTGGTGACGCGTCTCTATTATACTTTGTCTCTGATTGTTCCTCACCTAATTTTGGCTTACAAATACTGATGTAAAATACTGACCAAATACTGAACATGTGACCGTAGCCTAAGCACAATACTCAGAGGAGAAGACAGGGGCTGCCCCATCACTGCCATTATGTGTACTCCACATGAGTATGGACTACTAAGCAGAACACTCGGGGGGGGGGGGGTAGAGGCTGCCCCATCACTACCATCATCTGTACTCCACATGAGTATGAGCTAATAAACAGAACACTCAGTGGAGGAGACAGGGGCTTATCCATCACTGCCATTATCTGTACTCCACATGAGTATAGGCTAATAAGCAGAACACTCAGAGGAGGAGACAGAGGCTGCCCCATCACTGCCATCATCTGTACTCCACATGAATGAGTGCTAATAAGCAGAACACTCAGAGGAAGAGACAGGGGCTGACCAATCACTGCCATCATCTGTACTCCACATGAGTATGGGCTAATAAGCAGAATACTCAGAGGAGGAGACAGGGGCTGAGCCATCTCTGCCATCATCTGTACTCCACATGAGTATGTGCTAATAAGCAGAACACTCAAAGGAGGAGACAGGGGCTGAGCCATCTCTACCATCATCTGTACTCCACATGAGTATGGGCTAATAAGCACAATACTCAGAGGAGAAGACAGGGGCTGCCCCATCACTGCCATTATGTGTACTCCACATGAGTATGGACTAATAAGCAGAACACTCAGAGGGGGGGTAGAGGCTGCCCCATCACTACCATCATCTGTACTCCACATGAGTATGAGCTAATAAACAGAACACTCAGTGGAGGAGACAGGGGCTTATCCTTTACTGCCATTATCTGTACTCCACATGAGTATAGGCTGATAAGCAGAACACTCAGAGGAGGAGACAGAGGCTGCCCCATCACTGCCATCATCTGTACTCCACATGAATGAGTGCTAATAAGCAGAACACTCAGAGGAAGAGACAGGGGCTGACCAATCACTGCCATCATCTGTACTCCACATGAGTATGGGCTAATAAGCAGAACACTCAAAGGAGGAGACAGGGGCTGACCCATCACTGCCATCATCTGTACACCACATGAGTATGGGCTAATAAGCAGAACACTCAGAGGAGGAGACAGGGGCTGACCCATCACTGCCATCATCTGTACTCCACATGAGTATGGGCTAATAAGCAGAACACTCCGAAAAAGGAGACAGGGGCTGACCCATCACTGTCATCATCTGTACTCCACATGAGTACGTCCTGATATCTATGCAGGTGAATAGACTGGGGAAAAGCTGGAGTTTGGAAGTCGCTTACATGCAATCTTTTTTTACAGGAATGAAGAAAAATCCCCTAATTAAATGATTTGCAAAACTTTCATCGCTGTACAAAATTATTATTATTTATTTAATTATTACAATTCTCAAATGTGATTTTCAAATATTGTTTTTTTTTTATGTGATTTTTCTAACCTTGTTATGATGAATTTTGTCCTTTTTGACTTTCGATAGGAGAGTCTTCTCTTCTTTGCCAGCTCTTGTCATCTTTTTGATAAAACTTGTCTTCGTGGGCAGCCCTGACCACTGGTATAACATCACTTTTTTGTGCTCCTTAAGCTGATGCCACTTGACTCTGGTAGACGGTTCATCGTCATCCTCTCCGTACAGCGATAGGAGGTGCACCGACTCGGACGTTGTGTCTTCGTAGTGTCCACCATTGGCCGTATCATTGTCCCGTTTGGTGTCTTTCTTCTCGTTGGAAGAAGTTATGGCGCCGGTTGATTCTGGCCCTTGCAGAGACATAGGACTGCGATGAAGGACACTTAGAGTATTTATTTGAGTGTGATCGTCACGGTCAGTGAGTCTGTATGTATCGCGTGTAACGTTTGTAGGTATCACAGATCACCTGTGATGTCTGGATATATCACACATAGGCGGTTGTCAGGTTATCCGGTATAATTTTTCCGGTAAAAGTTGCTATGGAAACGTTGCTGGGTGGGGCTAATTTCACACCTAGCAGGTTTACAATAAAGCTTGGTTGTCTTTACATGGACAGCCTGTGTCACACGTCCGACATTCAGTGTCCGAGCACAGACCGCCACCTCAGCACCGGCCATGGGTCTCCTGACCTGAACTCAACGGGCTATAAGGCGGCCAAAGCAGACATCGTGGCCCACACTCAGTGTGAAATCGGCCTAGTAGCAGCCATACACCCGCCAATTAAAGCGCCCATTTGGCCTACAGCTTTACCACCGAAGTTCTCATACACGTCAACATTCAACTAGGTCGAGACTCCCAGTGTAAGGCCTCAGTTATATCTTAAGGCTTTTTTCACATGCACATTTTTTTCCAGGACTTTACGTACGATCGCGCCTTCGAGTCAATGGGTTTGTGAAAAAAAAAAAAACGGACATCACACGGACGCACCGATGAAGGACATTTGTTTTTTTTCACGCGATAAAGACGTCGGTACGGCGTTGAAACGCGTTGTGAATAAAAAAAAACTTATTCTCATCATCATTTCTGAAGAATTGATTTACTCCAGCAGCTCAGCCCTCCTACATATTCATCCAACTGGATCCAGTATCTCCTGGAGGATTTATCCACCGGCCACAGGGCGGCAGCAGCTGTTTTTCTACATACCTACATAGGAGTTGTGCCTGTCACAACCCCACCAGGAGAGCGTAACCAGCACTCTCCTACCCTCCCTCCACAGGGTATCACCCTATTGTGCGATTTGCTTCCCACTTCTAGATTTATTGATGGTAAAAACGGACACACGAACCAGAAATGGAGTAAAAGCAGATCCAGCATGCTGATTAAAAAATAATAATAATAATAATCAAAAAGAAATTGATGTGTGATTGAGGCCTAAAGAGAAGGCCACATGGGGGTCACCAGCTATAACCTCCAACTCCTCTATACACAGGAACTTATCCAAACACTCCTGTGCTCTCTATGAGAAAGCCTCATCTCCCAAACACGGGCGTACATAGAAATCATGGGGCCCCATAGCAGAAGTTCTACTTCTCAGGGATCTCTCCCCGATCACGCTGCTCCGGTCTCTGCAGTTTCCTGTCTTCTAACCCTCTGCACTGCTCAGCACAGAGGGCACGCTGTAGTAACTAGTGTTGAGCCACCCCCGTAGTGTTCGGGTTCGGTTCGGTTCGTCGAACACCGGGATGTTCGTGGAACTGTTCGTCGAACACCTTAGAACACTGTCGAACACCGTTAAAACCAGTGGCAAGCAACTAAAAAAACATAGAAAACACCTTCAAAGGTGTCCAAAAGCTGACAAACTGCTCAGAAGACACTCTCTTTAAAAAAGCTGGCCGGCAATTCAGCGTCGGTACCCGACAATTTAGAACAGAAACAGCAGAACGCTGCCATCCAGCTTGCCATGCCGCAGACACTGAGAAGCGCAGGCATGCTTGCGCTCCTCAGTGTCTCGCTGTGACGGCATCCAGATGAGCCGAGTTCCTGTTCAATGAACTCAGCTCACCTCATGCACGTCACTGACAGCGCAGGAGAATTCTCTCACGCTCACCGCATGCGCAAGAGAATTCTCCCACGCTGTCAGTGACGTGCATGAGGTGAGCTGAGTTCATTGAACAGGAACTCGGCTCATCTGGATGCCGTCACAGCGAGACACTGAGGAGCGCAAGCATGCCTGCGCTTCTCAGTGTCTGCGGCATGGCAAGCTGGATGGCAGCATTTGGCTGCGATCCAGCCTGTCATGTGATTGTAGCAGAGCTGGAGCTGTCCTGGGAACCATGGAAAGGTAAGGATGAGGTTGCTTTATTATTTTACTTTTATTGCAGAACACATTGGCTTCAGCTGGAATTGGCGTGATGGTAAGTATGGTTTAATTTAGAACAATAAAGAATTGTGTGCTGATTTCAATTAAAGGACTTTATTCTGGGTGTTGTGTTTTTTTTTTTTAACTTTGACTATGGGGTTAGTAATGGGGGTGTCTTATAGACGCCTCTCCATTACTAACCTGGGCTTGATGTCAGCTGGCATTATAAGCTGACATCAACCCCAGCCCTATTACCCCACTGCCACCGCTACAGGGCTGTGGGAAGAGTGAGGCTAAGTGCCAGAATTGCCGCATCCCATGGATGCGCCATTTCTGGGGCGGCTGACGGCTGGTGTTTCTAGCCTGGGAGGGTGCCAATATTCATGGCACCCTTCCTGGGCTATTAATATCAGCCCCCAGCTGTCTGCCTAGCCTTTGCTAGCTATTAAAATAGGGGGGACCCCACGTCATTTTTTGGGGAGGGGGTCCCCCATTTTAATAGCTAGTAAAGGCTAGGTATTCAGCTGGGGGCTGATATTAGTAGCCTGGGAAGCTCCGTGGGTATTACCCCCTTCCCAGGCTTCAAACATCTGCCCCAGCCGTCTGCTTAACCTCCGCTAGAGACTAAAATTACGGGGAACCCCACGCCAATTTTTTTTTAATAAATCCTTTATTTTAACACTAAATGACAAGTACAGTAACCAACACTATCACTGTACTTATTATATATGTGACTGACATGTTTCTATCTATCTAATCTATGTGTGATGCTCTATTCTTTCTGTTCTAAATTGTCGGGTACCGATGATGAATTGTCGGCCGGCTTTTTTAAAGAGACGGTGCATGAAAACACTATTATTTTTTTTAATAAATCCTTTAACACTAAATGACAAGTACAGTAACCAACACTGTCACTGTACTTATTATATATGTGACTGACATGTTTCTATCTATCTAATCTATGTGTGATGCTCTATTCTTTCTGTTCTAAATTGTCGGGTACCGGTGTATGCCGCTGCTGAATTGCCGGCTTTTCATGTTTCACTGTGAGCACTGTTCCCATCGATTTGGGCAACCACTGTAATGCCACAACCACCATGGCTGTGACATTACAGTGAGTGGCAGACAATCCCTGCATGATGTGAAAAAATCCAGTTACGCTTTTGGTGCACGAACAGTTATCAAACATAACCTCGAACAGCCAAATTTTTTGCAAATCGTTCGCGTTCGTTGAACGACTTGAACACCACCCAAAACAGCTCGAATTTGAGATTGGCGAACAGTTCTAATCGAACACCGCTCATCTCTAGTAGTAACGTCATTGCGCTCTCTGTGCTCAGACGTCGCTGGCACCGGGCCCCGACTCACGGACCCCATAGTACGTCACTGCTCCCTAAGAGCAAAATGATTGGCTGTTGTGTATCCAACAAGACGGGGCCTTCTCGCCCCCAACATCATCTGTCAGGAAAGTTGATGGGCCCCATATACATTAAACTGGTGGCTGATACCACCAATATATTGGTATATAGGCAGTTTTGGCCAACTTTAATCTAATGTGTTTGGGGGTCTTAACCTACTGTCAGACTCGGGCAGCAGCTTATACCCCCTAAAAACAAAAGGATCAGGTATTGAAATTCAACATGTCCGCTTTTTCCTCCCCCATTATCACCTGTTGGGAAAGAGTCAGATGCAGGGCCGGGGTGGAGGAGGCCCCTCTCCTGAGCTGTCACAGCGCAGAGCGGGAAGACGCTGGTGACGCTGGAGTCCAGAGCAGCGGCAGCAGGTGAGGAGGAGTGAGGTGAGTATTTGATTTTTTTTTTTTAAATGTATGGAGGCATGGGGCATTATATGGGGGGTGACATCCTGCATGGGGCATTATATGGGGGGGTGATGACATCCTGCATTGGGCATTATATGGGGGGGGTGATGACATCCTGCATGGGGCATTATAAGGGGGGAACAGCCTGCGTGGGGCATTATGTGGGGGGAACAGCCTGTATGAGGCATTATGTGGGGGGAACAGCCTGCACTGAGCATTATGTGGGGGCACAGCCTGCATGGAGCGTTATATGGGGGCCAGTATTCTGTATGGAGCGTTATATGGGGGCCAGTATCCTGTATGGAGTGTTATATGGGGGCCAGTATCCTGTATGGAGCATTTTATGGGGGCCAGTATACTGTATGGAGCGATTCGCCGGTTTCTGAGCTATTGTGGAATTTACAATAGATATCGTTCATGTAATGTAAGAAGTGAAATCTTTGGCCTTGTACTATATATATATTTCTCTGCCGTATCTGTGCATCATGAATAGTGTTATGTGTTAAAGGGGCCCACTGAGACTCTTTCGCCCAGGGCCCACAAAAACCTGGAGGCGGCCCTGACTGTATGGAGGCACAAATGAGGTGAAAAGTGGGGAGGGTGCTCTAGAAATGATCAGCCATATATATCTGTGTGTAACATTCTGCTAAGACGAGTCCTGGCTGGAAGAAGTCATAATGGTCTGCGCTGGATGAAGAAGAAAAGTGAAAATGAATGACTTCAATTGGAGGCTTTATCGGTGATCATTGGGTTTTGCTTTACTGTATACCTATACCATCTGCACTGCTCCTGTGTAAAACTGGCATCTACTACTATAGTATCACTATAGGGCCACTGGTGGTAATATCGGTCTTAGTACAGTGGGGTTTTCTAGTCATCAGTATGGTGGTATTACTCAGGCACCCCTCTATGTGCTGGCAATATATGGTCATTGTGTGGCGGTATTATCTGTCTCTTGGATGTGATATTGTTAGAATGTTGCTTATGGTATTGTAGGTTTTGTTTAGTAACAAGATGGTGTTAATAATGGTAATATATTTTTTTTACAGGGGACGAACATTCGTCTTTATTGCACCAGTAACGACACTAGAGCCAACATGAGTGACATGCTAGTTGTTGTGGTGGGGGCGCAAGTCTAGATTTTGCCTTAGGGCCCAAAGGACTCTAGTGACGCCACTAATTAAAAAACCCATACAAAATACGGTAGATGGTCGACTGGTCACACTGAAATTGCTGTGTTCAGCTGCCTTTTCTGAAATGAGTCCGGAGGTCTTAAAGAAGTTGTGCAGCACTTCTTATTTTCACTTTGAGGGGCTCTACTTCGTACTCAGATGCTCAGCCCCATCCACAGAAATCAATTTTCACGCAATACCAGGCACAACCCAAGGACAAGAGTGGCGCAATTTCTGTCCCCCCAAAAAAAATTGGACTCTTTTTTTTTTCTAGACTTGGCCACAAAAAAAAAATCCAATAATTATATTTAAAAGCTACTTTCGAATTTAATTTTTCTTTAACCATTGGGATTAACGATGAAAGGAATTTATTCATCCTTTTACAAAAAAAAAAAAGATAATTTCTATTGATATGACATTAAATGTTCTCTGTGCACCTGTCAGGATGAGAGCGGATATTCATTGGACGCTCCAGTGGTTGGATAAAGCATGAATGACGGACGATGTGATGTACATTGATTATTTCCCTCCCATCATGCATTTCAAGTCTGAATAAAACATTTCTGTTGGTGAGCTCAGCTGGTCTATTATAGAGCGTTCAGCTAGTGAGTCGGATCACTGCGGAGGAGCGAGGGAGGAGAGAAGGAGCTTCTATAGGACGAGCACAGACGGCAGCGAGCAGCATACAAGGTACCTTCCAAATTATAACATATATTATTAGGACATTGACCAAAATATACGTCGTTACAGAAGGTATCGGGAAATGGTTTTATGATCCTACATTTCCGGATCCAATGCCGTCCTTGGCACTGATACGTTGCTCTGCACAGAACCATCGCACACTTGTGTGACGCCGGGCGTGACGCTCTATTTTAATGAATCGTCACAGAAAAAGACATTCGGATGGCGTTAGCCGACTATCGGAAAATTATCTTATAATTAGTGATAAAATGTGTCTATTGGTAAACGTGGGATACATTTTACATCAATTAATCACTTTTTAATATACTTTGTATCTCAATTCATCTGTACTTGCAAGATCTTTGATCTCTGTGAGAAAAAAAAAATACTTTCTTAAACCTTACTCATTTTTTTGTGCAAGGTTAAAAAAAGGACTGTTTTTCATTATTCTGCAGCAAGCCATTTTCATCCATTCTTGGTCCAGGAGTCAGATTTTACCATCAGTGTGGGATTCATTTTTCTAATATCCCCCCAAAATGTTCTTTTATAAGTTTCTCCTACCTATTAGTAAAAAACGGACAGCACTCGGATGGCATCCAACTGCTATAGTTTTTTTTTCCCCTTTTTCACTGACCCATTCACTCATATAGGACAGTTTGATCCACAAAGATAAAAAAAATGGACTCGTTTATTTTTTTATTAGTTTGTTTGTTTTGCGGACAATTGTTCTCTATAAACAACGGACGTGTGAACGGCCCCCACAGACTGTAATGGGTGAAAACATGGACAGGACAGGTTCATCTGAATGTGGCCTTGTTTCATACTTCTCACAGCTGTGAATTTGTTACAAGTGAATGCAATGCCCTTGAAATCTGCAGCAGATACATCACAGGAAATCTCTCCTGCCCCAAGATAGTTTGCTACAATGTATCAGTGTAAGCCTGGATACATCTCTCAGCTGTAAATATTTATTATTATGCTTACTTATCTAGCCCCATCATATTCTGCAGCACTCTACAGACATCATCATCTCTGTCCCTATCGGGGCTCACAATATTCCCTATCAGTATGTCTTTGGAGTGTAGGAGGAAACTATAGAACCCGGAGGAAACCCCCGCAAACACGGGGAGAACATACAAACTTCTGTTATCCTTGGTTAAAGATGAACCCAGGATCCCAGTGCTGCAAAGCGACAGTGCTATTACTGCATGGTGAATGTTTCCATTCACTGACAGCAAGCAGAAAGCTTTAAAATGGAAATACATGTTGTTTCTAGCATGCACCAATCACAGCATGATATATTTGATGCTGATTGGAGGACTACTACTATTCATACTACAACTCTCAGCAGGCTGTGGAATTAAAATACAACTTGTGCAGCCATTCTGCTGACGGGTACGAGATGTTGTCACTTTTACTTATCACTGTCATATAGAGTTGTGACGCCCAAGATATTTATACAATCAATATATAACACTTGCTCCATTATTAGGGATCACCAATACATTCCCAACGCCAACTTATCCAACAAACATGAGAAAAAACAGACAAACTTCATGCAAATGTTACTCTGATTGGGCTCAAACCCATGATCCGAATTCTGCAATGCTACAAAAGTCCATAATATTGTGCTGGGGGAGAGGAATATGTATGATTACCCTTGTGTTGCCATGCAGGCTCCATGCACAAGTCCCCAGAGGAATTGCTGGGAATATAACATATTATAGCTCAGTTCCAGCTGTGGTTATTAATTGTTCATCTCAACTTAACGCTTAGTAAGCAATTTGTTATCTCCAACCTTCTCTCCGTTACAGCAGTTTCACAGCCTCCTGTGCCACAATGAAAAATCTGTACAAGGTCTCCCAACCTCCCTTGTGCAATTCAGAAAGGCTCCCCTTAGGTCTGCCACCTTTAGATGTGATGGAAATAGATGTGCACTGTATGACGACCTCACATACAGATCTGGAGCAATTACGCGCTGTCAGCATGGTGCTAAGTTCCACGTAAAATCTGTACGGTATTATACATTAGGTTGTTTTGGAAGCAAAAGTGGCTTCTCTATCGTTATACACCGCGTTCCAAATTATTATGCAAGTGCTATTT
This sequence comes from Phyllobates terribilis, assembly GCF_046119375.1. Classification (NCBI taxonomy): domain Eukaryota; kingdom Metazoa; phylum Chordata; class Amphibia; order Anura; family Dendrobatidae; genus Phyllobates; species Phyllobates terribilis. The sequence goes on along the minus strand of NW_027362767.1, from coordinate 236,283,712 downwards.
TTCTCTGATTTTCCTAAATGGTGGATGCCAATGAGTCAGTATAATGTTTAAATCATCGACCGATAGAATAAAAATCAAATTTTATTGCACAAATCTCCCAATGATAACAGTTTTTTTTCATGGAGATGATATTACTACAGATGGCACGGTTCTTCTTTTTGTACTATAGAAGAAAGTGATCAGTCATAAACTATATATACTTTGTCAAGGTCATTTTCACAACCTGCGGGACCCTAAAGGGGTCTACTAGCTCTCTCCCTATAATACCACATTCTTGCTGACGTCGCAGCTTTGTTGGGACAAACCATCATCCATCTGGACCATCCAGGGTTGCACGACACTCATCAGTAAACAAGACTGTTTTAAAATTAGTCCTCATGTATGTCTGGGCCCACTGCAACCGTTTCTGCTTGTGTGCACTGTTTAGGGGTGGCTGAATAGTAGGTTTTCTGCCTCTGGAGGATCCTACACCTTGAGGTTTGTAATGGTATTTTAGCAGCTGCTCTCTTAATCCGATAAATTTGTCTGCCAGCAATCTTCCTCATTATGCCTTTATCTGCACAAACCCATCAGTGCTCTGTTATCAGGCATACATCTCTTCACAGCAAGATGATCACACATGAAGGAGTTGTCCACTACTAGGAGAACCTCTTCTCAGTCTGAATGTTTGACTCCGTTAAAATCAAAACACCTATACTCACCTCTCGTGCAGGCGCTGTTCCAGCGGTGTCAGCACTCGTATTCCCTACGTTCACATCAGGTTGTTACATTATGCGAGCCCTGAGCCTAACCAGCGCTGGAGTCGCTGTCCGTGCCTTCGGACAAATCAAACATCAAGAGGATGTTAGGGAGCAGCCGCAGCCCTGATTTCTTGTTGATATTCAGTTGGTCCGAAGACGAGAATTGTGACTCCAGCGCTGATTTGGTGCAGGGCTCATGTGATGTAACAACCTCACGTGAGCCCCGGGAATGCGAGTGCTGACACCACTGGAACAGCACCTGCACGAGAGGTGAGTATAGGTGTTTTTATTTTAACGGAGTCAAACATTCAGATTGAGAAGGGGTCATCCTAGTAGTTGACAACCCCTTAAAGTTTTCATGAAATATCTAATGTTTTCATGCTGTCCAAGGCATTGCAGCATTTGATGCTTTTTGGCAACATAGAGAGCCTTTTTCTTTCCCATATTGCTTGAAACCTGTGGCCTGCTTAATAATGTGGAACAACCTTCTTAGGCTGTGTGCCCACGTAGCATTTTTCAAGCGTATATGCTGCGGAATTTCCGCAGCGTAAACGCTTGAAAAACGCATGTAGATCCGCACCCCATGGTCCCCAATGGCATTCCGCAATGTCAATGCCCATGCTGCGGATTTTTCCGCAGCGTATATGCTGCAGTCAAAAATCCGCAGCATGTTCATTAATTTTGCGGAAGCGCTGCGGAATCAATGTGCGGATGGTACCCAAGTCTGGAGGAGAGGAGACTCTCCTCCAGACCTGGGTACCAAAGAACCTGTAAAAAAAAGAATAAAATAAAGTTTATACTTATCTTCCGATGTTTTCCCTCCGTCGCGCTGTTGTCTGAAGGACCTGCCACGTCATTGAGTCATGTGACCCACCACATGACTCAATGACGTCACCGCAGGTCCTGCACACAGCAGCGTGAGCCGCTCAAGCCTCCGGACGGGGCAGAGAATGCATCAGAAGGTGAGTATAAAGTTTATTTTTTTATTTTTACCATTCTGAACAAGTTGTCAAGCACTTTTCCAAGTGATGCTTGGAGAAGTGCTTGATAACCCGCATGCGGAAATGCATGCAAAGACGCCTCACAAACGCTTCTACCTGGCGGGAAAACCGCATGTAATATCCGCATGCGATTTTCCCGCCAGGGAGAAGCGTAAAAAATATGCTTCAGGTCCGCAACGTGGGCACATAGCCTTAAAGGGAACCTGTCTCCAGAAAAAATGCTATTAAAGGGAATCTGTCACCTCCCGGGCAATATCAGACCACTACTATGGGCATACAGGGTATAGAAAAGTAAATCTATACTTACCTGTATGGCCCATAGTAGAGGTCTGATTGCAGAGATATCTTCTTTAATAAAGTCCGTTTTGCAGAGGCTTGGCGTCCGGGGGACACCAAGCAAACCCCTCCTATCTGCTTACTATACAGCTAAATCGCCGCCTCTGTTGTAAATTAGCATATCACCCCCCCTCCCCGGCACGTTACAGGATGCTGTGACAGGCCCTGTGACGTGCCCTGCTCTGCCACCCCTCCCGCGTATGTACAAAGCGCCGCTCCTTTGGAGCTTTGTTTCCCTCCGGCACAGTTTGGCTTCGTACTTGTGTGACGCAGCCTCGCATTGTTCAAGCGCCGGGGACTCACTGAGGCTTCCGCTCCAGTGACCCCGGCGCATATCGGAACGTCTGGTCCCCATTTCCGCTCTCCATCCTGAATATTTTCAGCTATAAAATATATACATGAAGGAACATATATGTGTGTGGGTATATATATATATATATATATATATATATATATATATATATATATACATATACAGTACAGACAAAAAGTTTGGACACACCTTCTCATTTAAAGATTTTTCTGTATTTTCATGACTTTGAAAATTGTACATTTACACTGAAGGCATCAAAACTATGAATTAACACATGTGGAATTATATACGTAACAAAAAAGTGTGAAACAACTGAAAATATGTCTTATATTGTAGGTTCTTCAAAGTAGCCACCTTTTGCTTTGATGACTGCTTTGCACACTCTTGGCATTCTCTTGATGAGCTTCAAGAGGTAGTCACCGGAAATGGTCTTCCAACAATCTTGAAGGAGTTCCCAGAGATGCTTAGCACTTGTTGGCCCTTTTGCCTTCACTCTGTAGTCCAGCTCACCCCAAACCATCTCGATTGGGTTCAGGTCTGGTGACTGTGGAGGCCAGGTCATCTGGCGTAGTACCCCATCACTCTCCCTCTTGGTCAAGTAGCCCTTACACAGCCTGGAGGTGTGTTTGGGGTCATTGTCCTGTTGAAAAATAAATGATGGTCCAACTAAACGCAAACCAGATGGAATAGCATGCTGCTGCAAGATGCTGTGGTAGCCATGCTGGTTCAGTATGCCTTCAATTTTGAATAAATCCCCAACAGTGTCACCAGCAAAGCACCCCGACACCATCACACCTCCTCCATGCTTCACAGTGGGAACCAGGCATGTAGAGTCCATCCGTTCACCTTTTCTGCATCACACAAAGACACGGTGGTTTGAACCAAAGATCTCAAATTTGAACTTATCAGACGAAAGCACAGATTTCCACTGGTCTAATGTCCATTCCTTGTGTTCTTTAGCCCAAACAAGTCTCTTCTGCTTGTTGCCTGTCTTTTGCAGTGGTTTCCTAGCAGCTATTTTACCATGAAGGCCTGCTGCACAAAGTCTCCTCTTAACAGTTATTGTACAGATGTGTCTGCTGCTAGAACTCTGTGTGGCATTGACCTGGTCTCTAATCTGAGCTCACATGAGGACCGCCCCAGGAAAGGAAGACCAAGAGTCACCTCTGCTTCTGAGGAGACTCTTAGAGACCACTGCTAAGGACAGGCAACAAGCAGAAGAGACTTGTTTGGGTTAAAGAACACAAGGAATGGACATTAGACCAGTGGAAATCTGTGCTTTGGTCTGATGAGTCCAAATTTGAGATCTTTGGTTCCAACCACTGTGTCTTTGTGCGACGCAGAAAAGGTGAACGGATGGACTCTACATGCCTGGTTCCTACCGTAAAGCATAGAGGAGGAGGTGCGATGGTGTGGGGGTGCTTTGCTGGTGACACTGTTGGGGATTTATTCAAAATTGAAGGCATACTGAACCAGCATGGCTACCACAGCATCTTGCAGCGGCATGCTATTCCATCCAGTTTGCGTTTAGTTGGACCATCATTTATTTTTCAACAGTACAATGACCCCAAACACACCTCCAGGCTGTGTAAGGGCTATTTGACCAAGAAGGTGAGTGATGGGGTGCTACGCCAGATGACCTGGCCTCCACAGTCACCAGACATGAACCCAATCGAGATGGTTTGGGGTGAGCTGGACCGCAGAGTGAAGGCAAAAGGGCCAACAAGTGCTAAGCATCTCTGGGAACTCCTTCAAGATTGTTGGAAGACCATTTCCGGTGACTACCTCTTGAAGCTCATCAAGAGAATGCCAAGAGTGTGCAAAGCAGTCATCAAAGCAAAAGGTGGCTACTTTGAAGAACCTAGAATATAAGACATGTTAATTCATAGTTTTGATGCCTTCGGTGTGAATGTACAATTTTCATAGTCATGAAAATACAGAAAAATCTTTAAATGAGAAGGTGTGTCCAAACTTTTGGTCTGTACTGTATATATACAGTACGTGTGTGCGTATATATATATATACACACGTGGGTGCGTGTATATGCGTGTGCGCGTATATATATGTGTGTGTGCGTATATATGTGTGTATATATATACGTGTGTGCATTTGTGCATATATACACGTGTGTGTATATATACGTGTGTGCATGTATATATACGTGTGTTTGTGTACATATACGTGTGTGCGTGTATATATACGTGTGTGCATGTGTATATACGTGTGTGCGTGTAGATCTACGTGTGTGCGTGTATATATGCGTGTATATATGCGTGTGTGCGTGTATATATACGTGTGTGCGTGTATATATGTGTGTGTGCGCGTATATATATGTGTGTGTATATATATGAGTGTGCATGTACAGTACAGACCAAAAGTTTGGACACACCTTCTCATCTAAAGATTTTTCTGTATTTTCCTGACTATGAAAATTGTACATTCACACTGAAGGCATCAAAACTATGAATTAACACATGTGGAATTATATACTTAACAAAAAAGTGTGAAACAACTGAAAATATGTCTTATATTCTAGGTTCTTCAAAGTAGCCACTTTTTGCTTTGATGACTGCTTTGCACACTCTTGGCATTCTCTTGATGACCTTCAAGAGGTAGTCACCGCAAATGGTTTTCACTTCACAGGTGTGCCCTGTCAGGTTTAATAAGTGGGATTTCTTGCCTTATAAATGGGGTTGGGACCATCAGTTGTGTTGTGCAGAAGTCTGGTGGATACACAGCTGATAGTCCTACTGAATAGACTGTTAGGATTTGTATTATGGCAAGAAAAAAAGCAGCTAAGTAAAGAAAAATGAGTGGCCATCATTACTTTAAGAAATGAAGGTCAGTCAGTCTGAAAAATAGGGCAAACTTTGAAAGTGTCCCCAAGTGCAGTTGCAAAAACCATCAAGCGCTACAAAGAAACTGGCTCACATGAGGACCTCCCCAGGAAAGGAAGACCAAGAGTCACCTCTGCTTCTGAGGATAAGTTTATCCAAGTCACCAGCCTCAGAAATTGCAGGTTAACAGCAGCTCAGATTAGAGACCAGGTCAATGCCACACAGAGTTCTAGCAGCAGACACATCTCTACAACAACTAAGAGGAGACTTTGTGCAGCAGGCCTTCATGGTAAAATAACTGCTAGGAATCCACTGCTAAGGACAGGCAACAAGCAGAAGAGACTTGTTTGGGCTAAAGAACACAAGGAATGGACATTAGACCAGTGGAAATCTGTGCTTTGGTCTGATGAGTCCAAATTTGAGATCTTTGGTTCCAACCACCGTGTCTTTGTACGACGCAGAAAAGGTGAATGGATGGACTCTACATGCCTGGTTCCTACCGTGAAGCATGGAGGAGGAGGTGCTACGCCAGATGACCTGGCCTCCACTGTCACCAGACCTGAACCCAATCGAGATGGTTTGAGGTGAGCTGGACCGCAGAGTGAAGGCAAAAGGGCCAACAGGTGCTAAGCATCTCTGGGAACTCCTTCAAGATTATTGGAAGACCATTTCCGGTGACTACCTCTTGAAGCTCATCAAGAGAATGCCAAGAGTGCGCAAAGCAGTCATCAAAGCAAAAGGTGGCTACTTTGAAGAACCTAGAATATAAGACATATTTTCAGTTGTTTCACACTTTTTTGTTAAGTATATAATTCCACATGTGTTAATTCATAGTTTTGATGCCTTCAGTGTGAATGTACAATTTTCATAGTCATGAAAATACAGAAAAATCTTTAAATGAGAAGGTGTGTCCAAATTTTTGGTCTGTACTGTATCTATATGTGTGTTTGTGTATATATACATGTGTGCGTGTATATGTACGTGTGTGTGTATATACACTGTGTGCAGAATTATTAGGCAAGTTGTATTTTAGAGGATTATTTTTATTATTGATCAACAACTATGTTCTCAATCAACCCAAAAGACTCATAAATATCCAAGCTTAATATTTTTGGAAGCTGGAGTGGGTTTTTTTAGATTTGGCTATCTTAGGAGGATATCTGTTTGTGCAGGTAACTATTACTGTGTAGAATTATTAGGCAACTTAATAAAAACCAAATATAATCCCATCTCACTTGTTTATTTTCACCCGGTAAACCAACATCAGTGCACAAAATTTAGAGATAAACATTTCTGACACGTAAAAACAAAAACCAAAAAAATTAGTGATCAATATAGCCAACTTTCTTTATGATGACACTCAACAGCCTTCCATCCATAGATTCTGTCAGTTGCTTGATCTGTTTTCGATCAACATTGCATGTAGCAGCCACCACAGCCTCCCAGACACTGTTCCGAGAGATGTACTGTTTTCCCTCCCTGTGGATCTCACATTTTATGATGGACCACAGGTTCTCTATGGGGTTCAGAACAGGTGAGCAAGGGGGCCATATCATTATTTTTTCTTCTTTTAGACCTTCACTGGCCAGCCACGCTGTGGAGTAGTTGGATGCATGTGATGGAGCATTGTCCTGCATGAAAATCATGTTTTTCTTGAACGATACCGACTTCTTCCTGTACCACTGCTTGAAGAAGTTGTCTTCCAGAAACTGTCAGTAGGTCTGGGAGTTGAGCTTCACTCCATCCTCAACCCGAAAAGGTACCACAAGTTCGTCTTTGATGATAACAGCCCATACCAGTACCCCACCTCCACCTTGCTGGAGTCTGAGTGGAGCTCTCTGCCCTTTACTGATCCAGCCTCTGGCCCATCCATCTGGCCCATCAAGAGTCACTCTCATTTCATCAGTCCATAAAACCTTTGAAAAATCAGTCTTAAGATATTTCTTGAACCATTCTTGAAGTTTTATCTTATGTTTCTTGTTCATAGGTGGTCATTTTTCAGCCTTTCTTACCTTGGCCATGTCCCTGAGTATCGCACACCTTGTGCTTTTTGATACTCCAGTAACGTTGCAGCTCTGAAATATGGCAAAACTGGTGGCGAATGGCATCTTGGCAGCTTCACGCTTGATTTTCCTCAATTCGTGGGCAGTTATTTTGCGCCTTTTTTGGCCAACACGCTTCTTGCGACCCTGTTGGCTATTTGCCATGAAACGCTTGATTGTTCGGTGATCACGCTTCAAAAGTTTGGAAATTTGAAGACTGCTGCATCCCTCTGCAAGACATCTCACAATTTTTGACTTTTCAGAGCCTGTCAAATCTCTCTTCTGACCCATTTTGCCAAAGGAATGGAAGTTGCCTAATTAAGCACACCTTATATAGGGTGTTGATGTCATTAATCAACACCCCTCCTCATTACAGAGATGCACATCCCCAGATTTACTTAATTGGTAGTTGACTCTCAAGCCTATGCAGCTTGGAGTAGGACAACATGTAGAAAAAGTATCATGTGATCAAAATACTAATTGCCTAATAATTCTGCACACAGTGTATACACGTGTGAGTGTATATATACGTGTGTGTGAATATATAGAAATATGTGTATATATGTGTCTGTGTGTGTGTATATATATATATATGTGTGTGTGTATATATATATATATATATATATATATATATATATATATATACGTGTGTGTTTGTGTATATATACATGCGTGTGAGTGTGTGTATTTATATACACTTGTGAACCCGCGCCCGTGACTGAAATGGAAACGTTGCGGGGGGGAATAAAGCTCATAGCCCGGCAGCAGCAGGAGCCGCAGCGCGTCTACGCTGTGTGCCGGCTATGAAGGAGAGTGAAGTCACTGCTCCCGGCGCACACAATCCCGGCGTGGGGAGCAGTGACTTCCGGCAGCAGATGTCTCCTTGTGAGCCGCGTATGGCAGTGACGTTATACACGGCTCACATGGAGAGATCAGTGCGGGCAGACCGGACGCAGCGCTGGAGGAGAGAAGAAAGGTGAGTAGGAGTGTTTATTTTTTTTTTTTTTGTGCAGCATGATGGGGATTAGGGGGACCATGCATACTAGGATAAGGATGAGGGGTGCCATACATACCAGGGTAAGGAAGAGGGGGCCATACATACCAGGGTAAGGATGAGGGGGCCATACATACCAGAGTAAGGATGAGGGGGCCATACATACCAGGGTAAGGATGAGGGGGCTATACATACCAGGGTAATGCTGAGGGGGGCATACATAACAGGATAAAGATGAGGGGACCATACATAACAAGATAAAGATTAGGGGGCCATACATACCAGGATAACGCTGAGGGGGGCATACATAACAGGACAAAGATGAGGGGGCCATACATACCAGGATTAGGATGAGGGGCCATACATACCAGGATAAGGATGAGGGGTGCCATGCATACCAGGATAGGGATTAGGGGTGCCATGAATACCAGGATAGGGATTAGGGGTGCCATGCATACCAGGATGGGGATTAGGGGTGCCATGCATACCAGGACGGGGATGAGGGGTGCCAGGCATACCAGGACAGGGATGAGGGGTGCCATGCATACCAGGACAGGGATGAGGGGTGCCATGCATACGAGGATGGGGATTGCTGTGCCATGCATACCAGGATGGGGATTGCTGTGCCATGCATACCAGGATAGGGATTAGGGGTGCCATGCATACCAGGACAGGGATGAGGGATGCCATGCATACCAGGACAGGTATGAGGGGTGCCATTCATACCAGGACAGGGATGAGGGGTGCCATGCATACCAGGACAGGGATGAGGGGTGCCATGCATACCAGGATAGGGATGAGGGGTGCCATGCATACCTGGATAGGGATGAGGGGTGCCATGCATGCCAGGATGGAGGGCTTCCATGCATACCAGGATGGAGGGATGCCAGGCATACCAGGATGGGGATGGGGACCACGTATAAAAGGAAGGGGGGGGCATATATACCAGGATGGGGGATATTGTCAGAATTAGGGGACATTATCCCTATACCAGTGTCAGCAGAAACCCCCTCCCCCTTAAAAGTGCATCATGAACACATTTTTTGCTTTTTTTTTTTATTTTATTTTCCTCCACTAAAACCTAGGTGCGTCTTATGGTCTGGTGCGTCTTATAGTCCGAAAAATATGTTACATCTTTATGACACTTCAATCCAAATTGCATAATAATTTGGAATGTGGTGTAACGAGGTTGTCCAACTAAAACATTTTCAAATGGAAAAGAACATTATACCATAATACAGACCTTTGCCAACTGCTGCCCGCGGTCCACATCCGGCCCCCTGGCTGCTCTAGCCCGGCCCTCGGATCGAGACAGATGAAGGGCTGAAACAGTAGCCCACGGGCCGCACCATGCACTCCCCTGCCTGCTGTCTCCTGTCACCGCCCACTATCACCACTATCTGCATCCTCAGGATGCAGACAGCGGTGAATACATTAGTTGAGTATAGGGCCGCCACCTCCATCTTCCACTAATCAGCGTGAGAGACAGCAGATGTGATGATGTCAGTTCATTGCACTACTGCTGAGACTCAGTGCACAGGAGACAGGAGCAGAGCGCTGGGGGAACAGGAGCGAGGTGAGTACGTGGTGTTGTTTTTTTCCTTGTGTATGTGATATTTGTATGTATATAGGGGGCTATCTGAGGGTTTACACTGTATATAGAAGGCTATGTGGGGGGCTCATACTGTATATAGGAGGCTATGTGGGGCTCACACTATATATTGAGGCTATGTGGGGGCTCATACTGTACATAGGAGGCTATGTGGGGGCTCATACTGTATATAGGAGTCTATGCAGGGGCTCATACTGTATATATGGAGGCTATGTGGGGGCTCATACTGTATATAGGAGGCTATGTGGGGGCTCATACTGTATATAGGAGGCTATGTCGGGCTCACACTGTATATAGGAGGCTATGTGGGGACTCATACTGTATATTGGAAGCTATGTGGGGCTCATACTGTATATAGGAATTTATGCAGGGGCTCATACTGTATATAGGGGCTATCCAGGGCTCATACTGTATATATGGAGGCTATGTGGGGGCTCATACTGTATATAGGACGCTATGTGGGGGCTCATACTGTATATTGGAAGTTTTGTGGGGGCTCATACTGTATATAGGAGGCTATGTGGGGGGCTCATACTGTATATATGAGGCTATGTGGGGGGCTCATACTCTATATAGGTGGCTATGCAGGGGCTCATACTGTATATAAGGGGCTATGTGGGGCTCATACTGTATAAATGGAGGCTATATTGGGCTCATACTGTATATAGGAGGCTATGTGGGGCTCACACTATATATTGAAGCTATGTGGGGCTCACACTATATATTGAGGCTATGTGGGGCTCACACTGTATATAGTAGGCTATGTGGGGCTCACACTATATATTGAAGCTATGTGGGGCTCACACTATATATTGAGGCTATGTGGGGGCTCATACTCTATATAGGAGGCTATGTGGGGGCTCATACTGTATATAGGAAGCTATGTGGGGGCTCATACTGTATATAGGAGTCTATGCAGGGGCTCATACTGTATATGCACAGGAGACAGGAGCAGAGCGCTGGGGGAACAGGAGCGAGGTGAGTACGTGGTGTTTTTTTTTCCTTGTGTATGTGATATTTGTATGTATATAGGGGGCTATCTGAGGGTTTACACTGTATATAGAAGGCTATGTGGGGGGCTCATACTGTATATAGGAGGCTATGTGGGGCTCACACTATATATTGAGGCTATGTGGGGGCTCATACTGTATATAGGAGTCTATGCAGGGGCTCATACTGTATATAGGAGGCTATGCGGGGCTCATACTGTATATATGGAGGCTATGTGGGGCTCATATTGTATATAGGAGGCTATGTCGGGCTCACACTGTATATAGGAGGCTATGTGGGGACTCATACTGTATATTGGAAGCTATGTGGGGCTCATACTGTATATAGGAATTTATGCAGGGGCTCATACTGTATATAGGGGCTATCCAGGGCTCATACTGTATATATGGAGGCTATGTGGGGGCTCATACTGTATATAGGAGGCTATGTGGGGGCTCATACTGTATATTGGAAGTTTTGTGGGGGCTCATACTGTATATAGGAGGCTATGTGGGGGGCTCATACTGTATATATGAGGCTATGTGGGGGGCTCATACTCTATATAGGTGGCTATGCAGGGGCTCATACTGTATATAAGGGGCTATGTGGGGCTCATACTGTATAAATGGAGGCTATATTGGGCTCATACTGTATATAGGAGGCTATGTGGGGCTCACACTATATATTGAGGCTATGTGGGGCTCACAATATATATTGAGGCTATGTGGGGCTCACACTGTATATAGTAGGCTATGTGGGGCTCACACTATATATTGAAGCTATGTGGGGCTCACACTATATATTGAGGCTATGTGGGCGCTCATACTCTATATAGGAGGCTATGTGGGGGCTAATACTGTATATAGGAGGCTATGTGGGGGCTCATACTGTATATAGGAGTCTATGCAGGGGCTCATACTGTATATAGGGGGCTATGCGGGGCTCATACTGTATATATGGAGGCTATGTGGGGCTCATACTGTATACTGGAAGCTATGTGGGGCTCATATTGTATATAGGAGGCTATGAGGGGCTCACACTGCATATGGGAGGCTATGTGGGGACTCAGACTGTATATTGGAAGCTATGTGGGGATCATACTGTATATAGGAGGCTATGTGGGGACTCAGACTGTATATTGGAAGCTATGTGGGGCTCGTACTGTATATAGCAGTTTATGCAGGGGCTCATACTATACATAGGGGCTATGCAGGGCTCATATTGTATATATGGAGGCTATGTGGGGGCTCATACTGTATATAGGAGGCTATGTGGGGGGCTCATGCTGTATATAGGAGGTTATGTAGGAGCTCATACTGTATATAGGGAGGCTATATGGGGCTAATTCTGTATATAGGGAGGCTATATGGAGCTAATTCTGTATATAGAGAGGCTATGTGGGCATCATTCTGTATATAGAGAGGCTATGTGGAGCACATGCTATATATAAGATGCTATATGGGGCACATGCTGTATATCAGAGGCTATGTGGGGCACATGCTGTATATAAGAAGCTATGTGGGGGCTCATACTGTATATAGGAGGATATGTAGGAGCTCATACTATATATAGGGAGACTATACGGGGCTCATACTGTATATAGGAGGCTGTGGGGGCTCACATTGTAAGTAGGAGGCTATGTGGTGACTCATACTGAATGTAGGAGGCTTTGTGGGGGCTCATACTGTATATAGAGAGGCTATGTGGGGGCTCATATTGTGTTTTGGAGGCTCATATTGTATATAGAGAGGCTATGTGGGGGTTCATACTGTATATTGGGGGCTATATCAGGGCTCATACTGTATATAGGGGGCTGTGTGTGGGCTCTTAGGGTATATAGGGGGCTGTGTGTGGCCTCATATGGTATATAAGGGGGATGTGTATGGGCTCATACAATATATAGGGGGATGTCAACATACTTAAAGAGGTTGTACAATACTTTATTATTGATGACCTATCCTTAGAATAGGTCATCAGTGTCTGATCGATCAGGGTCCTACACCCAGCAACCCCACCGATCAGCTGCTCCTGGTGTCAGTCGAGGCCGGAAATGCTCAATTGCGCATCTGCTCCATCTTCTGATAGTGGCCGTGGCAGGGTACTGCACATCTGACCCCTATTGATTTGATTGGGAGCAGTGATAAAGTAGTGGACAACCTCTTTAATTCTGCTCAGTATTAAGTGATACAAATAATATAAATAATTATAATGAATATATTAATATTGAGCAGAATTCATTTCAGCCTATTGGTTCGGCCTCCACAGCAGCCAAGGTCTCTCATGTGGCCCCTCGGGAAAATTAATTGCCCACTCCTGCCATAATACAATGATGCATACTCACCCTCTCTAACCCTTGTGGACACAGCACTGGCTGGTGATGTGCACCGGAGTAGATAATGATGATGTCCTGTTCTTAAGTCAACTGATTGGCTGCAGCGGTCAAGTAACGGAAAGAAGACGTCATCTGAGGCACAACGTATGATGTCCCAATCTAGCCACATGACTAGCGCAGCCCATCACAAGCTACGGCAGTCAAGAGACTGAAGAACGGGACATTGTAGTTTCCTGTCCCGCTGAAGAGCAGCCAGCACTGGAACCGCAAGTGTCATGGCAGGTCAGTATGCCTATTGTATTATGTCTTTTTTAGAAGTCGGACAGCCCTTTTAAGGTGGTATCATGGTTAATATTGATTTTCCTGGACCATAATATAATGTAATAAAATAATGGAGCATTAAGTTATGGATCAGCTATGAAAGAAAGTATATTGCTGTTTAAAGAGGTTGTCCAGGACTTTCATTGATGGCCTATCCTTAGAAGAGGTCATCAATATCTAATCGGTATGGGGTGCAACACCTGGCACCTCCAATGACCATCTGGTCCCCGTGCCGGCGGTGGAGCTGCATTATTCCGTCAACTGCATAGTGGCTGCAGCCGGGTACTGCAGTTCTGATCAATAGGGGACAGATGTGCAGTACCTGGCCATGACCAGTATATGGTTGACGGAGCTGTGATTTGCAGCGCCACAACTGATCGTAGGAAAGGGGAAGGAATGATCGTCAGGGTGCAAGGTGTCGCACCCCCACGATCAGATATTGATGACCTATTCTAAGGATAGGCTATCAATATAAAAATCCCTTTAATGTTTCATAGGAAACAGAGCTGTGTTTTCTGCTACAGAGTTCCAAATTCACTTTTTTTCCGCTTAAACAGCAATAGTTAAATAATAAAATTGTGACAGCCTGCAGCCACCACTAGAGGGAGCTCAGGACACAGACTTGATACCACTCAGATTGAAAGCCAATCTGTAGCCAGATTTCACAAAACACACAGCATAAATTATGAAATAGACCTGATGATGTACTTACGAGCCTATGAGTTCAAGTCTATGCAATCTCTGCCCACCCACCCAGCCTAACTGACAGCTGCAGCCTGTACTGAGCAGAGATTTCAGTAGCAGGAAGGAGGAGCTGTCAATCAAAAACATTCACAAAGGATAGTAAGTATACCAGTCTCATTAGGTCTAAATAACTATTTAATAATGTATTTAGTATTCCCCAAGTTATAAGAGAGCACCAAAGGGTTTTAAAGGTGCTCTTAAAATAGAACTATATATATATACAGTACAGACCAAAAGTTTGGACACACCTTCTCATTTAAAGATTTTTCTGTATTTTCATGACTATGAAAATTGTACATTCACACTGAAGGCATCAAAACTATGAATTAACACATGTGGAATTATATAGTTAACAAAAAAGTGTGAAACAACTGAAAATATGTCTTATATTCTAGGTTCTTCAAAGAAGCCACGTTTTGCTTTGATGACTGCTTTGCACACTCTTGGCATTCTCTTGATGAGCTTCAAGAGGTAGTCAACAGAAATGGTTTTCACTTCACAGGTGTGCCCTGTCAGGTTTAATAAGTGGGATTTCTTGCCTTATAAATGGGATTGGGACCATCAGTTGTGTTGTGCAGAAGTCAGGTGGATACATAGCTGATAGTCCTACTGAATAGACTGTTAGAATTTGTATTATGGCAAGAAAAAAGCAGCTAAGTAAAGAAAAACGAGTGGCCATCATTACTTTAAGAAATGAAGGTCAGTCAGTCCGAAAAATTGGGAAAACTTTGAAAGTGTCCCCAAGTGCAGTTGCAAAAACCATCAAGCACTACAAAGAAACTGGCTCACATGAGGACCGCCCCAGGAAAGGAAGACCAAGAATCACATCTACTTCTGAGGATAAGTTTATCCGAGTCACCAGCCTCAGAAATCGCAGGTTAACAGCAGCTCAGATTAGAGACCAGGTCAATGCCACACAGATGTCTTAGCAGCAGACACATCTCTTCAGCAACTATTATGAGGAGACTTTGTGCATAAGGCCTTCATGGTAAAATAGCTGCTAGGAAACCACTGCTAAGGACAGGCAACAAGCAGAAGAGACTTGTTTGGGCTAAAGAACACAACGAATGGACATTACACCAGTGGAAATCTGTGCTTTGGTCTGATGAGTCCAAATTTGAGATCTTTGGTTCCAACCACCGTGTCTTTGTGCGACGCAGAAAAGGTGAACGGATGGATTCTACATGCCTGGTTCCCACCATGAAGCATGGAGGAGGAGGTGTGATGGTGTGGGGGTGCTTTGCTGGTGACACTGTTGGGGATTTATTCAAAATTGAAGGCATACTGAACCAGCATAGCTACCACAGTATCTTGCAGCGGCATGCTATTCCATCCGGTTTGCGTTTAGTTGGACCATCATTTATTTTTCAACAGGACAATGACCCCAAACACACTTCCAGGCTGTGTAAGGGCTATTTGACCAAGAAGGAGAGTGATGGGGTGCTACGCCAGATGATCTGGCCTCCACAGTCACCAGACCTCAACCCAATCGAAATGGTTTGGGGTTAGCTGGACCACAGATTGAAGGCAAAAGGGCCAACAAGTGCTAACCATCTCTGGGAACTCCTTCAAGATTGTTGGAAGACCATTTCCGGTGACTACCTCTTGAAGCTCATCAAGCGAATGCCAAGAGTGTGCAAAGCAGTCATCAAAGCAAAAGGTGGCTACTTTGAAGAACCTAGAATATAAGACATATTTTCAGTTGTTTCACACTGCCAGCAGAGCGGGAGGAAGACGCCGGGCACGGAGCGGAGAGGTGAGGGGAACAGCGTCCCTGCCTAGCAGGAGGCAGGGACGCCGACGCTACAGTACCCCCCCCTTTAGGCCCCCCCTTTTTTAGGCCAGACAGAAATTTATCAAGGATGAGAGGGGCATGGATGTTCTCCCGGGGCTCCCACGTTCTCTCCTCAGGACCAAACCCCTTCCAATCCACTAGAAAAAAGGTCTTTCCTCTTACCCTTTTGGTGGCCAGAATGTTCTCTACCTCAAACTCGTTTTCAGCGGAAACCGGAGCAGGAGGCGTACCTGTAGACTTGGAAAAAGAGTTAAGTACCACTGGTTTGAGGAGAGATACATGGAAGGAGTTAGGGATCCGCAAGTTGGCCGGGAGTTTCAATTTATAGGCCACTGGGTTGATTTGTTTGATAACTTCCAGTGGGCCGATGAACCGAGGCCCTAACTTGTAGGAAGGAATCTTGAGCCGGACATACTTGGACGAGAGCCAGATTTTATCTCCAGGACGGAATTGTGGAGGATCCAGGCGTTTTTTGTCAGCGTGTCTTTTCATCCGCTCGAACGACTGAAGGAGTGCGGATCGGGTACTCTCCCAAATGGAGGAGAATTCGCTAACGAGAGATTCCGCAGCCGGATTGTCCACCGAGGTGGAGACGGGAAATGGGATCCGAGGATGCTGACCGAAGACTACAAAAAACGGGGATTTGGAGGAAGATTCGCTCTCGTGATTATTGTAAGAGAACTCAGCCCATGGTAGGAGATCCACCCAGTCCGAATGGTGGGCATTAACGAAGTGCCGGAGATAACTGGTCAGGATCTGATTGATCCGCTCCACTTGACCATTGGACTGTGGGTGGTAGGCAGAGGAGAAGTCCAGGGTGACGTCCAGCAGCTTACATGTAGCTCTCCAGAAGCGTGAGGTGAACTGAACCCCACGATCCGACACGATGTGGAGGGGCAGGCCATGGAGACGGAAGATGTGGCGGATAAAGTCTTTAGCCAGCTCGGGTGCAGACGGGAAGCCCGGCAGGGGAATGAAGTGAGCCATCTTGGAAAAGCGGTCAGCGACTACCCAAATGACCGTACAACCAGCAGAGACAGGGAGATCCGTTATAAAGTCCATAGCTATATGCTGCCACGGGGCAGCAGGTACTGGAAGAGGAAGGAGGCGACCGGCTGGCAGATGTCTCGGAACCTTGTTGCGGGCGCAGGACACACAGGTTGAAACAAAGTCTATTACGTCCTTGTGCAGGGTAGGCCACCAGTAATACCGGGTAATAAGCTGGAGGGTCTTTTTCTGACCGGCGTGGCCAGCTAGCTTAGACGAGTGACCCCAGTGTAGGATCTTCTTCCGATCAGGTACTGTTACGAACGTCTTACCGGGAGGGAGACGATTTAGATTCACGGGGGCCACCTGCATTACTCTGGCGGGATCAATGATGTGCTTAGGCTCCTCCTCTAGATCAGACACCAGGAAGGATCGGGACAAGGCGTCAGCTTTGATGTTTTTGTCTGCTGGGCGAAAATGAAGAACGAAATCAAAGCGGGCAAAAAACAAGGACCACCGGGCTTGGCGCGGGTTAAGTCTCTGGGCGCTCTGGAGGTAAGCCAAGTTCTTGTGGTCCGTGTAAATAATTACCGGGTGAAGAGCCCCCTCGAGCAGGTAACGCCACTCCTCCAGTGCCAGCTTAATGGCCAATAACTCTCGGTCTCCTATAGAATAATTGCGCTCAGAAGGGGAGAAGAGTTTGGAGAAGAAGCCGCAAGTTACCATTCTTCCGGAAGACGACTTTTGGGTAAGTACCGCTCCGGCTCCAGAGGAGGAGGCATCCACTTCCAGGAAGAATTGTTTGTTGCCGTCCGGACGATGCAGCACCGGGGCGGAAGAGAAAGCCTGTTTTAAGGAAAGAAAGGCTTCCTCTGCTTCGGGCGGCCATTCTCTGGGATTAGTGCCCTTACGGGTGAGCGCAGAGATTGGGGCAGTCCGGGAAGAGAAGTGCGGAATGAAGAGGCGGTAGCAGTTGGCGAAGCCCAGGAACCTCTGAATAGCCTTCAACCCCTCTGGTCGGGGCCACTTCTGGATGGCAGACAGTTTCTCAGGATCCATTCGTAGGCCGGTCTGAGAGATTATGTAGCCCAAAAACTGAAGCGAGGTCTGCTCAAAGAGGCACTTCTCATATTTAGCGTAGAGGTGGTTCTGCCTGAGCCTGAGCAGGACCTGACGAACATCCCTCCGGTGAGTGAGAAGATCCGGAGAGAAGACCAAGATGTCGTCCAGGTACACCACTACGCAGGAGTAGAGAAGGTCCCGGAAGATGTCATTGACCAACTCTTGAAAGATGGCGGGAGCGTTACAGAGACCGAAGGGCATTACCAGGTATTCATAGTGGCCGTCCCGGGTGTTGAATGCCGTCTTCCATTCATCCCCCTGACGGATACGGACCAGGTTATACGCCCCACGGAGGTCCAGCTTGGTGAAGATTCTAGCCCCCCTCAGACGGTCAAATAATTCCGGAATGAGCGGAAGGGGGTATTTATTCTTCACCATGATCTGGTTAAGGCCTCTATAGTCTATACAGGGACGGAGTGAGCCGTCCTTCTTTTTGACGAAGAAGAAGCCTGCTCCCGCCGGGGAGGTCGATTTCCGGATAAAACCTCGGGCCAGATTCTCCTCAATATATTCAGACATGGACCGGGTCTCAGCAGCGGACAAAGGGTAAATACGCCCACGGGGAGGAGTAGCGCCGAGCATCAGGTCGATTGGGCAGTCTTATGGTCTATGAGGGGGTAATGTCTCTGCCTCCTTTTTATTAAAGATGTCCGCATAAGACCAATAGGGAACCGGAAGACCAGGTAGATTGGCTGGGGTAGGAGAAGGACGGACAGGATGGACGGGAACTAAACAAGTCTTATGGCAGTCCTGTCCCCAGCGAAGGACTTCTCCGGTCTGCCAATCAAGCACGGGTGCATGTTTCTGAAGCCAAGGTAGGCCTAGCAAGAGGGCGTGAGAGAGTCCAGGCAGAACATGAAAGAAGATGCTCTCTGAGTGCAGCATTCCCACCTGCAGGGTTATGGATTCGGTGATGAGTTGGATGGGATGTGGCAAGAGACCCCCATCTACGGCAGCGACAGACAAGGGTACAGCTAGAGGTTTGGTGGGAATGCGGTATTTCTCTACCAGGGACTGAGAAATGAGATTTCCGGCAGCTCCAGAGTCAAGTTGGGCTAGTTCAAAATAACGGTTCTCCCCGCAGAAGATAGAGACCGACAGCAACAGAGATGGAGAGGGTTTACTCTTCTCTCGGACGACCTCTCTGAGCGATCCTAGACACAGGCGTTTCCCGACCTCTCCGGGCAGGAACGGATCCGGTGCTCCTTACTGCCACAGTAGAAGCAGCTCCCCTCGGCTCGGCGTAACTCTTGACGGGTCTTGACCATCTTGGTCTGGTCGACCTGCATAGGCTCGGGTGAGTGCGCCTGGGGAGTAACGGGAGAAGTGACGGGTTTCTGGAAGGTAGGGGCTAGACGTGGAAACCTCCTCTCACAGGTGACCTCTTTGGCGCGCTCCTGGAACCGGATGTCTATCCGGGTGGCAAGAGTTATTAAGTCGTCGAGAGTGGTAGGAATGTCCCGACCGGCGAGTTCATCTCTAATACGGCCGGACAGACCCTCCCAAAAGACAGACACCAGGGCGTCGTTATCCCAGGCCAGCTCCGAAGCAAGGGTACGGAACCGTATGGCATATTGGCCCACGGTGAGATTTCCTTGACGGAGGCGTAGCAGAGATGATGCGGATGAGGTCTTCCGTCCTGGTTCGTCGAAGACTTTCCGGAAAGCCGTGAGAAAGGCTGGCAGGTTGGACACCAGGGGGTCTCCTCTCTCCCATAGAGGATTTAGCCAAGCCAGTGCCTATCCCGTGAGATGGGACATGATGAAGGCTACTTTGGCTCGATTGGTGGAAAACTGGTGTGCCAACAGCTCAAAGTGCAGAGTGCACTGGTTAATGAAGCCCCGTGCCTGGCTGGGATCTCCACCAAAACGAGGAGGGCTGCGGCGGTGCCGGGGTAGTAAGTGTGCGTGTGGAGGCAGCTCCCGAAGAGGTAGACAATGTGTCCAGGCGGGAGTTAACACTACGCAGATGACTCAGGATGGACTCCTGTTGGGACCTCTGACGGGAAAGTTCATGACACAAGTCCGAGAGCGAGGGAGCTTGGGTGTCACCAGGTTCCATGGCCCGAGCAAACTGTAACGGGTCTGGGAGGTGGAACCTCTGAGCAACGATACAAAGGGGCAGTCCTTGTAAGGAAGCGGGTGGCTCCCAGGGTAGGCGGGCAGGTAGTCACGGCAAGTGACGGGGACAGTCTCTGGGTAGAAGGGCAGGAGGTCACGGCAAGTGACGGGGACAGTCTCTGGGTAGAAGGGCAGGAGGTCACGGCAAGTGACGGGGACAGTCTCTGGGTAGAAGGGCAGGAGGTCACGGCAAGTGACGGGGACAGTCTCTGGGTAGAAGGGCAGGAGGTCACGGCAAGTGACGGGAACAGTCTCTTGACAGGCGGGTGGTCACGGCAAGTGACG
This sequence comes from Phyllobates terribilis, assembly GCF_046119375.1. Lineage (NCBI taxonomy): Eukaryota > Metazoa > Chordata > Amphibia > Anura > Dendrobatidae > Phyllobates > Phyllobates terribilis. Next base: position 236,263,141 of record NW_027362767.1, on the reverse strand, counting down.
GCTAAGCCTCCAGATAGGTTAGCAGGCGGGTAGCAGGTGGACGCTCCCAGGTGAGCGGGCAAGAGTCTCTGGACAGGCAGGTGGTCACAGCAAGTGATGGCTAAGCCTCCAGGTAGACTAGCAGGCAGGTAGCAGGTGGACGCTCCCAGGTGAGCGGGCAAGAGTCTCTGGACAGGCAGGTGGTCACAGCAGGTGACGGCAGAGCCTCCAGGTAGGCTAGCAGGCAGGTAGCAGGCGGATGCTCCCAGGTGAGCGGGTAAGAGTCTCTGGACAGGCAGGTGGTCACAGCACGTGACGGCAGAGCCTCCAGGTAGGCTAGCAGGCAGGTAGCAGATGAGCGCTCCCAGGTGAGCGGGCAATCAGATCCATAGACAGACTGGCAGGGCTGGTAGGCAGACTGTCGGACCGCAGGAATGCAAGTAGATAGACAAGTATCAGGCAGGTATCAAGCAGGATTCTGGCAGGTAACTGGCAGGTAACTGGCAGGTAACTGGCAGGTATCTGGTAACGGGACCTAAGGGCTGAAGCAGAGTGATAGGCTATGCAACAACATTGCTCGGGCACCTCCATTTTGGAGGAGGTGCCTTATATATGGTGAGGTCCTCCGGCCATTGGCCGGGGACTCCTTAGGACGGCGCGCGCGGCCCCTTTAAGAGAGGGGGAGCGCGCGCGCCCTAAGCACAGTGGCCGGGAAGCAGCGCGCGCTGCCAGCAGAGCGGGAGGAAGACGCCGGGCACGGAGCGGAGAGGTGAGGGGAACAGCGTCCCTGCCTAGCAGGAGGCAGGGACGCCGACGCTACAAAAGCAAAAGGTGGCTACTTTGAAGAACCTAGAATATAAGACATATTTTCAGTTGTTTCACACTTTTTTGTTAAGTATATAATTCCACATGTGTTAATTGATAGTTTTGATGCCTTCAGTGTGAATGTACAATTTTCAAAGTCATGAAAATACAGAAAAATCTTTAAATGAGGTGTGTCCAAACTTTTGGACTGTACTGTATATATACAGGGTTGTCCAAAAGTAGGTGGACAGAAAGTGTAATAAGGTTATGAAGGGGGAGATTTATCAAACATGGTGTAAAGTGAAACTGGCTTAGTTGCCCTTAGCAACCAAACAGATTCCACTTTTCATTCCTCACAGACTCTTTGAAAAATGAAAGGTGGAATCTGATTGGTTGCTAAGGGCAACTGAACCAGTTTCACAGATCTAGTTTTCACAGATAGATCTCCCCCAAATCTGTTTTCTTTTCAGATAATTCAGATAACACATAATGGCAAATAATTTTAATACAGATCAAAGAAAATGGATTTTAACAGAGTACTGGAAATCTCAAAATGCTGAAACCGTTAGAGCAAATTGGGTGTAAACATTTGGTACTCAAGCCCCAAAGAGACAAACCATTTACCGCATTCGTGACAAATTCAATGCCACTGGCTCAATCCTTAATGCTCCAAAAACTGGTCGACCCAAAACAGTATGTACAGAAAATAATAAACAACTTGTTGCTGAAACATTTGCTCAGAGTCCAAAAAAGTCATCAGAAGAGCCTCTGTGGAATTGGGAATTTCACGAGCTTCTATCATGCGAATCCTGAAATCTATTGGGTGGAAAGCTTATCGTCCACGTCTAATTCATGGTTTATTGGAGGATGATCCAGACAGGCAGCTGCAATTTAGTCAGATTATGCTTAACGAAACTGAAGAAAATCCAGTAATTTTAGATAACATTATGTGGAGTGATGAAGCTTCTTTCAAATTCTCCGGCCATATTAACAGATATAATTGTATTTACTGGTATAATGAGAACATGCATTTAACATTAGAGCAACAACTAAATGAGCCCGGTGTCAATGTTTGGGGTGGTATTTCAAGTTTTGGTGTTTTAGGACCAGTATTTTTTGATGGAACAGTCACAGCAGATAAATATATCGAAATTTTAATGAATCAAGTTGTTCCCCAGTTACAGCAACAGCCTAATTCAAATGACCTTTATTTCTAACAAGATGGGGCCCCTCCACATTATTCAAGAGTGGTCCGCGAGTATCTTGATGAAACATTTCCTAATAAATGGATTGGCCGAAGAGGCCCACTTGATTGGCCGGCACGTTCACCAGACTTGACCCCAATGGATTTTTTCTTTTGGGGAGCACTCAAGGACAAAGTTTATAGTCGAAAACCAAAAAGTGTCAGTGATTTGAAAAGTTACATAAGAGATGCATTTCAAGAAATTAATACCCAAAGAGACTTGTGCAAAAAAGTTTGTGGAAGCGTAAGAGGCGACTTCAAAGCTGTGCAAATTGTAATGGAAAACAGTTTGAGCCCCTGCGCTGATAAAATTTAAGGGCTTTTGTATTATTGTTCAGAATAAAATGTAATTGTCAATGTTATGCTTGTGCTAGTAAATATAATTTTATATATAAATCAAAATAAATGTTATTATTTTCTGGCCACCTACTTTTGGACCATCCTGTATATATGTTCTGTATCGTATGATGCATACATACTGTTTGACACCTTTCCAAATATTCCTGAGAGAGAAAAAGTGAAGGCAGCTGAACTCATAAAGATCACGTATCACATCCTCCTTAAGGAAATACATGCAATGTGACAACAGCTGCAAATTAAATAGCAAGGAAAATCAATTCCTGCAGCACAAATCCTCCTTTGTTGATGTCCGGAAATCTGGATAATATGTGCAAGGCAAATAATTCCTTAAAAAAATTATTAAAATGAGTGAACCTGAGCTGTAATACCAGACACAACCTGTGAACAAAAGTGGTGCTAATTCTGGAAGCAGATGTTTTTTTTTTTATCTCACAAAATGAATGACTGAGAGGGATAAAGTGATACAGGGACAAGTGACACCCAGAGGAGTGAGGACCCCACTCACAAATCTAAAAGCAAATTGGGGTTGCAAAAGTGCTTGATTTGTTGAACGGTCCAGCCATATTTTGTACAAAATTTGGGTAGATACTAAAATACTAAAATGAGCAAACTACCTGGGTCAGATGTTCAGTTCAGGCCTATGTGATAGTCGTACCCATGGTAGTGTTTACTTTTACATAGTCAATTCTCTGCCGCTTACTAGACACCAGTGACGTCATGATGCTGAGGTAAGCCTAATGACTAGGCTTCACATGACACAGTAGGCTTAGGGTGCTTTCACATTGCGTTTAGACACCTGTTCAGAGGCCCATACGAGTGTCCGTCTCCAGTAGGCGTACACCCCTGAAAATGATGCACGGCAGGGCATACATTCGCTCTGTTGGCACCATTACAGTCTATTGCCACGTCGGCGCATAGGTCCAAATCCTTTTTTGTGGGGAGTTCTGACATAAGCCGAGACGGAGTCACTGAACGGGTGCCTAAACACAATGTGAAAGCACCCAAAGAGGTGCCCAGGATGCCGGGCAGAGAATTGCCGGAGCGGAAGAGAACACTACCCTGGTCCTGAATGTTCACTCCTGCACCGGCAATTCTCTCCCCAGAATCCTGGACACTTCTGCAGATTACCAAGCCTTTCGCTTTATGACACCATGTAAAACCTAGTCATTAGGCTTCACTCGACATAATGATATCAAAGGTGCCTGGTAAGTAGCAGAGGTGCCCAGGATGCCGGGAAGAGAATTGCCGGAGCGGAAGCGAACACTACCCTGGTCCAGAATGTTCACTCCTGCACCGGCAATTCTCTCCCCAGAATCCTGGACGCCTCTGCAGCTTACCAAGCCTTTCGCTTTATAACACCATGTAAAACCTAGTCATTAGGCGTCACTCGACATAATGATATCAAAGGTGCCTGGTAAGTAGCAGAGGTGCCCAGGATGCCGGGCAGAGAATTGCCGGAGCGGAAGCGAACACTACCCTGGTCCTGAATGTTTACTCCTGCACCGGCAATTCTCTCCCCAGAATCCTGGACGCTTCTGCAGCTTACCAAGCCTTTCGCTTTATAACACCATGTAAAACCTAGTCATTAGGCGTCACTCGACATAATGATATCAAAGGTGCCTGGTAAGCAGCAGAGGTGCCCAGGATGCCGGGCAGAGAATTGCCGGAACAGAAGAGAACACTGCTCTGGTCTGGCGTCCAGTTCAGTCTTCCATAGCAGCCACACCAGGGAAGCGTTCTCTTTTGCACCAGCGATTCTTTACTACAGAAGACTGAACTGGACGCTGGACTAGGGCAGTGTTCCCTTCTGTTCCGGGAATTCTGTGCTCGGCATCCTGGGCACCTCTGCACTTACTAGGCACCCATAACGTTGTGATGTCGGATGAAGTCTAGTGACTAAGCTTCACATGGTGTTATAAAAAAAAGTGAAAAATCTGAAAAAGAAGTAAGGGAGGGTTACAAGAAAATAAGTAAAATTAGGTGATGTGATAAGAATTTAGGAAAAGATGTAATAAAAGGGCACTCCTAAAATTGGTAATAATTTGGGAAGCACTTTCCAGAGAACTGGTGCAGCACAAGAGAAATCCTGTACAAGGAAGATTTGGATTATAGAGGGTCTTAGTCAGTTCGTTGCTGGAACGTAAATCATGGATAGGGTGGGAGGCAGATGATGGGAGAGATGTAAGAGGTGCAGCATTTTGGACTGCTCCGGCATCTAGGAGTGATTGCATGGGTGAGGTCTTGGCATTTGGCACAAGGATAAGTGTCAGAGCTAGACATCTTGGATTGTAGATAAGTTGTAATGTAGGCTCTATAGAAGATGCCATATCTTGGAAACTACTTGCAGGTATGTCCAAGCTGAGTTACCCAGCAGCCTGTATCATAGTCTACACTTCTCGACATGGCCTCTGTAATGACCTTCCAGGGGATCCCAAATAAGTTTTTACCAGTTATAAACAGTCTAATTCTCACAACCAAATTTTACACTTTACATGAAATATCTTGCGTCTTTTAGAGTCGTGAGGACACTCAGCCGAGAAAGATTTGATGTGAATACAAGTTACAAGCCTGAGAACGGAATGGGGAATTCACATCTTATTACTCAAGGTGGATGAGCAGCGAGATATCTAATCGTTTCTGTGGTGCAGAGAAATCTCAGGGAGCCGTCACATAATCAAATCACTAGTTTCATTTGCTGTCATATCAGACAATTCATATAGGTGTCCCCCGACTGTGCCGCTCGCTGTAAGTGACTTCCAAGCGTATACGCCGCCTCAGACTGAACTTTATCATGAACTTCCTTGTGGTGTCGGAGCACGCTGAGCCGAGGTCTGAACTGAATGGACGTAGATATTTCATCATCTGACAAACTGGATAATTCCAGCAAAATCATTCGCCATGTCAATCTTATCCTCCATGTTGGATGTCAGGTTATTAGCACAATGTCTACGGTATCAATTGCCAATTTCACTGCGTTCCAAATTATTATGCAAATGCTATTTTTCCTCTGATTTTCCCAAATGTTCGATGCAAATGAGTCAGTATAATATTCAAATGATCGACTGTTAGAGGATAAATCACATTTTATTGGACGAACCTCCCAATGATAACAGAATTTTTAATTCAAAACTAAAAAAACTCACAATGCACTGTTCGAAATTATTATGCACAACAGAGTTTCCAAACATTTTATAGGTTGTAAAGAACTGAAAATGGTAATTTGTTGAATTTGCAGCATTAAGAGGTCACATTTACTGAAATCAAAAGCTTTTTCCATCAAAAACATCTTAACAAGCTAAGTTACATGTATCTTCCAAGCCTTGTGTGGTCACCTTCACAAGTTTTTCATCCATTGAACTTGTAAGTTTTTGGATAGTTTCTTCTTGAATTTCTCTGCAGGATGTCAGAATCGCCCCCAGAGCTGCTGTTCTAATGTGATCGGCCTCCCACTCTCATAGGTCTTTTACTTGAGGATACTGCAAAGATTCACAATAAGGTCGAGGTCAGGGGAAGATGGTGGCCACACCTTGAGTTTCTCTCCTTTTATACCCATAGCAGTCAATGACTTGGAGCTTTCTTTGCAGCATGAGATGGAGCATTGTCAGCATGAAGATGATTTTGCTACAGATGATACGGTTCTTCTTTTTGTACCATGGAAGAAAGTGGTGTGTCAGAAACTCTATAGACTTTGCTGTGGTCATTTTCAGACCTCCAGGGACCCTAAAAGGGTGAACAGCTCTCTCCCCATGATTCCAGCCCAAAACATGACTCTGCCACCTCCTTGTTGACGTAACAGGCTTGTTGGGACATGGTGGTCATCCACCAACCATCCACTACTTCATCCATCTAGACTAGCCAGCGGTGGGCAACCTCCGGCCCGCGGACTGCATGATGATGACCTTTTCTGCGGCCCCCTGCCAGATTCCCAGGGATCACAGTGCTTGGGCCGGTAGCCGCGTTTTGCTAGCTGCTGGCCCTCTAAACCCCCACTTGCACTGCGAGCACACGCACACAGCGTTCACCACTGAATACTATGTGCGCATGCATTGAAGGATTACGTCCTTACGCTGGCCAGTGCCAGCATGAGGACGTACCTTGTGGGCGGAGTTAGCACGCAATACGCTGAAGAGAGCAGCGGCAACACCACTGTCCCCAATGATGTCTATGCCCCCAGCCCTCCCCAGTGATGTCTATGCCCTCCCCAGTGATGTCTATGCCCCCCATCCCTCCCCACTGATGTCTATGCCCCCCGAGTGATATATATGCCTCCCCCAGCCCTCCCCAGTGATGTCTATGCCCCAGCCCTCCCCAGTGATGTCTATGCCCCAGCCCTCCCCAGTGATGTCTATACCCCCAGGCCTCCCCAGTGATGTCTATGCCTCCCAGCCCTCTTCAGTGATGTCTATGCCCCCCAGTGATATCTATGCACCCCAGGCCTCTTCAATGATGTTTATGCCCCCCAGCATTGTCTATGCCTCCCAGACCTCCCCAGTAATGTATATGCCCCCAGCCCTCCCCAGTGATGTCTATGCCCTCAGCCCTCCCAGTGATATCTATGCCCCCAGCCCTCCCCAGTGATGTCTATGCCCTCCCCAGTGATGTCTATGCCCCCCATCCCTCCCCAGTGATGTCTATGCCCCCCGAGTGATATCTATGCCTCCCCCAGTGATGTCTATGCCCCAGCCCTCCCCAGTGATGTCTATACCCCCAGGCCTCCCCAGTGATGTCTATGCCTCCCAGCCCTCTTCAGTGATGTCTATACCCCCAGTGATATCTATGCCCCCCAGCCCTCTTCAGTGATGTTTATGCCCCCCAGCATTGTCTATGCCTCCCAGACCTCCCCAGTGATGTATATGCCCCCAGCCCTCCCCAGTGATGTCTATGCCCTCAGCCCTCCCAGTGATATCTATGCCCCCAGCCCTCACCAGTGATGTCTATGCCCCCAGCCCTCCCGAGTGATGTCTATGCCCTCCCCAGTGATGTCTATGCCCCCCATCCCTCCCCAGTGATGTCTATGCCCCCCTGAGTGATATCTATGCCTCCCCCAGCCCTCCCCGTGATGTCTATGCCCCAGCCCTCCCCAGTGATGTCTATGCCCCAGCCCTCCCCAGTGATGTCTATACCCCCAGGCCTTCCCAGTGATGTCTATGCCTCCCAGCCTTCTTCAGTGATGTCTATGCCCCCCAGTGATATCTATGCCCCCCAGCCCTCTTCAGTGATGTTTATGCCCCCCAGCATTGTCTATGCCTCCCAGACCTCCCAAGTGATGTATATGCCCCCAGCCCTCCCCAGTGATGTCTATGCCCTCAGCCATCCCAGTGATATCTATGCCCCCAGCCCTCCCCAGTGATGTCTATGTCCCCAGCCCTCCCCAGTGATGTATATGCCCCCCAGAACTCCCCAGTGATGTCTATGCCCCTCCTCAGTGATGTGTATGCCTCCCAGCCCTCCCCAGTGATGTCTATGCCCCCCAGTGATGTATATGCCCCCAGCCCTCCCCAGTGATGTCTATGCCCTCAGCCTTCCCCAGTGATGTCTATGCCCTCAGCCTTCCCCAGTGATGTCTATGTCCCCAGCCCTCCCCAGTGATGTCTATGCCCCCCAGACCTCCCCAGTGATGTCTATGCCCCTCACCAGTGATGTCTATGCCTCCCAGCCCTCCCCAGTGATGTCTATGCCCCCCAATGACATCTATGCCCCCAGCCTTCCCCAGTGATGTCTATGCCTCCCAGCTCTCCCCAGTGATGTATATGCCCCTATCCCTCCCCAGTGATGTATATGCCTCCCAGTCCTCCCCAGTGATGTCTATGCCACACAGGGCTCCCAAAGATGTCTATGCCCACAGCCTCCCCAGTGATGTCCATGTGCACAGCCTCCCCAGTGTTGTCTAAGTCCCCCAGTCGTTCCCGGTGATGTATATGCCCCCCCGCCTTCCCAGTGATGTATATGCCCCCAGTGATGTATATGCTTCCCAGTCCTCCCCAGTGATGTATATGCCCCCCAGCAATTCCCAGTGATGCATATGCCTCCCAGCCCTGGCCCTCCCCAATGATGTCTATGCCCCCAGCTCTCCCCAGTGATGTCTATGCCTCCAGCCCTGCTCAGTGATGTATATGACCTCAGCGCCTCCTGTGATGTATATACTGTAGTCCCAGTGTCTCCTGTGATGTACATGCCCCTAGCATCTCCCATGTGATGTACAGTATATACAGCAGTCCCGACGTCTCCTATGTGATGTATATAGAGCAGCAGTGTCGGACTGGGGTGTCTGGGGCCCACAGGAGGAATTGATCCTCAGGGCCCACCCTACAGCTATATGCAAATACCTGTTAGCCGTTATCCCTGTTATAGTGAAGCGTCGACTGTAAATCACAGGAGGCTCCTGCACAACTACTGTGCACACACTATAACTGGGATGTACAATTACGGTAGTTTGCATTAAAGGGGTTCTTTGGTTAAAACAAGTTATCACCGATCCATGGGCTCCACAGGATAGCTGATAACGTATTGATCGTTTGGGTCCAAACATTGGAAAACGCACCTATCTGAAGAATGGGGAACTTTTATCTCTGACAGGACACTGATCCCCATTTTAAAATGCAGCAGCAGGTGGGACGTCTCCATTCATTCTCTTTCATACTTTTTGGGTCTTCCAGAAAAAAAGAACAGCCACTGAGGGAATGAATGGATCAGTGGTCAAGTCGCACATGAGCTCCAGTCTAATGGGGATAAAAACTCCACATTCTACCAATCGGTGCAGGTCTCAGCAGTCAGACGCCCACCAATCAATGATTTATCACTTATCCTGTGGAGAGGTGATTACTTGTTTTCCCCTGTTCCAAGTATTTAATCACTAAGGGAAATAAAGAGTCTTCTCCTAATTAATATTAGAGAGAACAAATGACGGCCATACACAACACAATTCACTATACCAACACCAACAGTACCACATATAAGGGAGAAATACCGCCACACTGTGGCCAGACCAGATATTACCAGCATATAGGAACCAAATAATTCCACATACTAGGGAGAAATACTGCCACATCATGACAAGACTACATATTACCACCACATAGTGACCGAATACTACTACATACAAGGGACAAATACCGCCACCATGACCAAATCACATATTACCACCACATAGTGACCGAGTAATACCACATACAAGGGACAAATGCCATCACACCATGACCAGACCACATATTACCACCACATAGTGACTGAATAATGCCACATACTGTAGAAGGGAGAAATACCACAACACCATGACCAGACCAGATATGAACAGCATATAGTGTTGAAATAATTCCCCATCATTGCTCTCCCCCACCTCCTCCATCATTGTTCTCCCTCATCTCCTCCATCATTGTGCTCTCCCATCCCAGTCATTGCTCTCCCCCACCTTCTCCATCATTGTTCTACCCCATCCCATCATTGCTCTCCCCCACCGCCATCATTGTCATATCTCCCCCATCTCTATAATTGTCATATCTCCCCCACCTCTATCATTGTTCTCCCCCATCGCCATCATTGTCATGTCTACCCCACCTCCATCATTGTTCTCCCCCATCCCCATCATTGCTCTCCCCAACCCCATCATTGCTCTCCTCCATCCCCATCACTGCTCTCCCCCGTCCCCATCATTGCTCTCCCCCACCTCCTCCATTATTAACATCTCCCTCACATCTATCATTGCTCTCCTCCATCCCCATCATTTTTCTCCCCATCTCCATCATTGTTCTTCCCCATCCCCATCACTGCTCTCCCCAATCCCCATCATTGCTCTCCCCCACCTTCTCCATCATTGACATGTCCCCCACCTCTATCATTGCTCTCCCCATCCCCATCATTTTTCTCCCCATCTCCATCATTGTTCTCCCCCATCCCCATCATTGCTCTCCCCATCCCGATCATTGCTCTCCCCATCCCCATCATTGCTCCCCCCATCCCCATTATTGCTCTCCCCATCACCATCATTGCTCTCCCCATCCCCATCATTGCTCTCCCCATCCCCATTATTGCTCTCCCCATCACCATCAATGCTCTGCCCATCCCCACTCTCCCCATCATTGCTCTCCCCCATCCCCATCATTGCTCTCCCCATCCCCATCATTGCTCTCCTCCATCCCCATCACTGCTCTCCCCCATCCCCACCATTGCTCTCCCCCACCTCCTCCATCATTGACATCTCCCCCACCTCTATCATTGCTCTCCCCCAGCCCCATCATTTTTCTCCCCATCTTCATCATTGTTCTCCCCATCCCCATCATTGCTCTCACCATCCCCATCATTGCTATCCCTATCACCATCATTGCTCTCCTCATCCCCATCATTGCTCTCCCCATCATTGCTCCCTCCCTTCATTGCTCTCCCCCTCTCCATCATGGCTCTCCCCATCATTGCTCTCCCCATTCCCATCATTGCTTTCCCCATCATTGCTCTCCCCATCCACATCATTGCTCTCCCCATCCACATCATTGCTCTCCCCATCCCCATCATTGCTCTCCCCATCACCATCATTGCTCTCCCCATCCCCACTCTCCCCATCATTGCTCTCCCCATCCCCATTGTTGCTCTCCCCTATCCCCATCATTGCTCTCCCCATTCCCATCATTGCTCTCCCCATCCCCATAACTGCTCTCCCCCATCCCCATCATTGCTCTCCCCATCCCCATCATTGCTCTCCCCATCCCCATCATTGCTCCCCCCATTCCCATTATTGCTCTCCCCATCCACATCATTGCTCTCCCGCTTTCCACCATTGCTCTTCCCCTCTGCATCACTGCTCTCCCCCTCTCCATCATTGTCTTCCCAGTGTATTAGTTAAAAAAACAACAACTTACCTCTCCGCCTGTTCCCCCGCAGGCCGCAGCATCCTTGTTGTCTGCAACTTTCTCCCTGATACAGGCGCGTGCTGCATGATGACATCATCAAGCCGTGCATGCCTATGTGAGGGAGGAAGCGCAGGGCAGGAAGCAGAGGACAGATCCCTCAGTTCAACTGCCATGTCAGCAGTGGAGCTGGAGGGATCACATCTATCCCTGCCCGCCGCACCCGCTGCTGCCCTGAATCTCCGATGCAGGTGATCCGGCGGTATGTCCGCCCCTGCGTCAGCCGCCAGTCACTGATAGGTCGTTGGCTATGTTAACCAGCAGGCCCCCATATGTCCTGCTGGGGGGGCCCGCCAAGGACCCCGGCCCACCGGAGGATTCTCCGGTGTCCCAGTCCGACCCTGTACAGCAGTCCTGGCGTCTCCTATGTGATGTATATACAGCAGTCCCAGCGTCTCCTATGTGATGTACAGTATATACAGCAGTTCCAGTATCTCCTATGTGATGTATATGCTTTACAAAATGTATTATCACAAAGAGTCAACTATGCTTCAGACCTACGCAAACCTGGAAAAGCAGTTGTGAGAAGCAACATGCTGAATATCATCTAACATCAAAGACGCACCAAAGGGAAGCAGCTCCGGCCACCACATTAGGGGTGAGTTAATGAATTGTTTGACCAAATATAGTAGGGTAATTTTTAAGTTGATAATTTTGTGTGGCCCCTGAATGATGGTAGAAATTTCCAAATGGCCCCTTGCAGATAAAAGATTCCTTACCCCTGATCTAGAGCATCCAGGGTTGCACTCACTCATCAGTAAACAAGACTGTTTCAAAATTAGTCCTCATATATGTCGGGGCCCACTGCAACCGTTTCTGCTTGTGAGCACTGTATAGGGGTAGCTGAATAGTAGGTTTATGCACAAGCACAGCCTCTAGAGGATCCTATACCATGAGGTTTGTGGGACTCCAGGAGCACTAGCAGTTTCATATATCTGTTTTCTGCTTTATAAGGGTATTTTTGCAGCTGCTCGTTTAATCTGATGAATTTGTCTAGCATAAAGCTTCCTCATTATGCCTTTATCTGCATGAACCCTCCTTTGCTCTGTATCAGCCACAAATCTCTTCATAGTATGATGATCATGCTTATGTTTACATGACATATCTAATGTTTTCATACCTTGTCCAAGGCATTGCACTATTTGATACCTTTTGGCAGCAGAGAGATCCTTCTTTTCTTTCCCATATTGCTTGAAACCTGTAGCTGATTAATAATGTGGAACGTCCTTCTTAATTCATTTTCCTTTAATTGAGCTCAGCAGGCAAAGTAATTATCACAGGAGTTTGAGATTGATTTCAGTGATCAAAAGACTCTGAGACACAATACCATCCATGGGTTTATGTGAAAAAAAATAATAAATTACATGTTTATGACACTTAAATCCAATTTGCATAATAATTTGGAACACAATGTATATATTACAATAGAGCTTTTTCTTCCATACAGATATTCCAGGATGAGGACCTTGTTGGTGTCCAGCCCAGTATTGCTGCTGGTCGCCTTGACTTTCAATGGGCTGGATTTCTCCCATGGTGTGAATGTTTTGGGGAACAACCTACCAATTGCTGATCGACTGGTCATGCAAGAAAGAGATGAAGAGCCTCAGTACCCAGGTAAAGCATCAGTACCTATCTTTGGTGTGTTATTAGTGATGAGGCATAATTGTAAAAGCTATTGCCAAGCCTTCTACCTAAGCACTAATGACATCATGTATGAGATGTGAGGTATGTGATGACACCATGCAGCTTATATTAAGTATATAGAAGTCATTAATATATTGAGATGATTTTTAATAGCCAATTAAATTACTCCGTGATCAAGCCACTTAAAGGGAGTTTGTCAGCACAAATTGACTGTTCAAACCAAACACATGTGCATATTGTAACCTTGACATGCCACTTCCTACAAACTTATTTTCCATTTACTATAACTTCATCTTTGTTGGTCCCTATAAAGCTAGAACTGTCAATCAAGGAAGGGGAAGGCAGAAATAGATACAAAACAAGTAAGTGGGAAGATGTATGGAAGTGTTTGGTCACCCCAAGGGTGCAGCAAGTGCCTGTGCTTGATTTGAACAGTCATGTTGTGCTGACAGACTTCCTTTAAGGCCATAGTATTTTAAGTGTGAGGTACCTATATTGCCACCAGGAACAGGCACCTGATCTAACTTGAAACTTCTAAACTACCTATTGCCACTTCACTTTGCCATCTATTCCTATATACAGTATGTATATTGTCAAAAGGAAACCTACAGAAGTGAAACCTTTTATTAAACTGACAATGTGGGCCCAGGCACGTGAAAACCTTCACATAGAAGAGGAGACTGCACTTAAAGAGGAACTATCACTTGCTAAAAAAAGTTGTGGTCAATACCTTGTAAAAAAAAACTGAGCACCCTTGATTCTGACACTATTTTCCATTTTGTGCTGCGTTGCTCCATTGCAAAGATATTTATATTTCTTGTTTTTGGAAATATGTGAAATCTCTGCTTGCAGACCAACTGGGGGTTTCTTGGGGCGTAAGCTTTCTCCCCTCCCAGATACTGCCAATCAAAGATCAGCTACTGAGCTGTGATTGGTAGCATCTGGGAGGGAAAGGTGAAAGTGCATGCATCCAGAGAAGACTGTGAAGAAACGCCTAGTTGGTCTGAAAGCAGAGATTTCACAAACTTTGCTCCAAAAACAAGAAATATGAATATCTCTGCAATGGAGCGACGCATTGCAAAATGGAAAAGAGCGTCAGAATCAGGAAAACACAGAGATTTTTATATGATATTTATCTGAAATTTTTTGAGCAAGTGACAGACCCTCTTCAAATGATTCATTGGTCCTTCATCAGGCAGAGAGCAGTAGAAATTCAAGAGAATAGATTATATTTGTAATTTTTGATCGGACTGGTCATTGTGCTTGTGATGGCGATGGCTAAGCTTATCAATTTAAGATCAGATTGCATGGGATACACCTACCTTATTTAATTCTTCTTTTAGATTTTGATTCAGGAGAGCAAGACCGCTGGCCAACGTTGGAGGAGCTGGGATTGAGCAAAAGGTTACTATCTCACAAAAGGGATGAAGAAAATTTTGGAGGGAGCGAAGGAAGAATGGCTTATGGAAAGCGCCCATTAACAGTGAATAGACCAATGAACGTTCAGGCAGGTGCAGAACAAGATAAAGACCACATTGTGAACAGCTTGTATGACCTTCTCGCCTCACCACCAAAGCCTGGACCACAGAGAAGAATCATGGACAATCTTAAGGACATATATGCAGCTGAACTTGTAAAGAGACATCGCCTCCCAAGGAGTCCAGATGACACCACCAATAATATAGAACCTACTGAAGAGGAGCAAACATCAGAACAAGTTGTGCAAGAAACAAGTAGCAATGGACAGGTGACAGAATGAGCCTGCCCAAAAAATACAGGGTGGTAAATATGTCCCTGAATTGTCCTCCACTGTCATGTCCTTAAAGGGGTTATTATAGAGAAAAACATATATCACCCATCCACTAGAGTTGAGCGAAAACATTGGTAGGACTTTTGATTGGCATCCAAATTGGTACTCCACGGCAGCTGGACAAGGGCAGTGTGAACTTCCTCAGCTGACACTCAATTTCCAGTATACTGGGATCCTCTTGCGATTTCTTGTCTCAGGGCCAAATAAAGACGTGCCCAGGATGTAGGTTGCGGAAATTCATACTGCCCTGGTTCAGCTGCCGAGGAGTACCAATATGGATGCTGAATCAGGTTCCTGACAATCTTTTTGCTCAACCATCGACAGGATGGATGATACATTTCTGTACCTTGGGAATCCCGCCACTGGGACTCAAATCACGTGAATAGTGGTCTCAATCCCCCATTCGTTATTTCTGTATTCAATAATTCATCTTCTGGCATGGTTACACATGACTGCTGCCGATCTATTCAGTGTTTACAGGACTAACGACTTGCTAACTCCCTTAGTCACATTGGCATGAATAAATCAGCAGCGGTCATATATTGGCCGTTCTGCTCCATTCAGTGTTCTAAAGATTGGTGGTGGTTCTTATCTCCGGGAGAACGAAAGGATCGGCAAAATTGGACATGCCAGATCGATATCTCCTTTGACACATCTGGAGCCCCATACACCTAAGACTGGCACCAGAACCTGATGATATCGGTGGGTTTGGCCAACATTAGTCTAATGTGTAGGGGGGCTTAATTGTAGTCTCCATAGAGGTGGCCCATGTCACTGTATGCTGAAGGAAAGGAGCTGCAATATTAGCACACAAGTCTTGAAAATTGGTTGGGCTGTCTGGACCCCCTGCCCAAGGTTGTTGGATCATCATTTTTATCTTGGTCATAGAGCCCCGATCCTCTACATTCACTTCTGCCTCACGGACCTGTAATGGCAGCCATATAACTTCTGACAGAAGAGGACAAGTCAGAGACTTCTATTTACTTCTGACGATGGTTTTAATAATGACCATATTGAACATATCAGATTATCTTAATGTTTTCAAACTTCAATAGGGTGCAAAGCTTTGTACGACATGCGGAAATGATTCCTATTTCTTAAAAGGGTTTTCTAGGATTGTAGTATGTATGGCCTATGTGTCGGGTAAGTCATCTATTTCAGATCGGTGGGGTGTCCACTCTCGGGACTCTTAATGATCAACTGCTTGAAGGAGCGCGAGCTCTATAGCCTCTTCTGCTCCGTCTACTTTCACACCATTTACACAGTAGCAGCTGTGCTGGGAATTACACCATGACTCCATTGAAGTTAATGGGACACTGCAGCATTACTGAGCACAGCGGCGGGAAGGTAAAAAGCAGAAGAGGCTGCAGCGCTCACCAAGCAGCGTGGCCCCAACAAGCAGCTGGTCCCCCAATGATCTAATATTGTCATCAATATTCTGAACCTGGAAATCTCCTTTAAGGAGTCTTACAATCTCCTCCGAAACACTAATTTTGGATAATTCATTCTTACCCCATAAGAGCTGGTTCACATGTAGCGTTTTTTATACATTTTTTTCAGTGCAAAAAAAGCGTTTTACAGTAACAGCAAAATGAATGACATTTCTAAATTCTCATTCACAAGATACATTTTTCATACTTTCATGTTTGTTTGTTGTTTAAAAAGCAACAATTCAATTCTTTCCGTTATATTACTGCAATTTCTTTCCCAATGACTTAGAAATGAAAAATGCATAAAGATAAAACAAAACAAAAAAAACAATTAAAAATGCCTCTAATTCCTGGTACGGTTTTCTGCATTTTTTTAAAAAACAAACAAATAAAAAAGCTACATGTGGCACTTTAAGGCACTTTCACGCAGTCCTTTTTTGCAGTTTTTTTTTTCCTGCGTGAAAGTCGCAGTATTGACAGGAAAAAATGCGTTCGTTAAAGACGCACTGCAGCTCAAAAATTCCAAAGAAGAAGTTGCACCATGTGAATGGGGTTTTAGAAAACAAATTTATTTTGCTGTTAATGTAAAACACTGCGTTTTTTTCCGCATGGGAAAAAAAAGGAGCTAAACCAGCTGTGTGTGAACAAACCCTAAAGGTTTCTAAAAATATGTATGAATAAAAAAAAAAAAAATGTATACAGGTTTGCTTGTAAAACCATTATATTGTGATGACATGCGACAGGGATGGATTTAACAAGCTGTCGCTTACAAGTTTCTTCCCACGAGCATATTTGCTTTGTATGAATTATTTGTCTCCTGATCTCAAGCTCACCTTGGGGGGCCGGGGCACGCATTACCTTACCCTGTACCGGGGGGAGGGGTCTGATATAACCTGCAGCCCCGTTTAGGATCTTTTCGGCATGTCGCTAGAGCCGGTAGCTCTGTAACAATGCATGTGCGTAATACTTGGTGCTCGTCCGGTGCAGTGACATTAATGTTGTGAGTTATGGTGAGATATGTGCATGATTACTTTTACCTTTCTTTACATTACTTTCAATTGCGTAAAAACCTATTTTAAGATGCAGGGTAGGCCTGACGCTGCATGCACACATCCGTATGTCATGGTCCGCGATGCACGGACGGGTCGCGGGTCTCCTGGCCTAAACTCAACAGCTTGATAGGCATATATGAGGCGGTCAGGTTCGGGTCAGGACCATGGCATCAAGGACGACGGCATACAGATAAGTGAATCTGATCTTAGGCGTATGCTACCAGTGCGGGCGCACAGGTGTGTATCACCGGTGGGTACTGAATGGAGCACCACCGGCTCCGATAGCACAGCCACCCTGTCCTTGCACTTAGCTTGAACCTATGCAAAGGCAGCTGCACAGGCTGCAGCTTCAATCTCTAGTTTATTAATTGGGCAGCGTTGTGTTTTCTGTCTGACTGCAATGTTTGGCACAACATGGTGCAACCCAGGGGCCGAAAAATTGCCGAAAAGGGCACAATCCAACATAGATTTGTCCCAAAAATGACCTGTCTGAGCCCTAGACCTCATGTGCAAAAGCTATTATCCAGAGCTGGTCATAGCACTGCCTTAGATCAGAGGTACAATATGAGAATCCAGGTCAAAAGTGGGCAGTTTTTGCTCAGATTTTATTCCCACGGCTTCCCTTGATTATACCATTTAAAAAAAAACACAAAAAAATGCCATAGGGTCCCAGAGATATGGGTCTTTTTATGCAGTGTATACCAAGAGGGTGTGGCTCACAGGGTAATACTGAAGAGCATCCTAATTTACACGCCCCCGAGGATCCTGTGAACCATGCCCACTTCATAAATACCATAAAAATGGCGGATTAAAAACGCAAAAAGTGGAATATTCAAGGGGCTACAGGTATAAAAAAAAAAGAGCAAAAAACTGCCACTGGAATTACCGCAAGATGCCCACTTTTGGCAAGTTATGTACTAGCCCATATAATCCTAAAGTTGCCGTATTATGGATCAGTACAACACAAGATTGATATTACAGCATGAAAAATGCATACAGAAAATGGGTTTCAGGGTAGGGAAAAAAATGGAAATAAATAGATGTTAATTGTATTATTTTCCTTGTGCTTAATGTGTCTACTGATTATGTTTGAATATAGAAATAAACATAAAAAAATAAATAAATAAATATAAATATAGAAAAGGCATCTAAATGTATATTCAGCATGAAAAAATGATCTGATGAAATAGTATTGTACATGGTGATACTTATAGATCCAATGTCATAGTTATAATAACATGAAATTCATGTGGATGAACATTTATTTGGCTGCTAAATAAAGTTGCATTGAAAAAAAATAAAATAAAACAGAATATTGTCATTGACCACCGAGCCTTTAAAGGGGTGTTACATACTGGATATGATGGCCGCCTGGAAAAAGCTAAGCGCAGTAAAAATTTTAAATCAGGCTTTTTTGTGATTTTTTTTTCCATATTATAATTTTTATTAATTAAAATTAATAATCTAATAATTTTCACACTGAGGCTATAATAGGCTTCAATTCTCTGTTCTTTAGGCCTCGTTCACACAGGCGTATAATACGGAGCAGTGCAATGAGAGAAAACATTATATTACACCCTGACCAATGTTATACAATGAGTCAGTGCTCATCTGTGAGTTTTTTCTCAGCTCGAATCGGACTGAGCATGCTGCGAGTGGATACCAGAATCTGATCGCACTCGCCAATGCATGTCAATGGGCGTGAGAAAAAAAATCGAACGGCACACGGACCATGCGTATGCCATCTGTTTTCTACGCACATACAGTACAGACCAAAAGTTTGGACACACCTTCTCATTTAAAGATTTTTCTGTATTTTCATGACTATGAAATTGTACATTCACACTGAAGGCATCAAAACTATGAATTAACACATGTGGAATTATATACTTAACAAAAAAGTGTGAAACAACTGAAAATATGTCTTATATTCTAGGTTCTTCACAGTAGCCACCTTTTGCTTTGATGACTGCTTTGCGCACTCTTGGCATTCTCTTTATGAGCTTCAAGAGGTAGTCACCGGAAATGGTCTTCCAACAATCTTGAAGGAGTTCCCAGAGATGCTTAGCACTTGTTGGCCCTTTTGCCTTCACTCTGCGGTCCAGCTCACCCCAAACCATCTCGATTGGGTTCAGGTCTGGTGACTGTGGAGGCCAGGTCATCTGGCGTAGCACCCCATCACTCTCCCTCTTGGTCAAATACCCCTTACACAGCCTGGAGGTGTGTTTGGGGTCATTGTCCTGTTGAAAAATAAATGATGGTCCAACTAAACGCAAACCGGATGGAATAGCATGCCGCTGCAAGATGCTGTGGTAGCCATGCTGGTTCAGTATGCCTTCAATTTTGAATAAATCCCCAACAGTGTCACCAGCAAAGCACCCCCACACCATCACACCTCCTCCTCCATGCTTCACGGTGGGAACCAGGCATGTAGAGTCCATCCGTTCACCTTTTCTGCGTCGCACAAAGACACGGTGGTTGGAACCAAAGATCTCAAATTTGGACTCCTCAGACCAAAGCACAGATTTCCACTGGTCTAATGTCCATTCCTTGTGTTCTTTAGCCCAAACAAGTCTCTTCTGCTTGTTGCCTGTCCTTAGCAGTGGTTTCCTAGCAGCTATTTTACCATGAAGGACTTCTGCACAAAGTCTCCTCTTAACAGTTGTTGTAGAGATGTGTCTGCTGCTAGAACTCTGGGTGGCATTGACCTGGTCTCTAATCTGAGCTGCTGTTAACCTGCGATTTCTGAGGCTGGTGACTCGGATAAACTTATCCTCAGAAGCAGAGGTGACTCTTGGTCTTCCTTTCCTGGGGGGGTCCTCATGTGAGCCAGTTTCTTTGTAGCGCTTGATGGTTTTTGCAACTGCACTTGGGGACACTTTCAAAGTTTGCCCAATTTTTCGGACTGACTGACATTCATTTCTTAAAGTAATGATGGCCACTCGTTTTTCTTTACTTATCTTTTTTCTTGCCATAATACAAATCCTAACAGTCTATTCAGTAGGACTATCAGCTGTGTATCCACCTGACTTCTGCACAACACAACTGATGGTCCCAACCCCATTTATAAGGCAAGAAATCCCACGTATTAAACCTGACAGGGCACACCTGTGAAGTGAAAACCATTTCCGGTGACTACCTCTTGAAGCTCATCAAGAGAGTGCCAAGAGTGTGCAAATTAATGTAGCAAACAAGTGCATATAAAATATAACTTTTATTAATATATAAAAACTGTATGTTGCTAGATGCCCATATGGTGTATAAACACACCGTGAATAGAAAGGTGCTACAACCAAAAACCTGAAAAAATATCAGATAAAAAGTATCTATAATGAGGGCTAAACAGAGTTTAAAGCCCTGTCAGGTCAAGCATAGGTAAGGATCAAAAAGGTACTAAACTGTGAAGTCCAGAGAGACTTTGAAGAACCTAGAATATAAGACATATTTTCAGTTGTTTCACACTTTTTTTTGTTAAGTATATAATTCCACATGTGTTAATTCATAGTTTTGATGCCTTCAGTGTGAATGTACAATTTTCATAGTCATGAAAATACAGAAAAATCTTTAAATGAGGTGTGTCCAAACTTTTGGTCTGTACTGTATCTCAAAGGAAACTCAAAATTTCATCAGCTGAGTACAGTATATTCACAGCCAGAACCCTCAGAATAGATAGATACAATAGATAGATAGGTGTCATGTAGAAATTGAATGTCACAAGCCCCCTACATATAATAAACTAGCACCTTTTAGTGCCTTTCATGTGTGTTTAGCGTTATTAAACCTATTAAATAATAAAAAAAAATGACATGGGGTCACTCCTATATTTAATAACCAGCTAAGGGAAAGCAGACAGCTATGAGCTTATATTATCAGATTGGGAAGGACCAGATAACCATGGAGCTTCCCAGTCTATTAATATCAGCTAACAGCTGTCTGCTTTGCTAGTTGTAAAAAATGGGAAGGACCCTAAAGAAATATGTGGGGTCCCCCCATTTTTGATAACCAGCAAAGGCAAAGCAGACAGCGGTGAGCTGATATTATCAGGCTAGGAAGGTCCATGGTTATCTGGCCCTTCCCAGCCTAAAAATGCCAGCCTGCAGCCGCCCCAGAATTGGCGCATCCATTAGATGCGTCAATTCTGGTGTTTAGCCTCGGCTCTTCCCGATTGCCCTGATACTGTGGCAATCGGGGTAATGGTTTATTGGTTTGATATCAGCTATGTCATGTTAGCTGGCATCAAGCCCTGGTGTTAGTAATGGAGAGGCGCCTATCAGACACCCCCATTACTAACCCAGTAATTTAAAACAAAAAAACACGCACAGAAAAAAAGTTTATTTTTAAAAACACTCCCCCACACCTCATTCACCAATTTAGTAATGAAATAAACAAACAAAAAATCCATTAAGACCCAAAGTAGTCCTGGAAATCTGAAGTAGTCCAGAAGTGGGAACCTGAAAGACATAAAAAGAGAGAAATAAATAAGTAGGGAATAGAAACACTCCCTCATTCATCAATTTATTATAAAAAAAAATCCCTGCACCTCTGTCGTAATCCATCGCAATCCCACGACGTCCACCGATTTTGTACAGCAACCTATGGAGCGTTGTTCTGAGAACGAGGCTTCATAGGTCACCCCGGTCATGTCTCACGAGCGATGGCGTCAGTAACTCAGTAGCATCATCGAGCGTGAGACATGACCTGGGCGACCTATGAAGCCTCGTTCTCAGAACAACGCTCCATAGGTGGCAGTAGATTCAAAATTCAGGCTCACGCCAGACCTGGCGGCTCTGAGCAGCGGTGACATAACTACACCGCTCATCAGAGTCACCGAGTCTCATAGCGACTGATAACACCTCAATACACAGCTGATAACACTGGTCTCACCATACACAATAGGTGATGTCACAGCTCACCTCCTCCTCCTGTACAATGACTGATAACACCTCTATATACAGTAGATAACACAGGATCCATCGTTCACAATAGGTCATCACAGCTCACCTCCTCCTTCTGTATAATGACTGATAACTCCTCTATATAAAATAGATAACACAGGATCCACCATTCACAATTAGGTGATGTTACAGCTCACCTCCTCCTCCTGTACAATGACTGATAACTCCTCTATATACAGTAGATAACACAGGATCCACCATTCACAATAGGTGATGTCACAGCTCACCTCCTCCTCCTGTACAATGACTGATAACACCTCTATATACAGTAGATAACACAGGATCCACCATTCACAATAGGTCATCACAGCTCACCTCCTCCTTCTGTATAATGACTGATAACTCCTCTATATAAAATAGATAACACAGGATCCACCATTCACAATTAGGTGATGTTACAGCTCATCTCCTCCTCCTCCTGTACAATGACTGATAACTCCTCTATATACAGTAGATAAGATTTTTTTTGCCACTTTTCTTTTTTTTGTCTTGTGGTATTCAATATTGCAAACACATTCCATGAATTTTACGCACAATAAAAAATGCTCTTTACTTTTGTTTCTAACCTGTTTTGTGAATTTTTAGCCAAAATAGTTCCACATGCCGCTAAAATGTCTCAAAATTTGCAGCAAAATTAGAGGCGCACATAAAATCACTTTAGGGGAAGGGGGTTGGGGAATGGAGAACATTTGCAACAAATTTTACAATTTTTTTCAAAAAGTTGCAAATGATGAATCAGGCAAAAACATCTGGAAACACTAAACTCCATCTGCAGCGTGAATAGAAAAAAAAGACATAAAAAAGATTCACCTCTATATACAGTAGATAACATAGGATCCACCATTCACAATAGGTGATATCACAGCTCACCTGCTCCCCCTTGCGTCACATTAGATGCTTCAATACAAAAGCTATGGGGCTTGATTCATTATTACATTTGCCCCTATGTTTTGATGACTTTTTGGTGCTTTGTGCCTTTTTTTTGGTTGCACCATCTTCATCTTATTATTTGAATCTTTTTTATGTCTTTTTTTTCTATTCACGCTGCAGATGGAGTTTAGTGTTTCCAGATGTTTTTGCCTGATTCATCATTTGCAACTTTTTGAAAAAAATTGTAAAATTTGTTGCAAATGTTCTCCATTCCCCAACCCCCTTCCCCTAAAGTGATTTTATGTGCGCCTCTAATTTTGCTGCAAATTTTGAGACATTTTAGCGGCATGTGGAACTATTTTGGCTAAAAATTCACAAAACAGGTTAGAAACAAAAGTAAAGAGCATTTTTTATTGTGCGTAAAATTCATGGAATGTGTTTGCAATATTGAATACCACAAGACAAAAAAAAGAAAAGTGGCTAAAAAAATCTGTGTTGATCTATTGGGCTTTGTGCACACTGATTAATTTTTGCAGTTTTTGGAGCAGAATCAACAAGGTTTTGAGGACGTTTGGAATTTTTGAGATTTTTTTTCTGCTCTACAACCTCCTAAAAAAAACCTCTGTATGCGCTTACCATAATGCTATGTACACAGGGTCTTTTTGCTGATTTTTGGAGCAGAAACTGAGTAAAAACTCCAAGTTTTGGAGGAGATTTTCCGCTCCAAAAACATCTTGTAAGACTCTGTGTACAGCCTAATGTTTTTTTTAGAAGGCTTTGGTGCAGATACTGAGCGGAACCTCTGCAAATCTCAAAAACATGAAGGTTCTGCTCAATTTCTGCTCTAAAACCACTGCTAAAAGACTCAGTGTGAACACGCCCTAATATGAATTCCATGGTTTCCTAAGTCTCCCAGCAGCCCGGGATGACGGACAGATCTCTGCCCACAGTGTGTGACATGGAAGACCCCAATGGACGCCGGCCAGCGGTCTCAGTAGTAGCAGAGGAATGCTCTGCAGCTGCTCCGCCAGCGATGCCGGCGCTCCCAGCATAGTGACAGGACTGGCACGGGATGAATGAAATATAATAGGGGATGTGGCGGCCTCCGGCTTGGCACCACGAACATGAATGGGTAAGAGATGCTGGTGACATCGAGGAAAACTCCGGGTATCAAGGGCCAACATGTCACCCCCAACTGAGGAGACCCTATAATGGGGGACAGTGGACCCCAAACATGGCTGCACATCATCTATGTATCTAAGAAGGAAAAGATGTGGAATTATGGAAATCACAGGATGGACACATACATATATATATATATATATATATATATATATATATATATATACACACACACACACATGTATGAGGAGACTGTGGGGAAGCACACAGCAGTGGGGGTGACTGGTCACCAGTGGGGTCACTGCTCCTCCCCCCTCAGCTGAGCTCACTTCCTCCGTGCAGGGGCTGGGGGCGGCCCCGTATAAGTCCGGCCCCTGGGGTGAGTAGTATTACTGCTGCACAGCTTGGAGGAGAAGCATCGCGCCGCCATCCCCAGCATGGACACCTACCAGAAGCCGGAGGACAAGGAGCTGCAGGCCCTCAGAGACGGCGCCAACCGGCTGAGGATCCTCTCCATCCGGGCAACATGCGCCTCCAACTCCGGGTGAGACCCCCTCTGTCTATGTGCGGGGTCTTCACATGCATTATCTCTTCAGCCCCCCCTGCACACGTGGTGTCCGCTATCACTGCTGCGGCCTCCATTACCATCACTCCCCCCTGCCTGACCTCCACGTGTGGCGGTGAAGCCCCCCGCAGCACGTGACCTGTGCACACGTGGGGGGGCGCAGCCGCTGCTCCTGACTTTAACGGAGCCGTATTGCAGAGGTTAAGTAGCCCTTAATCCTACTCTGCACCCCATAACTGCGTCTTAATGCTGGGATATGAAGGGTTAATGTGTGAGATCCCCGCAGGCCTCTACGGTGTGTGAAGTAGCGGCTCCTGCTTAAAGGGGAACACCACTTCTGGCAGATCACTGACTGTATGTAGAGACGTGGCCAAACCCTGCACTAGGTGGCGCTGCACATGGCTCCTGAGAGTCCTGGTCACATTGTCTGGGTGGTCCCTGTGCATCTGGCTGCCCCCTGGTCTGTCTGATGTCTGCAGGTGGGTGGGGGGCTTCACCTTGACTCTGGCCCATTGTCCCCCAGGCTGATGTTAGCTGTGGAGGTCTCTGACCTCTCTTTAAAAGTTCACAAGTTGCCTGATCCTCTGGGTAGTACAGGGTTAAATACTATCCTCTGTCCTTGACTTATGGATCAGACAGGTTAGGAAACTGGAGAGAAAGTGAAAATGTTCTCAAAACTTCTCCCCCCTTTTTTTTTTTTTTTTTTTTTTATAACTGAGCAGAGAATACAATCCCCCCCTACAAAAGGGGTCTTCGGAGACCGATAGTTGGCAAACAGAGGCTGTACAAGGGTCAGGATGGCGGCTGAGAAAAAGGGGTCCTGAATCACTTTCTGTAGAAACAAGCTTGATATGACGTTGTGCCTAATGCAGGGTCTGGGGTGTATTGTGATCACTTAAAGCCCCCAGTCTTTACTCCCCCCAGTAGATAAGCTGTTTGCTAGCTGAGGGTGTTTGGCATGGGGGGGCTGTCAGGTGTATGTGCTGTACACGTGAGATTTGTATGGGTTACGTGGTTGTTCATGGCCTCCAATCTCTGGGATATCACTGGCCACGTCCCATCTCATTCTGGATCTACTTTCCCTATGTGCCTTCAGGAATAGTTTCCTAGACATCCGGATTAACCTTCTCCACGTGACTGTAGGATCTGCCGGCTGTCTAGTGGGCGGGTGATGCAGCCAAAACACTTTTTTTTTGCAAAATGTAGGGTCACATAAGTGATTATGGTTCCACCATCCTGTCTCATCGCTGCTGTGTAATGATGCTACAGAAGCAATAAATGTGTATAGAACTATTATCAGAGTCTGTGACCACTTGAGTGCTGTGGTCAAACATTAGTCACAACATCTGAAGGGGTTAAGGGTCCTTCTTATCTATGGCTAAGACATTTGGCCTGTACATGATTTACCTAGTCCTAAATTATTGGGTAGATGGGGATGTGAGGACCAGGATTTAGGAACCATCTCTATTGCAGTTCTGGCACAGAAGGGAGGGGGTTAACTCTTGCTTTCCCTCCTGCACAGGACAGATGAGATCCAGGTAGGAGTCGCCCACCTTTACAGGAGAAAAACACTTGAGTGTAAGACACTGAAGGGAGAAATGGAGCTGGCAATGACCTTGTTGCACTGCCCAAGGGTGGATTCACACATTCATATTTCGTGGTCCGAGTACGGACTGGCGGCCGGTCCATGCATTGTGATCCATACTTGGACTGACACATGGCTGATATAACATGAATAATGCTCAGGCCAAGAGTAAAGTCACAAAGTGACACAGGAGCCAGAGCCGTGCAGAAGCAGCAGACGTCCCTCTCCATTCAGCTGCCATGTTGGGGTCTCTTGTCGGCACCAGCGGCTACTTGCTTCTTCCTCCTGTGTAGTGATGAGCGCGCATGCTCATTACTTGAGATTTATGAGCATGCTCGGGTGTTTTCCGAGTATCTTCAGCGTGCTCAGGTGGTGTTATGTTTTAGTCACTCCGTGCTCATGATTTGCGACTGTTTGACAGTTTTAATACATGTGAGGAATGCCTAAGAAACAGACATTCCTCACATATGTTTTAGTCACTCTGAGCATGATTTGCGACTGTTTGACAGCTTTAATACATGTGAGGAATGCCTGTTTCTTAGGCATTCCTCACATGTATTAAAACTGTCAAACAGTCGCAAATCATGAGCACGGAGTGACTAAAACATAACACCTGAGCACTCTCGCCAAAAGGGTTGACAGAACATACTCGCTGCTCCTGTGTCCTCTACAGCCGAAGATGAGAAGCCCCTGCTGGATTTACTTGCTCAGCCTTATTGACAAATGAATTCTACAGAATGCCCTTAACCTTAAATATGTTGCTCATTCATAGATTCTAGCCCGGTTTGAGCATCTGACATGAGCCGTTAATGAAGTCTAGCTAATATCACTGACTTCTCCAATGAAGGTGTGCTAGTCACTGTGAAAACACATTGGGTACTACTTTCCTTTTGTACCAAAAAAAAAAATAAAAATTTACAGGTTGGATAGCTTAAAATATGTTGTCAGCAATCTCTGCGCCAGGACTGTGGAGTCGTTAAGCCAAACCTCCGACTCCTCAATTTCCATGACACCGACTCCAACTCCCTCATACATGGCTCATATTTAAGTGATAAATTTACTGTAGCACAGATTCATCTCAGCTAAAAGTCTAGACCCTTAGATCAAGAATAGGACAGACATTTATAGGACATTTCATAACTTCCCCACAAACTGCATTGAACTACTGTACCCAATTTATTATATATTTTAGGAGTCTGTCCATTTTATTCAGACTCCACCAAAATGGCCACCGACTCCACAGCCCTGCGCTGTGCACTAGAAGTTTATCAACCTCCACAACTGACTTACTGAATTTCACATTGGTGAAGTCTGATTTTGTAAATCCTTTCCCACCAGATATCCCCCTATAATCAATGTTGGGCATCATTATAGTTATGTATTATCCTTGTGACTTTAATGCGTCTTTCTCCATGTGCCAGGCATCCCACATCCTGCTGCAGCGCTGCCGAAATCCTGTCTGTCCTCTTCTTCAACACCATGAAATACGATGCGGCTGACCCCAGCAATTATAACAATGACCGCTTTGTTCTGTCAAAGGTGAGGATGACCACGCCGGCACCTACTACTCTGATCACTAGACATGGTGCGGGGCTTGTGCGTACCAGTGACTGGTCCTTGGCGTGGGGTTTTGAGGGTGAATAATCTGCACCCCAGTCATCAGAATGGAGGGGCTGTGGTGCATCAGATTGGTGCCAGATCTCGGTACCATGGCACTGTGGCTTATGTAAAGGGTGTAGAGGACTCGTCCTTCATGTATGAGCAGACTACTAGTGGCACAAGCATCTCCAGTTCTCTAATCATTTGTCCCTTTTCAGGGTCATGCTGCGCCCATCCTGTACGCTGCCTGGGTAGAAGCTGGTTACATCAAGGAATCGGACCTTCTCAACTTGAGAAAGATTGACTGTGACCTGGAAGGACATCCTACACCGGTATGTACCCGCATCCCCTGGAATCATAGATAATACTGGGTGCAATGGGCACTTCTTCTACATTGGCACATGCTCATGTTAACACAAGTGTTACTTTTTGCTCTAGATTCCAAATTTGCATTACATAAAAATGGGGTAATTTTACATGATTTTAGTATCTTGAGGCGGGGGGGGGATGCCAATATTGCAACTGCATCATCTGCACATGCCTCAATGAGATCAGACTTGATATGGTCACCTTTTTTAGACCATAGTTTGCACTTTCATATATGCTACAGAAATAAGTTTTCAATGACCCCTGCTAATCTCATAATAGTAGTTGCCATCAGACACTTGTGGCTTAGTTAAGCCTTGCAGATGGACTGCTTTCATCTCGACTTAACTGAAGATGGTTTCTGCCAACAATATTTCTTTTTATCACAATCCACCAGAGACCTGGGTTTGTGTGGTGTCCATCTCCATTACTCATTTAATTTGTGCACTTAACAAAACTTGAATGTAAAGGGACAATGGCATAATGGGTAAAATAAAGTGGTGTACCTGCACCAACCTTATACTATTGCAGGTTACCAGGCTCTCCCCTAGAGGGCGCAGTGGCTGAGTCCATATACTGGAACATGTGGGGACATCATGACTGGTTCAGGATCTGTCGTTGTGAGCTGTGCCAATGACTGACCCCCATATATGACCGGCCAGTATTGTGCACTGGTCATTAGTGTTGGGTGATGGCTACCAGTCGTGCTGGTGTGGGGTCATGGGCAAAGATCACTTCTAATGCTGATAACTTTTAGGAGGAGCAGCATTCATGCCTGTGTATCTTTACATACCACTCTTATTATAATGCCCTCTAGGTGACTTTCTGTGAAGTATATATCCTTCATGGGGGAAGGAGACAGTTCTCAAAATAAAGAACCTTGCTATAAAGCATAACAAAAAACAACCAGCCACTATGTGGACAGGCCGAGCTTCCCATTCACTTGGCTAGGTGCCACTTTGCATAGAAAAAGCTGATGACTGGGGATTTCAGATGTCTGAGTTCGCTTCAAGCTGAAAATTGAATGTTAAGGTGGTACATTTTTTAAAGAGAACCTGTCATCTAAATCGAATGACAGCCTGGCTTTTAAAGAGGAATGGGCTTGTTGCCCACCATGTGTGGATTCCACGCTTGGTTATACCTGCCCAATGGATGGCTTTAGAGCTGCTCAATAAACCATAAGAATCTGTCTAGAAATCACTAGTTTGCATGTATGTGACATCTTATCACTAATTCTGGGTTTGTTTGTTTTTTTACCAGAAGCTACCATTTGTGGATGTGGCCACTGGCTCCTTGGGACAAGGTTTGGGGGCATCATGTGGCATGGCGTACACTGGAAAGCACTTTGACAAAGCCAGGTAAGAATTGTCTAAGGTTTCCTTTTGATACAACTCACGAATGACTTATCTTCTGACTGTCGTGTATTATCCCTCTCAGTTACCGTGTTTACTGTCTGCTGGGTGATGGAGAATCCTCTGAAGGAGCCGTGTGGGAAGCCATGGCTTTTGCGTCTCATTACAAGTTGGATAATCTGGTAGCCATTTTTGATGTCAATCGTCTGGGGCAGAGCGAGGCGGCTCCTCTTCAGCATCAGACAGATGTATATAGGAAGAGATGTGAAGCTTTCGGGTAGATTTCTTCTACAGCACCTGCTTATTTGTACATCTGTACGTGATACGGCCTCATTCTACCTTCTGATCCACTTGCAGGTGGAACACCTATGTTGTAGATGGCCATAATGTAGAGGAGTTGTGCTGTGCCCTATGGCAAGCTGCCAATGTGAAAGATAAACCCACGGCAATCATTGCTAAAACCTTCAAGGGGAAAGGTATTTCTGGTAAGTACCTGGAAGCAATGGCATCAGGAGTATACCCCCAGGCTGGACGCAGTTGTAGCCGGCTGACTAGAAAGTATTTTTATTTTCAAGGTGTCGAAAATCAAGATAACTGGCACGGGAAGCCGATGCCCAAAGACAAGGTGGAGTCCATCATCAAGGAGATCCAGGGTAATATCCAGACTACTAAGGCTCTGACTCCGGCAGCTCCAGTAAAAGATGCTCCTGAAGTGGTCATTGCTGACATTAAGATGCCGACCCCACCAAGCTACAAAGTTGGTGACAAGGTAAAAGAAGGTCTTGTGTAATGTAAACACTGTATTTATTGGTCTCCTAACTAAGCTGCACCCATGTCTTGCAGATCGCGACACGTAAAGCATATGGGCTGGCACTTGCTAAACTTGGCCACGCAAATAGCAGAGTTGTCGCCCTTGATGGTGACACCAAGAACTCCACTTTCTCTGAAATCTTCAAGAATGAACATCCCGACCGTTTTATTGAGTGCTTCATTGCTGAACAGAACATGGTAGGTTGTCTTTAAGGAGGCTCTCTTCACTAATGGGTAAAATGATTGCCTGTAAAAGAAAAAACAATATGACTTCTTAACTGTGTAATTTTTACCTTCCAGGTGAGTGTGGCTATGGGCTGTGCTACCCGCAATCGCACTGTAGCTTTTGCCAGCACATTTGCTGCTTTCCTTAGCAGAGCTTATGATCATATTCGTATGGGCGCCATATCCCAATCCAACGTCAACCTTTGCGGCTCCCACTGTGGTGTTTCAATAGGTGAGTGGCTGCTATCTTTGTACAGATTTCCTTTTTCTGAAAACTTAGAGACGAACCCCTTTATCTGCTCACATCCAACATTGTGACATGAGCAGGGCTGGTCACATCTGATACCTGCCAGGATGCATCCTCTTCAAGAATCGTGCATATGTCCCATAATTTAATGCAGCTGCCAAAACCTTCTGGTTATGCAACTCAGACATGAGGAGCAGATCTATCCCTTTAATAAGGTTTAGTGACCTTGCATTATATCGCACGCACATGCTTCACCGGTCTACCGTGTTTTAGGTGAGGACGGTCCCTCTCAGATGGCTTTGGAAGATCTCGCCATGTTCCGTGCTATTCCTTCCTGTACAATCTTCTACCCCAGTGATGGTGTTTCCACAGAGTATGCCGTTACGTTGGCCGCTAATACCCCAGTAAGTGTTACCCATGCCCCTTAATTTGCACTTCAGATCTGCTTCCCACCAGGATGAGTGGCTGAAATGCTTCAGTCAGAGCTGCTCTTTACATGCAATGTAGTAAGGTCTCGTCCCTTTTACATTGTAGGGCATCTGTTTCATTCGCACCAGCCGTCCAGACACCGCAATAATCTATTCTCCTGAAGAAAAGTTTGAAATTGGTCAAGCAAAGGTAAGAAAAAAAAGACAAGCCAAGTCCTGGTGTTTTACTCCATCACTCTTATCTTTTGGACACTAAACTTTATTTTCCCCCTTTTATACAGGTCGTACGTCAAAGTGAAACAGACAGGGTCACAGTTATTGGTGCTGGCGTCACTTTACATGAGGCTCTGGCGGCAGCAGATGAGCTCGCCAAGCAAGGTGAATCTTCTGGGGGAAAAAAATATCTATTTATATGGAAGCCATGCTGCACACAATTAGTTGTCCCCACAAGTCTGTTAACTGCATCACTGGCAACCTCCAACTATTCTGATGGGGAACCACAACTCCCAGCATTCTAACATCTGTAAAGCTACTGATGCTAATATGGCACTGACTAATGGGCTGGCTCTGTTCTCCTTAGGTATTAACATCTGTGTGATTGATCCTTTTACCATTAAACCTCTGGATGCAGCGACCATTATATCCAGCGGTCGAGCTACTGGTGGACATATAATCACCGTGGAGGATCACTACAAAGAAGGTAATCGTCTGCATTGCTTTCCTAAAGGGAGGGTTGATTCATCCTGTTGGGCCATACAAACCTCCTTGGAAAGGGAATGCCCCATCTTTCTGAGCCGATTAAAGGGGTTCAGAGCTGTTTATGCACAGGCACTTCGGCCACACCAAGGGTGCACAAACACAAATTTTGTGATTTAACTTTAAAATTGTCCTTCACACATCTAGCCAGTAGGTGGCACTATTGCCCTTCCTTAAACTCTGCACACAAGTCCTGCAGCAACAGTGCTGTGGTTCCACCCTATAATGTCTAGTCACATTACACACGCACCTTGATTTGCTATATTAAATGACCTTGAGTCTATCTTAATATCTCCCGCCTTTTTTCCAGGTGGTATAGGGGACGCTGTGGCTGCAGCTGTTGCAGGAGAACCCGGATTCGTTATTCAGAGCCTTGCTGTGAAGGGTGTACCTCGCAGCGGGAAACCTACAGAGCTGTTGGAAATGTTCGGCATCAGTGCAAAATGTATTGTCGAAGCTGTAAAAGCCACATTTGCAAATTAACCAGACCCAAGTTGTCTGCCGTAGAAAAGCACTTCTCTGTAAAGCACTGTCTAATACTAGCCCGTGCCACTAGCCTCCACATAACATGTCGGCTACCTCAGTGTATACATGTTTAACAATTCTGACATTTCCATGCGCTACGTGGCACGAGCTGGTCCTTACAGCTCTTCAATAATTCCATGTCTGTTTATCCTCCACTGTGCACTTAATAAAGCAAAAACTCATCTAAATTTTCAATGTTGTGACTTATGAAGGCTAAAATTGTCCATTTTTTGAGTCACAAAATTACAGCAGCCCGTGACTTTCTGTAATCTTGGGTTATAAGGTCAACAGCTTTTAATTGGTGCTGCTACAGTCCGTCCCAAGAGCTGCGGACAATGAATTAACAAATGGTTCAAAAGTTCCCAGACAAGTGAACACTGCAGATCTGAGATGTCAATCACCACTTTTGTTCTCCAAAGGGGCAAAAGGCAGTAGAAGTCCTGGGTGTCATACTGTTCCTTTGTCTACTTGATGGCAAATAAGTGAATGTTGAGTCTCGCTATTAAAATCCTGTAAAATAACACAATGCGGTGCAGATCATGGAGACTGGGAAAGGGAACCAGTGGCTCAATTTGTTTCCCAAACTGACTGCATTAGTCTGAGCCTGGCTGTGTGATTGCAGCCATGTACGGGTTTTACTTAAACACTGGCATTTCAGAACATCTTTTAAGATCTATCTGCTAGCCATAGGGTACACATGCCTAGTCCAGTGCATCCTCCCAATAGATCATATAAAATATATATATATATATATATATATATATATATATATATATATATATATATATATATATTTACACGAGACCTGTCAATCAAACCTGATTGAAAATATGCTCTTAATTGCTGGATCATTTCAGAGTAAAACTAAACCTACTTGTCTGATTGCTGCCGGGCTCTGATTTGTGCTCCTAGTGTTTCAGCCAGCATGAGTCAAGTGACTGCCAAATGTCACTTACCAAATATAGATGATAAAACTTGTGCATATGGATAATGCCACACACTGGCATTTGATCGCTTTAAGCCTGATCCAGGGTCTTTGACTACTTCATGGGCAAGACTAAAATTATTCTTCAAATGTGAACACTTACTAATGCTGTAACTTTAGCCTATGCCAGAAACTATATGGACAGCCAGCACTTCCCGCTGATTGCTCGGCTGCAGTCCAGATATGCACCAAATGTGTGTGTGTGGTGCAAGAAAGACGCCTGCATCCAGGCGTCTTCCCCATGCAGTTCCCATTATATTTTAGCCCTGTGTCCCTCCATTTCAGCAAAAAACATAATTAATTTTTTCCTCCTTCCAGTCCCCAGCCCTCCTGGTAGGGTCTTCTGGAAAAATGCCCAAGTTTCCCATTGGCTTCCATTATACTGGTTACTCAAGTAGAGTACGGAGCATTTTGGTGCTTGATCATCACTAGTCATATCTTGTTGATTAGTGTGGATGTCAACAGCTGGAACTTGCACCAATAGGCAGAATGGTCCATTTTTTTTTTATTTTATTTTTTTATTTATTTATTTTTTTAATATATATATACTCCTGACGGGACACTTATCATAACTAAATGCAGCTCTATTCACTCTTTGCTCTTTCCTGCAGCCACAATGTGCAATGCTCTGCAGCCCCACAGCAAATGCATAGAGCAATGCACTGCCGCTCCATTCTAACAGGACAGAAGTGTCCCAGCGGTTAGATCCCCATCGATCAATAAGGTATCGTCTATGCTGATAATCGCTGCAGCATCTCCAATGTGTGAAGTCTGTAGTGGAGATGCTAGGAAGGTCTAAAAAGGATTTCGCTGTTCAACTGGCATTGGGACATTAACGGAAAATATCTCAGGCTGGGTAGAGAACATTCTGAAACCCCTGGTGAGACGCACACCCAGCTATATCCAGGACACCACGGATAGCCTCTGCAAACTGTCAGCTCTCGGCCCACTTCTGGAGGACACAATACTCGCCACCATGGATGTAGAGTCTCTCTACTCCAACATTCCTCATGAGGATGGGATTGTAGCAAGCAAACATTTCCTACAAAAAAACAATCTGGCTACAGAACCAACTCTGCAATTCATCAGGTTTGTGCTCCATCACAATTATTTCTCCTTTGGGAACAATTTATACCAACAATGTATGGGTAGCGCCATGGGAAGCAAAATGTCCCCACAATATGCTAACCTATTTATGGCTAAACTAGAAGAGGAGTTTTTGTCATCTTGCTCTATTAAACCCCTAGCATACTTCCGCTACATTGATGATCTGCTAATAATCTGGACAGGCTCAAAAGATGATCTGCTCACCTTCCACGATAACTTCAACAGGTTCCACCCAACCATCAAGCTCACCCTCAACTTCTCAAAATCCCAAATACATTTTCTGGACATGACCATATACATCAAAGACAACACCATACAGACATCAATTTACCATAAGCCCACAGGACGTCCAGCATATCTTAGATGGAACAGCTTTCATCCAAGACACAAAAAATCCATCATCTACAGTCAAGCTCTGAGGTACATTCGAGTCTGTTCAGACAGTAAGGACAGAAAACTGCAGCTGCTCTCACTGAGGAATACATTCCTACAACAAGGATCCCATCCACAGGTAATAGATGAGCAGATCCACAGAGCTACAAGGATACCAAGAAGTAGCCTCCTGGATTACAGACAAAGGGAGGACAACAACAGGGTACCTCTTGTGGTCACATACAACCCCCACATGAACATCCTAAGGGAAATTGGTGCTGATCTCCAACCCATATTCCACAGAGAGCACAAACTGAAAGAAATATTCCCAGAACGACCACTTCTCTCCTACAAACAGCCCCCTAACTTAAGGAATCTCCTTGTCAGAAGTGTCCTCTGATCACCATCAGTGACGGGCACATTCCCATGTAAAAACAAAAAATGCAAAACTTGTACCCACATATTACCATCAAATACAGTCTGCATACCTAACACAAATCAGGACTACAAAAGCATGGATGTCTTTTCATGTACATCCTCCAATGTGGTGACATGATACAATGTACAAGGTGTCCGGAAGGAGTGTATATTGGAGAAACGATGCAAAGGCTGCAAACGAGAATGAATTTACACAGACACACAATTAAGAATGAACTGGACACGCCTGTGGGAAAACATTTCTCTGGCCGGGGACACTGTATGAAAGATCTAAAAGTTTTAATACTAAAAGGTCACTTCAAGGACGACAGAGAGAGAAAAATTTGGGAATTCAAATTGATAAGGATGTTCAATTCACTGACAACAGGACTAAATATAACACCTGGCTTTATGACTCACTACATGGACACAATTCACACCTCCTGATAATTAAACATTCCCAAGGCCTCTCATTTTGCAACAAAAAACAAACAAACAAACAAAAAAAATAATTTGCTCTCCCTAACTTATCTGTAGGAGGCATCACAACTTAGACCTCATGTTGTAACATCTCTCAAATGCTGTGCCTTTTGTCTTATGAATTTATTTGTAATCCTGCCTGAAGAAGGAGCCTCTGTGCTCTGAAAGTTTGCATATATATATATTTTCTGGTTAGCCAATAAAGGTATCACTCCGAGAATACTTTTGTCATTTTTGGCATACAAGTATTTACATCAACTTTCTATCTGAAAGCTAATTCTTTAAAACAAAATTCGCAGATGCTCACCCTCTCCGGGTCCAGGGCTGCATCTCCGCATGAGCACAATGGTTGGCTACTTCGCTGTTGATGTACACAATCACCGCAACAATGGTGACGATGCGTTGCTGGACCGCAGGTTCTGTGCTAGTGATCTAAAGAAAAGCAAACATTTTCACCAGCTTATAAGCAAAGAATTATTTCCCCTATTTTCTTTGTGTAGTACCGGTCTCTGCCTGCGGATGGCACTGTAGCTATGCACAATGTATTTTGTGAGACCAAAAAATGACTGCTAGATTATAAGTATATGTCTATTGCTCAGATATCAGTATGAGCACATCGACAGCATTCACTGTGAACTGAATATAATGATAATTAAGAGTTGCAAATTGCCTCTTCAGAGAAGAGGACTTGTACTCTACAGCGCCACCTATTGGAAGCAGCAATCCTACAAGTCACAATCAACCCTTTAACGAGTCGTGCAATATGACTTAGGATAAAAGCCAAATCAGAATCTCCATTTGCAGACACGGCATTTCGGGGTATTGCCCCTCATTAGTGTAAAGTATGAGATCTGATTTGGTTAGGTGAGAGGCTCTGGACTGAGGTCTAAGGGGTAGCGTTTCTCCTTATGGAGAGTGACACACCAGCTCTGGCACGTCAAGGTAATTAAGAGTTGGACATTTATTTCTGGATAGTTGGGAGTTCTGGTTTGTGCTATCTCTCCAAAGACATACTGATAGGGAATCTAGATTGTGAGCCCCGATGGGGACAGCGACGATAATGTATGTAAAGCGCTGCGGAATATGTTAGCGCTATAAGATTATTATTATTATCTCTGTGCTGAAAATGGAAATGTTAGTTTAAATTGCTTCCAGAACCCATTAAAATAAGAATGAAAGGACTGAATCCTGTTTGTGAGGTCCGATTCAGGAGAACACATATATAGGGTCCTCTTCCCTCCGCACCAGTCTATCATTGTTAGTTTGTTTACTGTAAGTGATATCTATATTTGGTATTTAACCCCTTCTTATGTACAGCACCATGGAATCAATGGCGCTATATAAATTAATAATAATAATATGGAGGACAATGGGCTGTGCATTATATTATATGAGGAATATGGGCTGTATATTATACTAATATGGAGCACTATGGGCTGTGCATTACATATGGAGGTGCATTATACTATATGGAGAACTATGGGGGTGCATTATATATGGAGGACTATGGGGGTGCATTATATATGGAGGACTATTTGGTGCATTATACTATATAGAGGAATATTGGCTGTGCAGTATACTATATGGAGGACTAAGGGCTGTGCATTATATTATATGAAGGATATGGGCGGTATATTATACTAATAAGGAGTAGGGTTGAGCGAGTATGTTCTGTCCGAGTATGCTCGGGCCGAGCTCCGAGTATTTACAGCTGCTCGGTCATAAGCATGATTTGCAACTGTTTGACAGCTTTATTACATGTGAGGAATGTGTAAGAAATAGACATTCCTCACATGTAATAAAACTGTCAAACAGTTGCAAATCATGCACACGGGAGCGATTCAACCATATCACCGTGCAGCTGTAAGTACTCGGAGCTCGGCCCGAGCATACTCGGCGAAAGGGTTAATAGAACATACTCGCTCAACACTAATTAAGGAGCATTATGGGCTGTGCATTATATATGGAGGTGCATTATACTATATTGAGGACTATGGGGGGTGCATTATACTATAAGGAGGACTATGGGCTGTGCATTATACTATATGGAGGACTATGGGCTGTGCATTATACATGAAGGACTATGGACAGGGGGGTACATAGAAATCATGGGGTCCCATAGCAGGAGTACTAATCACCCCCCCCCCCCAAAAAAAAAAAAATATATATATTTGTTGGGATCATAGAAGAGCAGATCTCACAACTTTCCATCCTTTACATATTAATTTTCCTCCTGCTGAAGTCCTAGATTCCTCTTTCCTTTCCCCCATAAAGTATGATGCCAACAAAAGTGCCAAACACAGTATGATACCCACATGGTGCATTACTCCACAGTAGCCTCCACAAGCACAGTATAATGACCCTCCTGTACCCTATCTCAACTCCCAAGTCAAAGTATGGTGACCCCAACATAGTATGATCCCCCAACTGTGACCCCCACACAGCCCTCCATGCAGTATAATGGCCCGCACTAGCCCTCCAAACAGTATGATGGACCCCACACAAACCTTCACACCGTATAATTGCTTGCATACAGTATAATGGCCCCCCACATAGCCCTCCAAATATTATAATGGCCCCACATAACCTTCCACATAGTATAATGCACCCCATAGTCCTCCATAAAGTATAATGGACTCCCCATGGTCCTCCATACAGTGTAATGCACTCCCATGGTCCTCTATACAATACAATGCCCCCCCCCGGTGCTCCTCCATACAATTTAATGCACATCCTATGGTCCTCCGTACAATACAATGCACCCCCCATGGTCCTCCATACAATCCAGCGCCATGGAATCAATGGTGCTATATAAATAAATAATAATAAAAAAAATAATATAATGCACACCCCATGGTCCTCCATACAATATAATGCACCCCCATGGTCCTCCATACAATATAATGCACCCCCATAGTCCTCCATACAATACAATGCACCCCTATGGTCCTCCATACAATATAATGCACCCCCATGATCCTCCCTACAATATAATGCACCCCCATGGTCTTCCCTACAATATAATGCACACCACATGGTCCTCTATACAATATAATGCACACCCTATGGTCCTCCATACAATATAATGCACCCCCATGGTCCTCCATACAATATAATGCAAGACCACCCCCCCATGGTCCCCCATACAATATAATGCACCCCCCATACAATATAATGCACCCCCCATGGTCCTCCATACAATATAATGCACCCCCCATGGTCCTCCATACAATATATTGCACCCCCGTGGTCCTCCATTATAGGTCCCAGGATAAGGGACATATACCAGTATGGGGGATATACAGTGTATGTACCAGGATGCCAAATCTTGCACTGATGTCCATCAGACTCTAGTTATGCCATTGGCCACAGAGGTAATAAACTCTAATATCACAATACCGTGACGTTGTAGTACAAGGATAGTAATACAGTAATGTCAAAATTCTGGCACGGTAAATACAGTACAGGTGTGAAAACCATTGCGAAGATTTGGCTAAAATTTTGGCTTAATTTGCACCAAAAAAACTGGAGAACATGCCTTGCATCAGATATATTATGTGTCATAGACACCTTTTCTATCTTGCTGGGCAAGGGTAGTGTGACCTTGATGTGGCTTAGTAGGAAAGGAGCCGTTACCTAAATGCAACACTGTGCACTAAAGCTGTGCCAATGGTTTGTATTGTTGATCACTCATTTGTCTCCTGGGTGCAAGAAAGAGCATGACATATTGACTGGAATTTAACCTAAGCAATTCCATTTCTTGTGCGCTTTCTGCATACGAACTGCGATAAATTAACTAAACTAAATAGAAGTGGAATGAAATGCCTAATATACAAAAATATGTAAAATTCTTTGTCTTAACTGAGTCTGATTTGACACATGCCTACAATAGGATGTGACTGTACATCTGGACTGCAATCTGCCATATAATACCTACAGATGGTACCTGCTAAGGAGCTGAACCCATGCCATCTGCAGCAGGTGTCAGCTGCAATTTGCAGCTCACACCCAGTTGTAACAGCAGGGATCGCAGGCATTGCTGATCCTGATCGTTTAATAAATACCTTGGCCAACCACGACCACAGCATCTACAAAGTTACTATTGCAGATTTCAGCTTTCAGCAGAATTTACTTGAGACATACAGCAACCATTGTGTTTTCATAGCAGTCAAACAATGGTCCCCATGGTTGCCATCTTAAGGGAAGAAAAAGAGAAAAAAAATCATTCTACCTGCAAAATAAAGTGTAATTTCTTACCGTAAATTCTCTTTCCTTTAGTCCAAAGCAGCAGCACCAATGAGGTTTTTATCCTCCTGGAACAAAGTACAGGTGATAGCTATTAGTTTAAATGGTCTTCTGTCTATATATACACCTACTAGTTCCCCTCCTTCCCTTGTATAGTTATCACGTATAATCAAAATGCCTTAGGCATAGAAAAACTGCAGAAAACACACAACTTTATTGGGAGGGAAAGTTCCTGCTGCTGCTTTGGACTAAAGGAAAGAGAATTTACTGTAAGAAATTATGCTTTCCTTGTCGTCCTACAACAGCAGCACCAATGGGAATATAGCAATTAACCATCCTTTGGGTGGATAGTGTTAACCGCGGACAGTAGATCAGCTGTGCCAAATGCTGACTCTCCTAAACCTTGGATGTCCAGCCTATAATGTTCCACTAAGGTAAGGCCCAAACTCCAAGAGGCTGTGCTACAGATCTGCTCAATTGTTATGCAGCTTCTTTCCGCCCATGATGTGGACATACTGTAGCTCTAGTTGAGTGGGCTTTTATAGCCTGTGGAGCCTGACCGCAGCCTGCTTGCTCATAGTAAATAGTAATAGTCTGCCTCAACCTTCTGGATAAGGAGACTTTTGATACCTTCTGACCCTTTTTCTTCTCTGAGAAGGAAAGGAGGAGATGTTCCGGTGCTGTTTTGTGCGGCTCACATATGCCTTTAGAGCCCTACCAACGTCCAGGGCATGCAGGATTCTCTCTTCATCGGAAAAGAAATCCAGATAAAAAACTGGCAGCTCTATTTGTTGGTTTATATTAGGGAAGAAAGGCACTTTAGGGGTAAAAGGTGGTAGTATTCTTAACAGGACTTGATCCTGTAGAAATATAAGGTTCTCTGGAAACCAGAGCCTGGATCTCACTTACTTTCCTTGCATGTCTCATACCCATAAGAAACCAAGTCTTGAGGGATAGATACTTTACATCTGCCAACTCCAGAGGTTCAAAAGGAACCTTATCGAGTTGCTCCATGACCAGTCCCTAGGTACCATTTGGGAACTGGATCTGTGATAGTAGGTTGGATTCTTTGGACCTCTTCCATAAACCTCTAGATAAGTGGTTTCTGGGACAAGCTTTTCCCCAGTACTGCTGACATGGCAGAAGATATCTGGACTCTAATAGTATAAGGCTTGAGACCTTTTTCAAAACTGTCTTGCAAGAATTCCAGGACATTCTGCAAAGTAGAAGAATGAGAGGGCACCTGGTTCCCGAAAAAAAATTCTGATTCAAGGATAGGTTTTGTTGGTGCTTGCACCTCTGGAATGGAGGAAGGCATTGACTACAGCCTCTGGTAGCCCCATCTTATCTAAAAGGGGGCCATCAACCTCCAAGCTGTCAGATGAAGGTGGTCCAGGTGAGGACAACATCGGCAGTCCTGAGTCACCAGATGAGGGATGATGGGAGGTCTCCAATACATTCCCCTACTCAACCATCAGAGGTGTGAACCATGCCCTTTTGGGCCAATAAGGGCATATTATCGAGGGCTGCTCTCTCTTGATCTTCTGCAGGACTCTGGTAATCATCGGTATAGGTTGATATACATATGATAACCGGAACGTGCATGGTATTGATAGAGCGTCCAGTGCCCCAGGTCTGTCGCTCTTGTAGAGGGAGCAAAAAATGATCTTCCTTCAAATTCTCTTGAGTAGCCATCAAGTCGATCTGAGGGCTCCCCCATGATTCCATAATTTGATGGAAAATGCTTTGGTCCGAAGACCATTCTTTTGGAAGGGGTAGATTGCAACTTAGCCTGTCTGCTAAGGCATTTCAGTGAGCCTTGATATGTACAGCTGTCAACCGTTTCAGTCGAGTCTCTGCCCAGATCTTGTGCCTCCATGGTGGTTTATATAGGATACTGTCATCTAATTGTTGAACCTGATCCTTACCTCTTTCCCTTGAATGGTTGGATAAAAGTGAAAGAGCTCTCTGAACTGCTGTCATCTCTCTGAGGTTGGATGACAGGAGTTTCTCTCTCGGAGACCCTGTCCCACTCACTCTCTTGCCCTTCATGTGGGCACTTCATCCTGTTAGAGATGCATCCGTTGCTATCGCTGTCCATACTGGGGGAGCAAAGAGTATACTGTTCTTGAAGTGAAGCCACCATCTCTCGGAGGATCTCGTTTCTCTGGAGCGGAACGTCAACTCATCCAGAGAACGTAAGTTTCTGTCCACTTTTTGCAGTTTCTCCAGCTATAAAGGTTGCATGTGCCATCTGGCCCATTTGATTTCCTCACTGGCTACTACCATCAGTCCAAATGTCCTCATCCCTTGTCGAAGGGACACCGGTCTGGTTTGTCTCAATAATTCGACTGCAGCCTTGAGTGCTCGGAGTCTTTGCACAGGAAGAGACAGGGACATACTTCTGGTGTCCAGAATGAACCCCAGGAATATTCTCTTAGGATGGAGATATGAGATTTTTCCCCTATTGATTATCCATCCTAGTGTCTGGATATGTATGAATATCAAATCCAGATTAATAAAGAGGGTCACTTCTGATGAGGCCTTTATAAGCCAATCGTCCAGGTATGGGAAGAAAAAAACACAAGGGAAGGAGGGGAACTAGTAGGTGTATATATATATAGATGGAAGACTATTTAAATTAATTACTATCACCTGTCCTCCTTTGTTCCAGGAAGATAAAATCCCCATTGGTGCTGCTGCTGTAGGATGACAAGGAAAGAGAACGTGTCAGTTATACTGCAGAGTGAATGCCATAAAA
Organism: Phyllobates terribilis; assembly: GCF_046119375.1. Lineage (NCBI taxonomy): Eukaryota > Metazoa > Chordata > Amphibia > Anura > Dendrobatidae > Phyllobates > Phyllobates terribilis. Next base: position 236,220,150 of record NW_027362767.1, on the reverse strand, counting down.
ACAAACTCCAAAAAACAACACTCAAAGTTTTTAAATTCATTATATCTACTCCAAACTAATGTCATTAAAATTGCACATGCTGCATAAAAAAAGCCCTTTAATGGCTGCATCAAATGAAAATTAAAAAAAAAGTTATGGGCTTCAAAAGGTGAAGATCAAAAAAATAAAACATCGCAATGCGTTGAGAACAAAAAAGAACTGAATGCAGAGATACATGGACATCACACAGTGAGAATTATGGACGGTGGCTCTGTGGGTAGCGCTATTGCTTTGCATGGCCGGGGTTCAGAGATCAAACCACACCAAGGATGACATCTGCAATGAGTTTGTATCTTCTCCCCGTGTTTGTGTGGGTTTCCTCCATTTTTTTCTCACACTCCAAAGACAAAGTGGAATTTAGATTACGAGCCCTAATGTGGACAGTGATGATGATGTTTGTAAAGTGCCATGGAATATGTTGGCGCTATATAAGCAAGCATAATAATAATGGGCCAATCCCTATGAGACTTCTGCATTCTATTCATTTGAATTGCCACCAACTACTACTAACCAGACATATAAACACTTGATATTATATGACAAATACAATAAATGGATGCTGATGGCATGGCACGCCTGTTGTCTTTCCTCAACTTTGTAAAGCACTGATTGCTTTTCCTAGTTTTAAATTAAGTTACTATTAATTAAGTCACAGTCTTCAGACATTAGACGTTCCCTGTCCTAAAAGGGCTGAGACAGTCAGGGGAGAAAGCGTAGCAAGGACTGACATGCGGAGATCAAGTATCACTTCTGATTGCCCTTTAGGTCCATAATTAGATGTTTTCCCAGGAAATTTAGGACACTTTTCACCTGTCTGATTTCAGCTGTGTGGGGGGTGACAAGTAAGTGGACTACATGAAGATGAAGCAGCAGGAGGCTCTACAGAAAAGGACTTAGACTGACCCCAGATTATAATACACCCGTGTGTACCAGCCATAGACTCTGCAGGGCTGATATCAGTATTATTAGATGACCGTTTCTACAGAACCTATGGATCCAACTCCTTGAGTTTTCTCCTTTCATTTATGTCCTGTTCAGCTGTTTTCAGATATCTTGGTGTCTGCTAACATATGCCAGGTGTCGACCAGACGCCGTGCCCATAGGGGATGTCACTAAGCTTTCTACATACCCTGAACGGCATTTACCGAAATACAGACCTCTATTAAATTCAGAGCCTGTATACACAGGGTGATCACGTCCAAAGCTATTTTTCCTAATACATTTCTGTTTTTTTCCCATGTGAAATCCATCTTTCCCTAATCTTTTTTATTTATAATTGAAGATAATTACATAGGAATTTACATACATATTGCAATGAAGCACATGTAATCAATGTATATAGCACCTGATAACAATGTATCCTGTTAATATTAATTGTTACAAATAACCAGCCATGTACTATCATGTAAAAGATAAAAATAAAAAAAATATAAGGTGAAATCATCAGAAATTAATCCTTAAAGGAGGTGTCTCTTCATCATAAATAGGTAAAATTGTAAGTAAAAATAAAGTATCACTCCTAGAATACTTTTGTCATATTCGGGCATAAAAGTATTTACATCCTTTAAGTAAAAACAGACAACTTTGCAATTTACCTCTTATTAAAAGTCCTCTCCGTTCTCAAGAACAGTCACATATGGGCCAGGATTGGCCTCATCAGTGACCTCCGGACCCACAGCCACTGATCCTCCTCTAAATCCTGAAGCCATGGTCATCTACGAAGGACGAGCAGCGCAACCCCATATCTGTAGGTTAATAGTGTTTTTTTCATTTGACAGGTTCCCTTTAAAGGGAAATCTGCATCTGTGTAATGTAGATTTCACACTATATATTGTATTTTGCTCATTTATCTATCGACTCAAAGTAACATGCCTCTTAATAATGACCACATGAAATTGTAAGTCAGTACAGTTAGGTGGCGACTCTTTAAAGGGACTGAGTATAGAAATATTAAGTACATGCCTGCTCCTTTCAGCTTGTAAATGGATTTCACTCTCTGAATGTGATAATTCAAGAATTCACAAGCGGTCAGGACAAATTAACCAGGCATGTGGAAATGTCATAAATAGCTCTAGCTATGACATTGAGAGACACGTCCAACTGCGTAAACAAGAGGACGACCATCAATTCTGCCCCTGCAGACAGATCCCTTTCTTTTATTTAGGGCTAAGGATCACATAGTAAATGGAAGGCATAGATGTCAGTCTTGTTAGGAAAAAAAAAGTGGGAAGGGGGAAAAGGAGCAATGAACGTGCCGGACTGTAGGAAAGGCATCCCATGGGTCGAAAATCCAAACACTTTCACCTGCACAACATGGAAGATTAATCAGCCATGCGGCAGAAGACACAATTGTGCAACTTCTACTAATAATACTAATAAGTACCAAGCTTTATTCACTTCTGCATAAGGCTGCGTTCAGACCACCATGTTTTCGGCCTGTGTGCAAAGTGGATGGCACAAATCAGATAGAATATGGAACCCACTGACACTATCTATGTGGCATCCCACTTTTACAAGATCATTGTGCAGGTTACATTGGAAATTGATCGGAAACTTTTTTTTTTAATTGTGCTTGTAAATATTAGATGTCGTGAGGGTGTCAAAAAGGGACACATGGATGACATACACGCTTGGAATATTAACATACAAGACAGCACACAGGTAAAAGATTTTTCAGATGCTCGTCCATATCCAGCACTGGGATTTCCATTTTTTAAAATCCATTATAGGAACAGAAGAACTGAATTCACATCTTCGCCTGTTCACATTCATCAGGTTAATGTAATTTATATCGGAAAAAAAATAACAGAACATGCTGCAATTTTTTAGGAAAAATTATGGATACCATGATGGAAATCTGATGACTGTGTTCACATCTGCGTTAGTAGAGGCCTTGTTGAGCTGGGATCATGTCTGCATTACACATGATAACACCTTTAGATAGCTGTTTGTACAGCCAATCGTTCGACCAGCAGCTATGTCTCCCGACTCTCTTGAGCGCTCTTGTGTTTTATATGGGGGAACCGATGCCAGTCATCTTTGACGTCAGCTTATTTCTAGAGAACAAAACAATAGATGATCCGAAATCGGACATGCTGGATTCTTATGTCTCCTGACAGTCATCCGTCGGGGTCTCCCATCCACATTAGACAAGGAGATGAACCCATCTATAACGGCAGGTTCAGCTGACGTTAGTCTAATATGTGTGGTGCCTTCAGAGCTGTGTCCTCCTTGCTTGGAGATCTGATGTACCATTATAATGTCCATATGCTCTATTAGAGGGATGATCCTAGTAAAGAAGCCCCTTTAAATGTGTCCATTATCTGATACTAGGGAGGAACCTCCATCAATCTTTATTCAGTTCTGCATTGATACAACCACAGTTGGCTTAGAATTTTTTTGCCAACTATTCCCCAAATGTCAATGGTAACAAATTGGCCAAAAAATAAGAACTTGAAAGTTTGTATTAACTTTTTTTTCCTGAGTTAACTTCAGACAGCTCTGACATTCTCCATTTTTATATATTCATGCTTCCTAACTTCACTGGCAGGTAAAAATGTAGACTTAAATTGGCCATACTCATTAGGTGAATGTTGGCCCGACCCGACAACCATCTAATGTGTATAGTAGTGTTCAAAATGTATTATATTATGCTTTGCTTATATAGTGCCATTAATTCCTCATTGCTTTAAAGACATTATCATCACTGTCCCCATTGGGTCTCACAATCTAGTAGTAATCCCTATCAGTATGTCTTTGGAGTGTGGGAGGAAACCGGAGAACCCTGAGGAAACCCACACAAACACATGAAGAACATACAAACTCCTTTCAGATGTCATTCTTGGTGGGATTTTAACTCAGGACCCCAGCGCTGCAAAGCAACTGTGCTAACCACTGAGCCACTGCGCTGCCCAACAACTAAGCAACATTGCTGACCACTGAGCCACCATACTGCCCAATCCGAAATGAAGTTCAATATGCCTGAGCCTTTTTTTCTTTAAGGAGATAAACTGCGACCAGAAGTGTCTGGCAGCAGTTTACTCTCCCTTGAGACAACATGCATGCTTGGTTTGGCCAAGTCTGCATGTCTGTTTAACTGTCAAGAATAACTGTTCAGCCAGCGTCTAAAGTGCATGATGAGCTTTGCTCTGATGGAGCGACACTAGAAAGAAAGGGAAATGCTTCGGTCAAGCAGAACAGATCACAAACTAAAACAAGGAAAAGGCACTTCATAGGGCACTTGGGTAAAAGAGGATAAAATGATCCCCTATAAGTGGGTGCTGACCTTACTGAGCACAACACATGGTAAGGCTTATTGCTGCTGCTATCGGTCCACTCCAGGCCAAAAGAATAGTGTGAAGAGGAGTCACTCTATCGACAGTAAGAAGAATTCAGAAGACTCCAGGAAATCATTTTATAAAGTTTATTACATATAAAGGAACTGTGAGCGAACAAAGGAGTGAATTACCATTGTACAGTATGGTGTATTCTCCTGACAGATGGACTGTTTTGTTTCCATAAAAATTGTAAAAATAGTGTCAAACTGTGCATTATATGTTTAGTGAAACACATTGAGGAATATAGGGCACAACAGGGACATCCTCACACAGTGCTCCAATTCATACAAGCAGCAGATATAAACCTTCCTCTCTGTACAGTCCTCCTCACTGCAAACTTAAAGCTGTATTGTTTTTTTTCCTGGCGGAGAACAGCTGCTGTATTACATTTGGAGTCAGCAGAAACAGTGAAAGGTTGTAAAATATATGGCCGTACCATACTATGAACTGTGCCCCATGGTTGATATGTATTTAAAATGCGATCATCAGTATGGATGGTAAAATTTACCCCCATATTCTTGCAAATTTGTTAATAATAGACTTGAAAACATGCATAACAAGATTTTTAAATTCTAAACAGCACTTATTAAAAAAAATAAAACAAAAAAAACAGCTATGCAAAAAACATCTGTCTACTTAAACTAAGGCAGAATTCAGAGTATCATGGTCTTTGTATAGATCACGATGCACGGACTGGCCGCGGGTCCCCTAATCTGAACTTAACTGTCTAATATACAGTATATGTCTATGAGGCTGTCTAATTAAGGTCAGGAGGCAAGCAGCCAGTCCGAGCATCACAGTCCGCACTCAGACCGTAATATATGGATGTCTGAATTTGGTCATAAAAGAATCAATTAACCTTCAGGGCAGATGGAGTTAATACTGAAGAAAACCAAATCACCACCTTGCATGATACTTGGTTCTCATGACTGGAAACATCATTAGTAGTGATGAGCGAGTATGTTCTGTTCGAGTATGCTTGGGCCGAGCTCCGAGTATTTATAGCTGCTCGGTGATATGGTTGAATCGCTCCCGTGTGCATGATTTGCAACTGTTTGACAGCTTTATTACATGTGAGGAATGTCTATTTCTTACACATTCCTCACATGTAATAAAGCTGTCAAACAAGTTTTAAATGGGGCGTTTACTCCCCTTCCCACCAAAAAAAAAAAAAATCAATGTTTGGCGAGGTCACAGAGGAGCATGTCACAACCTTGCAGTCCTTACAAAGTATTTTTTCTCCTACTGAAGCCCTAGATTCTCCTTTCATTGCACATACAGGTGCTTCTGACAAAATTAGAATATCATCAAAAAGTTAATTTATTTCAGTTCTTCAATACAAAAAGTGAAACTCCTATATTATATAGAGTCATTACACACAGAGTGATCTATTCCAAGTGTTTATTTCTGTTAATGTTGATGATTATGGCTTACAGCCAATGAAAACACAAAAGTCATTATCTCAGTAAATTAGAATACTTATTTCACCAGCTTGAAAAATGATTTTAAAATCTGAAATGTCCCACTGAAATGTATGTTCAGTAAATGCCCTCAATACTTGGTCGGGCTCCTTTTGCATCAATTACTGCATCAATGCGGCAATGTGGCATGGAGGCGATCAGCCTGTGGCACTGCTGAGGTGTTATGGACGCCCAGGTTGCTTTGATAGCAGCCTTCAGCTCGTCTGCATTGTTGTGTCTGGGGTCTCATCTTCCTCTTGACATTACCCCATAGATTCTCTATAACAGATTCTCTATGGGGTTATGGTCAGGCGAGTTTGCTGCCAATCAAGCACAGTGATACTGTTGTTTTAAACCAGGGATTTAAAACAACAATGATTTTAAAATCATTTTTTCAAGCTGTTGTTATAAAGTATTCTAATTTACTGAGATAATGACTTTTGTGTTTTCATTGGCTGTAAGCCATAATCATCAACATTAACAGAAATAAACACTCGGAATAGATCACTCTGTCTGTAATGACTCTATATAATAGATGAGTTTCACTTTTTGTTTTGAAGAACTGAAATAAATTAACTTTTTGATGATATTCTAATTTTGTGAGAAGCACCTGTATAAATTATGATGCCAACCAATGTGCCCCCCAAACTCAGTTTGATACCCCCACAGTGAATAGTCCTCCATACCTCCATACTGTATAATGCACTCCCCATAGTCCTCCAACTAGATTAATGCACCCCATAGTCCTCCATACAGTATTATGGCCACCACAATGTTCTCATTGATTTAAAAAAAAAAACAATATTCACCTCTCCTCCTCGTTCCCCCACTGCTCCGGTCTCGACAGCGAGCGTTCTGAAGTGCCCCACATCTCAGGGCAGCGGGCACCATGTAGAGACGTCATCGTGCCCACTGCGCTGAGACGTCAGACGCTGAGGGGAAATTATGGGAAAGGGAGCGTCAGCTGATTCTCCCTCTATCATCATTACTTTATTAATAATAATAATAATAATTTTTATTTATATAGCGCCAACATATTCCGCAGCACTTTACATTTAAGTAGGGACATATACAGACAATATAAACAATACAATATATCCAGGGGTGGATTAAGAGTAGCAAGGGCCCCGGGCAGTTTAGAAGGCGTGGGCCCCCCTTCACACACACACCCCTGATGTATCATGTGACTTGTCACATGATCCCCCTTTGATAGATCATGTGACAGTTCATGTGAAATTAATTCTGCACAATATTAATATATTAATAATTATTTTTTATAATTAATTGCATGACTTAATATTGAGCACAATTAAGTATGCTGACATCCCCCTATGTATGTAGGGTCTCATACTGTATAATATGAGCTTCCACATAATCCTCCTACACACAGCCGGAGGCCGCACGGCGCCCCCCCCACCAGATACAGCCGGAGGCCTCACGGCGCCACCCTCTCCCCAGATACAGCCGGAGGCCGCACGGCGCCCACCCCCCCAGGTACAGCTGGAGGAAGCACGGCAGCCCCCCCCCGATACAGCCGGAGGCCGCACAGCAGCCCCCCCCCCCAGATACAGTCAGAGGCCGCATGGCGCCCCCCCCAGATACAGCTGGAGGCCGTATGGCGCCCCCCCCCAGATACAGCCGGAGGCCGCACAGCGCCCCCCCTTCCCACCCCAGATACAGCCGGAGGCCACACGGCGCCCCCCCCAGATACAGCCAGATCATGTGATAGTTCATGTGAAATTAATTCTGCACAATATTAATATATTAATAATTATTTTTTATAATTAATTGCATGACTTAATATTGAGCACAATTAAGTATGCTGACATCCCCCTATGTATGTAGGGTCTCATACTGTATAATATGAGCTTCCACATAATCCTCCTATACACAGCCGGAGGCCGTACGGCGCCCCCCCCCACCAGATACAGCCGGAGGCCGCACGGCGCCACCCTCTCCCCAGATACAGCCGGAGGCCGCACGGCGCCCACCCCCCCAGATAAAGCCGGAGGCCGCACGGCAGCCCCCCCTATACAGCCGGAGGCCGCACGGCAGCCCCCCCCAGATACAGCCGGAGACTGCATGGCGCCCCCCCCCAGATACAGCCGGAGGCCGCACGGCGCCCCCGCTTCCCACCCCAGATACAGCCGGAGGCCGCACGGCGCCACCCTCTCCCCAGTTACAGCCGGAGGCTGCATGGCGCCCACCCCCCCAGGTACAGCCGGAGGAAGCACGGCAGCCCCCCCGATACAGCCGGAGGCCGCACGGCAGTCCCCCCCGATACAGTCAGAGGCCGCATGGCACCCCCCCAGATACAGCTGGAGGCCGCATGGCGCCCCCCCCAGATACAGCCGGAGGCCGCACGGCGCCCCCCCTTCCCACCCCAGATACAGCCGGAGGCCGCACGGCGCCCCCCCCAGATACAGCCAGAGGCCGCACAGCGCCCCCCCCAGATACAGCCGGAGGCCGCACGGCGCCCACTCCCCCCTGATACAGTCGGAGGCCACATGGCGCCCACCCTCCAAGACACAGCCGGAGGCCGCACGGCGCCCACCCCCCTCCCCAGATAGAGCAGGAGGCCGCACCCCATCTTGACTGAAAAAAAAACAGAAATGTAGAAATTTTTGCAAATTTATTAAAAAAGAAAAACTGAAATATCACATGGTCATGAGTATTCAGACCCTTTGCTGAGTATTGAGTAGAAGCCCCCTTTTGAGCTAGTACAGCCATGAGTCTTCTTGGGAATGATGCAACAAGTTTTTCACACCTGGATTTGGGGATGCTCTGCCATTCTTCCCTGATGATCCTCTCCATTTCCGTCAGGTTGGATGGTGAGCGTTGGTGGACAGCCATTTTCAGGTCTCTCCAGAGATGCTCAATTGGGTTTAGGTCAGGGCTCTGGCTGGGCCAGTCAAGAATGGTCACAGAGTTGTTCTGAAGCAACTCCTTTGTTATTTTAGCTGTGTACTTAGGGTCATTGTCTTGTTGGAAGGTGAACCTTCGGCCAAGTCTGGGGTCCAGAGCACTCTGGAAGAGGTTTTCATCCAGGATATATCGGTACTTGGCCGCATTCTTGTTTCCTTCAAGTGCAACCAGTCGTCCTGTCCCTGCAGCTGAAAAACACCCCCATGGCATGATGCTGCCACCACCATGTTTCACTGTTGGGATTGTATTGGGCAGGTGATGAGCAGAGCCTGGTTTTCTCCACACATACCACTTAGAATTATAACCGAAAAGTTCTATCTTCATTTCATCAGACCAGAGAGTCTTATTTCTCATAGTCTGGGAGTCCTTCATGTGTTTTTGAGCAAACTCTATGCTGGCTTTCATATGTCTTGCGCTGAGGAGAGGCTTCCATTGGGCCATTCTGCCATAAAGGCCCGACTGGTGGAGGGCTGCAGTGATAGTTGACTTTGTGGAACTTTCTCCCATCTCCCTACTGCATCTCTGGAACTCAGCCACAGTGATCTTGGGGTTCTTCTTTACCTCTCTCACAAGGCTCTTCTCCCATGATTGCTCAGTTTGGCTGGACGGCCAGGTCTAAGAAGACTTCTGGTGGTCCCAAACTTCTTCCATTTAAGGATTATGGAGGCCACTGTGCTCTTAGGAACCTTGAGTAATGCAGAAATTCTTTTGTAACCTTTTCCAGATCTGTGCCTTGCCACAATTCTGTCATTGAGCTCCTGATTCTCGCTTGGTCTGACCTGCGATGTGAGCTGTGAGGTCTTATATAGACAGGTGTGTGCCTTTCCAAAACAAGTCCTATCAGTTTAATTAAACACAGCTGGACTCCAATGAAGGAGTAGAACCATCTCAAGGAGGATCTCAAGGAAATGGACAGCATGTGACTTAAATATGAGTGTCTGAGCAAATGGTCTGAATACTTATGACCATGTGATATTTCAGTTTTTCTTTTTTAATAAATTTGCAAAAATTTCTACATTTCTGTTTTTCTCCAGTCAAGATGGGGTGCAGAGTGTACTTAAATGAGAAAAAAAGTGAACTTTTTAGAATTTATCAAATGGCTGCAATGAAACAAAGAGTGAAAAATGTAAAGGGGTCTGAATACTTTCCGTACCCATTGTAGGTTGGTGAGTTGAGGTGATAGGCTTGTCTAAACAGATGTGTTTTTAAAGCGTGTTTGAAGACATGGGGGATAGATATTAGTTGGATAGTTTGGGGCGGTGCATTCCAGAAAACTGGCACGTCACGAGAGAAGTCTTGGAGACGGCGGTGTGAGGTTCAGATTAAGGAGGATGTTAGTCTTAGATCAGTTGCATAAAGGAGGGCACATGTAGGGCGATAGACAGAGATGGTAGAGGAGATATAGGGCCGTGCAGAACTGTGGAGAGCTTTGTGGGTGAGAGAGATGAGTTTGTATTGTATTCTGTAGTGAATAGGTAACCAGTGCAATGACTGGCACAGGGCAGAGGCGTTGGTGAAGCGGCCTGATAGAAATACGACATTGGCTGTTGCATTCAGAATGGATTGGAGAGGACAAAGTTTGGTAAGAGGGAGACAAATTTGAACAGAGTTGCAGTAGTCCAGACGAGAGTGAATAAGAGTGACAGTGAGAGTTTTTGCAGTATCAAAGGTGATAAAAGGTCAGATTCTGGAGATGTCTTTAAGGTGCAGGTGACATGAGCGAGTGAGTGATTGTATATGGGGAATAAAGGAAAGTTGTGTGTCAAATATGACTCCAAGACAGCGAGCTTGCTGCTTGGGGGTTATGATCGCGCCACCTAAGGAAATTGAAAATTCAGGTATAGGTAGGTTAGTAGAGGGAGGATAAACAAGTTCAGTTTTGGAGAGATTCAGTTTCAGATAGAGGGAGGACATGATGTTAGAGACAGCGGACAAACAATCACTGGTATTTTGTATTAGAGTGGGAGTGATGTCAGGTGAAGAGGTGTATAGTTGGGTGTCATCAGCATAGAGATGATACTGGAAACTAAATCAGCTGATGGTTTGTCTGATAGGGGCAGTATACAAGGAGAAGAGGAGGGGACCTAGTACTGATCCTTGCGGAACCCCAATAGTAAGGGGAAGATTAGAGGAAGAAGAGTCGGCAAAATGTACCGTGATGGAGCAGTCAGAGAGATAGGAGGAGAACCAGGAGAGAGCAGTGTCCTTGAGACCTATAGAGCAGTGCATAGTGAGGAGGAGCTGGTGATCCACAGTGTCAAAAGTGGCAGAGAGATCCAGGAGAAGCAGCAGGGAGTAGTGACCATTAGATTTAGTTGTTAGTAGATCATTAGAGACTTTAGTGAGAGCAGTTTCAGTAGAGTGTGAGGAGCGGACACCGGATTGTAAAGGGTCGAGAAGAGAGTTATCTGAGAGATAAAGGATTAGATGGGAGTGAACCAGGCGTTCCAGGAGTTTAGAGGTGAAGGGAAGATTAAAGACCGGTCTGCAGTTAACAGTGCAGTTCTGGTCCAGGGATGGCTTTTTCAGTAAAGGGGTTATGATGGTATGTTTGAATGAAGAGGGAAAGGTACCCGAAGAGAGAGGCTAAATATTTTAGTTAGGTGGGTAGTGACAGCAGGGGAAAGGAACTGAAGGAGGTGTGAGGGAATAGGGTCACTGTTGCAGGTTGTAGGGTGGGAAGAAGCGAGGAGTCTGGTCACGTCTTCTTCTGTGACCGGCTCAAAGATGGAAAGTGAACTTGAGGTACGGGAGGGAAGGGGATCCAAACTCTGAGGGGATTGTGTAAAAATGTCTTGACGGATATGATTGATTTTTTTGTAGGAAATAAGTGGCCAGATTGTTAGCACTTAGGTTGGTGACAGGGGTCTGTACTTTAGGGCTCAGGAGGGAATGGAAGGTTTCAAAGAGTCGTTTAGGATTGTTGGCTAGAGATGTGATGAGAGTGGTAAAGTAGACTTGTTTAGCCAGATGGAGAGCAGAGTTTTGAGCATGAACTTATAGTGGATGAAGTCTTCTGCCGAAAGTGATTTTCTCCACAGACGCTCCGCGCACCTTGAGCAGCGCTGGAGAAAACGTGTTTGCATCGTGTGCCATGTCTGCCGTCGATGTTGGGTTATTCTGCGTGTAGCAGGTGCTGCTTCATCCAGGGCACTCTGCAATGTGTTGTTATAGTGTGACAATGCTGAGTCTGGACAGGAGAGGGAGAGGATGGGGACTAAAGATGACTGTAGTTTGTTCATAAGTTGCTGGGCTATAATGTCACGTAGATTTCTGTGTGAATGGTAAGTGGGGGTGTCCTGGGTTCTTGACAGAGAAGGAGGTTGTGGTCAGAGAGTGGTAGAGGAGAGTTAGTGAAGTAATACAGCGAGCAGAGTCGTGAGAAGACCAGGTCCAGAGTATTCCCGTCTTCATGCGTAGGAGAGTTAGTAAGCTGAGAGAGGCCGAATGAGGCAGTTATAGAAAGAAGATGAGAGGCAGGTGGGGAAAGCGGCTTATCAATCGGCTGATACAGTTGAACCGGCGCTGGCATCGGGCCCCCGTGGCTCACGAGCCCCATGACAGCTGCCATTGGAGGTACGCCACTGCCTATTGAGTTTGCATTGTCCCCCCAAGTCTCTTCAAGTTAAATTAGAGTGTCTCTCAGTTCTTAGTAAGTTTACATTCAGATGAACGTATTTTCGGTCCATGTGAAAACAGACAACACCCAGACCCAATGTTAACCTAGATGCTAATACACATGAGCGATTCTCCAAGTGGACCTCATTTCCGTGAGAAACAAATTGCAGCATGCGCTAGTTGGGTCATATTTAGCTCATGCACCCGCCTGCCAAGCGGATGGGCACATGGAGCTCTACACGGAGCCAGTCATGTCTACAATTTGCGGGCGTGACTGGTCTGATAAAATCAGCAGACCATGTGAATGTAGATTAAGACCTAATTCAGATAACGTACAAGAAAAAAAAACAACACAATTTCAATCTGTGTTGGATTCGATTTTCGTCAGTGTGTCTGATTTTACCATAAGTGATTTATCAGTTTTTCTCGTAAGCAAAATAAAAATGATTTAGGTTTCTCAAGATTTTCTCATAAAACTGTGAAAAATGGCAAGCACAAGGATGCAACTAGGATGCCATCAGTGTGCTGTGCAAGTTTTTCACGGATCCATGGATTTGCATTGGTGATTTACATCTTGGATCAATATCAGACAGTTCTCCATTTTTTTATGTCAGTCGGTCCACAAAAATCTCAAAAACGGATGTGTGAACAGCCCCATAGACTTTAATGGGTATGTGATTTGTGGAAACATGGATAGAACACATTTGTGAAAAATGGACGTCTAAATAAGACCCTAGGCTGCTTTTACAGGTCTAAGTTTTTCTTTTATGTGCCGCATCTATGTTTTTCACCTATGAAAACACATACCCACCCATTAGAGTCTACGGGTGCAGGTCTTTTTTCTTTTGCAGTCCAACAGTCCGCAAAAGAAAATGGAGACATGTCTGATTTTGATCCGATTTGTAGATCACAATCACCCATTCAGTTGTGAAAGAAAAATGGACAGAACATGGATTCAACCCGTGCTGTACATTAGTTAATTAATTATGAGAAGCTTGGAAATTACATTTTTTACTTTTTTCATGAGAGAAAAACAGTTCCCAAAATCATGGTAAAACGAATGGACACACGCAACGGATGAAAAGCTCTGATGGAAATCGATGTGTTGGAAAAAAAAATATTGGACATATGGCAAAAAAGGTCCTACAAAAAGTAAAAGGCAGAAACTGTGAACATAACAGATTTATGTCACTTGATTAAAATTGATGTTACTGTACGCAGCAGAATTTCGAGCAGTAATTTGACCCCTTCATCGACTGCTTGTTGACAGAGAATATATAGCGCAGAGCAGATGCAAGCATGTCAGAAATCTCTTGTATGTAGTAACTAGAAGCGGCACCACCCAACCACGTCTCATTAAAATAGTGACATGTGAATGGGCTCTTACATAATATAAATAGTGAATAGCACTAATCCAGGGTAGTGTAGAGCGCAGTCTTTATCAACCCAACACAGGAGATGTAGGATTTAATATAATTATATTTAAAGGGATTGTCAATGTTCTCACAACAATAAGGCGTTCATAGGTTATAGTCTAAAGCAGTGATGGCGAACCTTTTAGAGACCGAGTGCCCAAACTGCAACCCGAAAACCCACTTATTTATCACAAAGTGCCAACACAGCAGTTTAATCTGAATACTGAGGTTTTAGTTAAGAAAAAAACAACTCATACATTCACATGCGAGTAGCATCACCCACTTACTCATGCAGCCCCCAGCATGCAGTCTCACGTGAGTAACATCACCCCTTTCCCACGGAGCCCCATACACTAATCACCCCCTTCTCCACACAACCCCCCCCCCCCAGCACACAGCCCCATGCACATATCACCCCCTTCTCCACACAACCCCCCCAGCACACAGCCCCATGCACATATCACCCCCTTCTCCACATAACCCCCCCAGCACACAGCCCCATGCACATATCACCCCCTTCTCCACACAACCCCCCCAGCACACAGCCCCATGCACATATCACCCCCTTCTCCACATAACCCCCCCAGCACACAGCCCCATGTACATATCACCCCCTTCTCCACATAACCCCCCCAGCACACAGCCCCATGCACAAATCACCCCCTTCTCCACATAACCCCCCCAGCACACAGCCCCATGCACATATCACCCCCTTCTCCACACAACCCCCCCAGCACACAGCCCCATGTGAGTAACATGACTCCCTCTCCAACGCAGCCCCATACACGTTTCACCCCCTTCTCCACACAGTCCCACACACATATCACCCCCTTATCAATGCAGCCCCCCAGCACGCATCCCCACGTGTGTAACATCACAACCCTCCCAATATAGCTCCCCAGCACACAGCCCCACGCAAATTTCACCACCTTCCCTAGGCAGCCCCCAGCATGCAGCCCCATGTGAGTAACATGACCCCCTTTCCCACAGTCCTATACACATAACATCACCTCCTTCCCCACATGTGTAACATCCCCCAGTCCCCCACGCAGCCCTATACAAGTACCCCTAACCCTTCACTATGCAGCCCCCCACTCATATCAACCCTTCTTCACGTGTGTAACATCAGCCCCCACGCACACAAAATCACCCCTTTCTCCATGTAGCCTCACACTGTAACATTACCTAATTCCCTGTTCAGCCCCCACCCCCACCCCAACATGCAGCCCCATACAAGTAGCGGCAGCTCCTTCCCTGTGCAACTTTTCAACATGCAGACCCCATGTAGGAACATCCACTTATCTGTGCCCCCAAAACACTGCCTCAGATCGCTCACACTAGGTCATATGTATAATAAGAACATCACTCCACTATTCAGTCCTCAGTCCTCCCTCAGTCCTCTCAGAGTCTAATCTCTCCAAGTGCCTAAACCCTATAAGGACATACGTGTTGCCGCCCCCCATTACGTATGTAGTAATGTCCCTCATTCTGGGCCCCTTCCAGGTATATGTATGTCCCTTAATCTGGGTCTCTTCCTAGTATATATGTCCCCTATCCTGGGCTCCTTCCTGATATATATGACCCAATACTGGGCCCCTTCCAGATATAGATGTCCTCCATCCTAGGCCCCTACCTAGAATATATGTCCCTTATTCTTGTATATATGTCTCCCATCCTGGGCCCTTTTCTGGCATACCGTATTTTTCGGAATACAAAACGCACCGGACCGTAAGACGCACCCAATTTGGGGTGGAATATAGAAAAAAATACATTTTTATAAGATGGGGGTCCATCTTATAGTCTTAATAGGTACAGTATTTTACCTGGGGGGTGGAGGAGCGAGGGTCACAGGAGGTAAGATCCTTCAGGAATCTGGTGCTCCAGCAGCGGGGAGTTGCGGTGGAGCAGGATTGCAGGGCCCTCCGTTCCATCTCTCAGGAACCTGGCGGCTGCAGCAGAGGAGATGGCTGGGGCCCGGTGCCTGGCTGAGGCGCGGTGCATGGCTGGGGGCCGGGGCCTGGTTGGGAGCCGGGGCCTGGCTGGGGGCCTGCTGAGGGCTGGTGTTTGGCGATCGGGGCCTGCCTGAGGGCCGGGACTGGGGTCTGGCTGTGTGCCACCGAGGCCTGCCTGGGGACCAAGGACCGGTGGTGGTGGCGGCGGCAGCTGCAGCAGCAAAGAAGGAGGAGGTGAGATACTGCGGGTGTCTGGCTGGGGGCCAGCGCGGGTTGGACTGGCTGCTGGCCGGGGCCGGTGAGCGGCGCCGATTTCCGGTGTGCGCGGCCATCTTCCTGAAGCTGTGATCTACAGGAAAATGGCCGCACGAGCTACAAGTCAGTGCATGCGGCCATTTTCCTGTGGATCACAGCTTCAGGAACATGGCTGCGCACACCGGAAACCTGTGCCGCTCATCGGCCCCGACCCGCAGCCAGACACCTGCAGCATCTCACCTCCTCCACCTTTGCTGCCGCCGCCACTGTCTCTGCCGGGTTCTTGAAGGAGGGAGGCCCCGCGATCCCGCTCCACCACCACCACAGGTACCCAACGTTCGGACCATAAGACGCACCCCCCATTTTCCTCCCAAACTTGGAAGAAAAAAAGTGCGTCTTATGGTTCCGAAAAATACAGTATATATCCCCCATCCTTTTTTGGTATATATGCCCCCCATCTTGGTTTCCTTCCTGATATATATGACTCGCATAATGGGTTCCTTCCCGGTATATATGTTATCCATCCTAGTATACAGTGCTGCTCACCATTATTGGCACCCCTTCATTTTTTCATAGACTGTACAATATCTTCAGAAATAAATGGAAATGTACCAAAGTTATATCCTCAGGATTTTCTAATTAGTGGTCCAAAGTAATACAACAATAAAACATTAATACTTTGTTGCATACCCTTTGGCATTGCTGACGGCCTTCAAATGTTTCCTGTAGCCATCTTTAAGCTTCTTGCACTTCTCAGCTGGTATTTTCTCCCACTCTTCCTTTGCAGTTTGTTCAAGCTCTTGAATGTTTGCAGGGTTCTTTTTCCCAATGGCAAATTTCAGCTCACCCCAAAGATTTTCAATGTGATTGAGGTCAGGACTCATTGCTGGCCATTTTAAAACAATTAATTTTTTCTTTTTCAACCATTCCTGTGTACTTTTGGATGTGTGTTTTGGGTCATTGTCTTGTTGGAAGACCCATGATCTTTGACTGAAACCAAGTTTTCTTACACTGGGTAGGACATTTCGCTCTAAAATCTCTTGATAATTCTCTAATTTCATGATTCCTATGATACGGTCAAGGCCTCCAGTACCAGACGCAGCAAAGCAGCCCCACAGTGATGAGCAGGACTGTACATGGCCCCCATCCTAGGCTCCTTCCTGGTATATATGCCCCCAAACCTATGTCCCACTGCTATTCAATGTTATTCTTCTTCATTAGCAATCATGATATGGTCTCTAGCATTCAAAAAATGTATATATATATATATATATATATATATATATATATATATATATATATGTAAAAAATATATATATATATATAGACTGCTCAAAAAAATAAAGGGAACACTCAAATAACACATCCTAGGTGTGAATGAAATATTTTCATTGAATACTTTGTTCTGTACAAAGTTGAATGTGTTGACAACAAAATCACACAAAAATCATCAATGGAAATCACATTTATTAACCAATGGAGGCCTGGATTTGGAGTCACCCCCAAAAGTAAAGAGGAAAAACACACTACAGGCTGATCCAACTTTGATGTAATGTCCTTAAAACAAGTCAAAATGAGGCTCAGTATTGTGTGTGGCCTCCACGTGCCTGTATGGCCTCCCTACAATGCCTGGGCATGCTCCTGATGAGGTTGCAGATGGTCTCCTGTGGGATCTCCTCCCAGACCTGGACTAAAGCATCCGCCAACTCCTGGACAGTCTGTGGTGCAACGTGACATTGGTGGATGGAGCGAGACATGATGTCCCAGATGTGCTCAATCGGATTCAGGTCTGGGGAACGGGCGGACCAGTCCATAGCTTCAATGCCTTCATCTTGCAGGAACTGCTGACACAGTCCAGCCACATGAGGTCTGGCATTGTCCTGCATTAGGAGAAACCAAGAGCCAACCGCACCAGCATATAGTCTCACAAGGGGTCTGAGGATCTCATCTCGGTACCTAATGGCAGTCAGTCTACCTCTGGCGAGCACATGGAAGGCTGTTCGGCCCTCAAAAGAAATGCCACCCCACACCATTACTGACCCACTGCTAAACCGGTCATGCTGAAGGATGTTGCATGCAGCAGATCGCTCTGCACGGCGTCTCCAGACTCTGTCACGTCTGTCACATGTGCTCAGTGTGAACCTGCTTTCATCTGTGAAGTGCACAGGGCGCCAGTGTCGACTTTGCCAATCCTGGTGTTCTGTGGCAAATGCCAAGCGTCCTGAACGGTGTTGGGCTGTGAGCACAACCCGCATCTGTGGACGTCGGGCCCTCATACCACCCTCATGGAGTCAGTTTCTAACCGTTTGTGCAGACACATGCACATTTGTGGCCTGCTGGAGGTCATTTTGCAGGGCACTGGCAGTGCTCCTTTTGTTCCTCCTTGCACAAAGGTGGAGGTAGCGGTCCTGCTGCAGGGTTGTTGCCCTCCTACGGACCCCTCCACGTCTCCTGGTGTACAGGCCTGTCTCCTAGTAGTGCCTCCAGCCTCTGGACACTACGCTGACAGACACAGCAAACCTTCTTGCCACAGCTCGCATTGATGTGCCATCCTGGATGAGCTGCACTACCTGTACAACTTCTGTGGGTTGTATATTTAAAAAAAAATAAAAAACTCAAACTGCTCTCAAAATGCATGTTCCAAATTATTATGCACAGCAGAGTTTTCAACCTTTTCATTTTAATAAAGAACAAAAAAATGGTCATTTTTGAAATTATAAGCATTAGCAGGTTATTACAAACTGAAATCAAACAGTTTTCAACACAAAACTTTATTCTAGGTGATGTTACATTTGCACATAGGACCGCTTGTTCGAAAGGAGCTTCTGAACTCTCTCGTCCATTGAATTTGTCAGGTTTTGGATGGTTTCTGCTTCAATTGTTTTGCATGAGGACAGAATACCCTCCCAGAGCTGTTGCTTAGATGTGAACTGCCTCCCGCCATCATAGACACTCCTTTTGATGATGCTCCAGAGGTTCTCAATGGGGTTGAGGTCAGGGGAGCATGGGTGCCACACCATAAGTTTGTCCCCTTTTATGCCCATAGCAGCCAGAGATGCAGATGTGTTATGTGCAGCATGAGACGGGGCATTATCATGCATGAAAATGATCTTGCTGCGGAATACACGGTACTTCTTCTTGAACCATGGAAGAAAGTGCTGTTTGAGAAACTCAACATACATTATGGAGTTCATCTTTACCCCTTCAGGGATCCTAAAAGGGCCGACAATCTCTCTCCCCATGATTCCAGCCCAAAATATTACTCCACCTCCTCCTTGTTAGCGCCGTAGCCGTGTTTGCATGGGGTGTCCATCAACCAGCCATCCTCCACTCCATCCATCTGGACCATTGAGATCATTTCATGCATGATAATGCCCCGTCTCATGCTGCACATAACACATCTGCATCTCTGGCTGCTATGGGCATAAAAGGGGACAAACTTATGGTGTGGCACCCATGCTCCCCTGACCTCAACCCCATTGAGAACCTCTGGAGCATCATGAAAAGGAGTGTCTATAATGGCGGGAGGCAGTTCACATCTAAGCAACAGCTCTGGGAGGGTATTCTGTCCTCATGCAAAACAATTAAAGCAGAAACCATCCAAAACCTGACAAATTCAATGGACGAGAGAGTTCAGAAGCTCCTTTCGAACAAGAGGTCCTATATGCAAATGTAACATCACCTAGAATAAAGTTTTGAGTTGAAAACTGTTTGATTTCAGTTTGTAATAACCTGCTAATGCTTATAATTTCAAAAATGACCATTTTTTTGTTCTTTATTAAAATGAAAAGGTTGAAAACTCTGCTGTGCATAATAATTTGGAACATGCATTTTGAGTGCAGTTTGAGTTTTTTATTTTTTTTTAAATATACTGTTATCATAGGCAGTTTGTACAAAAACCTTTCAATTGTACTCTAATAGTTATTTGACTGGAAAATGATAATGACTGCAATTCATATAGGTAATTTGGGAAAATCTGAGAAAATATTATTTGCATAATAATTTGGAACACAGTGTAGATGAATGACCCCAGTGAAGGACCTTCTTACGATCCGGAACCGCTACAAACGTCTTACCAGGTGGGAGACGAGACAGGTCCAAGGGAGCCACATTCATCACTTTGGAGGGATCGATGATATGCATAGGCTCCTCGTCTTGATCGGAAGACAGGAATGATAGGGACAAAGCGTCGGCTTTAAAGTTCTTGTCCGCAGGGCGGTAATGTAGGGTAAAGTTGAAACAGGCGAAGAACAAAGCCCACCGGGCCTGACGCGGATTGAGTCTTTGAGCATCTTGTAGATATGCCAGGTTTTTGTGGTCAGTGTAGATGACCACCGGGTGCAGAGCCCCCTCTAGCAGGTAATGCCACTCCTCCAGCGCCAATTTGATGGCTAGCAGTTCTCGGTCTCCTATGGAGTAGTTGCGCTCTAACGAGGAGAAGAGCTTGGAGAAGAAGCCGCAGGTTGCCATTCTCCCGGATGGAGATTTCTGGGCGAGCACCGGTCCGGCTCCGGAAGAGGAAGCATCAACCTCCAGAAAGAACTGTTTGTTGAAATCCGGACGGTGCAGTACCGGGGCAGAAGAGAAGGCTTGTTTTAAGGAGAGGAAGGCCTCCTCCGCTTCAGACTTCCATTCCTTAGGATTTGCTCCCTTACGGGTGAGCGCAGGGATGGGTGCAGTCCGGGAAGAGAAATGTGGGATGAAGAGGCGGTAATAGTTAGCGAAGCCCAGGAATCACTGAATCGCCTTCAACCACTCTGGTCGGGGCCACTTTAAGACGGAAGAGACCTTCTCGGGGTCCATCCGTAGACCAGTCTTAGAGATAATATAGCCCAGGAACGGAAGAGAGGTCTGCTCGAAGAGGCATTTCTTAAATTTTGCGTATAGGTGATTCTGCTTGAGCCTAAGCAGGACCTGATGAACATCCCTCCAGTGTGTGGGTAGATCCGGAGAGAAGACCAAGATGTCGTCCAGGTACACCACCACGCATGAATATAAGAGGTCGCGGAAGATGTCGTTAACTAGTTCTTGGAAGACGGCTGGAGCATTACAGAGGCTGAAGGGCATCACACGGTATTCATAGTGGCCGTCCCGGGTATTGAATGGCGTCTTCCACTCGTCTCCTTGGCGGATCCGGACCAAGTTATATGCCTCACGAAGATCGAGCTTGGTGAAGATCTTCGCGCCTTTAAGGTGGTTGAACAGCTCTGAGATGAGAGGCAGGGGGTATTTATTTTTGATAGTAATCTGGTTGAGTCCCCTATAATCGATACAGGGGCGTAGTGAACCGTCTTTCTTTTTTACGAAGAAGAATCCTGCTCCAGCCGGGGAGGTAGATTTCTGGATGAATCCCCTAGCCAGATTTTCTTCGATATACTCAGACATGGCCCGGGTTTCGGCCAGCGCCAAGGGGTAGATACGCCCACAGGGAGGAGTGGCACCGGGTACCAGGTCGATAGGGCAATCATATGGCCTATGAGGTGGCAGTGTTTCTGCTACCTTCTTGTCGAAGACATCTGCATAGGACCAGTAAGGTGCCGGTAGACCAGGTAAATTAGCCGGAGTAGACGGAGGTTGAGCCGGGCGAACCGGAATCAGGCAGGTCTCATGGAAATCCTGCCCCCAACGGAGCACCTCACCGGATCGCCAATTCAGAACGGGTTCATGTCTCTGTAGCCAGGGTAGACATAGCAAAAGGGAGTGAGAGAGTCCGGATAGCACATGGAAGGATATCCTCTCCGAGTGCAGCATTCCCACATGAAGGGTTACAGGCTCTGTGATGAGCAAGATGGTCACCGGAAGGAGTCTTCCATCCACGGAAGCGACTGCTAATGGTTCAGCCAGAGGTTTGGTGGGAATCTGATATTTCTCTACAAGGGACTGAGAAATGAGATTCTCAGCGGCTCCGGAATCCAGGTGGGCGGTTTCAAAGAAGCTGGTCTCTCCACAGGAAATAGAGACGGATAGAGTCAAGGACGGAGAGGATTTACTCTTGCCTAGGATGACCTCTCCGAGCGGTCCTAGACACTGGAGTTTCCCCGCTTCACCGGACATGAACGGATCAGATGCTCCTTACTACCACAGTAGAAACAGCTCCCCTCGGCTCGTCGTGTTTCTTGGCGAGACTTGACCATCTTGGTCTGGTCAATCTGCATGGGTTCGAGCGAGTGCATCCGGGGAGTGACTAGTTGAGAGGCAGGTTTTCTGGAGAGAAGGAGCAAGCCGGAGGAATTTTCTCTCCCGGGTAGTCTCTTTGGTGCGTTCTTGGAACCGGATGTCAATCCGGGTAGCGAGTGACACCAGGTCATCCAGGGTGGTAGGAATGTCTCGACCGACTAGCTCATCCTTAATCCGGCCGGAAAGACCCTCCCAGAAGACGGACACCAGAGCCTCGTTATCCCAGGCAAGCTCAGAAGCGAGGGTACGGAACCGTATGGCATATTGGCCCACGGTGAGACTCTCTTGGCGGAGACGTAGCAGAGAGGAGGCTGAAGAGGATTTTCGTCCTGGTTCATCGAAGACTTTCCGGAAAGCAGCGAGGAAGGATGATAGGTCGGACACCAGGGGATCCCCTCTCTCCCACAGGGGATTTAGCCATGCCAGTGCTTCCCCAGTGAGATGGGACATGATGAATGCCACCTTGGCCCGGTCGGAGATGAACTGATGTGGTCTGGTCGATCTGCATGGGTTAGGGCAAGCGTGCCCGCGGAGTTGCTGGTTGGGAGGCAGGTTTCTGGAAAACAGGAGCAAGACGAGGAAATCTTTTCTCCCGGGTAGTCTCCTTAGCTCGTTCCAGGAAACGGATGTCAATCCGGGTATCTAGTGACACCAGGTCATCCAGGGTGGTAGGAATGTCCCGGCCGGCTAGTTCGTCCTTGATCCGTTCGAAAGACCCTCCCAGAAGGTGGACACCAGGGCCTCGTTGTTCCAGGCAAGCTCGGATGCGAGGGTACGGAACTGTATGGCATACTGGCCCACGGTGAGACTCCCTTGGCAGAGACGGAGCAATGAGGAGGCAGTAGAAGTCCTTCTTCCGGGCTCATCGAAGACCTTCCGGAAGGCAGTGAGGAAAGCCGGAAGATCGGACACCAGGGGATCCCCTCTCTCCCAAAAGGGTTTAGCCATGCCAATGCTTCCCCGGTGAGGTGAGATATGATGAACGCCACCTTGGCCCGATCGGAGGGAAACTGATGTGCCAATAGTTCAAAGTGCAGCTTGCACTGGTTCAGAAAACCCCGACATAAGACGGGGTCACCCCCAAAACGAGGAGGCGCAGAGAGCCGGGGTCCAGAGCTGGATGCCGTGGTACTGGTAGGCAGAGGCGCCGCCGGAGCGGGTGTCGCTTGGCTCGAGGCGGACACAGGTGGGACGGACAGCGTGTCCAGGCGAGAGTTGACAGACCGCAGGTAGGTCAGGATGGTTTCCTGTTGGGATCTCTGATGAGAAACCTCCTGGTACAGGTCAGCAAGCAAAGGAGCCTGAGGGCCACTGGGTTCCATGGCCCGTGCAAACTGTTACGGATCCGGGTGGTGGAACCTCTGTGCTACGGTGCAAGGAGGGACCAGAGGGGTGTAACTAGGTATCAACTCGGACTGACCAAGGTCGCACGGCGGCTCAATCGACTCCGTGAACCAGGGAAGGACCGAGCAGAGGGACCAGGTGCTACTCTGGACCAGTCCTTGTATGAGAGCAGGTGACTCCCACGGGTCAGAAGGCAGGGACTGACCGGTACAGCTGATGAGCACGGCAGGCAGGCTGACGGGTGATCCGGGTAGACGGACTGGCAGACACCACGGGTAACTGGCAGGAGCCTCCAGGTAGGCTGGCTGGTAGGCACGGCAGGTAAGCCTAGCCCATAGACAGACTGGCGGGTTTGGACCGTAGGCAGACTGTCAGGCTGGAGAGTGTACTTGGCTGGCGGGGACAGGTAGCAGGTAAAGGCTCCGGATAAGCGGACTGGCCAAGCCCATAGACAGACTGGCGGACTGGGCTGTAAGCAGACTGTCGGGCTGGACTGGTAGTCAGGCTGGCGGACTGGACTGGTAGTCAGGCTGGCCTACTCGTAGTCAGGCTGGCGGACTGGTAGTCAGACTAGCAGCGGGACCTGAGGGCTGAAGCAGAGTTAGTACACAGTGCTACAACCTTGCATGGGCAACTCCATTTTGGAGGAGGTGCCTTTTATATGAGAAGTCCTCCGGCCATTGGCCGGGGACTCCTTAAGACGACGCGCGGCCTATTTAAGAGGGAGGGAGCGCACGTGCCCTAAGCACAGTGCCCGGGAAGCTGCGCGCGCCGGCAGCAGCAGGAGAGCTGGAAGATGCCGGGCCAGGAGCGCGGCGGTAAGGGGGATGGCGTCTCTGCCTGACAGGGGGCAGAGACGCTGATGCTACAATTTCCTTTGAGTGTATTGGAACAACACAAAAAAAAATACAAGAGAAAAAAGGAGCAAATTGGATATCATTTTACACAAAACCCCCAAACTGGGCTGGACAAAATTGTTGGTCCTTTTCCAAAATTGTAGGTAAACAACTTTGTTTCAAGCATTTGATGCTTGTTCAAACTCACCTGTGGCAAGTAACATGTTTGGGCAATATTAAAATCACACCTCAAAACAAATAAAAAGTGGAGAAGTTGACTCAATCTTTGCATTATGTGTCTATGTGTGCCACACTAAGCATGGAGAACAGAAAGAGGAGAAGAGAACTGTCTGAGGACAGGTACATGGCCCTTTGTGCGCCAGAGACAAAGTTGGGCCAATTTCCCTCAACCCAATCACTGACTCACCTCCTCTAATTTTAGGTTCAATCCTCACATTGACAGTTACCGATAAATTACACTTTGACTTGCCGTACATTTTTTTGTAAGGGGCCACCAGAATCCCTTTTTTTCAGGGATTCAGATGGAACATCTAGTGTTATATGAATGGCTCCTTAAAGGGAAGACTATGAGACTTCAAGTGCATTGCGCCAAAGAATCTACCTGAAAGGGATATAGTAGAAGATGTTAAGATGTCGATGGATTTAGCTTTCAAAGACCTGCTTGCCTTTATATGCGGTTTGAGGAGGTTAATCTTACTGACTGAACGCCTCCCACTTCAGGTCCTACTAGTTGAGATTCCAGGATAATTCCACCAATCTGCCAAAAATTATATATACTGTTACTTTAGGTTCTGTGTAAAGTGATCACAATTGATCAGATGATATTATAAAAACATTTAACACAGTTTTCAACATACATGTGATAAGTTAATATAGTGTACAAAGCTAAGAAATGAAAGAATGCAAAAAGGCAAAATGCCAGCTTGTGGGTTGTCTCAAAGCACACTTGTGCCTTAACCATGTGGTTGCTCCAGTTTTGGAAGACAAGCTGCTTGATGAATGTCCCCTTCTACCAGCTAAAGTATTCCTGACTCAGAAGTTCATTTGTCAAACTGTGTGACACATGGGTAATGAGTAAAACATGAGTTGTTTTCCATGAACCCGCGAGCTTCAGCTATGAAATAGTTAAAGCTCCCGGAGCCGTAACTCGATTTAGTGTTCGCCTTGTGATAAAAATAAATAAATAAATCTTTTCCAAAAATGTCTTCGTGATAAACATAGATCTGTCACTGAGATACTTACACGCTATTTAATATGTCTTGATTATGAGGTACTAATCCTCAATTTGAAATCAAGGAGAAGTCTCCAGCTGAAGACATTTAATAACTACTTAATCATCTTGAGGGGGAGTATGTGGGGGTCTATTCCTGTAAATTATACGCACTGGCAAACCATACTGTTGTAAACCCGAACTGGAGTAAGATTTTTTTAAATTCATAAGTGTTAGTAAAACACGTATTAATATCCATTGATGATTTCAATTACCGTACTCTCAAAGGGACTCAAGCTGATATCAAAGTGTATCAGTTTCAATACTTATGAGTTCTATGATGATCATTTTTATCATATGATCTAATATATTTTTAATTGCTAAGATTAATTAGTTATCTATAGTCATACTGATGCAAATTGATTGGCTTTAATTTGTCCATAAGGGAGCAATGACAGCTATACCGGATCCCCTTACAAACAGAGTTTGACGTATCCCGATGGATCCTATTAACTTATAATAGGGTGTTTCAGGTTTCCGTTGGCGTAACAGTATATTTACCAGCAAGAATATCAGATTGCTATCCTTATCGTCAAAAAATACCAAAACCTCAGAGGGAACATAAAAATGTCTGACTGGAGCCCAATTCAGTTTTAGAACAGAATACCTTTTGCAAAAAAAAAGAAAAGTGAACCCAACCTAGTTTCTTTTCCAGCCAGGGACTTGCATCTTGTCTAGAAAAATACAAAGAAGAGACTCATTTAGTAATCTTTTGTATGTTTAATGAGTCTTTTCCAATGTCTGCAGAGTAGCTGTGAGAAAAAAACAGCATTTTGTACCCTAATGGTGGTGCGAGGGCTAAACATCCAGGGCACCTACACTGTGTTCCCTTGCCCCATATATTGCAGCCAGTCACTACCTCTCTTAACTATATCAGGATGCCAATAAAATTAAATCACTGAGCGACTCAATGTAAAGAGCTTGACATGATGCCAGTTAAAAACAGTAGGCATCTACACTATGCATTTAATGGATGACAGAGATTTCTGGAGTGTGGCTCATGTATTTGTTATGAATCCCTAACAGATATACATTATTATTATTATTCAGAGGCGACGAAAATATGTAAAAAAAAAAGTTAATTTTTTTTTTTCGAAAGAAAAGAAGATTTACTAAGAATAGCGTTTTTTATGCCATTGGAATAAATTGCACTCCTTTTTTTTTTTAAAAAAAGCCATGTGCCCAGTGTAATACAATTTGGCACAGATATAGACTTTCTAAAAGTAAAAAAAAAGAAGATCTACACCTCTTATGAGTATATGGATTTGCACCAAAATTTGCAACATTTTTAGAAGTAAAGCTTAATAAATCTGTCTAAAAGTTGTTCGCCATGCCCACTCCTGGTCCACTGACCCCTCTTCTTTAACCGCTTCCCGACCGGCCACTGTACATAAACGTCGGCGCTGCCTGGGCTCTGTGCAGCGCCGTTTATGAATGGTCGGTGGTCCCGCAGCCCTCAGGACCCCCAGGGTCCTGCAAGTTCTGCGGTTGCGGTTCAGAGCGACAGCTCTGACAGGGGACATCATCGGGACCTGATTGGATCAGGTCCCAATGATGTTAACCCTTTGCTATCTTCTATATGCCGCGATCTATAGTGATCGCAGCATATAGAAGATAGTGAGAGGAGAGGGGGTCGTCCACTTACCTCTCCGACGGCCCCCTGATGTCTTCCAGGACCTGCCGTTGTTATGGCAGCCGGAGGTCACATTACCGCCTCCAGATCTGCCATATATGGTGTCCTGCTGAGCTCAGCCTGCAGCTGAGTCCAGCAGGAGACAGACAGTGTGAAACTGTCAGCAAACTTCTCATGCAATGCAATACATGTCTATTGCATTGCATCAGAACAGTGATTAGAAAAATAAAAATTAATGTCCCATACAGGGACTAAGTAAAAATGTAAAAAAAAAAGTCTAAAAAATGTTTTCAAACTGTTAAAAAAAATCACAAAATAAATAAAAATAAATAAATAAAATATTAAACCAATAAATCCGTATATTTATGCAAAAACAAAAAGAGTACACATATTTGGTATCGCCGCGTCCGAAACAACCCAATCTATAAAACTGTCACACTAATTAACTCCTTCTGTGCACACCGTAATAAAAATAAATAAAAAACGGAGCAAAAAACTATGCTTTTTCATCATATCACTAAACAAAAAGTGGAAAAAAATGCGATCAAAAAGCAAAATGGAAATAAAAATGGTACCACTGAAAACTTCATCTTGTTCCACAAAAAACAAGCCGCCATACAGCTCCATCAGCCAAAAAATAAAAGTTATAGCTCTCAGAATAAAGCAATGCAAAAAGAATATTTTTTCTATAGAATTGTTTTATTGTGTAAAAGTGCCAAAACATAAAAAAATATACAGTAAGTGTAGTATCGCTGTAAACGTACTGACCTGAAGAATAATGCTGCCTTATCACTTTTACCACACGCAGAACGGCATAAAAAAAACCCTCAAAAAACAATTCCTGAATTGTTGTTTTTTGTTAATTTTACCTCCCAAAAAACGGAATAGAAAGCGATCAAAAAATGTCACGTACCCAAAAATGGTACCAATAAAAATGTCAACTCGTCCCGCAAAAAACAAGCCATCACATGATTCTGTCGGCCGAAATATGGAAAAATTATAGCTCTCAAAATATGGCGATGCAAAAACTAGATTTTGAAAAAAAAAGCGTCTCTTAGTGTGTGACAGCTGTCAGTCATAAAAACCCGATATAAATCTGGTATCTCTGTAATCGCACCGACCCAAAGAATAAGGTAATCTCATCACTTATACCGCACGAGGAAAGGCGTAAAAAATAAATAAAACCAATTCTTCACCTGCTACTGATTTGTTTATTATGTCTCCCAAAGATCGCAGTAAGGCTCTGCTCACACTTATCCTGCGCTCTGCGCTGAGCACTTACACCAGAGTTTCTGTGTAAATCTCTGAAATACGTGATTCAGACGGAACCCATGACGGAAGATTCCCTGTAATGAGACAGATATAGGCCACTGTGGACGCCGTCTGGCCTGTGATCCCACGGTGTCAGTTTTTTAGGCGTGCATAAAAGTGCGGTTGGCCACAGTTTTGTGCACTTGTGAAAAAAAGGACACCGCTAAACAGAGGCCAGACGGAGTCCGGAGTAACTCTGCTGCCTCATTACAGTGAATGGATCCCGCAGGGGTTTCATCTGAATTACATCACTTGGAAATTTAGATGGAAACCCCGATGTAAGTGCTCAGCCTAGAGCGCCGGATAAATGTTACGTAAAATGTTCCCAATAAAAGCTTCAACTCGGTTCTCAAAAAAAGCTAGTCCCCACTCAGGTCCGTCATCTGTTAAAAATATAAGGGACTTCCAAGTTACTGGTAGCAAAAAGGCTCTGGAAAAGCGAAATGGCCCTTGCCCCCCAAAAGAAATTCAGAAAATGTTGTGCTCCCAAATCCAAATGCCTAATCTACAATAATTTGTTCTCCAATTGTCAAATAGCGCTCCGTCCCTCCCAGATCTCGCCGTATGGCTGAGCGGTACGATACAGCCACATATGGGGTATTGCCACTTTTAGAAGAAATTGTGTGACACATTTCGGCACCATTTTTACCCATTGCCCTGTGTGAAAATGTAAAATCTGAGGGTAAAACATTTTTTGTGGTAAAAATACATTTATGTTTTCTTCACTGCCCAATGGTATAAATTTAAAAATTAAAAAATACTCACTACTTCCCTAGATGAATTCCTTGAGAGGTGTAGTTTACAAAATGGGGTCACTTGTGGGGGTTTCTGTTGTTTCAGCATGTCAGCGACTCTTCAAATGTGACATGGTGTCTGCAACCTATCCCAGCCAACATAGCGCTTCTTTCTCTTCCGAACCCTGCCGTACACCAAAGCAGTGGTTTTCCCCCACAAATGGGGTATCGGCGCACTCAGGAGAAATTGCACAACAAATTTCATGGTGCAATTTCTCCTGTTATCCTTATTATAATGCTAAAATAGGGGATGAAAAACATTTTTTGTGGGGAAAATGTGAAAATTTTATTTTTACGGCTCAATATTATAAACTTCTGTGAAGCACCTGGGGGTGCAAGGTGCTCACCTCACATCTAGATAAGTTCCCTAAGGGGTCTAGTTTCCAAAATGGTGTAATTTGTGGGGGGTTTCCACTGTTTAGGCACATCAGGAACTCTCCAAACGCAACATGGCGTCCGCTAATTATTCAAACAAATTTTACATTCAAAAAGTCAAATGGCGCTCCTTCCCTTCCAAACTCTGCCGTGCGCCCAAACAGTGGTTTTCCTCCACATAGGGGGTATCGGCGTGTTCAGGAGAAGTTGAACAACAAATTTCATGGTGCAATTTATTCTATTATCCTTATGATAATGCAAAATTAAGGGCTGAAAAACGTTTTTGTGGGAAAAATGTGAAAATTTTATTTTTACAGCTCAATATTATAAACTTCTGTGAAGCACATTGGGGTTCAAAATGCTCACCACACATCTAGATAAGTTCCCTAAGGGGTATAGTTTCCAAAATGGTGTCACTTGTTGGGGGTTTCCACTGTTTAGGCACATCAGGGGCTCTCCAAACGCAACATGGCGTCCGCTAATTATTCAAACAAATTTTACATTCAAAAAGTCTAATGGCGCTCCTTCCCTTCCGAACCCTGCAGTGCGCCCAAACAGTGGTTTTCCCTCACATATGGGGTATCAGCGCGCTCATGAGAAATTGCACTACAAATTGTGTAGTCCATTTTTTCCTGTTACCCTTGTGAAAATAAAAAAATTGGGTCTAAAGTAACATTTTTGTGAAAAAAAGTTAAATGTTCATTGTTTTCTTCCACATTCCAAAAATTCCCGTGAAACACCTGAAGGGTTAATAAACTTCTTGAATGTGGTTTTGAGCACCTTGAGGGGTGCAGTTTTTAGAATGGTGTCACTTTTGGGTATTTTCTGTCATAAAGGCCCCTCAAAGTGACTTCAAATGTGATGTGGTCCCTAAAAAAATGGTTTTGTAAATTTTGTTGGAAAAATGAGAAATCGCTGGTCAACTTTTAACCCTTATAGCTTCCTAACGAAAAAAAATTTGGGTTCCAAAATTGTGCTGATGTAAAGTAGACATGTGGGAAATGTTATTTATTAACTATTTAGTGTGACATATCTCTCTGATTTAAGGGCATGAAAATTCAAAGTTTGAAAATTGCTAAATTTTCAAAATTTTCGCCAAATTTCCGATTTTTTCACAAATAAACGCAAGTGATATCGAAGAAATTTTTACCACTATCATGAAGTACAATATGTCACGAAATAACAATCTCAGAATCAGGGGAATCCGATGAAGCGTTCCAGAGTAATTACTTCATAAAGTGACAGTGGTCAGAATTGAAAAAATTGGCCTGGTCACGAAGGCAAAAACAGGCTCTGGCGCGAAGTGGTTAAGGCAAGCATGGTTTAAGAATCAAAAATTATGCACAATTTGTGATTTCTTTTTTACATAAAGTGCAACTTTTAAAACTTAGATTACACCAAAAACTGGTATAAACTGCTTGATAAATGTAGGCCTCAAATTGTTAGTTAAAAAAAAAAAGAAGATAATACCTTATTTATGCTACTTGTATTAAAAAAGGTCAAATCATTTTATAGTTAAAAGTTAAAGTTTGCTTCATAGTGAGAAATTACTTTGTAATATAGGAAAAGGAGAGCGTTATTGCAATAGGGAAATAAAAGTCATTCCTGTGAATAGAGTAAAACGTTCTTATACAAAATCAGTAGGAATAAGACATTTTTCTAAATAATATTGGGCATGAAATTAGTTCTAGTTTGTATTTCAAAATCTTAGTATTTATATAAATTGTAACTGGGTTGTGTGATTTCAGAGAGTTATCTAACTTGGAAAAGCAGGTGCAGAGTATCCAGACGTCCTAATACATTATGTGGGTTATTTTTACTTGCGATGCACTGACAATTTGGGCTTGTTGCACACTTAAGGAAATCTGAAGACACTTCCTTTCTTGACGAGAGCTGAGTAGGCAGATGGGTTGCTCTATAAAGGCGAGCTCGAGGGTCCTCTGTTGGTCACATTTGTGTTGGTGGTGAGTACTGTGCATGATGTCTTTTTCTGTAAGATGGGAAGTCCTAGAGTAAATTAATCCAGATAATGAACATAGTAGGATGTGAATTTTTTTTATACTTCCTATTATTTCCCTGTATCGAACCTTGTAAAATAAAACAACAACTCAATTTGGATATAAAAATACCCCCCAAAAGCTAAATTCTATGAATGTGCTATAGATACAGAGTCACATATCAGATCATCTCTAGTCCACACTTTGCGGTTTAAATGTCCATAATATAACTATGAAAGATATGTATTTGGTTGTTGATTTTTTTTTTTTTTTTTATGAAAACCTTGTGTTCACGTAATTTATTGATACATTTTTGTTTCCTTCTGGCAGAGGGGGATCACCATTTTTTTTCCACCCTCTTCGACAACAAAAGGTGAGTCTTTATATTTTCCTATTATAAGGTGGGTTGGGCATTTCTATATCGTTAGACCAATTTATGTTTGATTTACAGCATTTGCTTCTATGTGAATCTGCTAATTCTCTGTTCATATGTGTGTTGTTGGCTCCGTCATGAGCATCAGTCACAGATTTATTCATATTTGATGGACATTTATTCGGAATACAGTCAGTTAATGGGGTCCATCAGGTATAGACAGATTTTAGGAACGACATTGTTAATACAGATGTGAACAGAGCCCCAGTCTTTCATGAGGCCATTATATGTCTAGACGTTCTGGAGAATTATTACTAAAAGTCCACTTTTCCCTTTAGTGCAGGCAAATATGTAAAATTGAATCTAAATTTCTTGCCTTGCAAATACTGTAAAGTAGTCGTACATGATCCACCTTTCTGCCACGTCTTGATTAGGTGAGGTTCAAATCATGTTTGTGCTCTTCAAAAAGAGAAACAAAGTTTTTTAATATTATTTTTTTTCTTTAGTCATATCAATATATAGTGTAAACTTATATTCACACTCGCAAATATATCTGCCAATGAAAATCCAAAAAAAGAGAAAAACGGAAGCTTTTCCAGCTTCATCCAAGCTGTATTATTCCCCAGGCATGCAACATTGATCAGTGCTTGAGAAAAGACCTTTGTGGTTGAAACGTTGCATGATTGGTAAATAAAATACCTTAGATGAAGGCGGAGTGCTGCAGTTTTTTCTTTTATTGGATTTTCAATGAGTCTCTGGATTTAGATACGTTGTTGCCTGCACCCATTCTTAAGAAATGTGATTTTGGGGTGTGCTGCTCCTATTCCTAATTATTATATCTGCCATTTACTCATTAATTTCAATTATGAAACAATATATACTATAACATATATGGAATTTTGTAGTTTCCTGTTTTTGTTTTTTTTTAAGTGCTGTAGCTGACACTTTACTGTATTGTCAAAAATATTATCCAGACCTTAACTAATTTTGACATGGGTCTTCACCTATTGAAGTCTATGGGTACTGTACAATATACTGTAATTTTCGGTACTTTTTTAATGCATACACACCTAACCAGACAGGCCCAAATGTGGCTGTAAATAGAGACTTCTGGGGATAACAAGATGGGTATATTGATGGGGAGATGTAAAATGGTTGAGAACAAACAAAAATTAGGTTTATTTCATTGTAGGTCTAAAAAGGTTTATTTTTACATTTTGTGTGTTTATATAGTTTGGCTTGAATCATATAAAATATCCTTTTCAGAAACCAGCAACCATGGGTGACGGTGAAATGGCCTGTTTTGGCGATGCCGCCCAGTTTCTCCGTAAGTCAGAGAAGGAGAGACTGGAGGCTCAAAACAAACCTTTTGATGCCAAGAACACCTGCTTTGTAGATGATCAAAAGGAACTCTATGTGAAATGTATGGTCACAGCTCGGGAAGATGGAAAAATCACCGTGAAGACTGACGATGGGAGGGTAATTATTCTAATATATTCCTAATAAATCAAATGCCATATTCTGCACATTCTAGAACATCACTAAACATGTTGTCTTCTTTCCAGACTGTGACTGTAAAAGACAGTCAAGTTTACCCTCAGAATCCTCCAAAGTATGACAAAATTGAAGACATGGCCATGATGACTCATCTGAATGAGGCTTCTGTGCTTTATAACCTCAAAGAGCGTTATGCAGCCTGGATGATCTACGTAAGTCTGAAAAGTTCTGATTTGTGAAACCTAAGAAACCACAAGAAAACAATTACTCTTGATTTTCATCAAGATAGTGAAAATCTTTTGTCCGTGTACTATAATTCCCAGGAGAGCGTGTAGATTCTGGTCTACTACTAAAAGGCCAATTGGGATAAACCCTAAGCAATAATTATTTGGTGGCTTTAAATGGCTTATCTTTACCCAAGATTACCAAATTCTTTTTAGTTAATATATATAACTTAATATCCCTAGCTGGGTTCTAGTAACTGTATTGTGGGTCCTTTGTCTATAGATATTCAGTCATACTTAATATACTTTGCTCATATGGTGTAAAATGTTTTTCCCTAAAGTGATTATATCTATTACAGACCTACTCTGGACTTTTCTGCGTAACTGTCAACCCCTACAAGTGGCTGCCAGTGTATGACCCTAAGGTGGTAGCCGGCTACAGAGGCAAGAAGCGTATGGAAGCCCCACCACACATCTTCTCCATCTCTGATAACGCCTATCAGGCCATGTTAACAGGTGCAGATCATTCACATAATAAACAATAGTTCCACATGACATTTAATAAAATATATAACCTGTTACCTTTATTTTGTCAGATCGTGAAAATCAGTCTGTCTTGATTACGTAAGTAATGGTAACTACGTATTTCTCATACAAGCAATGTGTTTGATTTCCACATATTCACGATGTATTTGATCTCCTCTATCCCCAGTGGAGAATCTGGTGCTGGAAAGACTGTAAACACCAAGCGTGTCATCCAGTACTTTGCAACAATTGCAGCTATTGGAGATTCTGGAAAGAAGAAGGAACCCGCCAACCAAATGAAGGTAAATGCAAAATTAAGAAACCTTAGCTGACACTACAAAAAGAAAGACTCAGAAAATTACACGTTACCAAGTATGATACTACCATAGTTTCTACTTTGAGGTTTACCTAATGATTTATCTTAGATGCATACAAATATATCTTAATCTAGAATGTGAAGTTACCTATACATAAAGATGAAGACACTAAGTCATTGTATTGTGCCTTTTAGGGAACTTTGGAGGATCAAATTATCCAGGCTAACCCTCTGCTAGAAGCCTTCGGTAATGCCAAGACTGTGAGAAATGATAACTCCTCTCGTTTTGTGAGTATTATAATTGCAGTTCCACACACACACAGCGTATGCTTTCACAAATTCTTGATAATCGGTAAACTCTGACCTGTCTCCTTTAGGGTAAATTTATCAGAATCCATTTCGGAACCACAGGAAAACTGTCTTCTGCTGATATTGAAACATGTAAGAATTATATTCGATATGTTTCTTTTACTTTTTTGTCACTTATGACATATACTTAAATGTCACTTTCTATAAAAAAAAATTACAGATCTGCTGGAAAAGTCCAGAGTAACATTCCAGCTTTCTGCTGAAAGAAGCTACCACATCTTCTACCAGATCTTGACAAACTTTAAACCAGAGATTGTTGGTAAGTTTAGTGTCAGGAAGAAACTTGAAACTGGAAGAATGTCAAAGGGGTATTCCTATATCCAAGATCCTATCCAAAAATCTAGTAGGTATAATAATATATGTTAGCAAATACCTCCAATTAGAAATGTAGTATAGTTCTACTGATTCGCTATGTCGCTTACCATATGTGCAGTGCATTGCAGTACTTTAGGTATCCATGGTTATGACTACTAAAAACTAACTAACTGTAATTATATGAGTGGTCATAACCATGGGTACCTAAGCTACTGCAATGCCCTGCACATGGGTAAACAACATAGTGAATCAGGAAAACTATGCTACATTTCTAAGTGGAGGTATTTTGCTAATATTATTATTGATGAGATGGGAATTCCCCTTTAAAGACATTACTGTGCAATGAGTAGATCCCAGATGTATTCAATGCACAGAACACTAGCAATGTAAATATCAATATAATATGAAAAGGCAGCATTGCAGAATTCAAAATAATACACAAAGTTGTGCCTTTATTGAGCCATGTGGATACAGCAGCGTTTCAGCCCCACCAGGGAACCATTTCAGGCAAATTAAATACATATAATAACCATTGTGCCTTGGTCACAAACTGGTCTATTTTCTTGTGCTTAGAAATGCTTCTGGTCACCACCAACCCATATGACTATCCTTGGATCAGCCAGGGTGAAATCACTGTGAAGAGTATTAATGATGAAGAGGAATTGATAGCCACAGATGTAAGTATGCGGTACTTCAATTTATATGTTTTTGCTGTTAAATTTGATATATGTCAGTGGTTGGCGTTTTCATACTGTATGATTTTCTGACAGACTGCTATTGACATTCTGGGATTCACACAAGAAGAGAAGATGGGCATCTACAAAATGACTGGTGCAGTCATGCACAATGGTAACATGAAATTCAAGCAGAAGCAAAGAGAGGAACAGGCTGAGCCAGACGGCACTGAAGGTTAGCAATTGTGTTTAATATGTAATACGACAACTGAATTGTTCCATTAACATCCACTTATAATAACACAATGCTATACCTTCTAATGCAGTTGCTGACAAAGTTGGTTATTTGATGGGCTTGAACTCTGCTGACTTGCTTAAGGCTTTGTGCTACCCAAGAGTAAAAGTCGGTAATGAATTTGTCACCAAGGGACAGACCGTACCACAGGTACATTAAAAAGAAGATAGTAAGAAAGAATTGGACTAGTTTAATAGGCCACTTGAGGTAAACACTGTTGTAATTTCCTCTTTAGGTTAACAACGCTGTCGGTGCCCTCAGCAAGTCCGTTTTTGAGAAACTGTTCTTGTGGATGGTCACTCGTATCAACCAACAGCTGGACACAAAGCAGCCCAGACAATTCTTCATTGGTGTGCTGGATATTGCTGGATTTGAAATCTTTGATGTAAGTCTTCAACCTGTTCTACCATCATGAGTCTCCCGAGCCAGCCATATTGTATTTTCTCATGTCCTTTTAATAAATTACAGTTTAACAGCTTGGAACAGCTTTGCATCAACTTCACCAATGAGAAGCTCCAGCAGTTCTTCAACCACCACATGTTCGTCCTGGAACAGGAGGAATACAAGAAGGAAGGTATTGACTGGGAGTTCATTGACTTCGGTATGGACTTGGCTGCCTGTATTGAGCTCATTGAGAAGGTAAACTCACATAAATAGGCTTTATAAGTCTACTGTATAGTAAGTATCTACATGTTACTCTGAAATGCAATAACATTTGATGTGTGATTTCAGCCCATGGGTATTTTCTCCATCCTTGAAGAGGAGTGCATGTTCCCCAAGGCCACTGACACATCCTTCAAGAACAAGCTGTATGAACAGCATCTTGGCAAGTGCAAGAACTTTGAGAAGCCCAAGCCAGGCAAAGGCAAGGCTGAAGCTCACTTCTCTCTGGTGCATTATGCTGGTACTGTGGATTACAACATCTCTGGCTGGCTCGATAAGAATAAGGATCCACTGAACGAGTCTGTTATCCAGCTCTACCAGAAGTCTTCTGTCAAACTGCTGTCCTTCTTGTATTCTAGCCACGCTAATGCTGAGGGTAAGTGACCCATTTCTGACCATTATTGTGCTTATCATATTAAGAAAATTTAGTTAGGTTGCATGATAAAAATGATTCTTAATATTTTGCTGTACTCTTACTTAGCTGATTCTGGTGGAAAAGGTGGAAAGAAGAAGAAGGGATCCTCCTTCCAGACTGTGTCTGCTCTTTTCAGAGTCAGTATAAATTATTGTACATACAATATTAAATGTGCACTATATATTTTCATATATTCATGATTTACTTTGTTCATTAGCCTTTTCAATTCATTGGAATATATATAATTTTGTATTTTCTTCAGGAAAACTTGAACAAACTGATGACCAACTTGAAGAGCACCCATCCTCACTTTGTGCGTTGTTTGATCCCTAATGAGACCAAGACTCCAGGTATTGATTTATATATTTCTACTTAATTGTTTAAATAGAGAACATTAAAACTGAGCACCATTATTTATCACCGACACAATCAAATTACTTTTATACTATCAGGGATCATGGATAACCACTTGATCATCCACCAGTTGAGATGTAACGGTGTATTGGAAGGTATCAGAATTTGCCGAAAGGGATTCCCAAGCAGAATCCTCTATGCTGACTTTAAGCAACGGTAATTTTATTTTCTTTAGTCAAAATAGCTTTGTGCTAATCTGTTCTAACTACTTTTACCATTTAGTTTACCTTACATTATAGCTCTGTTATAAAAAAAATTGTGAGAAAATATTACATTAAGTAACAAAACATTTAATATATTGTCAATTAAAATTATTGAAACTGTTAAGATTGACCTGTTTTTTTTTTCATTACTCTTGTTTGTTAGTTACAAGGTGTTGAATGCCAGTGCAATTCCCGATGGGCAGTTTATTGACAGCAAAAAGGCAGCTGAGAAACTCTTGGGCTCAATTGATATTGATCACACTGAATACAAATTTGGGCACACTAAGGTATATTGTTAGAAGATGTCAGATATGTTGGGTAACATGCACTGTTTATACCTTTTAACTTATGCTTTAATTCTTTATTAATCCCTGAAGGTGTTCTTCAAAGCTGGTCTCCTGGGTACCCTGGAAGAGATGAGAGATGAAAAGTTGGCACAACTGATTACTCGTACTCAGGCTCTTTGCAGAGGTTTCTTGATGAGAGTTGAGTTTAAGAAGATGATGGAGAGAAGGTATTTTATTTATTGATATTCTAATATTACTCAATGATATATCCAATGTAATTTATTTGCAAAGGCTAACAGTAATTCAATTTCTTAAAACAGGGAGGCTATATTTATCATCCAGTACAATGTCAGATCCTTCATGAATGTCAAACACTGGCCATGGATGAAGCTCTACTTCAAGATCAAGCCTCTTCTGAAGAGTGCTGAGACAGAAAAAGAAATGGCAAACATGAAGGATGAGTTTGAAAAGACAAAAGATGCTTTGGCCAAGTCAGAAGCTAAGAGGAAGGAGCTAGAAGAAAAAATGGTTGTCATTGTCCAAGAAAAGAATGACCTTCTTCTCCAAGTTCAATCAGTAAAAACATTTGCATATATTAATATAGCCTTATATTAGGTAACTAAAAGTTACATACTAACCTAATATGCATTTTTAATTTCTGTAGGAATCTGAGACTCTGGCTGATTCTGAGGAAAGATGTGAAGGCCTCATCAAGAATAAGATCCAGTTGGAGTCAAAGATGAAGGAACTGAATGAAAGACTTGAAGATGAAGAGGAAAGTAATGCTGAGCTGACTGCTAAAAAGAGGAAATTAGAGGATGAATGCTCTGAGCTGAAGAAAGACATTGATGACTTGGAACTTACCTTGGCTAAAGTTGAAAAAGAAAAGCATGCCACAGAAAACAAGGTACAGTCAACAAGGAGAGCATACTCGTCTTCCAATTAACTAGTCATTATGCTTTTAAGCTCATGACTGTTCTTCAATTATAGGTTAAAAACCTTACTGAAGAATTGGCAACTCTTGATGAAAATATCTCCAAAGTCTCCAAGGAAAAGAAGGCTCTCCAAGAAGCTCACCAACAAACACTTGATGACCTCCAGGCTGAGGAAGACAAAGTCAGTTCTTTGACAAAAGCCAAGACAAAGCTGGAACAGCAAGTCGATGATGTAAGTATTTGTAAAACATTTTATTTGTATCATTTCACAGTTTGGATGAATCTCATTTTATAATGAATGTCATACTTTTTATTTATGTAGCTGGAAGGTTCCCTTGAACAAGAGAAGAAACTCCGTCTTGACCTTGAGAGAGCTAAGAGGAAGCTTGAGGGTGACCTCAAACTGTCTCAGGAAACAGTTATGGATCTCGAAAATGATAAACAACAAACCGAGGAGAAACTTAAGAAGTGTGTATTTACTATTCTGTTTTATAGAAAAATCTGTATACAAAGATGGTAATTAACCTGCATATTGGTTGTATTTCCTAGGAAAGAGTTTGAAATTAGTCAATTGCAAAGCAAGATAGAGGATGAACAGTCCCTGGGATTACAACTGCAGAAGAAGATCAAAGAACTGCAGGTAAAACCCTGTAAAACATGATTATATCATATAGTAAAGATTATATTACATGTAATTACCAAATGCTGCTTTCCAGGCTCGTATTGAAGAACTTGAAGAAGAAATTGAAGCTGAACGTGCAGCTCGTGCCAAGATTGAGAAGCAGAGAGCTGATCTTTCTAGAGAACTTGAAGAGATCAGTGAAAGACTTGAAGAAGCTGGAGGTGCAACATCTGCCCAGATTGAGTTGAACAAGAAGCGTGAAGCTGAGTTCCAGAAACTGAGACGTGATCTAGAAGAAGCCACCCTTCAGCATGAAGCTACAGCTTCCGCTCTGCGCAAGAAGCACGCTGACAGTGTTGCTGAGCTGGGCGAACAGATTGATAACCTGCAACGAGTAAAGCAGAAACTGGAGAAAGAGAAGAGTGAACTGAAGATGGAAGTTGATGATCTTGCCAGTAACCTGGAGAGCATCTCTAAAGCCAAGGTATTTTCATGACCAAACTGTTTTCTATGAGTCTACTTAAGTTGTCAATGAAAATCATACTAAGATTTATTTTTGTAGGCCAACCTTGAAAAGATAAACCGTGTAGTTGAGGACCAACTCAGTGAAGTGAAGTCTAAGGATGATGAGCATCAACGTGTGATCAATGACCTCTCAGCTCAAAGAGCGCGTTCCCAGACAGAAAATGGTAAATTGATACATTAGCATCAACATAAGTAATAACGATAC
Source organism: Phyllobates terribilis (assembly GCF_046119375.1). Lineage (NCBI taxonomy): Eukaryota > Metazoa > Chordata > Amphibia > Anura > Dendrobatidae > Phyllobates > Phyllobates terribilis. Next base: position 236,179,534 of record NW_027362767.1, on the reverse strand, counting down.
CAAGTGTAAACTCTAAAAATCTTCACAATTTCACCTCCACAATTATCTTGTTATTCTCTATGTAAAGTTTTTTTTTTTAAAGTGGAACATCAACTGTTTTCCTAATTGTAGGTGAGCTATCTCGTCAAGTTGAGGAAAAGGAAGCACTGATTTCTCAGCTCTCCAGAGGAAAGCAGGGATTCACACAACAGGTGGAGGAACTTAAAAGGCAACTAGAGGAAGAATCAAAGGTATACATTTAGAGCTGTTTACATAACATTTGCTACTAAGATTCTGTGATTTTTTTATGTTTTAACAAGCAAAATGTATGTGTACATTGTAGGCTAAGAACGCTCTTGCTCATGCTCTGCAATCTTCCCGTCACGATAATGACTTACTTCGTGAGCAATATGAAGAGGAACAAGAAGCCAAGGCTGAACTCCAGCGCTCTTTGTCCAAAGCTAACGGTGAAGTTGCCCAGTGGAGGACCAAATATGAAACTGATGCCATTCAGCGCACAGAAGAACTGGAAGAAGCCAAGTTAGTTTAAACTCCAATTAATTATTACTCATAAAAATTGTTATTTTCAGAGAAGAAAATAATTTCTGTCATATATCTGTTCAATGTACTTATAGGAAGAAGCTGGCTCAGCGCTTGCAGGATGCTGAGGAGCAGGTAGAGGCTGTGAACTCCAAGTGTGCTTCATTGGAAAAGACGAAACAGAGACTGCAGTCTGAAGTAGAAGACCTTATGGTTGATGTGGAGAGAGCAAACAGTGCAGCAGCTGCTCTTGACAAGAAGCAGAGGAACTTTGACAAGGTAGACTTCCCAACTTAGCACTGGGGTATTACAATCCTGATTATGCATATTTAGCATAATTCAGATGGTTTACTACATTTTAATGTAATATTTATTCATTTGTAAAGGTCCTGGTTGAATGGAAACAGAAGTATGAAGAGGGACAGGCTGAGCTAGAGGCTGCTCAAAAAGAAGCTCGTAGCTTAAGCACTGAAATCTTCAAGATGAAGAATGCTTATGAAGAGGCCTTGGAACAAGTTGAGACCTTGAAACGCGAAAACAAGAATTTACAACGTATGTTTATTTAATGAAGATTAATACTGTACTCTTTATACTTAGTAGTTGAATATAAATCAGTGTAAGTTAGTGTTGCCAGGATTTAAAAAAAAGATTTATCTAGTTTATAAAAGCCTCACATATTTATATCTTATATTATTTCAAATATTATATTTTGTAATTTTCATTTTTTTTGCATCCTTATTTTAGAGGAGATCTCAGATCTGACTGAACAGATCGGTGACACTGGAAAGTCCATTAATGAATTAGAAAAGGCCAAGAAACAGACTGAGCAAGAAAAGAGCGATCTGCAGGCAGCTCTGGAGGAAGCTGAAGTATGTTGCTATAACTTTTACACATTTTTAAAATAAATTATTCTAGCTGTTTAAATTAGCTAAACCTGTAAAGTAATTTCTATAACCTAAGTGTGCATACCCAGTACTGACAACTTTTTTTTTTTCATAAAGATCCTGGCCACACCGATTCTAATATTCTAGCATATGACAGTATCACTTGACAGATTACACATGTTTACATGCAAAATCTTTGACTCATAATAGATCAGAAATATATCATGGTGAAATATATAGTGTGAAAGGTCCGTAGAACGGCACATCATAACAAAAATTTATGAAAACCCTTTTTAAGATCAAGTTGCTTTTAAATTAGTAATTTTTGGGGCATAATATTTTTGCTTTGATAAGTTGTTAGAAGAACTGGTTAACTTTAGAAAGAAATTTGTATTTTATATAAAATTAAAATGTATTTGCATCTAAATATTTCTTAATTTTACTTGACAGGGATCATTGGAACATGAAGAAGCCAAGATCCTGCGTGTTCAGCTTGAGCTTAACCAAATTAAATCAGAGGTAGACAGGAAGATTGCAGAGAAGGATGAGGAAATTGAGCAGCTGAAGAGAAACAGCCAGAGGGCTATTGACACCATGCAGAGTACACTGGACTCTGAAATTAGAAGCAGAAATGATGCTCTCAGACTGAAGAAGAAGATGGAAGGAGACTTGAATGAACTTGAGATCCAACTCAGCCATGCCAACCGCCAGGCCGCAGAGGCACAGAAACAACTCAGAAATGTGCAAGGACAACTGAAGGTATTCCTTACGAACATCAATATCATTATTTATTCCTAAAACCCTCTAACATATAATGCATTTTCTCTACATTTTACTAATTTTTTATAAGCTTACTACAAGTGAAGGGGTGACATAGTAGTTACATAGTTTATTCATATTTTTGCACTTTTCCAACAGGATGCTCAACTCCACCTGGATGACGCCGTTAGAGGACAGGAAGACCTGAAGGAACAGGTTGCAGTCATTGAACGTAGAAACAATTTGCAACAGGCAGAAATTGAGGAGTATAGGGCTGCTCTGGAACAGACTGAGAGATCTCGCAAGATTGCAGAACAGGAACTTCTGGACTCCAGTGAACGTCTTCAGCTCCTGCACTCTCAGGTAAGGTCTTCTTCTGAGCGGCAAAAACATATGAAACCTAAAAATAAATCATGTGCAATATTAAAATTATATTTTCACAATTAGAACACCAGCCTGATCAACAGCAAGAAGAAGCTTGAAGGAGACATTAGCCAGCTTCAGAATGAAGTGGAGGAGACTGTTCAGGAAGCAAGAAATGCTGAAGAGAAAGCTAAGAAAGCCATCACTGATGTAAGCCTACTCTTTAATGCTACGAGTGCATATTTGTCTTTACTTGACACAAAACTCATTGCTACTTTATTGTTTTTAAGGCTGCTCTTATGGCGGAGGAGCTGAAGAAGGAGCAGGACACTAGTGCTCACTTGGAAAGAATGAAGAAGAACCTGGAACAGACAGTGAAGGATCTGCAACACCGTCTGGATGAAGCTGAACAACTGGCACTTAAGGGTGGCAAGAAGCAGCTCCAGAAACTGGAATCCAGAGTAAGCACTTTTTTTTTTAAAAACATTGAGAAAAATTCTAAGTGAATTGCAAAATGTATATGATTTGTATAATTGTCATCTATAGGTCCGCGAGCTGGAAAATGAGTTGGACAATGAACAGAAACGTGGAGTTGAAGCCATCAAAGGTGTTCGTAAATATGAGAGGAGAGTGAAGGAACTGACCTACCAGGTAAAAAAACCCAAAAAACAGTAATATTAAAAACCCAGTACACAATGTGATATATCCATGACTGATGGTTTTACTAAATAAGTCTAAATCATAGTCACCATTGTAATAATTAACATTCTTTTTGCAGACTGAAGAAGACCGTAAGAACAGCCTGAGACTCCAGGATCTGGTTGATAAACTGCAGCTGAAGGTCAAGGCCTACAAGAGACAGTCTGAGGAATCTGTAAGTAAAATCGAGTACATTTTACATTTTTTATGTTGTTTGTTGACAAACAAAAAAGGGATTCGCTAATTGATTATGATGTCCTGCCGTGTTCAGGAGGAACAAGCCAATGCCCATCTGAGCCGTTTCAGGAAGGTCCAGCACGAGCTTGAAGAGGCTGAGGAGAGAGCTGACATTGCTGAGTCCCAAGTGAACAAGCTGAGGGCCAAGAGCCGTGACATTGGTGGAAAGGTAACATATGAACATATTTTGATTGATGTGACATATATGCATTTTTAAAAGCTATCTGATTTTAATATGTTTTCTCTTATTTTACTTGCAGAAGGAAAGCGAAGAGTAAAGAGTGTAAATGACTGAAGATTGAGGAAATTTCAAAATGGGAACTTCTCAGTCTTTAATTTTGTCTTTTGTTTATCTCGTTAATAAATTTCGTATGTGAGCCTTTTAAATTTGTGTCATCTTGCATTTGTACAGCCAACTTATCCACAAGTTTAACCCAAACTGGGGTTTTTTTGGCCTTAAAACTTGATGAATAATTCATTCAACACTCACTTCAAAATTCATATTTATAGATAATGGGGAGCATGATCACAGAGCCAAAGGTAAAGTGGTGCCAAGCAAGCGAAGAAAACTCTTATCTATTTAAACAGCAGAAACCTCTTGTTAAAGAGTATGTTATTTGTACTAATTGACAATTTTATCATTAGGAGGGAGCTTATAAAAGTGTTGTCCATCTTTGGGGCCAATTTGTTTTTGTTTTTTATACGTGAATGCAATTATATGGTGCTAAAATAATTTTTGGATCCCTAGAAACCCATTTAATATTACAAAAATAATGTTATCAACGTCATTGGTGAAATATATTTTATGAAAACTATTACTGATCCAACTTAGCAGAGCTTCCCATCAAAGAGTATACTCACCAGCTATATTATAAATACAATACTTTCTGTTTTACTCTGGGATGGTACCAGTCATTGAAAAGTTAAACTTATCACATTTTAAAGCAACAAAATCTAATTCGGCTTAGACATCTTTTTGTCCTTGTAATTTGCATTTTATCTGTTAGAGCATCAGTTTGAGCTCCAGATTTTCTATTCCACAGTAACAAAGCTATCATCACAAAATTACCTAGTTTAAATCAGGTTTTTGTGTCAAATATATATTTTTTTTAAATGTTCACACTAGTCTCTATGGCTTTTTTAGGCTCATGCTTCCTGTCCTTTCAGGAAGCGTTTTATGTAAGATTCAATATCATCAGAAGCAGGAATACAATGGCTGATAACACCTCTATACAAAGCTGATAATACGGGATCCAACAATCACAATCTGGACGACTCTTACACAATGACTTTTGCACAAATTCACTAGACACTTCAATACAAAACATAGGGATGGGGTGTGACAATTGTAGCTAATGTACATGTGTTGTTTCCTGAAACAGCAGGAAGGTAGAAAGTAAAAAGCCCCAGTGGCCAGTGTGAAAATTGCAATCTTTGTATTTTTTAATACAGATTCTGATATTGAAAAAAAAACACTGCAAAACAATATTTTAAAAATACATTTGAGACAAAAACCTGCTTTAAAAATAGGTAAATGTTTGACAATAGCTTCCCTTTAAGCCTACCAAACACAATACATAGCTGTCAGACATGCGCTCTTGTGTTCTCTATGAGAGAACAGCTACCAGACTTCTCTGGTGGTGTCTTATCTCACTGAGAACGAGAGAATCGACAGTCCTAAATCAAACATGCCGGGTTCTTATTTTGCACGACACCATCTAAAAGCCAGGAGGCACTCATACACATTAAACTGTTGGCCAAGCCCACCAATATAGGCAGGTTCAGCCAACATTAGTCTAATCTGTAGGGGGGCTTTAAGGAATGTCAGATATGAAAATCTCATGATTGTCTCTCAGCCTATACAAAAATACATACATCCACTTTCCATTTCCAGCCTTTGTCATCTACATACTCTTGCTTATCTCCATATCAGCTCATGATACTTGAGATCATATAATGCAAAATCCTTTCAAGAGAATTCATAAAGTATGACAACAGATAAAAAATACAGTAACGTTTATAAACCTTCCAGTATCTAAGTTTATATACAGATGTATATAAACTTAGATACTGGATGATACATGTTCGTTATCATCATCATGATTGCTCTGTTAAGTTCGGAACCATATAAAACTTGAGTAGGATGACATAAAGTCCCAAACCTTATTAAGTATTTTAGTAATAAAAAAGAGATATGGAATATTCCTCTATATGTGCTAGCAGCATACACTACATATACTATTAGTTGGAGGCTACTGCACCAACCTCCATTGCATGAACTAAAATCTGACTTTTTGTTCTAGAGGCAAAGACCCACAAAGCAATCCTTAGGCCTAACAGTAAATTTGTGCCTGATGATCTTGTGCTTACTATTATATCTGGCCCTGTTCCATTTATACCCTTAAAAGGAAGGGAAACTTTCTGGAAACCTGACACCTAAAGAGAGCTTTTATAACTGTTATCACAGCTGATTGGATAGCAGCACCTTGTCATAGAGTTAAGCCTAACCACAAAAGAATTTGCATGGAGTTTACATATTCTCCTTAGGTACTACAAATTCCTACCAGGTTCAAAGAATTAGATACATTTTTCTTTTTATTTGTCCTAAATTATGGACATGAGGTCATGAGACAAATGAAGTCTGCAAGGACTCAACTTAGAATTTCTTACTCCTCTCAACTTGTCTTGTATGTTCCTTATCCCCTCATAGCCTCCGTGGTTTCAGTAGTCTCTCTATCTGGTTTCTATAGAAGACTCCTTGAGTAGGTCAAACTCTATCACCTACTTCAGGCTTGAAGTAACTTTCAATATGACTTCCCTGCATATTTGCAACAACCCTTTTCTAAGCTTATATTCTTTTCTTTATTTTTTACATGAGTCTTCTATTACAAAACTTTAGACTCTACAAGACAATAAAATCAATAAAAAAGTTTTATATCTGAAACATTACTCTATGTTTTCACTAAGTAGGGAAACCGCAGGCCTTACAAATAAAGGCTTATCCATTTTTCCTAGACTCCTGAATGCTTAATCTGTCTAGTAGTGCAGCAATAAAAAAGAGAAGTATCAAAGCAAACAAAATAAAAATCAAGGCCTCATGCACCGTAATATAGCTCCACTTTGTATGCAACTGTAGTAATGTTCCAACTTCAGTGAATGTGATTTTTACTCTGCCTCTGCATGCCTGTAATTTCTTGTTGCTTTTTTTTGTAAAAAAAACAAACAAAAACAGGTTGACAAAGAGAATTATAAATAGATTTAAAAAAACCTTCAAAGACTTAAAAATATTTGTGAATTTTAGAAGTGGAAAATATCTTAATAGTGTAAGCTCATCATAGCTATAACAACCAAAATTATGCCAATCAGAGCGCAGAAAATCCATAGCACCAATTTCTCTCCAGTTGTCGTAAATGGTACTTTGTAGTCGGATTCTAAGGTTCGGTATTCTAAATCTTACTTAATGAGTTTCACACAAGAGTAAAACAAGTGAATTTCTGACCCTGATATAGGTCTAATACCCAAGCGTATTTAGGAAAAAAATTGAAACGATAGTTTCATATTTTTCAATTCTGTCTTACATTTAGACAGGGCAAAATACTGTAAAGCTGCATTTACACTGAAAGATTATCATGAACTTTTCTTAAGCTCTTCTTAAGTTCTTAATTTTCACGACACACAGGCTGATGATTGCCGATGAACCCACCAAACGCCCGTTCATCAGTTGACATTATCTTTTCTGAAACTCAAAAAATCATCATTATCGGCAGTGCATCGTCCTGTATAAAGAAGACTCGCACTGCCGAGAGCATTGGCAGCTCATGTGCACTGAATAATCGACTACAGATCGCGCATTGTGCATAGTTTTCTGTAGTCTACCATTGTAAACAGGTATTAAACAGCCGACAATCAGTAAGTACAAGTGCATCTCACAAAATTAGAATATCATCAAAAAGTTAATTTATTTCAGTTCTTCAATACAAAAAGTGAAACTCCTATATTATATAGAGTCATTACACACAGAGTGATCTATTTCAAGTGTTTATTTCGGTTAATGTTGATGATTATGGCTTACAGCCAATGAAAACACGAAACTCATTATCTCAGTAAATTAGAATACTTTATAACATCAGCTTGAAATATGTTTTTAAAATCCGAAATGTTGGTCTACTGAAATGTATGTTCAGTAAATGCCCTCAATACTTGGTCGGGGCTCCTTTTGCATCAATTACTACATCAATGCGGCAATGTGGCATGGAGGCGATCAGCCTGTGGCCCTGCTGAGGTGTTATGGAAGCCCAGGTGGCTTTGATAGCAGCCTTCAGCTCGTCTGCATTGTTGTGTCTGGTGTCTCTCATCTTCCTCTTGACAATACCCCATAGATTCTCTATAATAGATTCTCTATGGGGTTAAGGTCAGGCGAGTTTGCTGCCAATCAAGCACAGTGATACTGTTGTGTGTAAACCAGGTATTGGTACTTTTGGCAGTGTGGACAGGGGCCAAGTCCTGCTGGAGAATGACATTTCCATCTCCAAAAAGCTTGTCGGCAGAGGGAAGCATGAAGTGCTGTAAAATGTCCTGGTAGATGGCTGTGCTGACTTTGGTCTTGATAAAACACAGTGGACCTACACCAGCAGATGACATGGCTCCCCAAACCATCACTGATTGTGGAGACTTCACACTAGACCTCCAGCAGCTTGGATTGTGGCCTCTCCACTCTTCCTCCAGACTCTGGGACCTTGTGTAGTGTGTCAATGACTGCCTTCTGGACATCTGTCAAGTCAGCAGTCTTCCCCATGATTGTGGAGCCTTCTGAAACAGACTAAGGGACCTTTTTAAATGCTTAGGAAGCCTTTGCAGGTGTTTTTCGTGAATTATTTTAATTTACTGAGATAATGACTTTTGTGTTTTCATTGGCTGTAAGCCATAATCATCAACATTAACAGAAATAAACACTTGAAATAGATCACTCTGTGTGTAATGACTCTATATAATATAGGAGTTTCACTTTTTGTATTGAAGAACTGAAATAAATTAACTTTTTGATGATATTCTAATTTTGTGAGATGCACCTGTATTTACTAATCGGCGGTTGCCTAGTGCCATTGATCAGTCAGTGTAATATACATTACAATTATCACAGTGGCCATGTTGTTTTATAAATTTGGTGCATTTTAGACTGCTTAGTCTAAATTTAAGTTGCGTAATGGTTGGCTTACTTTGTGCCAGAAATGTGCGCCATAATTTTTCTACAACTTTTGTCATATGGTGTTGTGTGTTAAGTCACAACTCCTTTCAGATAAGCCACCCATTTTCTTTCAAGCCACATTTGCTTTTTGGACAAGTCGAAGAAAACGTCTAAAACACATAATACATATAATGCAACAGCAGATGTTGTCTACAGTGATGTCACTACGTAAGGGCTTGATCAGCCACAAATAAAGTATCGGAGGGAACCAGAGATCTGCGGCACAAGAATGGATGGGACACAGCAGAAAATATAATCACCAGTTTGTTACTTTTTACATTTATGAGATAACCGAGGTTGCAGTGAATTTTACTAAATTCTGAAAACCCCTTTCAGCTGCTTTCATCTGCTCTCCTGTATATTTAGATCTCTGTTTAGTTCATGGCAATTAAATTGGAATATGCAATTGATAACTAATAATGCTACTCATCAGCAATGTATACACAGAGTGGTAATATACTCCACAAAATCATTAAAATGCCTTACTCAAAATTAGTCAACCTGTTTTTCAGCAGCTGAGCTCCAACTCTCAACATGTGCTGTCAGCCAAAGAGATTTGCAGCTACAGCAGGGGACCTTTGACTGGCAGGAAATGTTAGCAGTTTAACACAACCTCAGTCACAGTTTGCTTCCTTTGTTTCGGGTTGCACATGACGTAATGATAACAAGTCTCATTGAAGAGTAATAAGATTAAGGAATGTGGCATTAATAAGATTCAGCCTCCAAATTTGAAGTGTTCTTTTGTTTTTTTTTTTATAAAAAATCATGAAAGAAGAGATCCTCCATTTTTAGGCAGTCTCTTTTCAAATAAAATAAAAAATGGGACATGCTGTGACACTAGTCACGACTCACAGACAGAACGTGAGGCAGAGAAGTCAAATGTTTCCAGGGTCAGTACCAAGAGAGCACGTAGAAAACCAAGGGGAAAGATAAAGGCGTAAGTTAGGTCATGGTCCGGGGTCAAAATACCAGAAGATAGCAGGTCAAAGAAAAAGGACAAGACAAAGGGATAGTCAGAACGCGGTCCAAAGTGTCAGGCAGCGGAAGATCAGAACTCAGCACATCAGAATCAGGCAAACACTCAATAGGAAGCACAAACTATGTCTGGCAGGGATCAGAGGCAGACAGCTCAGTTAAGGAGCTGGGCAATCTCCAGAACAGAGAACACCTGGACAAAGCCCATCACCTCAGGCTGTCAATCAAAGTACTGACAGCTCAACACGCCCATCACAAGACTGGATGGCTGAGCTGTCAATCAAAACACCGCCAACTCAGCATGACGCAAATTCCATAAGGCAGCTATACATTCACTCACTGAGTGGAGGAATCTTGACAGTACCCCCTCTTCTAGGGGGAGCCACCAGACCCCAGGTTTCCCAGGAAACCTGCGATGTAAGGCCCTGACCAGATGATTAGCATTTACGGCTCGAGCAGGGACCCAGGATCTTTCCACTGGTCCATAACCGCTCCAATGAATTAGGTACTGGAGGGAACTATGGATTTTCCAAGAACTAACAATCTTTCACACTTCAAACTCAAAATTGTCATTGACAGAAACCATCGGAGGTGGAGATGAGGAAGACAAAACCGATGAGACAAACTCTTTTAGCAGTAATTTACAGAATACATTGGGAATGCGAAAAGATGGAGGAAGTTTTAATCTGAAAGCCACAGAGTTAACTACCTCCAAAATCTCATACGGACCAATAAACTTAGGACTCAACTTCGCTGTCGGAACTTTTAGTTTAATATTTTTGGAACATACCAAGACCTTATCGCCAACTTTGAATATAGGAACCCCCAAACGTTTCCTATTGGCCTTCCGTTTCTGGCGAAGCTGAGGCACCCCAATATTCTTCTGAACCTCCCTCCAAACATCCCCAAGTTTCTGTATGGGAACCTCTACTCCAGGACAACCATAACTCTTCCTCGAGAATTCACCAAAGTGGGGATGAAAACCATAATTACAAAAAAACAAAGAGGTTCCAGTAGACTGGTTAACATGAAAATGAAAAGGAGAAAATTGGCACTCCAACAGGTAAAATATGAAAAAACTTTATTGGATCATTTAAAAAAAAGAGGAAAAAGTTAAAATTCTTACACGTTTCTGGCGCTAGGGTTGCACCCTTACTCATAGCAGGACTGCTTTAATGATCCAATAACATTTTTTTCATATTTTATTTATTGGAACGCCGATTTTCTTCTTTTCGTTTTCTTCATATGGCTATGCTCACCAGTGGGACCTGCACCCTTCAGTGGACTATCTTCACCCTGTTTGGATTCAGCGTTGCAGCTTCCTAACCCTCCCTAGACTGGTTAACTCTACTGTTAAAGGCAAATTCAGCAAGAGGTAAGAATGAGGAACAGTCCTCAATACCTTAGAATTTGTTTCAAAGACTGATTTGTCCTCTCCATTTGACTGTTGGTTTCAGGGTGGTAAGCAGAAGAAAACAACAAGTCAATCCCCAATTTCCTACAAAACGCTCTCCAGAATTTGGAGAAAAACTGCACCCCCCTATCAGATACATTGTTCAAAGGAATGCCATGTAATCTCACCACATGATGGAAAACTTCTCCGCATTTGGTGTAGCATCGGCGTCTCTGCCCCCTGCCAGGCAGACGTCGTCCCCCTTACCGCCACGCTCCTAGTCCAGCGTCTTCCAGCCTCCCTGCTGCTGCTGGTGCATGCAGCTTCCTAGGCACTGCGCTTAGGGAGCGCGATCCCTCCCTCTTATAGGGGCCGCGCGCGCCGTCCTAAAAAATGCACGGACTTTCCCTATTTAAAGCATCTCCTCCAATATGGATATGCCCGTGCAAGGTTGTTGCTCTGTGATTCTTACTGTTGCTTCAGCCCTCAGGTCCCTCTGCAAGTCAGTCCTGTCTGTCAGTCTGTTCTTCAGTCCAGTATGACAGTCTGACTACTATCCAGCCCAGCAGTCTGTCTACAGTCCAGTCCGCCAGTCTGTCTATGGGCTCTGCCCACCTGCTTACCTGGAAGCACCTGCCTGTTACCTGCCGTGCACACCAGCCTGCTTACCTGGAAGCACATGCCAGTTACCCATTGTGCTCGCCAGCCAGCCTACCCAGAGCACCCGTCTGGCTATCAGCCGAATCAGCCTGCTTGTGTACCCGGACCACCCGTCAGCCTGCCTGCGACCTTGGTCAGGCAAGGAAGGTACTTAGTCACGCCCCTCTGGTCCCTCCTCGCACCACAGCGCAGAGGTTCCACCACCCGGATCCGTAACATTTGGTAACCCCGATAATAGAACACAGTAAGCTTGTTTACTGATTCGGTCAACTATCACCCAAATAACAGTATTCCCACTAGACAAAGGCAAATCAGTAATGAAATCCATGGACAAATGAGTCCACAGTCTCTCTGGAATAGAGAATGGAGCCAATTCCTCGGAAAGCCAGTTATGACAAACTTTAGCGCATGCGCAAACCTCACAAGCAGATACAATACCCTTAATATCATTAAGCATGGATGGTCACCAAAAGAGTCTACATTGGTCCTGGGGTTACCACTCAAGACGGAGTCATGAAACTCTTGCAATTGACATAATCTTGGATACAGTGGAACAAATAATTTAGTCCCAGAAGTAGCGGAAGAAGTCAACCACTGGACTTCACAAATCTCAGCTTCAATTCTAAGGATACCATAGAAATTACTCTACACTGAGGAAGAATGGGGGATGGCTGTTCTGGAGGAGAAACTGAATCAAGACTGCGTGACAAAGCGTCAGCCCTAGCATTCTTAGACCCCGGCCTGAACGTCACAGAAAAATTTAATCTAGATAAAAATAAGGTCCACATGGCCCATCTCAGGGTTAAACATTTAGGAGGTTCAATAAAAGCTAATTTGTTATGTTCTGTCACAACTGTGACCCGATGAATAGCTCCCTCCAAAAAATGCCTCCGTTCTTCAAAAGCTAACTTGACAGTGAGCAGCTTGCGATTTCCAACATCATAATTTCTATTATCCTAAGTCATATTGCAAGACTCGTTAAAGGGTTGATTGTGACTTGGAGGATTGCTGCTTCGAATAGGTGGTGCTATAGAGTTCAAGTCCTCTTTCTTTCTGAAGAGGCAATTAGCATATTAAATTTCCCAGAGGAGCATTGCACGGTGAATAAGCCTCCTTACCTTGACGTGCCAGAGCTGGTGTGTCACTCTCCACAGGGAGAAATGTTACCCCTTAGGCCTCAGTCCAGAGACTCTCAACTAGCCAAATCATTTCTCATACTTTGCACTGACGAGGGCCAACAGCCCAAAACACCGTGTCTGCAAATGGAGATTCTGATTTGGCTATTATGCTAAGTCATATTGCCAGACTCGTTAAAGAGTTGATTATGACTTGTAGGATTGCTGCTTCCAATAGGTGACGCTATTGAGTTCAAGTCTTCTTTCTCTCTGAAGAGGCAATTTGCCTCTTAGCAGATGAAAATTTCCTAGCAATAAATGCACATGGACGTAAGTTAGTCAGAGTTTTGGGACCTTGAAAAAAAACAGCCTCTTCCCCAACCTCTGAGGCATCCACCTCTTCGATGAACGATTTCTGAAGATCGGGTTGAATCAAAACTGGAGCAGAGATGAAGCACTCTTTTAATTTATTAAAGGTCCAAATTGCATCCGACGACCAAACCATAAGATCTGCCCCCTTACGTGTGAGATCAGTCAGAGGTTTAATGATCTGTGAAAAAACCCTAATTAATTTTCTACAGTAATTGGCGAATCCTAAAAATCACTGTAGTACTTTAAGGTTGCGAAGTTGAACCCAATCAATTATAGTCTGCACCTTCCGAGGATCCATCTTAAATCCTCCGGCAGAACCCCAGAAACAATATTTCTTGAACAGAGAAAGTACACTTTTCTTATTTAGTAAACAAAGAATTTTCCCTGAGTTTTTGTAAAACATAACGAACATGCTCATAGTCTGAACTCAGGTCAGATGAAAAAATTAGAATGTTATCAAGGTAAACCACAATAAACCTTCCAATAATATCAGAAAAAAATATCATTCATAAAGTTCTGAAAGACAGCAGGTGCATTGGTTAAACCAAAAGGTGATCATCTGCCTAGGCCTATATAAGGCCCACCAAGACACACACCTGTGTCTTGGTATCAAGGCTCTTAGTTTTCCTGTGTCCTGTCTGCTTGCGGCCTCCAGTGTTTCTAGTACCTGCTCCATACCTGTTTTCCTGTGTCCTGTCTTTCTGCTGCCTCCATTGCTTCTAGTCCTTATTTCCCATGTTCCCATGTTCCCATGTGCCCATGTGGAGGGATTCACCTCCTAAAGTGAGCCCATAACATTTTAATTCTTTTATAAAGATTTTGAAATGGAAAAAAAACGTAAAAACACATCCGAAATTAAAAAGAAAAACAAAACACAAAGCCCTGATTTCAACAAAAGGTCATTTTCTGATGATACATTCTCACGTCTTATGCACATGACAGAGCTATGTGCCATGAGGCAAATGGAATCCCTGTTAGTCAGTTCTATGGACTTATACACACTCAGGAGGAAATTTACCAATATTAGTGTTTCAAATGCCAGTCTTGATCAAAATCTTGCTCGATCAAGATGCACCACATTTATTAGGAGGAACAAACCTCCTAATAAATGTGCTGCATCTTTAGACTGTCAGTGCATGACAAATAAAAATCAATACCTGCTATGAGCTGGAATCCATTTCATCTATTTATTAAACCGTAGTTGGCCATGCCCTCTTTTTAAAGTAGAGGCGGGTCAGCAAAAAAACTCAAAGAGTCTCAAGTTTTTGCGCAACTACGTAAATACTAAATACTTTGATGAATTCCCTCCTCTGTGTAACACAGTTTTTTGCACATACACTTCTATAGCTACCATATTACATGTGTTCAACCTAGCTTGTATGGAACAGTAATGTGGTTTTGTGCATGAGGACTATTAGAAGCCAAGTTTCCACAGATATCAGTTGTCAGAAAATGAGTAAATAAGTGTTCAATTTTCCTGCCACAGGATAAATAAAGCATTACACAGTTACCTTGCAAATCAATAGTTTTGTGAGGCTATGTGCCCACGTTGCGGAAATGAAGCAGAAAATTTCTGCTTCATTTCCGCATGTCCTCTCCCGGAAAAATGCATGCGGAATTCCGCAAGCGTTTATCGCGTGTTTTTCACGCGTTTTCGATATGCGGAATTGCCTTGCGTTTTTTATTTCATTGTATAAGGCAATTCCGCTTGCGGAAACGCAAAATTAATGAACATGCTGCGGATTTTTGAACGCAGCAAAAACGCTGCGGAAAAATCCGCAGCATGGGCATAGAACTTGCGGATTCTCATTGGGGACCATGGGATGCGGATTACCAAGCGTTTTACAAGCGTTTCCGCTGCGGAAAATCCGCAGCAAATACGCTTGTAATCCGCAACGTGGGCACGCAGCCTTAAAGTAATGAAGGACAGGAAAGGTCCTCCAGACCGAGAGACACTTAAACTCAGGGGTGGATTAAGAGTAGCAAGGGCCCCAGGCAGTTTAGAAAGCGCCCCCCCCCCCCCACAGACACACACACACACCTGATGTATCACATGTCACATGATCCCCTGTGATAGATCATGTGATAGTTCACGTGAAATTAATTTGGCACAATATTAATATATTAATTATAATAATTTTTTTTAGGCTGTGTGCCCACTATGCGTTTTTTAAGCGTTTTCGAAGCGGCAATTCCACTGCAGAAACGCTTAAAAAACGCTTGGTAGAAGGTCTGCCATGTTCCCCAATGATAATCTGCATGTGCTGTGCACATGCTGCGGAAATTTCCGCTGCGGATTATCATTACGGATAAATCCGCAGCACTACCAATTATTTTGCGGAAGCGCGGCGTTTTCGCCGCCATTGACTTGCATTGGACCGCATGGAATCCGCATCACTGCATCTGTACATGCGGAATCCATGCGTTTCAATGTGCGGATGGTACCCGGGTCTAGAGGACAGGAGACTCTCCTCCTGACCCGGGTACCATAGAACCTGTGAAAAAATAAATAAATAAATAAATATTACACTTACCTTCTGATGGCCCCCGGTGTCTTTATCCGATGCGTCCTGGCTTGCCGGCAGCTCGGGGTAGACTAAAGGACCTGCCGTGACGTCATTTAGTCATGTGACGTCGGCAGGCCATCAGAAGGTAAGTATATATTTATTTTTTACCATTCTTTTACGGTCACACTATATAAATCCATGCCGCATGTACAATCCGCATGTACAATCCACATGTACAATCCACATGTACAATCCGATGCGTTTTTTCTGCCAGGGAGAGCAGAAACGCTCAAAAAAAATCCGGAGCATTTCTGCATCGTGGGCACATAGCCTTACATTAATTGTATGACTTAATATTGAGCACACGTAGCCATCCACACACAGCGGGAGGCCGCACGTAGCCATCTATACACAGCAGGAGGCCGTAAGTAGCCATCTATACACAGCGGGAGGCCGCATGTAGCCATCTATACACAGCAGGAGGCTGCACGTAGCCATCTATACACAGCAGGAGGCCGCACGGCGCCATCTATACACAGCGGGAGGCTGCACGTAGCCATCTATACACAGCGGGAGGCCGCACGTAGCCATCTATACACAGCAGGAGGCTGCACGTAGCCATCTATATACACCGGGAGGCCGCACGTAGCCATCTATACACAGCAGGAGGTCGCACGTAGCCATTTATACACAGCAGGAGGCCGCACGTAGCCATCTATACACAGCAGGGGGCCGCATGTAGCCATCTATACACAGCGGGAGGCCGCAAGTAGCCATCTATACACAGCGGGAGGCTGCACGTAGCCATCTATATACAGCAGGAGGCCGCACGTAGCCATCTATACACAGCAGAAGGCCGCACGTAGCCATCTATACACAGCAGAAGGCCGCACGTAGCCATCTATACACAGCAGGAGGCTGCACGTAGCCATCTATATACACCGGGAGGCCGCACATAGCCATCTATACACAGCAGGAGGCCGGACGTAGCCATCTATACACAGCAGGAGGCCGCACGTAGCCATCTATACACAGCAGGGGGCCGCACGTAGCCATCTATACACAGCAGGAGGACGCACGTAGCCATCTATACACAGCAGGAGGCCGCACGGTGCCATATATATACAGCAGGAGGCCGCACGGCGCCATCTATACACAGCAGGAGGCCGCACGCAGTCATGCACACACACAAACATATACAGACATATACATACACGCATAAACACATTTGAAACACAAAAATACATATAAACAGACATCACACAATGATATCTGCCTGCACACACACACACACACACTCACACACACTCATTCACACACAGACACACACACTCTCACACACACTCACTCAATCACTCACACACACACTCACACACACACACACACTCTCACACACACACTCACCATCCCCCGGCTCGGCTCCTGTCCTCCAGCTCCTCTCCGGTGCAGCAGTGCAGCGCACACTGCGTGACGTCACACTAGCAGACACGGCCGCGCACAGGGCCGTGTCTCCTAGCTGTGACGCGGCCGGGCCAGCACACAGAGAAGTTAACAGGTGCAGTGCTGGCCTGGCCGAAGAAGAAGCAGCGGCTGTGCGCCGCTGCTGGGGGAGCGGTCCGGCTCCCCCCTGCCACTGTCTGCCGGTATGTGCCGCGGTGCCGCACACATTATAATGAGGGCAATCTGGCCATGGACCCCCTGGAGCCCCGGGCGGTACCCCAGATTGCCCTCATTATAATCCACCTATGCTTAAACTCACCTGGTAAAGTAGATTCATGAAGTCACAGGTCAGAGTGGACACACGGAGCTAGGGCATTGGCACTGTCGGCTGGAGGGAACATGGGAGAGCAAGGACTTGGGTACACTGGAAACCACAGAGCAAGGAGGACGGATCAGAGGGAAATGGCAAAGCAGCACACAGAGAAAAGCAGTGGAACAAAAGGCTTTTTGCAAAGATGAATGCACAATATGAACAGAGTCTAATAACAGTTTACTATGCTTACTGCGACCAATGGGTTAATCCAGAAGGTGGCTAGCAGAGGGTTAACTGGAAGGTCTGGGGGTGTGCAAGAATCAAAGAAGAATTTCAGAAAAACAGCACAATGTGAACGGATGGTGGAGCACTCCAAACAACAACTAAACTCTATAGAGTCTCAATACTAAGACAATGGTGTGTCTCTAACTAGGCCTTAAAAGACCTAAAGAATGCCAGACATCTTGTAAAGAGTCAGAAATTGAAGAACAAGGATGGGTAACATGATATATTTTGAGCAAGATTAGAGCATTAATTGCTAATCATCTCTCCTCTGGACTGTATCCCTTCCAGTCAATCAAGTATAAGAGAATCTCATGAGCCTTCTTTCAATCCAGAATTTGGTTAATCTCATAGTCTGTCTAGTTTTGATTCAGAAGCAGGAACTGTCTAAACACTAGGAGAGAATGTATGGAGGACCAGAGAACGTAGTAGAGAGACATGAAAGATTTTTAGTGCAGGAAGTAGTTTTAGACAGCAAGTGACCAAATTAATTTGCTGATTAATTTGGAATAGGCCAAAGAATTTAGAAGCCAACTTTATGCAATGAGTCTTTAAACAGATTTTGGTGGAAAGAGAGCGATGATAGGATCAGCACACTTCTCTGCTTTTGCTGTTGACAAATTGAACTGTATCTCAGTCTAGATTTTATGAAAGTCCTGAGAGACATGAGGAAGCACATTTATAGGTGCAATTAGAGGAGGTAGACAAGGTTCTCGGCCATGTTCTGTAACAAACTGATATTTCCAAGAAGACTCTAAAACTGAATTGTTGCTGGGAAAATTTGGCCCAAGGAAACAAATCAAACCAATTATTTTGATGGGAGTTGGAGAACATTTGTTAATATTGCTTCATGGACTGATTGATTGTCTCAGTCTGCCTATTAGTTTGGGCATAAAAAGTTGGAGAGAAGTCCAAGGAGATCTTTAGGTTCTTGCAGAGCGTTCTCTAAAACCTGCTCTGCAGTGTCTGTGTCTAACGACTGCATCCTGCCGACTACGCCAAATGTAACACGGGTACTTTAGATGCAACGACACAGAAACACAGAGCAGCCAATACAGGGTTAATAAACAGGGGAAGTTTATAATAACAGGGTAAATCTCCACGCAGGGAGTATCAGGGGAAAATAAGGGGGAAAACAAGGGAAGTAGCAAGTAAAAGTCTTTAACTGACAGTTCGCAGTTTAACTAGATATAGCAGAGTCTAACCAGTTGTAAACGACAGTTTTTACACTTAGCTGACTCTTTTCCTCCACAAGGCAGTTGCCAGCTGATGCCAGTGCTGATTTCTTCAGGTGTCCCCGCCCAAACAATGCTCCGTCTTCTGGCGGCAGCGGGCGGTCTCCGGTTTTACCCGCTGAGCCCCTAGTCCATAACACGGCATTTCACGTGCTCGGCTCCACAGACCTTGCGTCTCTTCTCCCTCTAGTCGGCTTGACTCCTCCGGTCCACTGCACTCGGCTCTTGCTCCCAGTCCTGGAGCCAGGAGCCTGGACCCTCTCACGCTGCTCTCCTCAGTAGGACCCAGCTCCGTTTTCCCGCGCAAATGTCCTCGTCTCTTCCTCTCTCTCCCCACGTCACCAGTCTCTCGGTCACCTGACCTCCCAGCTCTCACTCTGGACACGCCCCCAGCTGCCCAGTCACCTGATTCCTGTGCTCGCAGTCTGTCTTTCCCCTGCAACCAGAGGCACGGCCCTGGCAGTTCCGGATCCCTTGCTCTGAAAGTACTTACACCCCGGTCTTCCCCCTTACACTCCCGCTCTCCTTTAACTCGCCATTCCACGGGCGTGAGTTCCTTCATCAAACGTTCACATTCTTGGACTTCCTGGACGATACGGTACCATATGAATTGATCTTGTTCATAACGGTGAGGAGGCACTCCTGCTGTTGTCCGTTCTGACCGGCGTAACTCAGTCTGACCGATGGGGGGTGCAGGGTCACTCGGATTTCCAATCTCCACCTGCCCGGTGGCTTCAACCGATGTTGTTCTCTCGCCGCCTGCACTGGGGACTGCAGGTAATCGAGTGCTGGGGCTCGGAGGTAGAATCAACAACTCTTCTTCGTCCACATCGTGGCTTGGGGCAACTGTGACAGGACCCTCTCTAGAAGCAGGTGATTCTTCTCCATCCTCGTCATCTTTAGACAGACAGGGTCGCAGCATACTATGATGAACCACTCTGGTAGGGGCTCCATCAGCCCCCTCGGGTTGAACTTCATACACAGGTCCTTCAGCGCCAATCCTGAGCTTCACTCGGTGCGGGGTCCGTTCCCACTGCCTACTCAATTTGCCCCGGGGCCACCTGTCCCGAACCAACACCCGCTCCCCGGACCTCAGAGCTGTCCCTCAAAGAGGCAATGTCTCATGATGTTTGAGCTCCTGAAACTTTTGTTGTACTAACTGTCGGAGGGTCTGCGGTCTGCAGTCGATGCCGATGTTCCCAGACCCAGGAAGACACC
The DNA here is from genome assembly GCF_046119375.1 of Phyllobates terribilis. Taxonomy (NCBI): domain Eukaryota; kingdom Metazoa; phylum Chordata; class Amphibia; order Anura; family Dendrobatidae; genus Phyllobates; species Phyllobates terribilis. The sequence continues at coordinate 236,159,318 of NW_027362767.1, read as the reverse complement.
CCTGTCCGTGGGTAGTCCTCCTCGGGGTCCAGCTCTAACTCGGTAATCTCTCGCCCCTTTAGCTCGAACAGCAAGGTATAAGGAGTGAGCCCCGTCGTACTATTCACTCGGTTGTTGTAGACCCACACCAGCTCGGCCACAAACTCAGGCCACCGTACCTTCATATCTTCCTCCAACGTGCGGAGCGTTTGGATCAGTGTCCGATTAAAGCGTTTACAGGCCCCATTTCCTTGAGGTTGGTAAGGAGTAGTCCGTGACGTCTCAATTTTGTACAACCGGTGCAGCTCTTCAATCACCCGGCCTTGGAAGCAGGCGCCTTGATCGGAATGAATCCTCTTTGGGCAGCCGTACACCCGAATGAAGTCTCGGCAGATGGCCTGCGCAGCGGACTCAGAGGTCTGGTCTCTGGTCAGGGTCACTACCACAAACTTTGTGAAGTGGTCTGTCATTACCAGGCAATGTTCATACCCGAGATGCGCCGGTCCAACAGTCAAATAGTCGATCATCAGCACCTCCAAGGGGGCAGAAGTCACAATAGTTTGTATGGGGACCCGCTGCTCCGGGGGCTTAACCAGCTCACAGCTCCGACATCTTCGACAAGTGTCTTCTATTGTTGCTCGCAGTCGGGGATGATACACCAGCCTCTGCAACCACTGAAACGTCTTCTCTGGTCCGAAGTGAGCCCCTCGTTCATGAGCCTCCTTAGCCACTACTCTGACCAACTTCTCTGGGATCACCACTTGCCAGGTGGTCCCGAACTCTCGCAGTATCTGCACCCGTCGGTACAGCAGCCCGTCTCGCAAACACAGTCTATCTCATTGTCCCAGCATCTTCAGTGCTCCCGGGGACAGGGTACTCCTCTCTTCTTGACTGGGGACGTGCCGCAAAGCCACCCATTGACGTAATTGAACAACTTCTCTGTCAGTCTGTTGAAGTCGGATCCAGTCATCTCTTGGCCACCCTAGCACTTGTTATTCCGACGTCTCTCCGATCTGTCCCTGCGCTGCTGCCAGCGGTCCCACGAAACTTCGGAAGCTGGGGGTCTCATCCGCCTCCAAATCTTCATTGCGGTCATGATCAGGCCGTTCATATGTCACTCTGGAGAGGGCGTCAGCATGAGTACTCCCTGCCTTAGGCCGGTAGGCGATCTTATACCAGTAACTGGCCATACGGGCCACCCACCACTGCTCCAGGGCCCCCAATTTTGCATTCTCCAGGTGGGCCAGCGGGTTGTTATCTGTTCTCACCAGTACTTCGGACCCGGACAAATACTCTGCAAACTTCTCGGTCATTGCCCAAACCAGAGCCAGCAACTCTAATTTCAAAGAGCTATAATTATCCGGGTTCCTCTCAGAGTCGTGAAGGGAGTGGTTCGCGTACGCAATCACGCACTCTTTCCCCTCCTGTACTTGGGATAACAGGGCTACCAGATCATGTAGGCTCCCATCAGTGTGGAGTATGAATGGTTGGGAGAAATTCGCATAGGCAAGTATTGGGGCCTCGGTCAGGGCCATTTTTAGGGCACGGAAGGCCTCTTCCTGGCTGCTTCCCCACTGAATCGCCTGATTCTTGGAGCCCACCGGCACGCCCTTAAGTAGCTCCAGCAATGGGTTGGCTATGCGGGTGAAGTTCTTCCCGAATCTTCGGTAGTACCCGGCAAGTCCCAGGAAGGCCCGAACATCCTACACTGTATTCGGGGTAGGCCACTCCTGTACGGCGGCCACCTTTTCCTGGGTGGGCCTGACTCCTTCACCGGACACAGTATGACTGAGATATTCGATCTGTTTGCGAAACAGGTGGCACTTCTGGGGCTTCACCTTTAGGCCATGACTCTGTAGGTGACTCAGTACTTGCTCCAGGCGCTGGAGGTGCTCCTCGAAGGTGGCGGTATAGACAATTATGTCGTCATGGTAAATTAGTGTCGCCTCGAAGTTTAAATCACCCAGGCACCTCTCCATCAGACGCTGGAACGTCCCGGGGGCGTTAGTCAGACCGAAGGGCATCCGATTGAACTCGAACAGTCCCATGGGTAATATGAACGCCGTCTTTGCACGGTCATGTTCGGTCACGGGCACCTGCCAGTACCCACTGGCCAGATCCAAGGAGGAAAAGTATCTTGCCTTCCCTAAGGCCGACAGGGACTCTTCGATTCAGGGTAGTGGGTAAGAGTCCCGTACTGTACAGGCATTCAGTCGTCTATAGTCCGCACAGAACCGCAGGGTCCCATCTTTCTTCCGGACCAGGACAATCGGGGCTTTCCACGGACTCTGACTCTCCCGTATCACACCATTCTGTAACATATGGGCTAGCATCTCCTTAACCCGTTTATACATCTGGGGAGGTATCTCCCGGTATCTCTCCCGCACTCGTGGGTAATGGCTTCGGTGCAACCAAAATCATTCTCATGGCGAGCAAAGACTTCCTGGTACCGCTCCAGCACCTCTTCAACCTGCTGCACCTGTCGAGGTGTAAGTCCCGTCAATTCAGCCCGCATTCGTTCTAGGATTCTTCGTCCCCCCTTTGCACTAGCCCGGTGGGATTCCGGAGGCACGGTGACCGCCAGAGTCCAAGGGTCTCCTCGTACAGCTGTACCACATCAGGTCGCACCAACTTCTCTGGCATTCCCAGAATCTGGGCTATTTCCGCCCTGGGAGGGAGTGTGAGATCATCTTCACCCAGATTAACACACTGCACTATAACATTGTCCGAGCCACCAAGAGTCTGGGGGGTAATTTGTCCATTGATGTTGGTTCTATCTGAACTTCGACCCCCTCAAGAGGTGTGCAGGCCCGTGCGGATAACGTGAGTACAGTTTTTCCGGGCGGTAAGGTGATCACCGTAGCTGCTGGCACCATTATTTTCCCCAGGATCTTCCCTTCACTCGACGTCTCCTGAGCCTGGGAAGCTCGGATTAGTTGTTGAAAGACCCTCCTTTGGGGGGTTCGCGGGTCCCCCTGGTCTAGAGGAATCTTCCTCGGCTCACTAATCAGGATTTGCCCGATCTCTTTCAGCACATTCATTCCGAGGGTCACCGGGGGTCCACTTCCGGTTCCCCCTGCGACCAGGACGACTCTTTTTTTCTCCACATCTTTTCCACACACTCGGAACTTCATCCACACCACCCCTGCGACCGGGATGGGTAATTGATTAGCTGCCGTGAGTCTAATTACTGGTCCCCATTCAGGCCGCGCTATCTCTGGAATTCGCTGTTGGAAGTAGGCTTCTTTCATCGTAGTCACCTGGGATCCCGTGTCAATCAGGCAGTGAACAGCCCGACCGCTTATTTCGGCCCAGACAGTCGGGCTGGTGGAAACCAGGTCCTTGGGACTTCCTCTTTTTCTTTCCCCTCCCTCAGGCTCCGGGCTGTGTCCCACAAACAGGGAGCCCGCTAGTTTAACGGCTGCTGCGATAGGGGCTGCCCTCGGCTAGCACAGCCCCTGGCGTAATGTCCTGCGCCTCCACACTTCCAGCAGGTCATGTCTCTGTCTGTGTAGGGCTGCCTCACTCCCCTACAGAACTCTCCTGCAGGGGGGGTCCTGAATTCAATTCTTTCCATAACTGGAGCAATCGATCTGGGTATCTCTGGTGTCGGGGCAGGGGTCTTCTTGAGACTGGACCATTCATCCCGCATCTCCTGTATCTCCTTTCGCATCTCTCGAGCCCATTCCAGTTCAGCTGCAGGCGGGGTGGGTACCTCATTACTCCGGACCATCCCTGCCATGGCCGTCACCCCCATCTCCTGCTCTCTCACACGTGCCTCCGCCCCTACTTCTAGAAAAGTCATATGTGGGTTGGCGCGCAGGCGATCCCGAAAGGCCTGCTTCAGCTGCACATCCCTGAGGCCTGCCACAAACTGGTCCCTTAAGATCACGTCAGTGGGGCCCATTCCCAAATTCCCCATGTCGTCTTTTCTAGTGATATAGACATGCACCCTCTGTAAGGCATTAACATACTGCGTCACAGTCTCCCCCTCCTGCTGCACTTGGTGAAACAGCCGTATCCTCAGCTCTCCTATATTGGTGGGATCCCCATGCATCTCCTCCAGTATCTGCACCACTTTTTATACAGTATCCCGGTCATGGGGAGGGCGGTACATCACGGATTGTTGGGCCTCGCCGTCCAGGGCCAGTAAGGCTATTTCGGTTTGCATAGCTGGGGTCATCGGATGCATACGTAACATACTCCTAACTCTCTCAATCCAGTCCCACAGAATCATATTGTCCCCGGTGAACTTTGGGAGATTGCTGAGCATGGCCCCCAGCGGCAAGCTAGATTTAGGGGCTGCCAGGATGGACTGCTCTGCAGTGTCTGTGTCTAACGACTGCATCCTGCCGACTACGCCAAATGTAACACGGGTACTTTAGATGCAGCGACACAGAAACACAGAGCAGCCAATACAGGGTTAATAAACAGGGGAAGTTTATGATAACAGGGTAAATCTCCACGCAGGGAGTATCAGGGGAAAATAAGGGGGAAAACAAGGGAAGTAGCAAGTAAAAGTCTTTAACTGACAGTTCGCAGTTTAACTAGATATAGCAGAGTCGAACCGGTTGTAAACAACAGTTTTTACACTTAGCTGACTCTTTTCCTCCACAAGGCAGTTGCCAGCTGATGCCGGTGCTGATTTCTTCAGGCGTCCCCGTCCAAACAATGCTCCGTCTTCTGGCGGCAGCGGGCGGTCTCCGGTTTTACCCGCTGCGCCCCTAGTCCATAACACGGCACCTCACGTGCTCGGCTCCACAGACCCTGCGTCTCTTCTCCCTCTAGTCGGCTTGACTCCTCTGGTCCACTGCACTCGGCTCTTGCTCCCAGTCCTGGAGCCAGGAGCCGGGACCCTCTCACGCTGCTCTGCTGATCAGGACCCAGCTCCGCTTTCCCGCTCAAATGTCCTCGTCTTTCCCTCTCTCCCCCCACGTCACCATTCTCTCGGTCACCTGATCTCCGAGCTCTCACTCTGGACATGCCCCCAGCTTCCCAGTCTCCTGACTCCTGTGCTCGCAGTCTGTCTTCCCCCTGCAACCAGAGGCACGGCCCCGGCAGTTCCGGATCCCTTGCTCTGAAAGTACTTACACCCCGGTCTTCCCCCTTACGTTGTCTCCATTGGGACCAGAAGGTGAAGAGATGGCAGCAAGTATATGTTTAAATTAAATTACATGAGAGGGTGCATTTTCAGAGCCATCACATTGGTCAAAGGATCTGTGGTTTCTATTGGTAGGACAGTACATGAGAATGAAGTCAAACCATGAGATGAATGACCATCGTTATCAGAAGGGATTCCGATTATTGGCTGACTGAAAAGGTTGAAGATTTTTGTGATCATTATACTGTAGGTGGTCACTAGAAACTTTTATCCTTCACGTAGATGTTGTCATTTCTCAAGGGCTAATTTTATGGCTAAGGCTATGTGCCCACGATGCAGAAATGCTCAGGATTTTTTCCTGAGCATTTCTGCATCTCCCTGGCAGAAAAAAACGCATGCGGATTGTACATGCGTTTTCCTGCCAGGGACATGCGGTAATGAAGCGTTCTTCACTGGCATTTCTGCATGCGGGTGTCAAGTGCTTTCCAAGCGATTTTAGCATCACTTGGAAAGTGCTTGACAACTCGGTCACACTATATAAATCCATGCAAACAGCATGGATTTATATAGTATGACCCGAAAGAATGGTTAAAAAATAAAAAATAAACCTATACTTACCTTCTGATGGCCCCCGAGACTTGCTGCGCTCCTGTGCTGGCTGCCGGCAGATCGGGGTACGCTGTACTGGAGGACCTGCCATCACATGACTGTGACGTCACCGCAGGTCCTTCAGTCCTGCGCGATCTGTCGGCAGCCAGCACAGGGAAGGAGTCCGGGGGCCGTCGGAAGGTGAATATAATCTTTATTCTTTATTTTATTATTTTTTTACAGCTTTTAATGGTATCTGGCTGTGGAGGAGAGTCTCCTGTCCTCCACACCCGGGTACCATCCGCACATTAGAACGCGCCAATTACGCAAGTACAGATGAAGTATTGCGGAATTGGCGCATTCTAATGCTAGTCAACGGCGGCGAAAACGCAGCACTTTCGCAAAATAATTGGTAGTGCTGCGTTTTTTCCGCAATGATAATCCGCAGCGGAAATTTCCGCAGCATGTCACAGCACATGCGGATTATCATTGGGGAACATGGCAGACCTTCTACCAAGCGGTTTTTAAGCGTTTCTGCAGTGTTTTTGCCGCTGTGGAAACACTTAAAAAATGCATCGTGGGCACACAGCCTAAGGGCTAATGTTCACCAATGAAATAAATCCATTCTGCTGAAGAAAATTTCTTGGAGAAGTATAAACAGGGATGATTTCTATATCTTGAGGAAATTTGTGAGAGAACTGTTCCTACATCAAAAGCAGAGGAATCCACTTAAAGGAAAAACAGTCTGTCGACATCACAATGGTGTAGGACAGGAGCAGTAGAAAAATTAGATTTAAATTCTTGAAAGGCTTGAACAACAGAATGTGACCAGTTCTGGGAATTAGCACCCTTCTGAGTTAGGGCTATAAGAGGAGCAAACACTTAAGAGTAGTTTTTAAAGAACAAGCGGTAGTAATTTGCAAAGCTGAGTAGTCTTTGAAGAGCTTTAAAACCATTGTGTTGTAACTAGTGATGAACAAGTATGTTCTGTTAACCCGTTCGGAGAGCATGCTCGGGTGCTCGCCAAGTATCTTCAGAGTGCTCGGGTGTTATGTTTTAGCTACTCCGTGCTCATGATTTGCGACTGTTTGACAGCTCTAATACATGTGAGAATGCCTAAGAAACAAGCATTCCTCACATGTATTAAAGCTGTCAAACAGTCGCAAATCATGAGCCAGGAGTGACTAAAACATTAACACTCAAGCATGCTGAAGATACTCGGAAAACACCTTAACATGCTCGTAAATCTCGAGTAAAGGGCATGCTCGCTCATCACTAGTTGTAACCAATCCAAAATAATGGAAACTTTTTCTGGATCCATACGTAGATCTCCAGATTAGATGATGTGTCCGACCTATGACACTTCATGATGCTCATAGAGACATTTCTCCAACATGTCATCAAGTTTGTTTTTATCACAGTCTCTTTAGAATGAAGCGAACATGAAGATGACGAGAATCTAAGACTCTGGAGAAGTTTAGAATGTCATTCAGATAGACTAGGATGTCATGGTACAGGACTAAATTACAAAAAATAAGTGGGCATCACCATGATAAAAGGAGTGCTGCTTTTGTGTATAAAAAAAGACCATATTCAAAGAAAAAGAAAAGCTAAATGTAACTAATGTAGTTGCACCTCACAAAAAAAAATTGTGAATGCTAGTCATTAATTAATAAAAGTAACAAAAATATAATCATGGCACATGATAATAGCTAAATGCTTTTTAAACCATACAGAAAAAAAAGGTTTATACAAAAATAAAGATGACTGCACAATGTGAACGGATGTTGAAGCACTCCAACACCAATTAAAATCTTGAGTCTCAATACTTAAAGGGGTTGTCCGTTCAAAAGTGATAAGTCTGCAGTCACTCTGTGTGACTGTAGACTTATGAATCCCCCCAGCGCAGGCACCGTGCACTGCAGTGATTCGCCGGTATGAGACATGGAAATGGAGGGTATGTATGTGTTATACATGCTCCAGCCACAGGACTCATCTGTCCTGGCAAGGTCACGTTTAGCTTCTTCCCCAATGGACAACCCCCTTAGCTGTGCTCCATGTCTGGTTTTATAGGTTGTCTGATGTATCTCTGTTAAATAATTCCCATAGACCTTTCAAGACCCATTTAGAGACATACCCATGTTTAAAGGGGTTGTCCGGTCAAAAGTGATTAGTCTGCAGACACTGTGCATACTGTACGTTATATATACCCCTGGCCATCTAGCGCCGCCTCTCTCCATTCACTTGCATGCAGTGAGGCCACGCCCTGTCTAGTAACATGGACGGCCAGTGGCACGTCCGACTAGAAGGCACAGCCTTGCTCAATGCAAGTCTAGTCGGACTTCTAGTCGGACGTGCCCACTGGCCGTCCATGTCACTAGACAGGGCGTGGCCTCGCTCCATGCAAGTCAATGGAGAGAGGTGGCGCTAAATGGCCAGGGGTATTTATAACGTACAGTATGCGCAGTGTCTGCAGACTTATCACTTTTGATCGGACAACCCCTATAAACATGGGTATGTCTCTAAATGGGTCTTGAAAGGTTTATGGGAATTATTTAGCAGAGATACATCAGACAACCTATAAAACCAGACATGGAGCACAGCTAAGGGGGTTGTACATTGGGGAAGAAGCTGAACCTGACCTTGCCAGGACAGATGTGTAACACATCTTTGTAACATCTCGGCTCTCTTAAGACAAGAAAAGCCTGAATGGAAAATCCCCTTCTCTCTGTCAACTAGCTAGACATTTCCCTTCCAACAGTCGCAGGACGTGCATTGCATCACAGCAATTTAGATGAAAGACTGTTAACACAAAACAGCTGGACTCCACCAGAGTAGGGCCACTCTTACATGGGGGTTTAAAGTAGTGAGTCCATAGTGGGGGACCCCCCTGCATATAAGTATATCTTAGTAGGGCTAAGAGACAGATCCTGTTTGCTTGAGACAATTACTTTCAAATGCAGAGTTTCTTATCTAATTATTTTAAGGAATTACTATTTTTCTATCATTCTTTTCCAATTATTTATAGAATATCAACATAACGTGTAGTGACAACATGCCCAAATGGCACACATAAAAATATAGAAAGCACAACTTATGTAACACAACATTTCTGGCCAAATACAATTCAATTCAATATTAATTAGACTAAGTGATTATAAATGTATTTGTACCTATGTTGTGTTGTATTATTCAAGTTTGGGATTACAGCAATCTATATTTTGCTTGAAACTATAAGTGAAACATATAATGTATATACTGTAGAAGGGAACAGTTGCAGTGTATCCAGACCTCCGGTTACATTATGCGGGTTATTTTTACTTATGATGGACTGACTATTTGGGCTTGTTGCACACTTAAGGAAATCTGAAGACACTTCCTTTTCTGCAGAATGCTGAGTAGGCAGTGGACTGGTCTATATAAGCAATCTAGAAGGACATCAGTTGGTCACATCTGAGTTGGTGGTAAGTGCTGTGCCCTATATCTTTCGTATTATTGGTAGGACATTTTGGATATCTGAAGTGTGTAAAAAGAAAAATTCAACTGTCTCTGTAACAACCAACTATGAAAAATATAGAGTTAAAGTGTTTTTTTTTAAATTTAGACATTAATTTTCAAATTGAAACAATATTCCGTATAGAAGTTATGCTAGATTACAGCTCATTATCTACATTTACTTTAATTGTAAAATATTTTGAATTTACTTTTAATGTTATTACATTTTTGCTTGCTTTAATATTTTCTATAGTATGAAATTTGCTTTAAATCTTTGCTTTTTCTTTTTGTCTCTAAACAGGGGGGGATCACCAAAATTTCTCCATCGTTTGTCAATAAAAGGTAAGTCACTGTGCTTTCTATATGTTAATCATTGCTAATACTATGTTCACATGTCCAATAGTCTATTTTTTTAATCCGTTTTGGGATGACAAAAACGGAAATAAAATCGTAGAGTGCTGGATCCATGCATTTGGATGGGGGAAGAAAAATGTCCGACACTCTCTTCCATTTGACTGCAATCCATTTTTTAAATTGATCAAAAAATGTAGTCTGTCGTACAAAAAAATCGGATAGAAACCGGATCCGTTTTTATAATATTGAGGTCTATGTGAAAAGGATCATAATGAATGGTTATCTGTCATGATATCCATTTACTGATCCATTTTTTAACACACATTCCCAGAACAATAGAGGGGCTCAAAGACACCTCTAGTAAAAATGGATCAGTTGCAAATTGAACACGAATATAAAACAGAAACAAAAATATGCATTCATTTTTGCGCTTATTGTAACTGATCTAGTTTTTTTTTTTTTAACACTGGGACTATTACTAATAGATGACGACTAGACATGTGAACAGTGCCTAAATCAATACACAAATGTATACCTTCAGTCATCCAAGAAATAAAAGAAGTGTAATGCAGGAGCTTGCAGAGTAATTACTTCCCTTAGCGATATTGCTCTTAATTGCACTGTAGCGCAAGCTTTCTCCATGGTTTCCATCTCCAAAGCTGTACAATTATATTACGTTCTACAACAATTAAGACGGAAACCCAAAATACTGCATGAACCACAGTGGGTTTATACTGCTACTAAGAGCAAAATCACAAATAGAAGTGACTTGTAAAAATGAAAATTGTGTGGGCCCCTGCACTATAATAATTATTTTTCTGTATAACTAGAGGTACACAACAAGTTTCTCCAAAAAAGTTTTGTTTATTCAACTACTTTTAAATCCAGTAGTGTCAAAGTCTTAAGCGAAATTTACAACTAATTCTCTGAGACCCTCAAAAAAAACAGCACATCATAGAAGGATCTGTGGCATACGTAGACACAAACCATATAATATCTAGTAATATGAATTTATCTCTGGGGGACTTAAAGAACACAAGAGTAACTAATCCCAAAATTATAACTTAAGAATGACAAAAAACACATCTAGTTATAGCAGAATTGGCCCAATATGTGATTTGGATTTTACACTGAAAATCCGAAGCAATATACAATAGTAGAGAAGTGAGTGGCATTTTCAAAATGCCGTCCACACATAACAGCAAAAATTAGCACAAAATATTATAAGCATGATATGGAAATACACAGCATGCTCATATCTCTGAGATGATAGTTTCCGCTATGAGTGACAAAGTGCACGTGAAACACATATGTACTTTGCTGTGGATTTCTTGTAGATTTGCCACCGATTGTCCAAAGTATCTGGAACCAGAGTTCAATTCTTCATTTAATTTAGAGTCCTAATAAGAATGAATATCATAATCTTTGACTATGATATTCATAATAGCTTCGAAAAAAATCCTTACTTTAACTGGAGCCCCAAAAGCTACTATGAAAACAGATTAAAATATAAATCATGAAAAATTCACCAATTAGCATTTTATGCAATTAATTTATCATGATAGCAGAGAAGAAACTTTTTTAATATTACTATTTCTACCAAAGGAGTGACTGAGTTACCCTAATGATACATGTTATCGTCAGTAGATCTAATCAAAATCGGAGGCATTGGTAGACAATTTAAGGCGTATAAGCGCCTGGATTAAGTATGTAGAATATTCCTTGGTATTAAGGAAGATAAATTAATGCCATATAGAATATGTGTTTATGAGAAGGCCAGGAGAATACACAGCTGTCATATGTTTATGGTCAGTTTAGCAGAGCAGCTGTGTAAATTCAATTAATCCAAACACCTCTTTTCATTTTTGGAAAATCATTGTGCCTGAAAATCTCACCATCTTTGAAATGTATTATAGTTTGCATGAATGGCACATCAAATTGCTGATCCAAGCACAATGACCCACACTGATAAAACCAACATAACAGTATGTATACCTTCATGGGTAAACACTTTGTGCCCATAAAAAAAAAATTGTACTCTAAATGCTCCTAAATGAGTAAAAAATTCACCAACAGACAAAAGTAAAGTGTTTTGTAATTTACTTTGGAATATTAGTGTACTTTGCAAACATTGTTGGTAGTGGGATACAAATAAAAATTTGTCATTGCTTTGTAGTATTCAATTATATTTAAAACATAATGAATATAAAATACAGATATACAGATTTTTTTCTTAAAAAGAGATTTTCTTTCAGAAACCAGCAACCATGGGTGACGGTGAAATGGCCTGTTTTGGCGATGCCGCCCAGTTTCTCCGTAAGTCAGAGAAGGAGAGACTGGAGGCTCAAAACAAACCTTTTGATGCCAAGAACACCTGCTTTGTAGACGATCAAAAGGAACTCTATGTGAAATGTATGGTCACAGCTCGGGAAGATGGAAAAATCACCGTGAAGACTGACGATGGGAGGGTAATTATTCTAATATATATTCCTAATAAATCAAATGCCATATTCTGCACATTCTAGAACATCACTAAACATGTTGTCTTCTTTCCAGACTGTGACTGTAAAAGACAGTCAAGTTTACCCTCAGAATCCTCCAAAGTATGACAAAATTGAAGACATGGCCATGATGACTCATCTGAATGAGGCTTCTGTGCTTTATAACCTCAAAGAGCGTTATGCAGCCTGGATGATCTACGTAAGTCTGAAAAGTTCTGATTTGTGAAACCTAAGAAACCACAAGAAAACAATTACTCTTGATTTTCATCAAGATAGTGAAAATCTTTTGTCCGTGTACTATAATTCCCGGGAGAGCGTGTAGATTCTGGTCTACTACTAAAAGGTCAACTGGGAAAAACCCTAAACAATAATTATTTGGTGGCTTTAAATGGCTTATCTTTACCCAAGATTACCAAATTCCTTTTAGTTAATATATATAACTTAATATCCCTAGCTGGGTTCTAGTAACTGTATTGTGGGTCCTTTGTCTATAGATATTCAGTCATACTTAATATACTTTGCTCATATGGTGTAAAATGTTTTTCCCTAAAGTGATTATATCTATTACAGACCTACTCTGGACTTTTCTGCGTAACTGTCAACCCCTACAAGTGGCTGCCAGTGTATGACCCTAAGGTGGTAGCCGGCTACAGAGGCAAGAAGCGTATGGAAGCCCCACCACACATCTTCTCCATCTCTGATAACGCCTATCAGGCCATGTTAACAGGTGCAGATCATTCACATAATAAACAATAGTTCCACATGACATTTAATATAATATATAACCTGTTACCTTTATTTTGTCAGATCGTGAAAATCAGTCTGTCTTGATTACGTAAGTAATGGTAACTACGTATTTCTCATACAAGCAATGTGTTTGATTTCCACATATTCACGATGTATTTGATCTCCTCTATCCCCAGTGGAGAATCTGGTGCTGGAAAGACTGTAAACACCAAGCGTGTCATCCAGTACTTTGCAACAATTGCAGCTATTGGAGATTCTGGGAAGAAGAAGGAACCCGCCAACCAAATGAAGGTAAATGCAAAATTAAGAAACCTTAGCTGACACTACAAAAAGAAAGACTCAGAAAATTACACGTTACCAAGTATTGACACTACTATAATTTCTACTTTGAGGTTTACCTAATGATTTATCTTAGATGCATACAAATATATCTTAACCTAGAATGTGAAGTTACCTATACATAAAGATGAACACACTAAGTCATTGTATTATGCCTTTTAGGGAACTTTGGAGGATCAAATTATCCAGGCTAACCCTCTGCTAGAAGCCTTCGGTAATGCCAAGACTGTGAGAAATGATAACTCCTCTCGTTTTGTGAGTATTATAATTGCAGTTCCACACACACACAGCGTATGCTTTCACAAGTTCTTGATAATCGGTAAACTCTGACCTGTCTCCTTTAGGGTAAATTTATCAGAATCCATTTCGGAACCACAGGAAAACTGTCTTCTGCTGATATTGAAACATGTAAGAATTATATTCGATATGTTTCTTTTACTTTTTTGTCACTTATGACATATACTTAAATGTCACTTTCTATAAAAAAAAATTACAGATCTGCTGGAAAAGTCCAGAGTAACATTCCAGCTTTCTGCTGAAAGAAGCTACCACATCTTCTACCAGATCTTGACAAACTTTAAACCAGAGATTGTTGGTAAGTTTAGTGTCAGGAAGAAACTTGAAACTGGAAGAATGTCAAAGGGGTATTCCTATATCCAAGATCCTATCCAAAAATCTAGTAGGTATAATAATAATAATAATATATATTAGCAAATACCTCCATTTAGAAATGTAGTATAGTTTTACTGATTCGCTTTGTCGCTTACCCTATGTACAGGGCATTGCAGTAGCTTTGGTATCCATGGTTACGACCACTAACAGCTAACTAACTGTCACCACTAATAGCTAACTAACTGTCACTATATGAGTGGTCGTAACCATGGATACGTAAGCTACTGCGATACCCTGCACTTGGGGTAAGCAATATAGTAAATCAGGAGAACTATGCTACATTTCTAATTGGAGGTATTTTGCTAATATTATTATTATTATTATTAAATCTAGTACATATTGGGATAGGCTCTTGGAAATGGGAATATCTCTTTAAAGACATTACTGTGCAATGAGTAGATCCCAGATGTATTCAATGCACAGAACACTAGCAATGTAAATATCAATATAATATGAAAAGGCAGCATTGCAGAATTCAAAATAATACACAAAGTTGTGCCTTTATTGAGCCATGTGGATACAGCAGCGTTTCAGCCCCACCAGGGAACCATTTCAGGCAAATTAAATACATATAATAACCATTGTGCCTTGGTCACAAACTGGTCTATTTTCTTGTGCTTAGAAATGCTTCTGGTCACCACCAACCCATATGACTATCCTTGGATCAGCCAGGGTGAAATCACTGTGAAGAGTATTAATGATGAAGAGGAATTGATAGCCACAGATGTAAGTATGCGGTACTTCAATTTATATGTTTTTGCTGTTAAATTTGATATATGTCAGTGGTTGGCGTTTTCATACTGTATGATTTTCTGACAGACTGCTATTGACATTCTGGGATTCACACAAGAAGAGAAGATGGGCATCTACAAAATGACTGGTGCAGTCATGCACAATGGTAACATGAAATTCAAGCAGAAGCAAAGAGAGGAACAGGCTGAGCCAGACGGCACTGAAGGTTAGCAATTGTGCTTAATATGTAATACGACAACTGAATTGTTCCATTAACATCCACTTATAATAACACAATGCTATACCTTCTAATGCAGTTGCTGACAAAGTTGGTTATTTGATGGGCTTGAACTCTGCTGACTTGCTTAAGGCTTTGTGCTACCCAAGAGTAAAAGTCGGTAATGAATTTGTCACCAAGGGACAGACCGTACCACAGGTACATTAAAAAGAAGATAGTAAGAAAGAATTGGACTAGTTTAATAGGCCACTTGAGGTAAACACTGTTGTAATTTCCTCTTTAGGTTAACAACGCTGTCGGTGCCCTCAGCAAGTCCGTTTTTGAAAAACTGTTCTTGTGGATGGTCACTCGTATCAACCAACAGCTGGACACAAAGCAGCCCAGACAATTCTTCATTGGTGTGTTGGATATTGCTGGATTTGAAATCTTTGATGTAAGTCTTCAACCTGTTCTACCATCATGAGTCTCCCGAGCCAGCCATATTATATTTTCTCATGTCCTTTTAATAAATTACAGTTCAACAGCTTGGAACAGCTTTGCATCAACTTCACCAATGAGAAGCTCCAGCAGTTCTTCAACCACCACATGTTCGTCCTGGAACAGGAGGAATACAAGAAGGAAGGTATTGACTGGGAGTTCATTGACTTCGGTATGGACTTGGCTGCCTGTATTGAGCTCATTGAGAAGGTAAACTCACATAAATAGGCTTTATAAGTCTATAGTAAGTATCTACATGTTACTCTGAAATGCAATAACATTTGATGTGTGATTTCAGCCCATGGGTATTTTCTCCATCCTTGAAGAGGAGTGCATGTTCCCCAAGGCCACTGACACATCCTTCAAGAACAAGCTGTATGAACAGCATCTTGGCAAGTGCAAGAACTTTGAGAAGCCCAAGCCAGGCAAAGGCAAGGCTGAAGCTCACTTCTCTCTGGTGCATTATGCTGGTACTGTGGATTACAACATCTCTGGCTGGCTCGATAAGAATAAGGATCCACTGAACGAGTCTGTTATCCAGCTCTACCAGAAGTCTTCTGTCAAACTGCTGTCCTTCTTGTATTCTAGCCACGCTAATGCTGAGGGTAAGTGACCCATTTCTGACCATTATTGTGCTTATCATATTAAGAAAATTTAGTTAGGTTGCATGATAAAAATGATTCTTAATATTTTTCTGTACTCTTACTTAGCTGATTCTGGTGGAAAAGGTGGAAAGAAGAAGAAGGGATCCTCCTTCCAGACTGTGTCTGCTCTTTTCAGAGTCAGTATAAATTATTGTACATACAATATTAAATGTACACTATATATTTTCATATATTCATGATTTACTTTAATAAAGGATGTTCATCAGCCTTTTCAATTCATTGGAATATATATAATTTTGTATTTGCTTCAGGAAAACTTGAACAAACTGATGACCAACTTGAAGAGCACCCATCCTCACTTTGTGCGTTGTTTGATCCCTAATGAGACCAAGACTCCAGGTATTGATTTATATATTTCTACTTAATTGTTTAAATAGAGAACATTAAAACTGAACACCATTATTTATCACCGACACAATCAAATTACTTTTATACTATCAGGTATCATGGATAACCACTTGATCATCCACCAGTTGAGATGTAACGGTGTATTGGAAGGTATCAGAATTTGCCGAAAGGGATTCCCAAGCAGAATCCTCTATGCTGACTTTAAGCAACGGTAATTTTATTTTCTTAAGTCAAAATAGCTTTGTGCAAATCTGTTCTAACTACTTTTACCATTTAGTTTACCTTACATTATAGCTCTGTTATAAAAAAAATTGTGAGAAAATATTACATTAAGTAACAAAACATTTAATATATTGTCAATTAAAATTATTGAAACTGTTAAGATTGACCTGTTTTTTTTTTCATTACTCTTGTTTGTTAGTTACAAAGTGTTGAATGCCAGTGCAATTCCCGATGGGCAGTTTATTGACAGCAAAAAGGCAGCTGAGAAACTCTTGGGCTCAATTGATATTGATCACACTGAATACAAATTTGGGCACACTAAGGTATATTGTTAGAAGATGTCAGATATCTTGGGTAACATGCACTGTTAATACCTTTTAACTTATGCTTTAATTCTTTATTAATCCCTGAAGGTGTTCTTCAAAGCTGGTCTCCTGGGTACCCTGGAAGAGATGAGAGATGAAAAGTTGGCACAACTGATTACTCGTACTCAGGCTCTTTGCAGAGGTTTCTTGATGAGAGTTGAGTTTAAGAAGATGATGGAGAGAAGGTTATTTTTATTTAATGATATTCTAATATTACTCAATGATATATCCAATGTAATTTGTTTGCAAAACCTAACAGTAATTCAATTTCCTAAAACAGGGAGGCTATATTTATCATCCAGTACAATGTCAGATCCTTCATGAATGTCAAACACTGGCCATGGATGAAGCTCTACTTCAAGATCAAGCCTCTTCTGAAGAGTGCTGAGACAGAAAAAGAAATGGCAAACATGAAGGATGAGTTTGAAAAGACAAAAGATGCTTTGGCCAAGTCAGAAGCTAAGAGGAAGGAGCTAGAAGAAAAAATGGTTGTCATTGTCCAAGAAAAGAATGACCTTCTTCTCCAAGTCCAATCAGTAAAAACATTTGCCTGTATTAATATAGCCTTACATTAGGTAACTAAAAATTACATACTAACCTAATATGCATTTTTAATTTCTGTAGGAATCTGAGACTCTGGCTGATTCTGAGGAAAGATGTGAAGGCCTCATCAAGAATAAGATCCAGTTGGAGTCAAAGATGAAGGAACTGAATGAAAGACTTGAAGATGAAGAGGAAAGTAATGCTGAACTGACTGCTAAAAAGAGGAAATTAGAGGATGAATGCTCTGAGCTGAAGAAAGACATTGATGACTTGGAACTTACCCTGGCTAAAGTTGAAAAAGAAAAGCATGCCACAGAAAACAAGGTACAGTCAACAAGGAGAGCATACTCGTCTTCCAATTAACTTGTTATTATGTTTTTAAGCTCATGACTGTTCTTCACTTATAGGTTAAAAACCTTACAGAAGAATTGGCAACTCTTGATGAAAATATCGCCAAAGTCTCCAAGGAAAAGAAGGCTCTCCAAGAAGCTCACCAACAAACACTTGATGACCTCCAGGCTGAGGAAGACAAAGTCAGTTCTTTGACAAAAGCCAAGACAAAGCTGGAACAGCAAGTCGATGATGTAAGTATTTGTAAAACATTTCATTTGTATCATTTCACAGTTTGGATGAATCTCATTTTATAATGAATGTCATACTTTTTATTTATGTAGCTGGAAGGTTCCCTTGAACAAGAGAAGAAACTCCGTCTTGACCTTGAGAGGGCTAAGAGGAAGCTTGAGGGTGACCTCAAACTCTCTCAGGAAACAGTTATGGATCTCGAAAATGATAAACAACAAACCGAGGAGAAACTTAAGAAGTGTGTATTTACTATTCTGCTTTCATACAAAAATCTGTATACAAATCTGGTAATTAAACTTCATATTGTTTGTACTTCCTAGGAAAGAGTTTGAAATTAGTCAATTGCAAAGCAAGATAGAGGATGAACAGTCCCTGGGATTACAACTGCAGAAGAAGATCAAAGAACTGCAGGTAAAACCCAGTAAAACATGATTATATCTTATAGCAAAGATTATATTACATGTAATTACCAAATGCTGCTTTCCAGGCTCGTATTGAAGAACTTGAAGAAGAAATTGAAGCTGAACGTGCAGCTCGTGCCAAGATTGAGAAGCAGAGAGCTGATCTTTCTAGAGAACTTGAAGAGATCAGTGAAAGACTTGAAGAAGCTGGAGGTGCAACTTCTGCCCAGATTGAGTTGAACAAGAAGCGTGAAGCTGAGTTCCAGAAACTGAGACGTGATCTAGAAGAAGCCACCCTTCAGCATGAAGCTACAGCTTCCGCTCTGCGCAAGAAGCACGCTGACAGTGTTGCTGAGCTGGGCGAACAGATTGATAACCTGCAACGAGTAAAGCAGAAACTGGAGAAAGAGAAGAGTGAACTGAAGATGGAAGTTGATGATCTTGCCAGCAACCTGGAGAGCATCTCTAAAGCCAAGGTATTTTCATGACAAAATGTTTTCTGTGAGTCTACTTAAGTTGTTAATTAAATTCTTACTAAGATTTATTTTTGTAGGCCAACCTTGAAAAGATCAACCGCGTAGTTGAGGACCAACTCAGTGAAGTGAAGTCTAAGGATGATGAGCATCAACGTGTGATCAATGACCTCTCAGCTCAAAGAGCGCGTTCTCAGACAGAAAATGGTAAATTAATACAGTAGCATGATAATAATCAAGTTTTTTTGAATAGCAGTCTGTGAATGTAAGAGTTTCAATGTAGCCACCACTGTATGAAATCTGTAACAGTAAAGAAAGAACAAAGAAATAAAAGTATGAAATATAAACTTTCAAAATATTCACTATTCACCTGCACTATTGCACTATTATATAGAGTTACTCTCAATTTAAAGAAAATATTTTGAAAGGGGAAAATCTACTGTGTTCCTCATTTTAGGTGAGCTGTCTCGTCAAGTTGAGGAGAAGGAAGCTCTGATTTCTCAGCTCTCCAGAGGAAAGCAGGGATTCACCCAACAGGTGGAGGAACTCAAGAGACAACTGGAGGAAGAATCAAAGGTATGCAGTTAGAGCACTTTACATAACATTTGCTAGTAAAATGTTGATATGATTATTTTGACTTTTTATCATGCAAAATGTATATGTATATAATGTATATTTTAGGCTAAGAACGCTCTTGCTCATGCTCTTCAATCTTCCCGTCATGATAACGACTTACTTCGTGAGCAATATGAAGAGGAACAAGAAGCCAAGGCTGAACTCCAGCGCTCTTTGTCCAAAGCTAACGGTGAAGTTGCCCAGTGGAGGACCAAATATGAAACTGATGCCATTCAGCGCACAGAGGAGCTGGAAGAAGCCAAGTAAGTTTAAACTCCAATTAATTATTACTTACAATAGCTGTTACTTTCAGACAAGAAAACATTTCTATGATATATTTTTTCAATGTACTTACAGGAAGAAGCTGGCTCAGCGCTTACAGGATGCTGAGGAGCAGGTAGAGGCTGTGAACTCCAAGTGTGCTTCATTGGAAAAGACGAAGCAGAGACTGCAGTCTGAAGTAGAAGACCTTATGGTTGATGTGGAGAGAGCAAACAGTGCAGCAGCTGCTCTTGACAAGAAGCAGAGGAACTTTGACAAGGTAAATTTCCCAACTTAGCACTGGGGTATTACAATTTTGATTATGCATATTTAGCATAATTCAGTGGGTTTACTATATTTTAATGCAATATTCATTTATAAAGGTCCTTGTTGAATGGAAACAGAAGTATGAAGAGGGACAGGCTGAGCTAGAGGCTGCTCAAAAAGAAGCTCGTAGCTTAAGCACTGAAATCTTCAAGATGAAGAATGCTTATGAAGAGGCCTTGGAACAAGTTGAGACCTTGAAACGCGAAAACAAGAACTTACAACGTATGTTCATTTAATAGAGATTAATCCTCTTCGCTTTATACTTAGTAGTTAACTAATCAGGGTAAGTTAGTGTTGCCAGGATATTTTAAAAAGATTTGCCTATAGTTTTTCAAAGCTTCACATATTTATATCTTATATTATTTCAAATATTATAGTTTGTAACTTTCACATTTTTTTTTACTTCTTTAATTAGAGGAGATCTCAGATCTGACTGAACAGATCGGTGACACTGGAAAATCCATTAATGAATTAGAAAAGGCCAAGAAACAGACTGAGCAAGAAAAGAGTGATCTGCAGGCATCTCTGGAGGAAGCTGAAGTATGTTGCTATAACTTTTACACATTATTAAAATAAATTATTTGAGCTGTTTAAATAATCTAATTTTAATTAATTATATAATTAAATCTAATTATATTATGTAATGTAATTATAAAACCTAACTATGAATAGTGGACACCCAGTGCTGACTACTTTTTTTCGTAAGGTAATACTGATTCCAATGTCCTGGTATATGACAGTAGCTCTTGATAGATTACACATATTTGCATACTCAAGCTCCGACTCATATCAAGTCAGAAATATATAATGGTGAAATATTTATTTAGGAAGGTCTGTGGTTAAAGGAGCTGCAGATCATAATATAAAGTTATTAAAGAATGTGTTTTTTTAAATTGGAAAGTTTTGGGGATATTATTTTAGCTTTTATCAGTTGTCAGAAGAACTGGTTAACTTTGGAAAGGAATTTGTATATTATATAAAATGAAAATGTATTTACATCTAAATATTTCTTAATTTACTTCTGCAGGGATCATTGGAACATGAAGAAGCCAAGATCCTGCGTGTTCAGCTTGAGCTTAACCAAATTAAATCAGAGGTAGACAGGAAGATTGCAGAGAAGGATGAGGAAATTGAGCAGCTGAAGAGAAACAGCCAGAGGGCTATTGACACCATGCAGAGTACACTGGACTCTGAAATTAGAAGCAGAAATGATGCTCTCAGACTGAAGAAGAAGATGGAAGGAGACTTGAATGAACTTGAGATCCAACTCAGCCATGCCAACCGCCAGGCCGCAGAGGCACAGAAACAACTCAGAAATGTGCAAGGACAACTGAAGGTATTCCTTACGAACATCAATATCATTATTTATTCCTAAAACCCCCTAACATATATTGCATTTTCTCTACATTTTACTAATTTGTTATAAGCTTACTACAAGTGAAGGGGTGACATAGTAGTTACATAGTTTATTCATATTTCTGTACTTTTCCAACAGGATGCTCAACTCCACCTGGATGACGCCGTCAGAGGACAGGAAGACCTGAAGGAACAGGTTGCAGTCATTGAACGTAGAAACAATTTGCAACAGGCAGAAATTGAGGAGTATAGGGCTGCTCTGGAACAGACTGAGAGATCTCGCAAGATTGCAGAACAGGAACTTCTGGACTCCAGTGAACGTCTTCAGCTCCTGCACTCTCAGGTAAGGTCTTCTTCTGATCTGAAAGAACAAATAGAACCTTAAAAATGAATAAACTTAAATTAACCATGTGCAATATTAAAATTATATTTTCTCTCTCAGAACACTAGCCTGATCAACAGTAAGAAGAAACTTGAAGGAGACATTGGTCAGCTCCAGAATGAGGTAGAGGAGACTGTTCAGGAAGCAAGAAATGCTGAAGAAAAAGCTAAGAAAGCCATCACTGATGTAAGTCTTCTTCTTAATGCTTCCAATGTATGTCTATGTTTTAGAGTTCCCTATATTTATTATAAGCTTTATTGTTCTTTAAGGCTGCTTTAATGGCAGAAGAGTTGAAGAAGGAGCAGGACACCAGTGCTCATTTGGAAAGAATGAAGAAGAACCTTGAACAGACAGTGAAGGATCTCCAGCACCGTCTGGATGAAGCTGAACAGCTGGCACTGAAGGGAGGCAAGAAGCAGCTCCAGAAACTGGAATCTAGAGTATGCATCATTTCATAACATAAATAATAATGCTAAAAAATTAGGCAAAGAAAAAAAATGTTTATGATGATGTTTTTCACAGGTGCGTGAACTGGAAAATGAGCTGGAAAATGAGCAGAAACGAGGAGTTGAAGCCATCAAAGGAGTTCGTAAATATGAGAGGAGAGTGAAGGAACTGACCTATCAGGTAAATTATAAAAAATGAATAACACATAGATACTAAACGATTTCTGATGAAGCCTTTTAATTTAGAAAGCTGAATTATAAAATTTGAATAATTTCCATATTTTTCAAGACTGAGGAGGACAGGAAGAACAGTCTCAGACTTCAAGATCTGGTCGATAAACTGCAACTGAAAGTTAAAGCATACAAGAGGCAAGCTGAGGAATCTGTAAGTAAAACTTTCTTTTCCTTACCAGATTTAAAAGATTTATTCTATATGTTAAACCTTTCTCTTACCATCGTGTTCTTTTGCTAACAGGAGGAACAATCCAATGCTCACCTGAGCCGCTTTAGGAAGGTTCAACACGAGCTTGAAGAGGCTGAGGAGAGAGCTGACATTGCTGAGTCCCAAGTGAACAAGTTGAGGGCCAAGAGCCGTGACATTGGTGGAAAGGTACATTCTATTACCTACTAACTCATACAAGATCGGTCTACTTTCATGAGCTACGTCAAAATTAATTTAATTGTTTTTTTTTTTACTTGCAGAAGGAAAGCGAAGAATAAAAAGCATAAATGATTGAGAGAATCTCAATCTCAAAATGGGAACTTCTCAGTTTTGGTCAATCCCCCTGCCCAGCCCACTTCATTTATCCCCTAAATAAATTTCATATTTGAGCTTTCCATGACTGTGTCATGTTGTGTTTTAAGATATTTGTGTTTTTCTTCTTGAATTTACTTCTTAAATTGTCTATACATTGTTGAAGGATAACAGGTTTTTGGGATACATACTCAACAAATGATCAACTAACTCTGAAATAAACAAAGCTCCAGATTCTCAACTAGCTCAAAGGAAGGTCAATTTTATAGCTTCTCAAATCAGCCAAACCGTTTTCAGCTGGGCTAACATACTTGTGCAAGGGTTTTCTACACATCCATTAGCCTTCTTACACAGTTAGCAAACACAATGTACCATTAAAACACTGGAGTGGTGGTTGTTGGAAATGGGTCTCTATACACCTATGTAGATATTACAATAAAAACAAGACGTTTGCAGCTAGAATAGTCATTTACCACATTAACAATGTATAGAGGGTATTTCTGATTCATTTAATGTTAGCTTCATTGAAAAAAAATGTGCTTTTCTTTCAAAAATAATGAAATTCCTAAATGACCCCAAACTTTTGAACGGTAGTGTATCTTTCATTTTACCTTAGCAGTATAAGAAATGAAAGCTTTTACTTGGAGCTTCCTAAACATTCTGCAGAACTTTTAGGCTCTAGAGTAAAGGAAAGGAACCTGCTAGCTCCTGGTACCTGTTTTCCATGGTACAGAAGCAAATAAAAGTAATTCCTTCCATACTTTTCTCATGACAGTGCTCTAGTGTATTGCAGTGATGTTCCTGGGCTGATGGAAAATTGTAACACTGAGTACAATGTGAGTGAGTGGAGACTCTTTATTGATTCATCCAAAAAAAGTCTCAAAGCCGTGCTACTGCACAATGGCAGCAAGTATGATTCAGTGCCTGTAGGATTTGAGGATAATCTGTGCTGCTGGTATCACATATAATAGATCCAAATCCAAACAGAAAGCATTTTGCGTTTTTTCTTTATTCAGTCAACGCGTTTCAAAGTACTACAGACTTCTTCATCAGGACAAGTTTTCATATCCTGATGAAGAAGTCTGAAGTACTTTGAAATGCGTTGACTGAATAAAGAAAGGATACAAAATACTTTCTGTCTGGATTTGGATCTATTATATGTGATACCAGCAGCGCAGATTATCCGCAAATACTCCTTATTTGTGTTTTTCCGGTCTGATGACCCGTTGGACCTACAGCAGCTGGATTTATAAGCCATGGAAAAGTTGTGTATACACAACTAAATCAGGTTAGCATAACCTTGTTTAACGCTTTTTATCTACCTCGGATAAAATCTTATTGCGGAGTCTTTTTCCTCCTATTTTTTTCAGTGCCTGTGGGCATTATAAGCACTTGAAGAAAAGCTATGAGAAATTAGACTTTATTCTCTAGAAACTTAACTACGAGGATCAAGGATGATCAATATGTGGTGATCTGAAAGTTCTCTCTTTGCTCCTTGGGCAGCAAGAAGGATACACAAAGTACCCATGCTTTTTGTGTGAATGGGACAGCCGGGATAGGAATCATCATTGGAGCCAAAAAAGTTGGCCAACGAGAACATCTTATCAACCTGGACTCAAGAACATAGTTGCAGAAAGTTTAGGTTATCCCACTAAAGTTCTCCAGCCCCAACTCCATGTGAAGGAAAATATATAATCAATAAGGGAAAAATCATAACAGCTGTAGAATTACAATTAGTGGAGAAAAGGGTGAAACTGGATATACCAGTATTGTAAGCACAAAGGGGCCTGTGCTGGAGGTGATAAATCTAGCACATTATCTCTGGGACCAGAAGCTTCAAAGGGGTTTTAACAATATTTCCTACTGTCTGTATAGGGAGATACAGGATATTTGAAATGTAACAATTTGGCTCATTGGCCATTTACAGACAGCATCTTTTAAATAGACCAATTCAGGTCATCCTGGAAATATGAGTCTGTGGTCAGGTCTATAAAAAGCTGGGTTAAACAGAGGAGTATTCACATGTGGGGGCAGTTTAAAGACTGATGTGTTCCATGATTCCCTCTCCTCCCTCAGGAAACAGGATAACTGCAGACAGAAACGTTGTAGGTATTTCTGTTGTTTCTCCATTTTTATTTCATAACTGTTTTGCATATTTGTGTGTCATTGTATTTTTACCTTTTTATATATTTATTGTAAGCACTGTATATTTTTAAATTGACGCTTAAAACCTTTAATAAGTTGACCCTTGTTCACTCTATTAGAGCATTAGTACTTAGTTTAAGCAATTATTCCCTGTACTAAAGAGCTGGTATCCTTGCGAGGAGTGCACCAGTTCTACAAGGTCCAACTCAGTGCTTACTTAGACACACTTGCAAACAGTTTTCCCTTCCCGTTTTTCTTTTCTATCTTTTATTTGGCAAAGGCTGTTTACCGATATGGAAGCCTTATATAAGAAGCAGAGTAAAGAGGCTCTAATTAACCTCTGTGAGCAGAGAGGAATAGAGACCGCAGACAAATCAAAAGATCTGCTGATTGATACTTTAATGGAGCAGGACTCGGAGCAGAATACAGTGGCACCTGGAAAAAAGTGAAAGCCCAACTCAAGGGAGCCAAGCAATGGACCTTGTCCCGGAAATAACTTCTGGGGGTACCAACTACGCCAGTTCTCAGGCGAGCATGGACTTTGCAAATGCCCTTACAACAGCTGGGAGAATGTGATGCCAGTATGCGTGTGCAGCTTACTCTAAAGTGCCAACAGGCTGCCAAACGCCTGGCCGAGAGAGATGTCCAGCTTAAGATAGCCCAGCCCAACTACCAAGGGGTAACAGTTTTCAGCTACCTTACTCCCAGGATATAAATCCAAGGAGACCGTGCTTGGAAAACTTCCCTGTCATGGAGAAAGATGGAGACTTAGATACTTTTCTTTGGGGGTTTCAAAAAACCTACAGGCAATAGCATCTGCCCCGTGATCAGCATGCACAGTATTTAACTTCAGGCCTGAAAGGCAAAGCCTTGGAAGTTTTTGCTGAATTTTCACCAGAGATAGATGGGGACTATGACTATATAAAAGAGGCTTTGGTAAGGAAATACAAGCTCACCCCAGAGCTGTATCGGAGAAAGTTCCAGAATGTACAGCGGGGATCAACTGACAGCTATGAGGAAGTCATAAGCATCTTGAGGACCCCGTTCCGTCAATGGATGCGAGGACTGTCTGTTACCAGCTTTCAGGAACTAGAGGATCTTATGGTTAAGGATCAGTTCCTCCACACAAGTCCCATGGATGTATGACAATTTCCGTGCGACCGAGAGCCAAAAACTGCTGATCAGGCTGCAAAGATTGCTGACTCTTATGCGGCCAACAGGATGCCAGAAGCCATCAGGATTCAGCTGGAAGGGAGGTAAGCCAGTTAGGGACCCCTCTCTCTCTGCCAGTCGGCCCCCAGAGCCTTCTACATCTACTTCCTCCGGGGCCCCTGGGATCAGACATTCTTTTAATGATATACGTCGCTGCTTTATGTGTAACAAAGTGGGACATGTTAGTGCTGCTTGCCCTAATAGGAAGAAAGGCCCCAGTATGACAACCAAGCCGCCAGGGTCCTCACCTTCTGTCTTATTTGTGGCTGGCTATGATGTGAGGAATAATGAGAACTGTCAAACTGTCACTGTGGGCAATAAAGTTACCACTGGCCTTAGAGACACCGGCGCAGAAGTAACTCTGGTGCGTCCACAAATGGTGACCCATGCGGATATAATTCCAGGAAAGATGATGTCTGTAACCGGAGTTGGGGAAGTCAGCCCTGCTATTGCCATGTCATGTGTGTATCTGGACTGGGGAGCAGGGAAAGGACTGAGGGAAGTGGGTGTATCAGACACCATCCCTACCAATGTGCTGCTAGGCACGGAACTGGGCAGGATGGTATGCCACTATGTCCCGGCCTTGCAAATGAATGTGACTAAGAAGGTGGAAGCCAGTGACCCAACCAAGAGCCTGTGTGATGCAAGAAAATGCACTGAGGTGCCGGAATGTACTTATGTGGCAGCTGTGATCCGCAGTCAGGCTGCTGCTGAAATGCAACCCCAAGATTTAGAGGATGAGTCTCAGGGAGAAGTGCCAGGACAGGAGGGCCCTGTTATGGCCCAGGAGCCTTCACCCGTGGCAGCCCTGAGGAAGTCTCCAACAGCATACTCCGCATCTGACCAGGGTCTAGCATTCCGACTAGGCCGGAAACTGCAGACTGATAGTCAGAGCTTCCAGGAAGCCCTGCTAATTGATGCCAGTCTGGAGAATCTGAGATGCCTTGCAGACTAACCGCCTACTGGTTCTGACAAGGACAGGATATATTGGGACCAGGGAAGGCTGTATATAGAGACTCTCCCCCATGGCACAACCGAGTTTTGGGACTGTGAGAAGCATCTGGTTGTCCCATATCCGTTCTGGGAACAGTTATTAAGGATTGCTCATGAGATTCCTCTTGCTGGACACCTTGGAATACAGAGCGCTAAAGCCCATTTGACACAACTTTTATTGGCCCAAAATGGGGAAGGACGTAGCCAACTACTGTCGATCGTGCACAATTTGTCAAAAAGTTGGGAAGACCGGGAACATCAAAAAAGCCCCATTGATACCACTACCAGTGATTGAAGAGCCTTTCCAGCGAGTGGCTGTGGATATCACAGGGCCTCTTGCAATGACTAGCCGCTCTGGCAGACGCTTCATTCTCACAGTGGTCGACTATGCTACGCGATATCCAGAATCACTGGCGTTGTATTCCATACGAGCAGATAAAGTGACCAATGCCCTACTGACTGTGTTTTTGTGTTTTCTCGCGTGGGGTTCCCCAGGGAGATGTTAAATGATCGGGGTACCCAATTCATGTCTAATCTGATGGAAAGTCTCTGCAAGAAAATGCACGTGCAGCATCTTGTAGCCAGTCCCTATCATCCTCAGACAAACGGCCTATGTGAATGTTTTAATGAAACTCTAAAACAAATGCTCAAGATGCTGGTGGAGACTGAAGGGACAGACTGGGAATGCTACCCTCCTCATCTCTTGTTTGCATACCGAGAGGTACCTAAGGCCTCAACAGGATTCTCCCACTTGGAACTTGTTTATGGCAGAAAGGTCAGGGGGCCTTGTGATTTAATTAAGGACTGTTGGGAGGGTAATCCTAAAACTCCAGGAGTCTCTGTGGTGGAATATGTACTGAGACTTCGACTGAAAATGCAGAAATGGAGCGACATAGCTCATGAGAATGTGACCCAGGCACAAATGAACCAGAAGGTTTGGGTGTTAGTTCCTATGTTGCAGAACAAACTACAGGCTGCATAGGAGGGAACGTACACTGTATCTAATTGTTTAAATTATGTTAATTATGTTGTGACCCTGGATGGACTTACAAAACGTCAAAAACTTTGTCATGTCAATATGCTGAAAGGTCATCATGACAGTGAGGCTTGTGTTTTACCTGTCTGCAGCATGCCTGAGGAGGAGGAGGAAGGTGACCTGCTGCAGAGATCTAACACCTCAGGTCTGACTGTTAAGCCAGGGGAGTGTCAGATAGCCATGTTGGAGGTTCAATACCTTGGACAACATGTGGGGGGCAGGGTGCTAAAACCCGAACAATGTAAGGTAGAAGCCATCATGTCCTGGCCTACCCCACAAGCCAAGACGCAGATAAAACCTTTCCTGGGTACGGCCAGCTATTATAGGAAGTTTGGGTCAAACTACAGTGCCCTAGCTAATCTGTTAACTGAACTGACAAAGAATAAGCTTCCCCAAATGATTTCCTGGACTTCTCAATGTGAGGAATCCTTTAGTGCCCTAAAATCAGCATTGGCTAGTTTGCCAGTTCTTCAGGCCCTAGATTTCACTCGCCGGTTTGCGGTGCAGACTGATGCTGGCACTTATGGGCTAGGTGTGGTTCTCAGCCAGGTGAACCAACGAGGTGAAGAACACCCCATTCTTTAACTAAGCAGGAAACTCCTGCCCAGAGTTTGCTTATGCCACAGTTGAAAAGGAGTGTTTAGCAATTGTGTGAGCTCAGCAGAAACTGCAGACATATGTCTATTAGCACAACTTCACCGTGATCACAGATCATAACCCACTGATTTGGCTCAACAGAGTAGTGGGGGATAATGGGAAATTGCTCAGATGGAGCCTGATCTTTGCCGCAATATGATTTTACAATTTAACATAAGAAGGGAATTGATCATGGTAATGTTGATGGTTTATCCTATCAAGGGGTGGTTTATCCTGCCAAGAGGCGCCAGAGCTGGATACCTGCTAGGGAGCTGACAAGTAAGTCAAACTCCCATGCATGTTCAAAAGGGTGGAGGTGTGAAGGAAAATATATAATCAATAAGGGAAAAATAATAACAGAAATTTAATTATAAGAATCAAGGATGGTCAATATGTGGTGATCTGAAAGTTCTCTCTTTGCTCCTTGGGCAGCAAGAAGGATACACAAAGTAATCATGCTTTTTGTGTGACTGGGACAGCCGGGATAGGAATCATCACTGGAGCCAAAAAAGTTGGCCAACGAGAACATCTTGTCAACTTGGACTCAAGAACATAGTTGCAGAAAGTTTAGGTTATCCCACTAAAGTTCTCCTGCCCCAACTCCATGTGAAGGAAAATATATAATCAATAAGGGAAAAATCATAACAGCAGTAGAATTACATTTAGTGGAGAAAAAGGTGAAACTGGATATACCAATATTTTAAGCACAAAGGGGCTTGTGCTGGAGGTGTTAAATCTAGCGCATTATCTCTTGGACCATGAGCTTCAAAGGGGTTATAGCAAATGGTCTACACTAGGCAGAATATTTCCTATTGTCAGTATAGGGAAACACATGATATTTGAAATGCAACAATTTGGCTCATTGGCCATTTACAGACAGCATCTTTTAAATAGACCAATTCAGGTCGTCCTGGAAATATGAGTATGTGGGTCTGTGGTCAAGTCTATAGAAAGCTGGGTTAAACAAACAGAAGTGTTCACATGTGGGGGCAGTTTAAAGACTGATGTGTTCCAAGATTCTCTCTCTTCCCTCAGGAAACAGGATAACTGCAGACAGAAACGTTGAAGGTATTTCTGTTGTTTCTCCCTTTTTATTTTATAACTGTTTTGCATATTTGCATGTCATTGTATTTTTACCTTTTTATATATTTATTGTAAGCACTGTATATTTTTAAATTTAAGCTTAAAAGCTTTAATAAGTTGAACCTTGTTCACTCTGAAAGAATCCATCGCTTTTAAGGGAGTGTGTGACCTTTTGATTGTCTAACAGTAATATAGATTTCGGGGACTCATCACCCAGTGTGTTTGATGAGTGGTGGCAGTGTTAAGTTGGGGTGTGCTGAATGTGTCGTGGTGTGATTTATGCTCACTTTATAGCCTAAGACAGAGATTGAGAGCTGGATTGAGTGAAAAAAGATAGATTAACCCGTGCAGGCGCACTCCACTTCACACGCTGAGAAGTGTGTACGTGAGCCTCCACATTAAGCATAGACTAATGAAGCAACTTGTAAAAGCTCTACTGAAAGACGGAGAGATTTTTAAGTACCTGTGTACCAAGTTTCAGGGATTGTCTGAATCAAAACTGAAGGATATTCGGAAACTCATGAAAGACGATGTGTTTGAAACAAAAATAAAAGCTGTTGAGAAAAGGACTTGGGATTCCTTTAAAGAAGTCGTTAAGAAATTTCTAGGTAACAACAAAGATCCAAAACTTAAGTCCATTGTGGAGAACATGCTAAAACATTTCAAAGCCTTGGGTTGTCTGATGAATTTGAAGTTACATTTCCATTTGGACTACTTTCCTGAAAACCTTGGTGCTGTTAGCGAAGAGCAAGGAAAAAAATTTCATCAGGATATCAAAGAGATGGAACGATGATACCAAGGTAAATGAAACGTGAACATGATGGGGGACTACTGCTTTATGCTTCACATAGAAGATCCACGGGCCTTCTATAAGAGAAAAGGTATCAAGAGAAGCTTTGAAGAGAAAAGGAAAAGGCACAAGAATTAATTTCCAATAAAGTTGCAGAATGAATGTTCAATACATTTTTATATATAATATTGTGTACATTTTTGGCTACAATAAAGATTTTTCTTGTTCATGTTGCTTGTACGTAATTTCACGCGTTTTGTGCAAAATTCTTACGTGATGGTTAAAAATAGAAGTGTTTTTTGAAATCAGGGTGTAAGAAAACATAAGAATCAGTCATTGGATTTAAAACCATTTTCATAAACCCAAATTTTTCATACTTGTGTAATCTTTGATGGACACTTCTTAACAAAATTACACCAAGAATTTATGTGCTGTGTTATTCTTCGTGCAACACTGTGGAACATGTTTCAAACTTTCAAAGAACACTGAAAATAGAAGAAAGATTATTTTTTTCCCTTTCACAAACGTTATAAAATATTAATACATTTAGCAGTGTCGTGCAGATTTTGTCACCATTCTCTTTCTTTCTTCCAAATCTGATTGCTGCTATTAAAGAAACAACATATCCTTTAACCCCTTAAGGACAGAGCCAATTATGTCCTTAATGATCAAGCCAAATTTTACAAATCTGACTACTGTCACTTTATGAGGTAATAACTCTGGAACGCTTCAACAGATCCCACTGATTCTGAGATTGTTTTTTTATGACATATTGTACTTCACGATAGTGGTAAAATTTCTTCTATATAGTAACTTGTGTTTATTTGTGAAAAAATAGAAATTTGGCAAAAAAATGGTGCAATTTTTAAACTTTGAATTCTTATGCTCTTAAATCAGAAAGATATGTCACACAAAATAGTTAATAAGTAACAGTTCCCACATGTCTACTTTACATCACCACAATTTTTTAATTTTCTTTTTTGTTAGGAAGTTATAAGGGTTAAAAGTTGACCAGCGATTTCTCATTTTTCCAACAAAATTTACAAAACCATTTTTTTAGGGACCTCATCACATTTGAAGTCACTTTGAGGGGTCAATATGACCGAAAATACCCAAAAGTGACAACATTCTAAAAACTGCACCCCTCAAGGTGCTCAAAGCTACATTCAAGAAGTTTATTAACCCTTCACGTGCTTCATAGGAACTGAAGGAACGTGGAAGGAAAAAATGAACATTTAACTTTCTTTCACAGAAATTTTACTTCAGACCCAATTTTTTTTATTTTCACAAAGGTAACAACAGAAAATGGACCACAAAATTTGTTGTTCAATTTCTCCTGAGCATGCCGATACCCCATATGTGGAGGAAAACCACTTTTTGGGCGCACGACAGGGCTTGAAAGGGATGGAGCACCATTTGACTTTTTGAACTCACAATTGGCTGCAATCGAGAGGTTTGGCGAGCCCCTGATGTGCCTAAACAGCAGAAACTCTCCACAAGTGACCCCATTTTGGAAACTAGACCCCTCAAGGATTTTATCCTTGGGTATCGTGAGTATTTTGAACCCACAGGTATGACACAGAATTTGATAACATTCAGTCATCATATTGAAAAACTTTATTTTTTCACAAAAATCTTGCGTTAGCCCCAAATTTCTCACTTTATCCAGAGGTAACACCAAAAAGTGAACCCCACAATTTGTTACCCACATTCTTACGAGCACGTAGATACCCCACATGTAGTGAAAAAGTTGTGTTTGGATAAACGGCAGAGCTTGGAGCAATATTTGAAATTTTGGACACAAATTTGGCTCTATTTGGAAAAGATTGTCATATTTGCAGAGCCTGTGTGGTTCAAGAGCAACAAAAATCTGCCATAAGTGTCTTTTTTTTTGCAAATTATACTCTGTAATGTATTTATCTAGAAAGGTAGTAAGTAGTTTGATACCGCCATTTTTTATGCAGTTGATGCAACACTAGTTTGAAAATTTACAATTTGCATTTTTTTCACTGCCTCTTCTATGAATCTTTTTTGTATGTTCTGAGGAACACACCTCAAATTTTATTGCACTAGATTTTCAGTGTTCGAAAGTACATCCAATATGGCACCAAAGTGAGCACTGGACACAAGGCTGTGCCTATAATAGATGGCGCACCATTTGATTTTTAGAATAAAATTGATGGAATTCCAGGACCCATTTAAAGCTTACAGAGACATTGAGCTACCAAGCAAGAAATTCCTTCTAGGAATTATTACTCACAGAGGGACGCATGCCCCTAAAAACGCATTTGCTGATTATAAAACTTGGTTTTGCTAACAAAACAGTTGTCCTGCAATTGCGTATATTATAGCAGGAAGAATAAACTGTCCTGGAGTGAAGGGCAAATGTGGAGGAAAATGAAGCCAACTATGTGACAAACCTCAGTTTGTTCCAAAGATGAAAGAACACCAGCAGGGCTAGAATGACAGGTTTATCGTTCAGAGACTGGTCATACAACGTCCGTTTAGCTCCATCAATCCCTATATGAGAGACGAATGTGCCAATAGACGTGATACACCATAGCATGCTCCCGCCTGCCAAGGCAGGAACCACAATAGGCACAACACAACCAATCTACTACAGAATCCTGAAAGCATTGTCTGGTACAGGAGATTCAGCAAGAACATGCAGCAAAGCCCATAGTGTATAAGTACGGAACAGCCTCATTATTAGAGATCCTCCAATAAAATGATCATGCCCCTATCACCAATATAATTATATAAGTAATATAAATGGAAACAAAAGTTTTGTGTAGCAAGACAGTCGTAAAAACAGTCAAACTAAGATAAATGGTCAAAAATGTTTGTGAGTAATCAAGTCCTGGAATTGTCAGATGACCTGACTTTTTTTCAAGAACATTTGTGAGGTCCACATTCTGGGGTACACAGACGAGAGCATGTATGTGGATGAGAATTTGTTTGTTTAGTAGTTTGGTATGTGATTAAGTCCTGGAATTGTCAGATGACCTGACTATTTTCAAAAGCATTTGTGGGGTCCGCATTCTGGGCTATACAGACGTGGGCATTTACTTATGAAAATATTCTCTTTATTACTTGTTCCCTAAAAATTACTCTTCTGGGGCCCACTAAACAGAAAATATTAATTATTTGAAAAAAAACAACAACCTAATAATTGTAAGATGTGTGGTAGGTCTCAAAACAGGGAGAGATATAAAGGCCTGGTTGGGATGGGCACACGTGGTACTAGTACCGGGAATCACTCCTTCAACCGTGCTTACTACAAACTCGGAATCTTTTTTGGGGATACTTTTTGGTGGGATTGGCAGGGATGGGTATATAAAACGACACTCTGCAAATCTACCCGCATTCCTCATACGCGAAGGCTTCCTCCTGTACTGTCGAGTCAAATATGAAACACTTAAAAAATTTCTCCTAATACTGGAGAAATATCACTACTCCTTGGGATTTTTATACAGGACAAAGCTATTGTAGGTAGCAATCTGAATGAGGTA
This sequence comes from Phyllobates terribilis, assembly GCF_046119375.1. Classification (NCBI taxonomy): domain Eukaryota; kingdom Metazoa; phylum Chordata; class Amphibia; order Anura; family Dendrobatidae; genus Phyllobates; species Phyllobates terribilis. The sequence goes on along the minus strand of NW_027362767.1, from coordinate 236,124,948 downwards.
GTGTTAGGTGTTGGTCTGGGGCTGGATTTGAAATGGGTCCAGGACCTTCTGTGGTCTCCTATTCCAGGCCAGCCAGGGCTGATACTGCTCAGCATTGTTGTCAGTCCCAACACCTAGCTGTTCCATGAGCCCTGCAGATTGTCTCCCAGGCATTTGTGCCCAGCAGTGTTAAGCATAGGCTGCAGAGGGAGACAGGGCTCGTGGAGTCTAAGTCCAGGATTCGCCGCACTGAGCATGTCCGTGACCTGGCGGATCATGATTGGTGGGTTGGCACCCACCTGACTCGGTGACCTGGCACTCCCTGATTGGTTCACGGGTAACATCACCAATAGCGCGTCGCTGGGCAGGGCTTAGTCTTTAAAAGGCCCGCCCACAAACATGGCGGCGTGCTCAGATCATTTGAGCTAGCTGTTTGGTGTGCACGCTTACTCTGGGCTCAAAGAGCCATAGCTTTAGTTAGGCAGGCCGGGACCAAAGAACCATAGCTTTAGTAGGCAGGTAGCTTCGCCTCGCTGACTGGCTCTAACCAGGGGGTTCGCCTTACACCCCGAGCCGCCTGTGAGCTAAATAGAGCGGGTTTGCTCAGTCCGGTAGCCCGGCGGCTGAGTGCTCGATTACCCGGCGGGAATCACCCGCACGCTAGCGCCGCCTCCTATAGTGTAGCGCCTGTACCGAAGACAGGGCTACTGCTCATAGTCCGGTCACACGTCTCCCTGCGGTTCTTGGAGATTGTGTGAACCGCTTTAGCGCCAATCCCCATAGCGTAGCGCCAGTATCAAAGACAGGGCTACTGCTGTTCCCACGGACGCACGTCTCCCTGCGGTTCTTGGAGATTGTGCGTACCGTCTTACCCTTCCGTGTGCGTTAACACGAAGGGCTAAGATATTTGTTAGGTGCGTCGCCAGTCACTCTCTCCTCCGTGCAGTAAACGGAGATAGAGCGTGTGTCACCCTACCTGGATGCCTCAAGTGTAAATAAAGCTGTGTCTGAGAGCAAGGGGGAGGTTCTCTAGTCAGGGGAACATTAGCATGCAATGCCTCCTGTCTCAGGCCAGTAGGGGGAGCTGGCTGCCCCTATAAAAGCTGGTACTGGGGACAGGGTTAGAGAGAACTGGAAAGCCTGTCTCAGCTTTGAGACGTGTCCCAGAGTGGAGCAGGGACAGAAAGTTGATTGCACCTAAGAGGAAGTGTGGCAGTAGGAGAGAGCCACCCGCCAGAGACAAGAGGCGAAGAGAGCCTGTCTTGGCAGAGAAAAGACTTAATTTTACCAGACTTTGGTGTCTGAGGCTGGAAGGATTCCACATCCCCCAGCAGAGAACCAGCCCGCAAGGGACTGTACATTCCTTGGCCTAAGAAGCCTGGAGGCCCTGCCACAACCGAAGGGACCAGTAAAGTCGTACAAGGCTGGGAGCAGAAAGGAACCCACGTCGCAGGCCATACAGGCGAGAAAGCACGGAAGCTCGGAAACGTGGGCTGTTATCCTATCAGGAGGAGATAGTCAGAAGGAGCGCAGAAAGCACGGTAGACCTACATTCTCACCCTGACCAGGGCCAATTTCCTTGTTGCTCTCAGACATCCAGGTCCCCTCCTAGCTGGGACTGTTTGTGGGTCAGTTTACCTGTTTAGTAAAGACCCTGGACTGCAACCTGTTGTCTGTGTGCTCCTTGCTCCTCCAGCACTACCATCACTCCCACCATCCACTATACTGCCCTGGGGCCGCACTCTTCCCGTGGGGAGTCACACTACCATAGCTGCACACCTCATCAGCCCCAGCGGTCTGCATGCAGCGGCGGTTCCTAAAAACCGCAATCCACGGGTGGCGTAGTCGGACATAATCAATATAACGGACTACCACTGGCCTGACCACCCTGAGCCACGGAACCGGGTTGCCACTACTACCCCCATCGTTCCCTATTGCCCGGATCCGAGTGCCCCACGGCCCAGGGGGCGAGTCAAGCTTACCGCTATACCCTGTCCAGTGTGTAGTTAACACGGAAGGGTTTATCTTTTAGTTGTCGTTTGCCTTTCCACCCGGGAAGTGTTCGGCAGCAGTCCTCTAGGCTGCATCGCGGACCCCGGGGTCGGTTGCGTTCCATTAAATAATGTTGTCTGCAACCGCTCTCCCTAACAGTATTTGAGCGCCAGGGTCTTGCCGAACATGGCCGACAACCAGCAACTGCAGCGTTACATACAGCAGCTGGAGACCAGACTTAAGACTCTGGAACAAGCCCCGGTAGCTGATATCACTGCAGTAGATACCCAAGCGGCCTCGCAAGCAGCCAATATGGTTAACTCGGCTGCATTAAATGCTGCGACAGCTGCAACTGCCCCATTACCCCGTTTTGCTCTCCCGGAAAAATTTTCTGGGGACAGTAAACTCTGTAGGGGTTTTGTTAATGTATGCTCCATTCATTTGGAGATGATGGAGGCACGGTTCCCCTCCGAAAGAGCCAAAGTGGGATATATCATATCATTGCTCTCCCACCGAGCTCTGGAGTGGGCTACTCCCCTGTGGGAGCGAAATGACCCGGTAGTGGCTAATGCGGGCCTTTTTCTCAAGACCTTAAAAGGTATATTCCTAGGGCCCCAGATCACGCACGATGCGGCTCTTAAGCTTCTCGCGTTGACCCAGGGTTCGGCCACCGCCAGTCACTATGCCATCCAGTTCAGAACCCTTGCGGCTGAGCTGGATTGGTCTGAGCGGTCGCTTATCCCGGTGTTCTGGAAGGGTCTGGCTGGGCATATTAAAGATGCTCTATCTACCCGAGAGATTCCAAGCTCTCTGGAGGAATTAATATCTCTCGCTGACCGTATTGACTTACGTCATGCAGAACACAGGTTAGAGCTAGAGGTTGGCAGTCCCCAGTACCTGTTGGCACCGGGCGTCTTTAGACCCAAATCCAAGACCTCCGACCCAGAGCCTGAGGCTATGGATGTATCCCGGACTGAGTCTAGTCCCTCTCGTTCCCGTTCTGCACATCTCTCGGAGCACCCCGTAAATAAGGGATCCAAGCAGCCGGTAAAACGAGTAGGGCTTACCACCGTTGGTGGGGGTACATTAAATTCTGGGTCCTCCTTCTCCAAGCTATCATATAAGGTGATCTTGTCCTTCGGTAAATCTGCAGTTACTGCCAAGGCGTGGGTGGACTCTGGTGCTGAGGGCAATTTTCTATCATCTATATTAGCCCAGAGACATGCCATCTCTACTGAGCCACTCTCTTGCCCAATGAACATTAGTGTTGCCAATGGGTCACTCCTGGATGTGCAAATCACTCATCGGTCGATCCCTCTCACCATGTCATTCCCTGAGGGCCACCGGGAGGTTATTTCTTTTCTTATTATTCCCGGTGGATTAGACGAGGTGTTGTTGGGTCTCCCCTGGTTACGCTGTCATTCTCCACACATTGACTGGAATTCGGGGAGAATTTCTTCCTGGAGTGAGAATTGTGCATCTCAGTGTTTGGGCAAAGTCACCCGGAGGGTAGGCTCTGATCCTCCTATCATTGCGACATCCAGTACAGATTCCTTGTCGGTTTCCAGGACCCGGTCCTTGTCAGACTATGTCGCAGAGAATTCTCAGGAGGAGAGAGTGTCTGCAGTGTCCTCCAACCCGGTTCCGTCGGGGAAGACGTTTGTTTCCCCTAATCTATGGAATATGGTGCTCTCCTGGGCTCATGCCCCTAAGTCCGGAGCGCACCTGGGGGTCAAACGTACCACTAAGTCCCTTCTACGGTCCTATTGGTGGCTCCGGTGGCGCCAGGACGTCAAGGAATTTGTTCTCGCGTGTCCCGTCTGTGCGAGAGATAAATCTTTTCGCCAGAGACCGGCGGGTCCTTCCTCTCTGTCACCCATGAGGGATCCTACGCATAGAGAACCAGTTGTCACTGCTTCCCATCCTAAAAGAGGGTACCCTGTACACCGGAGGGGTCACTGTATCGTGGGTTCCCTCTGTGACCCGTTGGACCACATCCTTGCCCCCCCGGCTCATGGAGGAAAATGAGCGTCAAATGGAGGGGGATGTTAAAGGGGGGGATAATGTTAGGCGTCGGTCTGGGGCTGGATTCAAAATGGGTCCAGGACCTTCTGTGGTCTCCCATTCCAGGCCAGCCGGGGCTGATACTGCTGAGCATTGTTGTCAGTCCCAACGCCTAGCTGTTCCACGAGCCCTGCAGATTGTCTCCCAGGTATTTGTGCCCAGCAGTGTTAAGCATAGGCTGCAGAGGGAGACAGGGCTCGTGGAGTCTAAGTCCAGGATTCGCCGCACTGAGGATGTCCGTGACCTGGCGGATCATGATTGGTGGGTTGGCACCCCCCTGACTCGGTGACCTGGCACTCCCTGATTGGTTCACGGGTAATGTCACCAATAGCGCGTCGCTCGGCAGGGCTTAGTCTTTAAAAGGCCCGCCCACAAACATGGCGGCGCGCTCAGATCATTTGAGCTAGCTGTTTGGTGTACACGCTCACTCTGGGCTCAAAGAGCCATAGCTTTAGTTAGGCAGGCCGGGCTCATAGAGCCATAGCTTTAGTAGGCAGGTAGCTTCGCCTTGCTGACTGGCTCTAACCAGGGGGTTCGCCTTACACCCCGAGCCGCCTGTGAGCTAAATAGAGCGGGTTTGCTCAGTCCGGTAGCACGCCGGCTGAGTGCTCGATTACCCGGCGGGAATCACCCGCACGCTAGCGCCATCTCCTATAGCGTAGCTCCTGTACCGAAGACAGGGCTACTGCTGTTCCCACGGACGCACGTCTCCCTGCGGTTCTTGGAGATTGTGCATACCGTCTTACCCTTCCGTGTGCGTTAACACGAAGGGCTAAGATATTTGTTTGGTGCGTCGCCGGTCGCTCTCTCCTCCGTGCAGTAAACGGAGATAGAGCGTACCGCTATACCCTGTCCGGTGTGTAGTTAACAAGGAAGGGTTTATCTTTTAGTTGTCGTTTGCCTTTCTACCCGGGAAGTGTTCGGCAGCAGTCCTCTAGGCTGCATCGCGGACCCCGGGGTCGGTTGCGTTCCATTAAATAAAGTTGTCTGCAACCACTCTCCCTAACAGGTACATTGCTACTTTTTTGTACCAGGCCCTGGTCCTCTGCTTCACCAGATAAGGTTGAAGCACCTGGTCTGACAGGTGCTTCAACCCATGAATTTATTGTAGTCTGTTACACAGACCAGTTTTTGTTTGTCCCGGGTGGAGCCCCTGTCTCTGACCATCACAGCGGTTTCAGCATGCAGCGTGGTCAGCATATAGATGCCCTTCTTATCATTCCACTTCACTGCAAGAAGGTGGTCGCTTGCAAGTGAGAATGACGCCCCTTCTCCAAATGTCTTGACACCAACTGTGATGAAAACCCCATTCAGTTTTTCTTGACTATCCCACGGGCCCCTGTATTTGCAGGGCGGAGGGACTGGTAAAGGGGGATGCTGGTATAATAATTTTCTGTGTAAACGTGGTACCCTTGATAGAGAAAGGGCATTATTAGCGCCCAGACAATTTTACCAGGGATTGTCTTGGGGCAGTTTGGGAGGCTGATTTGGCAGTCTCTACCTTCATATATTCAGAAAGTGGATATGTACCCTGATGTGCTCGCGCACATTTTGTAGAGCTTGATGCCATATTTTGCTCTCTTGGATGGTATAAATTGGCGGAAGGACAGACGTCCCTTGTAACTCATCAGGGACTCATCCACTGCCATTTTGCTCTGGGGTGTAGGAATTTAGAAATGAATGTTGTAGGAGGGAAATTAGGGGTCTCAATTTAGTCAGCCAATCATAGTTTGGGTCAGTTCTTGGGGGGAGCTTGGGAATGGTCACTGAAATGGAAAAATCTCATCAGGGCTTCGTAGCGGGCTTGGGGCATTATAGCTGCAAATACAGGGGTACTGTGGACAGAATTTGTTGCCCAGTAGGAGCGGAGTGTGCTTTTTTTTTTACTAAACCCATGTTCAGGGTAAGGCCCAAAATTATTTTTATTTCATGGACATTTGTGGGGATCCAGGAACGGGAAAGGAAGGTTGTGGGTTTTTGGGAAATATACTATCGGGCATATACATTGGTTTGGTGGACAATCAACTTTACTACTTCAGGGGTAATGAAAATTTGAAAAAATTCAAAGGGGGTAAAATTGGTGACATTTAATTTTATTCCAGGGGCTGCTAAAAAAAGGGGGAATTTGAGGGGAAAATAAACTGTCATGATGCCACAGCAGTGGTGGGACTGTGGTACTTGGTCCTGTCTCTGAAGCTTCAGCAGTGACGACCTACTCAGCTACCATCGGGCTGTGGGATCCCGTGGAGGAAGAGGAGTCATCACTATCTGAAAACTGCTCTACTTCAGAGGCAGATTCGATTTCACTGTTGGAGCCGCCTGAGCAAAGCAGAGTGTACGCCTGCTGCGCGCTGAATGTTCTGCAAGCCATTGCTTTATTTTATACGCCTGCCTAACAAAAAAACTTAACCTAATTTAACACTGCTAGCCCTCTAACACTTCTACACCTAAACCTAATCTAAGACTAGTATTTTTTTATATATACAGTTGAAACCAGAAGTTTACATACACTATATAAAAAGACACATATGTCTATTTTTCTCAATATCTGACTCGAAATCAGAATAAACCTTTCCAGTTTTAGGTTAATAGGGATTACCATAATTTTTAATATTTGCCAAATGCCAGAATAATGAGAGAGAGAGAATGTTTTAAGGCATTTTTATTACTTACTGCACCATTGCCCTTAAACTGAATGACTTGGGTCAAACATTTGGGATATCCTTCCGCAAGATTCCCACAATAGTTAGTTGGAATTTGGGCCCATTCCTCTTGACAAAACTGGTGTAACTGATCCAGGTTTGAAGGTCGCCTTACTCTCACCTGCCTTTTCAGCTTTACCCATAAATTTTCAATAGGATTGAGATCAGGGCTTTGTGATGGCCACTCCAAAACACTGAATTTGTTATCCTTAAGCCACTTTGTTACCATTTGGCAGTATGCTTCAGGTCATTGTCCATTTGGAAGACCCATTTCTGACCAAGCTTTAACTTCCTGGCTGATGTCTTGAGATGTTGCTTCAGTATTGACACATATTCTTCTTTTCTGATGATGCCATCTATTTTGTGAAGTGCACCAGTCCCTCCTGCAGCAAAACAACCCCACAACATGATGCTGCCACCCCCATGTTTCACAGTTGGGATGGTGTTCTTAGGCTTCCAAACTTCTCCCTTTTTCCTCCAAAAGTAAAGATGGTCATTATGCCCAAAAAGTTCAATTTTAGTTTCCTCAGACCACTGTCACGCCAGGTGTGAATGCAATACAGGGGGGGGGGGGATAAAGGGAGCCCAGACACTAGGGAAAGGGGAAGTGGTGACCTCCTAAACTGGACTAGCATCACCCTGTCTTCCCCTACCGTCCCTATACAGCCCCCGCAGCTGTTGCTGATCACGTGCCTCGCCCTACTATCCCTGGCGTAAGGCTACAACAACTGGGGGTGGAAGGAGATGAGCACTAGTCAACCTCCGCTAGCACTCTAAAGACAAAAAGGGAAGATAACACAAGGGAATTACAACTTAGCTTTAGAAGAAACTCCAACAGGGCACAAGGCCTCAAGACTCCAAAGAGGACGTGATGCTACTTCAGCCAAGCTCCAAGTAGGAATGAATATAACCGGAGACACCCACCTAGAGAGACCAGGTATATATACAACCAGGCCAGAGGGAGGTAGTCACTGGGTCCTAAAGACAACCTCCTATCTAGGAAGCAGTCTCAATGCCAAACGTGGAGATCTCCTACAGGCCACTGCAGGGCGACTGTCTGTAACCTCCGACACACCCGTGACAGTACCCACCCCCTATGAGTGGCCTCCGAAAACTCAGGACCGGGTTTCTCAGGAAAAGAGGTGTGAAAAGAGTGAACCAATCTGGGAGCGTTCACCTCTGACGCTGAAACCCACATCTTCTCCTCTGGACCATAGCCTTTCCAGTACACCAAGTATTGTAGAGAATGACATTGGAGATGAGAATCTACAATCCTCGAAATCTCGAACTCCAGGTTACTATCAACCCGTACTGGGGGTGGTAGTAGAGGTGAGGACTCAAGATGTTCTACGTACCTTTTAAGTAGGGACCTGTGGAACACATTATGGACCTTAAGGGTCCAAGGAAGTTCAAGACGAAACGCTGCTGGGTTAATGACGGAGGTAATTTTGTATGGACCAATAAACCTAGGTCTCAGCTTCCAAGAAGGAACTTATATTCTTGGTAGACAACCACACTAAGTCATTCACATTCAGGTCCGGACCTGGCAAGCGTTTTCTGTCAGCCATACGTTTATACCTGTCACCCATGGTCTTTAAATTACACAGAACACCCGGCCATACCAAGGAGAACGATGAAGCAAACTGTTCCTCCTCAGGAACTCCTGAAGCTCCACCAACACTGAAGGTACCAAACTGTGGATGATAACCATATGCACCGAAGAACGGTGTCCTGCCAGTGGATTCTTGATGATGATTATTGATGGCAAATTCTGCCAGCGGTAAGTAGGATGCCCAATCCTCCTGATTTCAGAGACGAAACACCTGAGGTATGTCTCCAAGTTCTGATTGACCAGCTCGGTCTGTCCATTCGACTGAGGGTGGAAGGCAGAGGAAAAGGACAGCTGGTCACCCAGTCGAGAACAGAATGCCTTCCAGAACCTGGAAACAAACTGGGTCCCCCGATCAGACACCACACCGGAGGGAACCCCGTGAAGCTTCACAATCTCATTTATGAACACCTGAGCAAGTGTCTTAGCATTGGGAAGTGCAGGTAAAGCGACAAAGTGAACCATTTTACTGAACCTATCTACTACTACAAAAACCATCGTTTTGCCTGCAGAAACCGGCAGGTCAGTGATAAAATCCATGGACAAGTGTGTCCATGGCCTGTTAGGGATAGGTAGTGGAAGAAGAGTACCAGATGGACGGGTGTGCGAAACCTTTGAACGCGCGCAAATACTACAAGCAGCTAGGTGTTCAATTATATCCCGATGCAACCCCGGCCACCAAAAAAGACGAGAGAGGAGGTCTGCGGTTGCCTTACCACCTGGATGCCAAGCAAGCACAGAGTTATGATGTTCCTTGATTACTTTACGGCGCAGATCAGCTCTGGGACAAAGCATCAGCCTTGACTGTTAGAACCCTCCTGTTTATTTTTTCCATCTTGTGTTTTGCGGTCATGTGACCATCTGCCTTTATATTCCAGCTCCGCCCTTTTGGCTGTGCTGGACTTCAGTGTTTGACTGTTTCTCTAGCCAGGTGCTTCTGTGCCTTTCTTTGTCAGTTCGCTTGGTCCTTCTGGGACCTCTAGTACCTTTTTGTCAGTTTGTCTTTTTGTGTTCTGCCACAACTTCTCTGTTTAGGAGGTGTCCCATTTTTGTCTCAGTCCTTAGTTCTTTTAGGGACCCCTCCCCTTATGCTATAGGTCTTCGTTCAGACTAGCCGAGGACTAAGGCGGGTCTGTTCGCTAGGAACAGTCAGCCCGCTACATCGTAGGGATAAAGCTTAGTCTTACTGTGGCGACAGCTTTCCCCTATCTATCCTTAGTACTTGTTGCAGATCATAACAGAAAGTCCAGCCCAAAAACCTAAAAGTAAAGAAATTTGGGGATCAGTATGGTTTCCATTCAGGATTTGGCTCAACGCTTGCAGGGATTGTCTCTGGAGGGGGCCGAGCTACAGCAACACGTGAGTAGCTGTTCTGGAGCGCATTTTGTGGAACCCAAGGTAGGACTGCCTGATGTTTTTTATGGTAAACAGCAAGATTTTTTTTCTTTAAAAATGCTTGTTTGCTATATTTTCGTTTGAGACCAAGGTCCTCTGGGAATGAATCACAGCGCATTGGTTGTATTATGTCACCTTTGCGCAATGAACCACAGGGGTGGGCCTTTTCTCTCCAACCTAATGATAAGTGTTTAAGGTCTGTAGAACACACTTCAGGAGATTGGCTTTAGAAGTCAAATGGAATGATCCTGCGCTGAAATGTTTATTTCTTGGTGTCTCAGTGAAAGGGTTAAGGACCTGCTAATTGCATTCCCCGCACCTGAGACTCTGCAGGATGCCATGCAATTAGCTGTTCGTGTGGACAGGAGACTGAGATCCAGGGTGAATGAGGTAAAGACTCCTGTAATGTCAGGTCCTAGTCCCCAGAAAATCTGCTCTGACGGCGGAGAACCGATGGAGGTTGGAGCGATGTCACTCCGCTCTCAGGAAAGAGACCGGAGGTTCGCCGAGGGATTGTGTCTGTATTGTGTTAAAGCTGACCATTTGATTAAGTATTGTAAACAATCTATACGGGCATAACTGACTTTTTTTTCTTTACTTAAACGAAGCTCACAATACTTAATATAATATCTTGCGTGCTCCATTTAAGGTGCCCACCTCTGCAGTCAGGTAGGGCATCTGGCATCTCTTAGGCTAGAGTCACATGATTGTGTAAAAAAATCGGTCCGATTTTCAGCCCCGAGAGTTGTCCGAGTGCAATCAGTTTTTAATTGCGTGTATATGTGAGTGCAATCCGAGTGTGCGATTTTTTTCTCTCACATTCATTGCATATGCAGTCCGTATGCTATGCATTTTTAACATAATCTTTCACATACTGTAAACACTGTATGTTAAATTAAGGTATTTAACACAATCGACCGTCCTACATACCTTAAATGGGACAGTTTCCATCCAAAACACTAAAAAACTCTGTTGTCTACAGCCAAGCCATCAGATACAATCGGATATGTTCCAACCCTATGGATAGAGACCAACACCTTGATGGCCCCAGAAAGATCTTTTTGAATCAGGGCTACCATCCAAGAACAACTGAGAACCAGATTACAAGAGCCACCACAATATCAAGGAATCATCTCCTACATTACAAAACCAACAAGAAAGCAACCGGGTACCTCTAGTACCTCGTCAGTCCCAACGCCTAGCTGGTCCACGAGACGTACAGGTTGTCTTTGTTCCTAGCAACATGAAGGATAGGTTGTGGAGGGCGACAGGGCTGCTAAAGCCTAAGTCCAGGATTCTCTGTACTGAGCATGCCCGTGACATGGCGGACCGTGATTGGTGGTTTGGGAGTCAGCTGATCCAGTGACCTGGCACCGCCTGATTGGTCGCGGGTAACGTCACCAATGGTGCGACGGTGGGCAGGGCTTAATCTTTAAAAAGCCCGCCCACAAACATGGCGGCGCGCTCTGATCATTGAGCTGTGATGGTGTTGTGTGGACACTTGGTCTCTTGGGCTCCACGTGTGCTTTAGTTTCTGGCAGGCAGGTTTAGTGGAAATAGGCAGGTAGCTTCATCTGACAGTCTGGCTCCGACAAAGGGGTCGCTTTACACCCTGAGCAGTCTTCAGACACCCTATTCCCAGTACCACCTGTAAGCCACGTGGAGAGATACTCCTCAGTCCGGTAGCACGCCGGCTGGGAGCATGTATTCGCCAGCGTGAGTCACACATGCATCCTAGCGCCAACTGTGTAGTCCCTGTGCGGCAACAGGACTACAGATACATTATTTATCGCACATCTCTCGTGCAGTTAACGGAGATAGTGTGAATCCCTATTCCCGTTCCGGTGTGCTATAACACGGAGGGGATTGTTATTTAAGTTGGTTGTTTTACCTTCTCACCCGAAAGGTGTTTGGCCGCGGTCCACCAGGCTGCATCGTGGACCCCGGGTTCGGTTGCTTTCCATTATTTAATAAAGTTGTTTGCAACCATCCCCTTAACAGACTCCTTCAGACATGTGATAAAATCCACCATCCTAGACACAAACAGGAGACAAGCATCCAACATCAGTGCCCAGGAGAGAAAGGCCATACAATCTTTGAAAACCAACAAAGAAATCATCATTAAACCTGCTGACAAGGGTGGTGCAATAGTGATGATGAACACATCAGACTACATGAAGGAAGCAAACAGACAACTGATGGACACACGCTACTACAAAAAACAGGAGTCCGACCCTACATAGGACTATTACAAGGAACTAAACAAGTTGGTAGCTTGTCTGCCTGACGAATCCATAAGAGCCGATGACCTGATACCAGAGAGTCCAAGAATAGGGACATTCTACACTACTGTTCAAAAAGTTTGGCGTCACACAGAAAATTTTGTGTTTTCCATGAAAACTCATACTTTTATTTATCAAATGAGTTGCAAAATGAATCGAAAATATAGTCCAGACATTGACAAGGTTAGAAATAATGATTTTATTTGAAAGAATAATTTTCCCCTTCAAACTTTGCTTTCGTCAAAGAATGCTCCCTCTGCAGCAATTACAGCATTGCAGACCTTTGGCATTCTAGCTGTTAATTTGCTGAGGTAATCTTGAGGAATTTTCCCCCATGCTTCCTGAAACCCCTCCCACAAGTTGGATTGGCTTGATGGGCACTTTTTGCGCACCATACGGTCAAGCTGCTCCCACAACAGCTCAATGGGGTTGAGATCTGGTGACTGTGCTGGCCACTCCATTACAGATAGAATATCAGCTGCCTGATTCTTCCCTAAATAGTTCATGCATAATTTGGAGGTGTGCTTTGGGTCATTGTCCTGTTGTAGGATGAATTTGGCTCCAATCAAGCGCTGTCCACAGGGTATGGCATGGCATTTCAAAATGGAGTGATAGCCTTCCTTATTCAAAATCCCATTTACATTGTACAAATCTCCCACTTTATCAGCACCAAAACAACCCCAGACTATTACATTACCTCCACCATGCTTGACAGATGGCGTCAGGCACTCTTCCAGCATCTTTTCAGTTGTTCTGCGTCTCACAAATGTTCTTCTGTGTGATCCAAACACTTCAAACTTTGATTCGTCTGTCCTTAAAACTTTTTTCCAATCTTTCTCTGTCCAATGTCTGTGTTCTTTTGCCCATATTAATCTTTTCCTTTTATTAGCCAGTCTCAGATATGGCTTTTTCTTTGCCACTTTGCCCTGAAAGCCAGCATCCCGGAATCGCCTCTTCACTGTAGACGTTGACACTGGCGTTTTGCGTGTACTATTTAATGAAGCTGCCAGTTGAGGAGCTGTGAGGCGTCGATTTCTCAAACTAGAGACTCTAAAGTACTTGTCTTGTTGCTCAGTTGTGTAGCGGGGTCTCCCACTGCTCTTTCTACTCTGGTTAGAGCCTGTTTGTGCTCTCCTCTGAAGGGAGTAGTACACACCGTTGTAGGAAATCTTCAGTTTCTTGGCAATTTCTCGCATGGAATAGCCTTCATTTCTAAGAACAAGTATAGACTGTCGATTTTCACATGAAAGTTCTCTTTTTCTGGCCATTTTGAGAGTTTCATAGAACAAACAAATGTAATGCTTCAGATTCTCAATTAGCTCAAAGTAAGGTCAATTGTATAGCTTCTCAAATCATCCAAACCGTTTTCAGCTGGGCTAACATACTTGTGCAACGTTTTTCTAGGGTTTTCTAAACATCCATTAGCCTTCTTACACAGTTATCAAACACAATATACCATTAAAATACTGGAGTGGTGGTTGTTGGAAATGGGCCACTATACACCTATGTAGATATTGCAAAAAAAACAAGATGTTTGCAGCTAGAATAGTCATTTACCACATTAACAGTGTATAGAGTGTATTTCAGAATCATTTAACGTTAGCTTCATTGAAAAAAAATGTGCTTTTCTTTCAAAAATAATGAAATTTCTAAATGACCCCAAACTTTTGAACAGTAGTGTATATGCTCCCCAAAATCCACAAATCAGGTAATCCAGGAAGACCAATTATTTCATGTGTGGGCACCCTTACTGAGCAAGTTTCTGGTTTGGTAGAGTGTGTCCTTAAACCACTGGTAAAGATTACACCCAGCTTCATTCAGGACACGACAGACCTACTGAATAAACTAGCAGCAATAAGTCCTCTACCAGAAGGAACCATCCTGGCCACCATGGATGTGGAATCTTTGTACTCTAATATCCCACACCAGGATGGATTAAATGCCTGCAAAATCTTCATGGAAAATACAGGAATTGATGCTGATTCTGTGGTGAAACTTACATATTTCATCCTCACCCACAATTACTTTGAATTTGATAACAACATATATCTACAGGAGACTGGTACAGCGATGGGAAGTAAAATGGCTCCACAGTATGCAAATTTTTTCATGACCAAGCTTGAAAGTGACTTTTTGTCCTCATGTCCCATCAGCCCTCTGGCCTACTATCGTTTCATTGACAATATTTTAATCATCTGGACGAAGTCTGAGCAAGAGCTGAAGACGTTCCATGAACACTTTAATCGATTTCATCCCACCATCACCCTAACACTCAACTACTCCTGTACTGAAATTACCTTTTTGGACACCATCATCAAGCTACAGAACAATGAAATAGAGACATCCTTGTACCGGAAACCAATCGACCGTCCTACATACCTTAAATGGGACAGTTTCCATCCAAAACACATAAAAAACTCTATTGTCTACAGCCAAGCCATCAGATACAATCAGATATGTTCCAACCCTATGGATACAGACAAACACCTTGATGGCCCCAGAAAGACCTTTTTGAATCAGGGCTACCATCCAAGAACAATTGAGAACCAGATTACAAGAGCCACCAAAATATCAAGGAATCACCTCCTACATTACAAAACCAAACAAGAAAGCAACCGGGTGCCTCTAGTAGTCACCTACAATCCAAATCTGGAGGCGCTAAGGAGAGATGTACGGAAACTACAACCCTTACTACAAAAAGATGCCCGAATACAATCCATATTTCCAGACCCCCCACTTCTGCGTTTCAGGCAGCCACCAAATCTAAGAAGCATCATTGTCAGAAGCTCCCTGTCATCTCCACCAGCTACAGGTACCTTTCCTTGCAACCAGAAAAAATGTAAAACCTGTCCATGTATAACGACCACAGACAAGATAAAGATTCCCAATACACATCAGGACTATAAGATCCCAGGTACTTTCAGCTGTATCACATTTAATGTAGTGTACTTAATTATATGTACCAAATGTCCAGGTGGGGGTCTTTATGTAGGGGAGACAGAGCAAAAACTTAAGACAAGGATGAATCATCATCGCCACACAATAAAAGAAAAAAGAATAGATCTACCTGTAGCCAGGCATTTTTGTTCCCCTGATCACAGCATAAAAGACATGAAATTACTGGTATTAAAAGGTAACTTCAAATCTCAAAGAGAAAGAAGAATCTCAGAATATAAACTGATGATGATGACCTTTGACACTTTCAGAGCAGGAATGAATGTGTCGCATGGATTTATGTCATTCTACATCAACTAAAGAATGAGCTCCTCAGACCTGGGCGGGCATCACAACACTGGACCTAGTCACAGGACAATAAAACCTTCACACTCCTTATCTATTAACTGCTAAAATATCTATAGCCAGAACTGTTTATCTCTCCCATAATAACTCTGCTTTCCGTCACCTGTCTCATCTATTGCATTATTTCTGTGTCTTATTGTGTATAAATATGTGACTCTTCAGATTTTGCCTTATACTAGCCTGATGAAGAGACCTGAGTAGTCTCGAAAGCTTGCAACTTGTTACCATATTTTCAGTTAGCCATTAAAAGATATCAACCACTGAGGACTCTCAAATCTTGGTATTTAACACAAAAACCAAACAATCATATATAAAGATATATTGATAATGATATATAGCTAGCTAAATAAATATATAAAATGATTGATAGATAGAATGATTGATACATTGATAGATAGGTAGATTGATGATAGATAAATAAAGTAGATAGAATAGATAGATGTCCTGTAGATATATAATGTCACAAGCCCCTTACAAATAATAAACTAGCAACCTTTAGTGCCTTTCATGTGGCACTAAAGAGTGTTTAGCCTTATTAAATAAAGAAAAAAACTGTAAAAAATGGTGTGGGGTCCCCCCAATTTTTAAAAACCAGTAAAGAGAAAGCTGTGGGCTGATATTATCAGACTGGGAATGGCCAGATAACCATGGGGCTTTCCTGCCTATTAATATCAGCTCACAGGTGTCTGCGTAGTCTTTACTGGTTATTAAAAAGGGGGACCCATAAAAAATTACGAGGGATCCCTCCTTTTTTTAATAACCAGCAAAGGCTAAACAGACAGCTGCGGGCTGATATTAATAGGCTGGAAAGGGGCAATGGATATTGGCCCCTTCCCAGACTAACACTAGCCCTCAGCCGCCCCAAAAATGGCACATCTATTAGATGCACCAATTATGGCGCTTACCCTCGACTCCTCCCGATTGCCCTGGTGAGTTGGCAATCGGAGTAATGGTTTTGGGGTTGATGTCAGCTGTGTAATGTCCACTGACATCAAGCCCAGGGGTTAGTAATGGAGAGGCGTCTGACACCCCCATTACTAACCCTGTAAGTTAAAAGAAAAAATACACACACAGAAAAGTCCTTTATTGGTAAAAAGCACTCCCAGACAATTATCCTGATTATTAAAAATAAGGTGGATCCCATGCCATTTTTTTCATTTATTTTTATATTTAATAGCTAAATACATTTACAGTAAACTACACACGCACTGCACTAATTATATATCGCACTGTGATATTTCTATCTATTCTATCTATATAGCTATTCTATTCTGACGGTGAATTTACTGTACTTGGCTGATGAAATGTCGGGTTTCCCTTGAGATGGGTGAGTAAAAATTGGACAGCACAGGTATGGTCTGTGCACCGTGTGTTTTTTTTCTCACAACCATTGACTTGCATCTGAAAGTGCGATTTTTTTCTCAGTCCGATCAAAGCTGAAAAGAAAGTCGCAGATCAGCATTGACTCATTTACTAAGATTAGTCAGAGTGCAATTCGATGTTTTCTCGCATAGCACTCGTCTGATTTATATGCTTGTGTGAGTGATCCCTTAGGGAAAGTATCAGGTCCTCCTTTGCCCTGTATCCTGACCTATTTAGTCCTGTAGTGTGCCTGGTACAATAGTAGATAACCAAATTTACTCAGGCCAACATTATTTGTATATTCCAGGAATTAGTGTGCTAGTTTGTTTTAATTGTGATGAATAAAAGTATTTTTTTTATTGGGGGGAACTTTTTGCATAGTTAGATTTTATTTAAAAAAACACACCAATATTTTTTTCTTTGCAGATATAATGCATACTCACTATCCATATTCTCACTGTTTATTTATTTCATCCCACCGCAGTTACATCTATACAATTCCATCTCTTTATACTAGGATGTTGGGTCATGGCATCTCCAGTCTGACAGTCAAGTACATGTCCTAATGTGTAAGAAGGAAGTAGATCGTGGACTTCATGTGAACTTTAAGATGATATCATCAACTATTAAATTGCACCTGACAGTTCTGACTTCTCCCTTCTCAGCTCCGCCCTCCCTGTCCCTCTGTGTCCTCCATGTAGTCAAATATATAGTGTAATGCAGCGGCTTGCTGCATTGCTAAAAGGTCCAGGGGGTGTGTTCTGGCTGACCATTTACCTCCCCCTCAGGTGACTGATCACATGACTGTGACATCATCACAGGTCCTGTGTGCACAGAAGGATATATAAATCCTGGTGGTTTTGAAACAGAGAGAGGCCTGGTGAGGCAAGAAGCCTGGTCCCTGTGTCTGGGACTCCATTAGCCTGGAAGGCAGCGGCTGGATCCCTGTGTCTGGGATACCAGTAGCCTTGGAAGGCAAGAAGCCTGGTTCCTGTGTCTGGGACTCCATTAGCCTGGAAGGCAGAGGCTGGATCCCTCTGTCTGGGATGCCAGTAATCTTGGAAGGCACGTGGCCTGGAGACTACGTCTGGGAAGCCTTAAAGCCACAGCTGTGGCAGAACAGAGCTGATAGAAGCAGCTGAGACCCGGCAAAGGTAAATCGGCGCATTAAATGAATATTGTTGCTGTACCTTGCTGAAGTCTGTATTTGAAGTCAAGCGGGCAAAGCTGCCACTGAAAAGTCTCGAGGATATACATGTGTAACATTCCTGCGAGCCATTGAGATGGACTATGTTATAAACAGTTTATAAGGTGTAATAAACTGCTGGATATTACCGGAAAATGTTGCATGTGTGATTTAATTGACCCGGTGAAGCGAGTGCCCTCAGCGTGATGAATAGCGCTACCTTACAATAGGTAAAGACTTAAGAAACTGTCTAAAAGAAAAACGGTCTTTCATGCTCATAGCAACCAATTATATAGCAGCATTCATTTTGTATTCTGCTCTTTAGAAATAAAAGTTGCGATGTGATTGGTTGCTTTTTCTGTGGCTTATTTTCATAAATTCAGTTAACTATTCATAGAAATATTGTCTCTGTGTTCCAATATTTTTATTGTAAATCTATTTTAATCTATGGTGAAATAAGCACAAGGTTACATCATATACAAATGAAAAGATTGATCAAAATCAGACAATTAATAGTCCGTCTTTGGATTGACCTTGAGAGAGAGACAGCTTCTCACACATAAATCAGTACCTGACCCTAATGACCTAATGTCACCCAAACAGATGTTCATTAGCTAGAAAATCTTACATCTACATAAAGAGCTTAATGTTGAGGTGAGTCAGAGAAAAACATCAGCTGACATTGTTTTGTTACTCTTTGTTGTCTTGTCAAGTTATATACATACATAGATTCAACAACAACATTACCTTAACAACACAGCTTCTACCGATCTGTTCTTTTCTGATTAACTGAAAACTTAATGCTACAACACAGAATCAACCTGCTTATGAAATACTAGATGGTGGCCCGATTCTAACGCATCAGGTATTCTAGAGTATGTATGCGGCCGACCGGGCGCAATCAGCAGAACGTTGTTTAAATTTGGCGCCAAAATCGCTGATTGGTCGCGGCCGGCAACAGCGACTAATCAGCAAAACGGTGTTTAAATTTGGCGGCAATATCGGTGATTGGTCACGGGTGGCGGCCGCGACCAATCAGCGAACTGTGTTAGTGAGGACCGGAGAGCTTGTTTAAATTTGGCGATAAAATCGACCAATCAGCAGAGCGTTGTTTAAATTTGGCGGCAATCTCGCTGAGTGGTCTCGGCCGGCCGGTGGCCGGGACCAATGAGCAGAGCGTTGTTTAAATTTGGCGCCAAAATCGCTGATTGGTAGCGGTCGCCGGCGGCCGCGACCAATCAGCAGAGCGCTGTTTAAGTTTGGCGCCAATCTCGCTGATTGGTCGCGGTCGGCGGCCGCGACCAATCAGCAGAGCGGTGTTTAAATTTGCCGGCCATCTCGCTGATTGGTCGCGGCCGGCCACCGCGACCAATGAGCAGAGCGGTGTTTAAATTTGCCGCCCATCTCGCTGATTGGTCGCGGTGGCCGGCCGCGACCAATCAGCAGAGCGGCGTTTAAATTTGCCGGACAACTCGCTGATTGGTCGCGGTGGCCGGCCGCGACCAATCAGCAGAGCGGCGTTTAAATTTGCCGCTGATATCGCTGATTGGTCGCGGTGGCCGGCCGCGACCAAGCAGCAGAGCGGCGTTTAAATTTGCCGGACAACTCGCTGATTGGTCGCAGCCGGCCACCGCGACCAATCAGCAGAGCGGCGTTTAAATTTGCAGCCTATATCGCTGATTGGTCGCGGCCGGCCACCGCGACCAATCAGCAGAGCGGCGTTTAAATTTTCCGCCCATCTCGCTGATTGGTCGCGGTCAGCCACCGCGACCAATCAGCAGAGCGGCGTTTAAATTTGCAGCTTATATCGCTGATTGGTCGCGGTCGCCGGCCGCAACCAATCAGCAGAGCGGCGTTTAAATTTGCCGCCCATCTCGCTGATTGGTCGAGGTGGCCGGCCGCGATTAATCAGCAGAGCGGCGTTTAAATTTGCCGGACATCTCGCTGATTGGTCGCGGTGGCTGAAAGAAGCCGGGAGATGAGCGGCTGCTCGCAGCAGAAGCATCCCGACCGGCGGCGCCGCTCCCCGGTCCTCCGTTCACACTTGCTGTCGGGAGATCAGCGGGCCAAGCCGCTGATCTTCCGACGTTAGCCGCATGGAGGTCAGCGGCGCCGGTCGGGGTAGTTGTGCTGCTAGCGCCGCTCATCTCCCCGCGGCATCGCCGCTGACCTCCGTCCGCCAGATGAGCCGCTAACGGCCGCCATCTTTTTTCAGAAATCCCGCGGCGCTGATTGGCCGCTGCCGGACCAATGAGCGACGCGGGATTTCCAGGACAGACAGACAGAAAGACAGACAGACAGACAGACAGACAGATAGACAGACAGACAGACGGGATAAGACAATTATATAGTAGATGTATTTAAATGCGGGGAATCCAGAAATGTAATTATTGCTGTCGAACAGCAAACCAAAGCATTTACAATGGGACGTCCACGGAACTATAATTCCGAAGCTGAGCGCAAAGCCACTGATGCTGCAAGTAAAAGACAGCAAAGATCACTAGAAAGTGAAGAACGACATGTACGACTGCAAAGACACGCCGCGGATGAGGAAAGAGCTATGAGGTGCTAACGTAATTCACAATCATATCGATCGCAAATTGAGAATAAAACTGAAGAGGAAAGAGTAGCAGGGCAACAAAATCGTAGCGAAGTATATCGCGTCAGATTTGAAAATAACCAGAACCGCGTAACTAGAGAATCACAGGACGTAAGAATGAGATGTTTAGAAGACGAAAATGCTATTAACGAGCAATGTTGCGGTTTGATGAATCAAATATGCCAATTCTGTGCATCTAAGAACTTTTTAGATGAAATGACAACAGATAAAAAATTTTCAAAATCTGTCACAAAGGCAAAGTTGTTTTACCAGCCCAGATTCATCCAGAGTTTTTTGTAAAACTCATGACAAATCAACATGAGCACAGCAATATACAGGGTGGTCCAAAAGTAGGTGGACAGAAAGTGTAATAAGGTTATGAAGGGGGAGATTTATCAAACATGGTGTAAAGTGAAACTGGCTCAGTTGCCCTTAGCAACCAATCAGATTCCACTTTTCATTCCTCACAGACTCTTTGGAAAATGAAAGGTGGAATCTGATTGGTTGCTAAGGGCAACTGAGCCAGTTTCACAGATCTAGTTTTGACAGATAGATCTCCACCAAATCAGTTTTCTTTTCAGATAATTCAGATAACATATAATGGCAAATAATTTAAATACAGATCAAAGAAAATGGATTTTAACAGAGTAATGGAAATCTCAAAATGCTGAAACCGTTAGAGCAAATTGGGTTGAAACATTTGGTACTCAAGCCCCAAAGAGACAAACCATTTACCGCATTCGTGACAAATTCAAGGCCACTGGCTCAATCCTTAATGCTCCAAAAACTGGTCGACCCAAAACAGTCTGTACAGAAGATAATAAACAACTTGTTGCTGAAACATTTGTTCAGAGTCCAAAAAAGTCCCCAGAAGAGCCTGTTTGAAATTGGGAATTTCACGAGCTTCTATCATGCGAATCCTGAAATCTATTGGGTGGAAAGCTTATCGTCCACGTCTAATTCATGGTTTATTGGAGGATGATCCAGACAGGCGACTGCAATTTAGTGAGCTTATGCTTAACGAAATTGAAGAAAATCTAGTAATTTTAGATAACATTATGTGGAGTGATGAAGCTTCTTTCAAATTATCCGGCCATATTAACAGACATAATGTATTTACTGGTATAATGAGAACATGCATTTAACATTAGAGCAACAACTAAATGAGCCTGGTGTCAATGTTTGGGGTGGTATTTCAAGTTTTGGTGTTTTAGGACCAATATTTTTTGATGGAACAGTCACAGCAGATAAATATATCGAAATTCTAATGAATCAAGTTGTTCCCCAGTTGTAGCAACAGCCTAATTCAAATGACCTTTATTTCCAACAAGATGGGGCCCCTCCACAATATTCAAGAGTAGTCCATGAGTATCTTGATGAAATATTTCCTAATAAATGGATTGGCCGAAGAGGCCCACTTGATTGGCCGGCACGTTCACCAGACTTGACCCCAATGGATTTTTTCTTTTGGGGAGTACTCAAGGACAAAGTTTATAGACGAAAACCAAAAAGTGTCAGTGATTTGAAAAATTACATAAGAGATGCATTTCAAGAAATTAATACCCAAAGAGACTTGTGCAAAAAAGTTTGTCGAAGCGTAAGAGGCGACTTCAAAGCTGTGCAAATTGTAATGGAAAACAGTTTGAGCCCCTGCGCTGATAAAATTTAAGGGCTTTTGTATTATTGTTCAGAATAAAATTTAATTGTCAATGTTATGCTTGTGTTAGTAAATATAATTTTATATATAAATCAAAATAAATGTGATTATTTTCTGGTCACCTACTTTTGGACCACCCTGTATATATGGATAATATAATATCAATAAATAGCTCTTTTGCATTTGCTTCAATGGGAGCAAATATAGATCCGCTACCCGGATATGGTCCCTATTGCTTCAGGATCCATGGTCAAATACACCATAGAACTGGCTATTTGCATCCTGAAAGAGAGGAATCAAGAAAATATGCACAGTTGTATATATTAGAAACAACTGAGGCGACCAATGAAAGATTCGTACTTCCTGAAAACAGCCATTGTAACAAAGATCTTATCTTTACGATAGCTCAACTTATGAATCAAATAAATGGTTTTGCTAAATTATATAAAATGCTTTGCGAAGTAGAACTTGAAGCAGTCAATGAAGCCAATGAAAATGAAATGACAATGCCAGATATTGTAATGGCAATAAAGAATGATCATGCCCAAGATCCACGACGTTACAACAAGCCAAGAGTAAGTGAGGTGGCAGTTATCTTTGAAAATATTGATGGAGAACCTCCTGTTGACAGATATATTTTAGTTCATTTAAGGCCAGACAGTAGCACAGGTGCAACCTTTAAAACAAAACGCGTCAATATTCTTGACCAAAACCTTGACGCAATGGTGTATCCATTATTCTTTCCACCTGCAGAAATGGGTTGGCACACAGAAATGAGCCAATGAGGACCTGATGGTGAAAACACAAACATGAGAGTGTTCATGTTACAACACTACAGCTACCTGCTTTAAGACAGAGATGCATTTAATCCAATATTGAATGGCGGTAAGTTAACTCAGCAGTTTTGTGTGGATGCATATGTCAAAGTTGAAGGAAACAGGCTTAACTACATTAGAATGTTAGCACCACGCCAGATCCCTGCTCTGACAGGCAGGGTCCCCGGCGTGTCACTTCACTCACCCACGCTGCGGTCGGTGCTTCCCTTCCCCATGCTCTGCCTGCTTCCAGCCAGGCCTCCAGCCATGTCCTTAGGGCATGCGCGCACGCGCTCCCGCCCTCTTAAAGGGCCAGCCCATGCACTAAATATTTCCTTCCCAGCCAATGGCTGTGGGGCATTATGTATATATATTGCTTCCTCCCCACTGAAAAGGTGCCTGAGCAACCTTCCTGTTCTGCAGTCTAAGTTGTTAAGGTCGTGTATCAGTCCTTGCTGCACTCTGGTGCAAATTCTGCTTGCTGCACTCTGGTGCAGATCCCGCCTGCTGCACTCTGGTGCAAATCCTGCCTGCTGCACTCTGGTGCAAATCCTGCCTGCTGCATTCTTGATGCAAATCCTGCCTGCTGCACTTCGCTACAAACCCAGCCTGCTGCACCATCCAGTCTGTCCTACAGGGTCCAGCTGCTGCGCGGCCGTTGGTCTGTCCTGGAGTGGCACCTGGCATTCATCGGGATCCCAGTCTAACCTCACCATCAGAGGCTCTAGTGAACAGTCCGATGCTCGTTTAGTCACTCCCCTCCAGGCTCTCCATGGTCCGTGACACAGTGGTTCCACAAACCACGTCCGTGACAGTTTGCTCAGGCCATGGACCCCGCTGGACCCCGGATTCCGCCTTATCAGACCATGTACCAAGACCTCTGCCGACAGAAAGGCATGCAGGAAAAGGTGACGATGCATTTGCAGTCCCTGACTACCAAATTGGAGGCCTTAAACATCTCTCCAGAGTCCCCTCATGTTCAAGCAGCCGTGTCTTCTCCAGAAACTTCTCAGACTGTTTTCTTAGTTTGAGGTTCAGGGCCCCCACTCGCAGCTCCACCACGAGTTGACGGCAATCTGAATCTCTGCCGCGGGTTCATCAATCAGTGCCGGCTACATTCTGAACTTCTTCCTCACCACTTCCCGTCGGACCATACAAGGGTAACATTCCTTATGTCGCACCTTGGAGGCGAGGTCCAGGCGTGATTGAACCCATTATGGGAGAGAGAGGACTCGATCATCTCCAATTTGTCGGTATTCTTGGAGACTTTTCGCAAAGTATTCGATGAACCCGGGCGAACCACCTCTTCAGCTTCTGCTCTTCTCCGTTTACGTCAGTCGAATTCATCTGTGGGACAATATGCGGTACGCTTCCGCACGCTGGCGTCCGAACTCGGATGGAATAACGAAGCTATGGTGGCAACATTCTGGGAGGGGCTTTCTGGAAACATTAACCAACTACCGACAACCTGATCTCCCTCGCCATCTGTATAGACCTTTGGTTCCGAGAGTGTGCCCTGAGGTGGTACGTGAAAAAGGATCGCGGCGCCTGGCTCCGTCCTTTCAAAGGCTGCTTGTTCCTCTACCCTCCCTTGTCGATGCCTCACTTGAACCCATGCAGGTTGACTGTTTTGCCCTTGCTAGTTAGCGCTAGAGGGATCGCTGCACTAAAGGCCAGTGCCTGTATTGTGGAGACATGGGCCACTTCATTCGCGCCTGTCTGATGAAGCCGGAAAACTCCAGCGTCTAGGGTCGGTAGGAGAGGCCTCCCTAGACAGAAGAGACACCTCTCTTCCCCTGACCCTTACTGTAGCTGTGACAACCGATGAATCCCAGTTTATTGAGACAGCGTATTTGGATTCCGGGGCAGCAGGAAATTTTATCCTCCAGGCTGTAGTGGATCGCTTCCAAATCCCAGTTCATCCACTCCAAAACCCTCTGGCTATAACATCTGTCGATGGGAGAACTCTTCAGAAGACAGTTCATCTGGCTACTGAGCCGCTTGAGGTCCGTATTGGGATGCTTCATACTGAGAAGATAGTCTTCTATGTTCTTTCCCACATGTCTTACGCCTTTCCCTTAGGTCTACCATGGCTACGACAGCACGAACCTGTGTTGGACTGGAGGACTGGAGAGGTGCTCCGCTGGGGACATTCCTGTCATGAGAATTGTCTGGCTCCAGTACGTCCGGGTAAAGCCCCGATCGCTGGCCGATTTGCGGTCTGCCTATTGGTCCTTTGCCGATGTATTAGACAAAAAGGAAGCAGAGACTTTGCCACCTCACAGGGCGTATGACTGTCCTATCGACTTGCTTCCCGGATCTACACCCCCTAGAGGCCGAATTTACCCTATGTCCCCAGCTGAGACTCAAGCTATGTCGGACTACATTTAGGAGAATTTGGCCAGGGGGTTCATTCAGAAGTCCTCCTCTTCTGCTGGGGTTGGGTTTTTCTTCGTTAAAAAGGAAGACGAGTCACTCCAACCCTGTATAGACTATCGGGGCCTCAACCAAATCACGGTGAAAAATAAATACCCTATCCCATTGATCCCTGAGTTGTTTGACCGATTAAGGGGTGCCAGGATCTTCACCAAATTAGATTTAAGAGGCGCCTACAATCTAATCCGAATTCGCCGGGGAGACGAGTGGAAGACGGCCTTCAACACCAGGGATGGACATTATGAATACCGAGTGATGCCCTTCGGTCTCAGTAATGCATCGGCAGTTTTTCAAGAGTTTGTCAATGATATCTTCCGGGACCTACTTTATTCCTGCGTTGTTGTGTATCTGGATGATATTTTGGTATTCTCCCCGGATCTGGCCTCCCACAGACGAGCAGTTGGGCAAGTTCTTCAGCGTCTTAGGGAGAATCGATTTTACGCCAAAAATGAGAAATGTGTGAACAATCCGCCCTTCCCTTTTTGGATTACATTATGTCAGATATCGGACTCAGGATGGATCCTTAGAAAGTCTCTTCCATCCTTAAATGGCCGCTGCCCGTTGGAGTCAAAAGCAATACAGAGATTCCTTGGCTTTGCTAACTATTATCGACAGTTCATTCCTCACTTCTCCACTCTGACCGCTCCTATCTCTGCCATGACCCGAAAAGGAGCCATTCCAAAGAACTGGTCCTCTGAGGCTGAGGAAGCCTTGCGTTCTCTTAAACGGTCCTTCTCCACCGCTCCTGTTCTGCATCGTCCGGGTTTGAACAAACAGTTCTTCCTAAAGGTGGATGCATCCTCATTAGGGGCTGGAGCTGTGCTCACTCAGAAATCTCCCTCGAGTCTCCGAGTGTCCTGCGATTTCTTCTCTAACTACTCCATCGGTGACTCGATGACCGGCAGTTACTTACCATTAAGATGGCTTTGGAAGAGTGGCGATACCTGCTGGAAGGCACAGTCTATCCAGTGGTCATCTACACGGACCATAAGAACCTGGTGTACTTTTTATTACATTTCAGGTCCGGTGACAAGAATGTCAGAGCTGATGCCCTCTCTCTCGCTTATTTCTGTCTGGGGACCAAGAGGAGGATCCTCAATTTATAATCAAACGGTCCAAGATGGTTTCTGTCGCTCCAGTCAGCCTGTTGCAAATTCCCCCAGGAAAAACCCTTGTGGCTGAATCCAAGAAGGAGCTAGTTTTGTCATGGGGCCACTCGTCCAAGGTGGCTGGTCACGCGGGACAAAGGAAGACGCTATAATTGATTTCTCGCCACTACTGGTGGCCATCCATGAGGAGGGAGATCTATGCTTACGTGGCTGCCTGTCCGATTTGTGCCCGCAATAAAGTTCCCAGACGACTTCATACCTGCTCTCTCCTGCTGTTACCAGTGTCATCTGGTCCATGACAGCACATAGCAATGGACTTCATTACAGATTTGCCAGTATCCGAGGGTTGCACCGTCATTTGGGTAGTCGTGGATCGCTTCTCCAAAATGGCGCATTTTACCCCATTGTCTGGTCTTCCATCTGCTCCTGAACTGGCTGATCGCTTCATCAAACATATTTTCCACCTGCACGGATTTCCTCGTCACACTGTGCTGATCGAAGTTCGCAGTTCACTTCCAGATTCTGGTGAGCTCTCTGTAAACATCTGGATATCGTCTTGGACTTCTCCTCGGTGTAATGCACACGCCCGGGCTGAGCGGCGTGTGCGTGTGATTCCACTGGACCGTGCCGGAGAGTGAATGCCTGGAGGGGCGTAACTAGGTATTCACCCGATCCGACCAGGGTCGCACGACGGCATACGACGCCAGTGCACCAAGGAGGAACCGAGCAGAGGGACCAGGTGCTACTCCAGGACAGACCCCGGACAGGCTGTTGACCCACACAGGGGAATACAGGAACAGACTGGTTAGGCTGGCACACAGACTGGTGGGAATAGGCAGGCACGACTGGTATGCAGGCAGGCGGGTATGCAGGCAGGGGGGTACAGGCAAGCACGGCTAGAGTGCAGACAGGAAGGCACTAGCAGGTGGGAACACAGGTGGGATAGGACCCAGTACACACTGGGACTCTGGAACAGAACCACAGATGTGGCGGACAAACACAGCAGAGTGAGGCCGCCCAGAGAGGTGAGCGAGAGCAGGGCAGGACGAGACCGCCCGGAGCGGAGAGCAAGAGCAGGGCAGGATGAGACCGCCTGGAGCAGTGAGCAAGAGCAGGGCAGGACGAGACCGCCTGGATCGGTGAGCAAGAGCAGAGCAGGACGAGGCCGCCTGGAGCGGTGAGCAAGAGCAGAGCAGGACGAGACCGCCTGGAGCGGTGAGCAAGAGCAGAGCAGGACGAGACCGCCTGGAGCGGTGAGCAAAGGGTCAGAGCTGAGCGAGACGCCGGAGCAGTGAGCAAGGAGTCAGAGCAGGACGAGGCCGCCTGGAGCAGTGAGCAAGAGTAGAGCAAGACTGCCGGAGCAGTGAGCAAAAGGATAAGAGCGGAGCGAGACTGCCGGAGCAGTGAGCAAAAGGGTCAGAGCGGAGCAAGGCTGCCGGAGCAGTGAGCAAAAGGGTCAGAGCGGAGCAAGGCTGCCGGAGCAGTGAGCAAGGAGTCAGAGCAGGACGGACAGGGCTCTGTTCACACGGAACAGACAGGAAGGGAAAGGCAGAGACAGATACCCACAGGGTACTTGCAGTGAAGTAGCGAGTGGACCACAAACTCACAAACGGGAGTACAGAGACAACAAGCAGGAGTTAGGTACGAGTTCAGACTCTGCAGAAAAAGGAAAGGAACGGACATAGAGAAAAAACAGGTAAAAGATAGGAGAGAGTTCAGACTGGAACTGAGTGTACGGAGGAGACCGACACTGCAGCGGGATACAGGAGCGGGTCTGGGAATACGGCCCCCAGAGAGGCGGGACGAACAGGCAAGGAGCGTGTTCAGACAGGACAGACAAGATACAGGAGCGGGTCTAGGTAATCGACCCCTAGAAGGCGGGAGGAACAGGCTAGGAGCGTGTTCAGACAGGACAGACAAGATACAGGAGCGGGTCTAGGTAATCGGCCCCTAGAAGGCGGGAGGAACAGGCTAGGAGCGTGTTCAGACAGGCCTGGAAATACAGCCTCCAGGATAGGCAGACAAGAGAACACAGAACGGGACCTGGCACCTTCAGAGTGAAAGCACACACTGAATGAAACACAATGCTCAGGCAGGAATTGATTGGGGCAGCTGGGTTAAATACCAGGTGACAGACAGCAATAGGCTGAGGACGCACAAGGGGTGTGACCCACAGCAGGTACAAAAAGCAGGAAGTGATCGGGCGCCGCCCTTAAGCAGCAGAAACAGACACAAACAGACAGCATGGAGGGAAGCCAGAGAGACATTCTGGACTGGAGATCAAGTGCGCGCTCTTGCACAGTGGGAGATGGACCACTATGCAAGGACGCCACCAGGTATGTTACAGTACCCCCCCTTACGCCCCCTCTTCTTCAGGCCTGCCAGAATCTTCCGCAGGGAATTCGAGGGCCAATCCTTCACTTCAAGGAGATCACTTCCACTGTCCACAGGAAAAACTGGTCTCATCTGGTTAGCTAGGATGCTACCTCCTATCCAGCCATCCTCAGCAACAGACGAAACGGGTGGAGTACCAGGAACAGCACACAAGGAAGTCTCTCTCCACATATTTTCAGGTGGCACCCCAGAGGGTACAGGAGACAACTGGAAGTCCTCCACTGGGTTGGAGGGGAGCAGAGACTTGGGGGTAATCTCTGCTTTGAGGTACATCTTGTCAAATTCACAGGAAGAAATAGACGGGTTATCAGGTACAGGGTGAGAAAAAGTCACTGTCTCTTTGTTATCTGGTGGTACCCCGGAGGAGTCAGGAAACAACTGGAGGTCCTCTGCCGGGTCAGAAGAGTGTAGAGGCTCGGGGAAAACATCTGCTTCAGAGTACACTAGGTCGGACTCACTGGACGAAGCAGGCGAGGTATCGGGTACCGAGTATTGGAAAGTCTCTGTCCATTCACCACCAGGTGGCACCCCGAAGGGTTCTGGAGACAACTGGAGGTCCTCCGCCTGGTCAGAGGGGTGTAGAGACTCATGGGTAACCTCTGCTTCAGAGTACACTAGGTCGGACTCACTGGACGAAGCAAGCGAGGTATCAGATCCAGGATATAGGAAAGTCTCTGTCCATTCACCACCAGGTGGCACCCCGAAGGGTTTTGGAGACAACTGGAGGTCCTCCGCCTGGTCGGGGGGGTGTAGAGACTCGGAAGTAACCTCTGCTTCGGAGTACACTAGGTGGGACTCACTGGACGAAGCGAGCAAGGTATCAGGTACAGAGTATAGGAGCGTCTCTGTCCTTTCGCTACCAGGTAGCACCCCGAAGGGCTCAGGAGACAACTGGAGGTCCTCCGCCAGGTCGGAGGGGTGAAGAGACTCATGGGTAACCTCTGCTTCAGAGAACACTAGGTCGGACTCACTGGATGAAGCAGCCGAGGTATCAGGTACCGAGTATAGGAAAGTCTCTGTCCATTCGCTACCAGGTAGCACCCCGAAGGGTTCAGGAGACAACTGGAGATCCTCCGCCTGATCGGAGGGGTGTAGAGACTCAGGGGTAACCTCTGCTTCGGAGAACACTAGGTCGGACTCACTGGACGAAGCGGGCGAGGTATCAGGTGCAGGGTATAGGGAAGTCTCTCTCCAATTGTCCTCAAGTGGTATCCCGGGGGATTCAGGAGGCAACAGGGGGTCCTCCGGTGTGAATTCTGGGTGGGCAGCAGTCTCTTCGGGCAGGAGAACTGGTGCACTACCCACGCACATTACCCGTTGGGGCTTCTCCGGGATACAGGGAGATGAAGCTTCAGTAGGGACTTCAAGGTTGGGGTCAGGAGGTCTCAGGGAGGACAGACCCTGGCGTGACGGCTTGCCTCTACGTCTAGCACGTCTGGACTGCCTCTTGAGGTTGGGAAAAATATTCCGGAGAGTGTAGTCACCCTGTGAGGATTCTGGGTGGGCAGTAGTCTCATTGGGCTGGAGGACTATTGCGCTACCCACACACATTACCCATCGGGGCTGCTCCGGGATACTGGGAAGTGAAGCTTCAGCAGGAGCCTCCGGGTTAGGATCATCGAAGACCATTAGAAAGGCCACCAAGAAGGCCATTATGTCTAGGACGATAGGATCCTGTGCGTCCCATAGGGGAATGATCCAATTCAAGGCATCACCCGCTAGGTAAGACATCATGAATCCCACCTTAACCCGATCTGTGGGAAAACATAGAGGGTAGAACTTGAAGTGTAGCATGCATTGCTCCACAAATGCACGACTCTGTCTTGGATCCCCATAGTAACGTGGCGGATCCGCAGGAACGAGAGCTGATAGATCCATCTGGACGGGTGCATAATTCGCCTGGAACTCAGCTAAGGAAAAAAAAAAAATTATTTATTTATTTTTAATGCACGTATTCGCTGGAAAACATCTCAGAGAGCGAAGGCCGTGGGGCTCAACGGGAACCATGGCCTGAGCATGCTGTAATGCACACGCCCGGGCTGAGCGGCGTGTGCGTGTGATTCCACTGGACCGTGCCGGAGAGTGAATGCCTGGAGGGGCGTAACTAGGTATTCACCCGATCCGACCAGGGTCGCACGACGGCATACGACGCCAGTGCACCAAGGAGGAACCGAGCAGAGGGACCAGGTGCTACTCCAGGACAGACCCCGGACACGGCTGTTGACCCACACAGGGGAATACAGGAACAGACTGGTTAGGCTGGCACACAGACTGGTGGGAATAGGCAGGCACGACTGGTATGCAGGCAGGCGGGTATGCAGGCAGGGGGGTACAGGCAAGCACAGCTAGAGTGCAGACAGGAAGGCACTAGCAGGTGGGAACACAGGCGGGATAGGACCCAGTACACACTGGGACTCTGGAACAGAACCACAGATGTGGCGGACAAACACAGCAGAGTGAGGCCGCCCAGAGAGGTGAGCGAGAGCAGGGCAGGACGAAACCGCCCGGAGCGGAGAGCAAGAGCAGGGCAGGACGAGACCGCCTGGAGCGGTGAGCAAGAGCAGGGCAGGACGAGACCGCCTGGATCGGTGAGCAAGAGCAGAGCAGGACGAGGCCGCCCGGAGCGGTGAGCAAGAGCAGAGCAGGACGAGACCGCCTGGAGCGGTGAGCAAGAGCAGAGCAGGACGAGACCGCCTGGAGCGGTGAGCAAAGGGTCAGAGCTGAGCGAGACTGCCGGAGCAGTGAGCAAGGAGTCAGAGCAGGACGAGGCCGCCTAGAGCAGTGAGCAAGAGTAGAGCAAGACTGCCGGAGCAGTGAGCAAAAGGATAAGAGCGGAGCGAGACTGCCGGAGCAGTGAGCAAAAGGGTCAGAGCGGAGCAAGGCTGCCGGAGCAGTGAGCAAAAGGGTCAGAGCGGAGCAAGGCTGCCGGAGCAGTGAGCAAGGAGTCAGAGCAGGACGGACAGGGCTCTGTTCACACGGAACAGACAGGAAGGGAAAGGCAGAGCCAGATACCCACAGGGTACTTGCAGTGAAGTAGCGAGTGGACCACAAACTCACAAACGGGAGTACAGAGACAACAAGCAGGAGTTAGGTACGAGTTCAGACTCTGCAGAAAAAGGAAAGGAACGGACATAGAGAAAAAACAGGTAAAAGATAGGAGAGAGTTCAGACTGGAACTGAGTGTACGGAGGAGACCGACACTGCAGCGGGATACAGGAGCGGGTCTGGGAATACGGCCCCCAGAGAGGCGGGACGAACAGGCAAGGAGCGTGTTCAGACAGGACAGACAAGATACAGGAGCGGGTCTAGGTAATCGACCCCTAGAAGGCGGGAGGAACAGGCTAGGAGCGTGTTCAGACAGGACAGACAAGATACAGGAGCGGGTCTAGGTAATCGGCCCCTAGAAGGCGGGAGGAACAGGCTAGGAGCATGTTCAGACAGGCCTGGAAATACAGCCTCCAGGATAGGCAGACAAGAGAACACAGAACGGGACCTGGCACCTTCAGAGTGAAAGCACACACTGAATGAAACACAATGCTCAGGCAGGAATTGATTGGGGCAGCTGGGTTAAATACCAGGTGACAGACAGCAATAGGCTGAGGACGCACAAGGGGTGTGACCCACAGCAGGTACAAAAAGCAGGAAGTGATCGGGCGCTGCCCTTAAGCAGCAGAAACAGACACAAACAGACAGCATGGAGGGAAGCCAGAGAGACATTCTGGACTGGAGATCAAGTGCGCGCTCTTGCACAGTGGGAGATGGGCCACTATGCAAGGACGCCGCCAGGTATGTTACACTCGGCCTATCACCCCCAGTCCAATGGGTAAGTGGAGCGTGTCAACCAGGTCCTGGGCAACTACCTGCGACACTTCGTCAATGCCCACCACAATGATTGGGTGAAAATACTTCCCTGGGCTGAGTTCTCGTACAACAATTATGTTGGTGAAGCCTCGGGAGAGTCTCCTTTTTACATTGTGTTCGGTCGGCAACCCGAGGATTCCCTCCCGGGGACGGTTCTTTCTGATGTTCCTGCGGCACATGTCCTCTCCAAGGATTTTGTAAAGTTGTGGGAAGACACCAAAGCCACTCTAGAAGCATCCTCCAGCCTTATTAAGAGACAAGCATACAAAAGGCGCCTGGACCCTCCGTGCTTTCGCCCTGGCGACAAGGTATGGCTCTCGTCCAGGTACGTCCGGCTGAAGGTTCCCTCTTAAAAGTTGGGTCCTCATTTTATCGGGCCTTTCGAAGTGCTGAAGCGGATCAACGAGGTCTCCTATAAACTGAAGTTGCCTCCTTCATTACGGATTCCAAATTCTTTCCATGTATCTCTGCTGAAGCCGATCATCCTGAGCCACTTCTTCAAGGATCCCAGTACCACGCCCGTGCCAACCGCCTTGGATGATGTTTTTGAGGTGGAGAACATCTTGGCCATGAAGAAGGTGAAAGGCAAGACCTTCTTCCTTGTCGACTGGAAGGGATTTGGTCCCGAAGAGAGATCCTGGGAGCCTAAGGAGAACATTCACGGTCCGATTCTCCTTCGGAACTTCCTTGATGGCCTGAAGAGGAAGGGGCATAAAGGGGGGGTACTGTTAGCACCACGCCGGATCCCTGCTCTGACAAGCAGGGTCCCCGACATGTCACTTCACTCACCCGCGCTGCGGTTGGTGCTTCCCTTTCCCATGCTCTGCCTGCTTCCAGCATGGCTTCCAGCTGGTCCTCCAGTCATGTCCATAGGGCATGCGCGTGCTCCTGCCCTCTTAAAGGGGCGAGCACTTGCTATTTCCTCCCCAGCCAATGGCTGTGGAGCATTATGTATATATTGCTTCCTCCCCATTGGGGAGGTGCCTGAGCAACCTTCCTGTTCTGCAATCTAAGTTGTTATGGTTGCATACCAGTCCTTGCTGCACTCTGGTGCAAATCCTGCTTGATGCACACTGGTGTAGATCCTGCCTGCTGCACTCTGGTGCAAATCCTGCCTGCTGGACTCTGGTGCAAATCCTGCCTGCTGCACTCTGGTGCAAATCCTGCCTGCTGCACTCTGGTGCAAATCCTGCCTGCTGCACTCTGGTGCAAATCCTGCCTGCTGCACTCTGATGCAAATCCTGCCTGCTGCACTCTGATGCAAACCCTGCCTGCTGCACTGTAATGCAAACCCTGCCTGCTGCACTTCACTAGAAACCCAGCCCGCAACACTCCGGTGTAAGCCCAGCCTGCTGCACCATCCAGTCTGTCCTACTGGGTCCAGCTGCTGTGCGGCCGTTGGGCTGTCCTGGAGTGGCATCTGGCGTTCATCGGGAGCCCTGTCTAATCTCACCATCAGAGGCTCTAGTGAACAGTCCGGTGCTCGCTTAGTCACAACCCTCCAGGCTCTCCACGGTCTATGGCACAGTGGTTCCACATGTCCGTGACATAGAAGAAATCAGAAAAAAATTATAGTTGAAAAATATAATGGTCTAATGGACTACATTCACTCTCGAGCAGAGGAAGAGGAAACTACTCTGGGTAAAATGATAATTCTGCCATCGACCTTTGAGAAACATGCAACATGATAACAGCGTTATCAAGATGCAATGGCAATGGTCACAAAATACAGCAAGCCAAATTTATTTGTGACAATGACTTGAGATCCAAAATGGAAAGAAATTCCCGAAAACCTTGAACACCGGTAAAAAGTTGAACATAGGCCAGATTTAGTTGTGCGAGTATTTCGCCTAAAACTTACAAACTTGCTGCATGACATAATCGAAAAAAGATTATTTGGTGGTGTATTGGCATACATACACATCATTGAGTTTCAAAAACGTGGTCTGCCACACGCTCATATATTGTTGATACTTGAATCTGATTCGAAAATAAGAACCGAAAAAAATATTGATGCAATTGTTTCTGCTGAAAATCCTGACAAGGAAACATACCCGAGATTGCACGACATTGTTACTAAAAATATGATTCATGGTTCATGTGGTGAATATAATCCAAAAAACCCATGTACGGACAATGGAAATTGCATTAAGAGATTTTCCAAGGATTTCACTGATGTTACAATTGGTGATGTGGACGGGTATCCAAAATATAAAAGAGAAATTCCTAAAATTGAAATTAATGGAAAACTCATTGATAATTCATGGGTTGTTCCATATAATCTATATTTACTTTTAAAGTATAACTGCCACATTAATGCTGAAGTGTGTGCCTCCATTCAAAGCATGAACTACCTTTACAAATACATCTACAAAGGCCACGACTGTGCCAACGTAGAAATCAAAGACAACACTTTTGACTATGATGAGCCAAGCAATGACTTAGATTCAAGATATGTAAGCCCTCCGGAGGCATGCCAAAGATTATTCGAATTCGAAATGCATGGCCATTCACATAGCATCAGCAGATTGGCAGTACATCTGCCTGATGAACATGCCTTTGATGCCGAGGATATGGATGAACTTGAAGAAAGAGCTGCACGCAGGACCACAACACTTCTTGCATGGTTTCAGTTAATTGCTCGAGATGGCGAAGCAAAAAATTACTTTTATAGAGAGATACCTGAACATTATGTTTACAAAGACGGTTCCTGGAAGCAGAGACAAAGAGGTGGCCATAAAGTTATCAGCCGCATGTTCTCAGTTAGTATAAAAGAGCAAGAACGCTACTTTTTATGTTTGATGCTGTTGCATGTAAAGGGTGCAACCAGCTTTGAAGATTTGAAAACTGTAAATGGGATTACCTATGATACATTTAGAGATGCTGCCAGAGAACGCGACTTGCTACTCGATGATTCTATCTGAGCTGCTACTTTAAAAGATGCTGCCGTAATGAATATGCCAAGACAACTCAGAGACCTTTTGCGTATATATATGCATCTTTGGTTCTCCATCAGATCAGTGGAAATTTTGGGATAATTTTAAAGTTCATCTGACGGAAGATTATTGCCACCGCATACATACGAGAGATTAAGAATATCGTTGCGAACAATATGCAATGAAAGATGTGCAAGACATTCTTATTATTCACGGAACGAGTTACAAGGATTTTTTTCTTCCTATTCCTTCCGCACAGAGTTATGAACCCGCTGAAGTAATTGATGAAGATTTTGAAATGCAAACAGCACTTGAGTTGAGCTCGACCCTAAATGAGGAGCAAAAATTTGAGTATGACACAATAGTTAACGCTATTAATGACAGTGACAACCGAGTAAAATGCTATTTTATTGACTGACCAGGAGGCAGTGGAAAAATGTAGCTCTATAGTAACTTGATTCATTATGTAACAGGAATGGGTGGAATTGTTCTACCATCAGCTTCAACTGGAATTCCTGCCAATCTTTTAGTTGGCGGTCGAACATGCCATTCCTTATTTAAACTACCAGTTCCATTAAATCAAACTTCTGTATCATGAATTACAGTTGATACAGACAGAGGAAGAATCTTAATAAGGGCAAACTTGATAATAGTAGATGAATGTTCGATGGTTTCTAATCATGGTTTATAAATCGATAGTTTAAAGATTTGATACAAAGAACAACTCCATTTGGTGGAAAAGTAGTGATCCTTGGAGTTGATTTCATGCAATGCTTGCCTATTATTCTGACGCGCCCCCTGGGACATATTCCTTTTTGAGGGGAATACCCGGCACCGGATCAGATGGGGGGGGGGTTGTAGTCTCCGAGCGGCTGTGACCCGGTCCCGTGCCCAGGGCGTCAAGCTAAGTGTTATGTGGCAGTCCTTACTGATGTTATAAGAGTTCTTTTGTGTCGACTACGCCACCCGTTGTAATGCGGTCACTGTGGCCGCCGCTGCAGCAGGGTCCGCTGAGGCTGATGGTGGATGTGCAGCTTGGTGGGATAACCCCCAACGGGAGGGGTATAGCCTCAGAGGGGACAGGCGCAGAGGATGGGGGTTGTGGTGGTGCGGTGCAGCCGGCAATGAAGACAGACTCGGGTTGTGCAGTTAAGGGAGTTTACTTACTGCTGATGTTTCGGTCACTCCAGCTGTTAGTGACCACCCGAGCCGTGCTGCGTCCACCAGGTCCTGGATCCGGCCAACCCCCAAACAAGTCCGGAGCGTGGCCCTGAGCTCTCCCTCTGTCCTTTCTTCAGCCGTCCCCACCAGTGATCCACCTAGGTCCAGCTCCCTCGGGCCTTCTGTTGGGCAACCCTTGGCCTTAGGTTCCCTGACCCTCCATGTGGTATGCCTTCAGGGTGGATGTAGTGGGTGGCCGTGGCAGATGCTGCCCACAGCCTCCGGTCTCTGGCTAGGGATGTTTTTGCCCCCACCAGCTTGGGTTCCGGTACCCTTGTGCTGACTCCTCACCCGGTGCTCTAATTTGGGTTCTTGGGTCCCTTCAGTCTTCCCCCTCTGGGTCTTTCTCTTTCTTTCTCCTCTCTCTCTCTCCAGGGCTGCTGTTTCCTTCTCTCTCCTCTCCAACTGACTTGTTCTCAGCGTCTGACCCTGATCTAAGTTGGTGCCCTCCTTATATATCCCTCTATGTGTGAGCTCAGGTGACCAGCACCCAATGAGCTCCTATCACTACCCAGACTGCTCCCCCTATCTGCCCCTACACTACATGGGATGTACCACCCCCCTCCCACTCCAGCCAGGAACAGGCTCGGTTGTACCTGCACATTTCTAAGTGGGAGTACCGTCGGCCTGCTCCTCTGAAATGGGATGTATGTAGTGCATGCAGTCTATCTGAGCTCAGTTCCACACTCCTTCCTTACCCGGGAGTGGAATATCACACCTCTGGGTTGAGGTGCAATACCCCTGTAGCAGCCGAATCCTCAGGGTGCTACATTCCCCCCTGGTAAATCACAGCACGTCCTCGGGCTGTAAAGACAAAAACACCAAAACATACAAAATTTTTATATGAACATATAAAACATGTAAAACATTATATATATAAAAACTTTTTCATATCAACATTCTCGTCGTCTCTGGTTTCAGGTTCCTCCTCCGGACACTGTGCAACGTGTGTCCGGGAAAAGTGCGACAGTCTTTCTAGAAAAATGGTTTCTCCTATAAAACCGGTAGGGGGCGCTTTAGGAAGCGCAACTATATACAGGGGAAGTTGAAAGTTGGCCGCTCTCAGTCCTCGGCCAGGTAAAGGGAAAGGGATGGCTGCTCACAGTCCTCAGCCTGGTTTGGGTAGGGGACACACGGGTTAAACTGTTCACTGGTCCCAACGGGGACTAAACTTTAAAGCAGCCACGGTTACTTGGGTACCCCGACAGGTAACTATATACAGTCCTTTGTACTATCTCAGTCATAGTACCT
Organism: Phyllobates terribilis; assembly: GCF_046119375.1. Taxonomy (NCBI): domain Eukaryota; kingdom Metazoa; phylum Chordata; class Amphibia; order Anura; family Dendrobatidae; genus Phyllobates; species Phyllobates terribilis. The sequence continues at coordinate 236,086,798 of NW_027362767.1, read as the reverse complement.
TCTAGCCTTGAACCCGTCCGGGTCTTCTGGCTCCTCCTCCCTACACCGCAACTCCTCCTCTGTCAGGCGATGCACGTGGAGGGCGTAAGGTCCCTTGGCACACTTGTGCCGGGTGAACGTTACCTCGTCACCGACGTAGAGGTCACGGCCTTTGTGACCCTCTGGCAGGTGGGACTCGACGTCCCGTCGGGTAACGAAGACGTCACCCATGGTGTTCCGGTCCTTTATGAAGCCCCACCCATGCTGCGCATTAAACTTTATTACCGTCCCGATGGTACGGGGACGATTTGCTGCATAGGGGTCCCTTCTGGTCCGACTCTTTTGCTCCGCGCTGCGGGTCTGGGCCCATTGCTCTCTGACCCGCCTCTCCTCCCGTTCTCTCTTAAACTCTGCCAGCTGTTGACGGCAACACTCTGTGCGTTCAGCGGCAGCTGCCCGAGTCTCTCCGGTGAACCCCATCAAATCTTCTCCCGTGGGGTCCCACACGAATTGGGCTTCTTCTAGTGGAGGCGAGACCCGAGTCACGGGCTTTGGAGCCGGGATCAGGGGCTCACACAGGGGACCTAACTTCTTTTGTCGCTCCAGTTCCAAGAATTCTTCGGGCCAGATGAAAGGCCGCCCGTCCGGCCACGCTAGCTGGCTGAAGGGGTCCTCTCCCAGATATGGCACCCTTGGTGTTTCGGGTGCGGGCGCGATGGTGGGGGCGCCCAGGTTACCCAGGCCTTGCGGCCAGGCCGGGGGCATCTGGAAGGTAAATGGAACTGTTAACACGGCGGCGCCCTGGGCTACCTGGCCTTGCGACCAGGCCGGAGGCTCCGCGGAGGTAGATGGCTCTGCTGGGGATGCGGCGCCCGGAAACGCTAGGCCCTGCGACCAGGCCGGAGGCTCCTCTTCCTTCGCCACGCTCCGGGTCACGACGCGTGACGTCACAGGGGTCGCTGCGGCGGCTTCCGGTCGGGGCCTAGTCCATAGCGGTGGCATGGCGGCTACGGGCACAGCAGGGGGACTTTCGGGCTCTGCGACGGGGAGCTGGGGCAGGTAAGCGGTGTCACGGCTTGGGGTATAGGCGTCCCCTTTACCTGCCTCCATGCGTTCCGCTCCCTCTTCTGCGCCGTCTCCGGCCTTGGGTCCTCCCGCGTCATCCGCAGAGGCAGTCGGTGTCTTCTTCCAAGGGAGCGGGTTCCGTGGACGGGCTCCAGCTTGCTGGGCCATCTCCCGACCCCACTCCGCCAGGATCTCCCTCTGCACTCGGGCCATCCTTCCCGCGAGGCCCTCCAGGGCACTCCGCGCGCACTCCCGATCTCGGGGAAGCTGCGCCAGGATCTCCGCTAAGCCTAGCGGGGTTGTTGACTCCAGCAGGCTCCTGACCATCGGGTCGGTGCTGCTCTGCTCTCCTCTTTCTTCTTCCAGCAGGCTCCTGGCCAGCGGGCCGGTGCTGCGCTGCTGCCGCTTCATTCCCGGGTCTACTCTTCCTCTCCTCGACTCCGGGTGCTCTCGCTCTGGACACCTTGCCTCCGGGTGCGCTCGTTCTAGACTGCTCCAAGCGACACCCATCTTTTCTCTTTTCTTTCGTCTCCTCCCGCTTCGAGGGCGGTCCCGGGGCAACTCGGTGACTGTCAGCTCCAGGGGCAGTTCTTTCACGCTGACAGACACCTCCAGCATCACAGTCTCTGTTGGTGGGGGCGGTTTCCACTTTTGGCGCCATTTTCTGTCCTGGCCCACGATGGGAGGTGGCCTCCTGCCCTCCTTTGGCACGCCCATAATGGCGTCCGCTGCTCTTCCAAGGCGGGAAATCTGCGGTTTTGGCGGGAATCGCTTCCCAGTGGCGGGAAACTCGGCAGATGGCGGGAACAAGCTGGAAATGGCGGACAATCGGCGGGAAACGACTGGTGATGGAGTCCGATGGCGTGGATCCTCCGGAACTGGCGGGAGACTTCTTTCTGAGGTAAACTTGCACTTTTCTTCAGGCACGCAGTACCCGGGTGTTGCGGGCACGTAATCCTGCCGACTACGCCAAAGTTGACGCGCCCCCTGGGACATATTCCTTTTTGAGGGGAATACCCGGCACCGGATCAGATGGGGGGGGGGTTGTAGTCTCCGAGCGGCTGTGACCCGGTCCCGTGCCCAGGGCGTCAAGCTAAGTGTTATGTGGCAGTCCTTACTGATGTTATAAGAGTTCTTTTGTGTCGACTACGCCACCCGTTGTAATGCGGTCACTGTGGCCGCCGCTGCAGCAGGGTCCGCTGAGGCTGATGGTGGATGTGCAGCTTGGTGGGATAACCCCCAACGGGAGGGGTATAGCCTCAGAGGGGACAGGCGCAGAGGATGGGGGTTGTGGTGGTGCGGTGCAGCCGGCAATGAAGACAGACTCGGGTTGTGCAGTTAAGGGAGTTTACTTACTGCTGATGTTTCGGTCACTCCAGCTGTTAGTGACCACCCGAGCCGTGCTGCGTCCACCAGGTCCTGGATCCGGCCAACCCCCAAACAAGTCCGGAGCGTGGCCCTGAGCTCTCCCTCTGTCCTTTCTTCAGCCGTCCCCACCAGTGATCCACCTAGGTCCAGCTCCCTCGGGCCTTCTGTTGGGCAACTCTTGGCCTTAGGTTCCCTGACCCTCCATGTGGTATGCCTTCAGGGTGGATGTAGTGGGTGGCCGTGGCAGATGCTGCCCACAGCCTCCGGTCTCTGGCTAGGGATGTTTTTGCCCCCACCAGCTTGGGTTCCGGTACCCTTGTGCTGACTCCTCACCCGGTGCTCTAATTTGGGTTCTTGGGTCCCTTCAGTCTTCCCCCTCTGGGTCTTTCTCTTTCTTTCTCCTCTCTCTCTCTCCAGGGCTGCTGTTTCCTTCTCTCTCCTCTCCAACTGACTTGTTCTCAGCGTCTGACCCTGATCTAAGTTGGTGCCCTCCTTATATATCCCTCTATGTGTGAGCTCAGGTGACCAGCACCCAATGAGCTCCTATCACTACCCAGACTGCTCCCCCTATCTGCCCCTACACTACATGGGATGTACCACCCCCCTCCCACTCCAGCCAGGAACAGGCTCGGTTGTACCTGCACATTTCTAAGTGGGAGTACCGTCGGCCTGCTCCTCTGAAATGGGATGTATGTAGTGCATGCAGTCTATCTGAGCTCAGTTCCACACTCCTTCCTTACCCGGGAGTGGAATATCACACCTCTGGGTTGAGGTGCAATACCCCTGTAGCAGCCGAATCCTCAGGGTGCTACAATTCCACGTGCAATGTAAGCTGCAATTGCACAAGGAACAATGAAGTTTTGTGACGTATGGAAGCATTTCCAGCCATTACGATTAATGAATAATATGAGATTTGTAGATCTTACTTATAGTGAATCATTGCTAAAACTTGGTGACAATCTACTTCAAAACAAAAATGGCCTGGAGGAAGATGTGATTGAAATACCATCAGATTTAATATCGACTAAAGATACTGTAACGGAAATATTTGGCACAGCCATCACTGTAGATCTTGCCAAGTCAATGTCCAAAGGGGCAATATTGTGTCCAAAGAATGACGACGTTGATAGATTGAATGATGAGGTGATTAACAGATTAGAAGGTGATTGTTACACCTGCAGTGGGTATGGAAAGTATTCAGACCCCTTTAAATTTTTCACTCTTTGTTTCATTGCAGCCATTTGGTAAATTCTAAAAAGTTCATTTTTTTTCTCATTAAAGCACACTCTGCACCCCATCTTGACTGAAAAAAAACTATTAAAAAAGAAAAACTGAAATATCACATGGTCATAAGTATTCAGACCCTATGCTCAGTATTGAATAGAAGCACCTTTTTGAGCTAGTACAGCTATGAGTCTTCTTGGGAATAATGCAACAAGTTTTTCACACCTGGATTTGGGGATCCTTTGCCATTCTTCCTTGCAGATCCTCTCCAGTTCCGACAGGTTGGATAGTGAACGTTGGTGGACAGGGATTTTGAGGTTTCTCCAGAGATGCTCAATTGGGTTTAGGTCAGGGCTCTGGCTGGGCCAGTCAAGAATGGTCACAGAGTTGTTCTGAAGCCATTCCTTTGTTATTTTAGCTGTGTGCTTAGGGTCATTGTCTTGTTGGAAGGTGAACCTTCGACCAAGTCTGAGGTCCAGAGCACCCTAGAAGAGGTTTTCATCCAGGATATCTCTGTACTTGGCCGCATCCATGTTTCCTTCAATTGCAACCAGTCGTCCTGTCCCTGCAGCTGAAAAACTGGTTTTCTCCATACATACCGCTTAGAATTATCACCAAAATGTTCTATCTTCGTCTCATCAGACCAGAGAATCTTATTTCTCATAGTCTGGGAGTCCTTCATGTGTTTTTGAGCAAACTCTATGCGGGATTTCATATGTCTTGCACTGAGAAGAGGATTCCATCAGGTCACTCTGCCATAAAAGCCTGACTGGTGGAGGGCTGCAGTGATAGTTGACTTTGTGGAACTTTCTCCCATCTCCCTACTGCATCTCTGGAGCTCAGCCACAGTGATCTTGGGGTTCTTCTTTACCTCTCTCACCAAGGCTCTTCTCCCACGATTGCTCAGTTTGGCTGGACGGCCAGGTCTAGGAAGACTTCTGGTGGTCCCAAACTTCTTCCATTTAAAGATTATGGAGGCCACTGTGCTCTTAGGAACCTTGAGTAATGCAGAAATTCTTTTGTAACCTTGGCCAGATCTGTGCCTTGCCACAATTCTGTCTCTGAGCTCCTTGGGCAGTTCCTTTGAGCTCATGATTCTCATTTGGTCTGCCAATCACTGTGAGCTGTGAGGTCTTATATAGACAGTTGTGTGCCTTACCAAATCAAGTCCTATCAGTTTAATTAAACACAGATGGACTCCAATGAAGGAGTAGAACCATCTCAAGGAGGATCACAAGGAAATGGACAGCATGTGACTTAAATATGAGTGTCTGAGCAAAGGGTCTGAATACTTATGACCATGTGATATTTCAGTTTTTCTTTTTTAATACATTTGCAAAAATTTCTACATTTCTGTTCTTTTTCAGTCAAGATGGGGTGAAGAGAGTACTTTAATGAGAAAAAAATGAACTTTTTAGAATTTACCAAATGGCTGCAATGAAACAAAGAGTGAAAAATTTAAAGGGGTCTGAATACTTTCCATACTCACTGTATATGACCGATGACTCTGTTGTTGTAGATGACGACGATGAAAGGAACATTTTCCTATTGAATTTTTAAATAGCTTAACCCCATCAGGCATGCCAAGTCATTGCCTTAGACTTAAGGTGGGCAGCATTATTATGTTGTTGAGAAATTTGAATACAAAAAGAGGACTCTGAAATGGTACACGATTAGTTAATCGAGTTTCATTTTGCTTAGGAATCGAAGGACAGGCCCCAATAAAATGTCCCTTTTTTCCACAAAAAAAACACACGCCCTTCTTTTTGCGAATCTCCAGGGAAATGTACGCTGGAGAAGCATCCCCTAACTGCAGGGGTTCTTCCACCTCCCCCTGTACTGGTTCACCGCCAGACCGCCCTCTCGGCAAAGGAGCATTACCCTGAAAAGAAGGCTCCAGAGAAGGTGGTCTCATCCACCTATCCCAAAGGCATCTAGCCAACGACATGGCAGCCTCCAAGGACTCTGGGGTTTTAAACACTGACAAAGCATCTTTTAACTTTTCAGTAAGGCCCTGACAAAATTGGCTTCTAAGAGCTGGGTCATTCCATTTTATATTTTATATCAGTTGCCCATCGGCGGAATTCGAAGCTGTACTCCACTGACTGATTGCCCTGATGAAGGAAATGCAACTTGGACTCAGCCAAGGAGATTCGGTCAGGGTCATCATAAATGAGGACTAGAGCCCCGAAAAACCTCTCCACAGACTGGAGACATATCGAACCCTGTGGCAAAGAGAAAGCCCAGAATTGAGGATCTCCTTGCAGCAGTGAGATCACAATTCCCACTCGTTGCTCCTCATCTCCGGAGGAGTAAGGACGAAGTTTAAAATACAGTCCCCACTATAAACTAAAGACAACAAAGGAGACAAACAAAGGGGGCAAAACTTAGCTTGAGCAGATACCAGAGAGATAACACCAAATGTCCTCCAAAGGCACAAGAGAAGAAGCTAGCTGACTGCTATTGCTCCAAGCCTTCCCAAGGGAAAATGAGAATATAACACGGGCGACTCCCTGAAGCAGACTGAGTGTTTATAAACACTCAGACTAGGGTCTGTCAATCAGAGCAGGAGGGAGTTGCCTCTGAGTCTAAAAGTCAGAAGGATTAAGAAGGCGTCTGCAATGCCAAATGCAGTGACCTTCTGCAGCCAGATCCAGAGCAACTGTCTGTTACATCTGACACATCAGTGACACCTTCATCATGGATGCATCCAAGGGAAATTTGGAGGTTCATGTAAATAAGATGAACTGTTTGCTTACCAACACCTATGCAGATATACAAACACTAAAAACAAAATACACGGCATTTGAAACTCAGACATCTCATAATGTTCAAATTTTTGGACAAGTTACACAGGATCTACAGAATATTGTGCAAGATTTAAACAATAAGATTGCACTGCAGTCTGAACAGATCCTTCAATTACAAAATCAACATATTGCTCCGGCACCTCACCCACCCACCCTTCCTCTCCCACCTTTCAGGTTTGGTGGAGACTGACAAATTTCGTGGATTCATCAACCAGTGCAGATTGTACTTTGGTGCACACCCTGCTCACTTCCATACTGACACAGATCAAAAGTAGTGTGTATCATTATGCTACTGACACATAAAGCTTTGGCTTGGGCCAGCCCCCTTATTGAAACTCATGATGATCGACTTAATGATTTGGAGGCTTTCCTAGCAGCCATGAGCCAGGTGTTTGATGACCCTAAGCGTTGTGCAACAGCTTCAGCTACACTGGGTAAGCGCTCTGTTGCACAGTACGCCACAGAATTCAGACAGTGGGTGATTGATACCAAATGGAATAATGCTGCAAAATTATCTTTTTTTAAGAACAGACTCTCCAGTGCACTCAAAGATGAACTAGCGCGGGCAGATGCACGCACAAATTTGGATGACTTTATTAACCATCGTATTCAACCGATTATCAGAGACAAGATTGGAAAAGTGGAATTCAAACTGGTCCAGCAACAGTAATCGTTATCCACCTGTTTCAACCACCAGTCCCAGAGACTTTGAGGTAAAGAGTCCTCACATATCTGAAGTTGAATCCATGCAGGTCGACAACCTGTTAAAATGTGAAAGTGCTGAGAGAAAAGAATTGAGACTTCAGGAAAATCAGTGTGTTTATTGTGGCAAGACCGACTGCTTTCTCATCAATTGTCCTTCTCGACTACGTAAAATAGTGGCAGCAGTAGCAGATCTCAACTTTTTCAATGAAGAATCAGTCTTGTCTGAACTAGCACCTCCAGTGAATGCTGTCATCCATTCAATTTCTTCTATTGCACCCAACATTAAAAAAGAAAACATGGACTCCCTCCTCATTGGCCATATGATTGTCCAATTGATCTATTGCCTGGAGCAGCAGTACCCTTTGGAAGCATTTACCCACTGGCAGAGCAGGAATTAAAAACACTCAAGGAATAAATTGGTGAAAATTTAGCTAAACGGTTTATTCGTCCATCTTTATCACCAGCAGATGCGTCTACATTTTTTGTTAAAAAGACGACTCCTTGAGACCCTGCATTGATTACAGAAAATTGAATAAAATTACTGTAAAGAATCATTACCCTCTGCCTTTGATACCTGAATTGCTGGACAGAGTTCATCATGCAAAGTTGTTCACAAAGTAGATCTTCGAGGGGCATAGAACTTGGTTCATGTTAGACCAGGTGATGAATAGAAAACGGCATTCATATGGACACTATCAGTACTTAGTCATGTTGTTTGGACTGTGCAATGCTCCTGCAACGTTTCAGCATTTTGTTAATGACATTTTCACTTGCTTGATCAATTTGTAGTCATTTATCTGGATGATATACTAATCTTTTCTAATTCTGCAGAAGAGCATCAAAATCATGTGAAAACTGTGCTAGAGCGTCTAAGAACCCATCATTTTATATTAAGCTGGAAAAATGTGAGTTCCATCAAACAGAGATCCAGTTCTTGGGCTATATAATCTCTACTCAAAGAATTGCAAATGGACTCTAGCAAGATTCAAGCTATCACTGAGTGGCCAACGCCATAAAACGTGAAAGAAGTCCAAAATGTTGTGAGCTTTTACAATTTTTACAGACGTTTCATTAAGAATTTTTCAGGCAAAATTGCACCAATCACCGAATTAACAAAGAAATTCATATTGTTTGCTTGGTCTCAAGCACAAGATGCTTTTTCTAGCCTGAAGACGAAGTTCACTACTGCTCCTATACTAATTCATCCCAATCCTGAACATGCCTTGATTGTAGAAGTGGATGCTACAGAAGGTGCAGTAGGGGCCATTCTATCAAAAAAGAACAGGAACAAAAGGTTTTCTACATCCTTGTGCTCCAGAAGTTTGCCTGTTTTCAGAGAAGAATTATGATGTGGGGAACAAAGAGCTATTAGCTATCATTGCTGCTTTCAAGAAATGGAGACATCATCTAGAAGGAGCAGCTCAACAAATTGTTGCTCTAACTGACCATCTTAACCTTGAATTTATCAGGTCTGCCAAATGTTTCTCACCCCCCACCGGCCAAGCTTGATGGAGTCTCTTTCTTAATCTATTTAACTTTGTTATCTCTTACAGACCTGGCTCCCATAATGGTAAGGCTGATGCCTGGGTCCAAATTCCTGAGGGTGATCCATAACAAAGACTTGCTGGAAGATATGCGGGAAGCATATGTGACAGACCTAATACTTCTGCATCCACCAGATGATATATCTCTTACATTTCAAAATAAAGTATGGACTCATAATCATTGCATCTATGTTCCAGAAACTGTGAGACTTAAAAGTATTAAAACTAATCCATGACTCCAAGTTAGCAGGACATAAAGGAATTAAAAAAACACAAGAATTTCTGTCTCGTTTCTTTTGGTGGTCCAATTGTCAAAAAGATGTTAAACAATATGTATCATCCTGTAGCATCTATGGCATGTATAAAACCCCTTGCACATCACCAATGGGATTATTACAGCCTCTGAAAATTGCACCTCATCCTTGGGGCTCTATATCTATGGACTTTATTGTGGAACTACCAGTTTCAAAGGGACAGAGTTCAATCCTAGTAGTGGTGGACTGACTCACTAAAGCAGCCCATATTTACCTTCTGCTAAAGAAACTGCTGATCTTGTAATTCAAAATGTGTTTCGTCTTCATGGGGTTCCAGACGAAGTTGCCTCTGATCGTGGAACACAATTTACATAGAGATTCTGGAAGAATTTTTGTGCAGCATTGGACATTGATGTCAGTTTATTTTCAGCGTTCCATCCCCAATCTAATGGTCAGACTGAACGTACAAACCAAACCTTAGAGCAATATCTCAGATGCTACATCTGTCATCTCCAGGATGACTGGGTTGATTTGTTTCCTACGGTAGAATTTTCATACAATTCTCAAAATGCTTTGACCAAACAAACACCATTCTTAGCAAATTCTGGGTACCATCCAAGTATCTTTCCTAATTTTCCAAGAGAAACGCCAATCCCTGCTGTCACCGACAAAATACAGTCCCTGCAACAGAATCTGGAAATACTAAAAGACACTTTAAGAATAGCCCAGGAGAAATATAAGGAAGCAGCAGATAAATCTCCTACGGCCCTGAAGATAACTCCTGAGAACCTGTAGAAAATATCAATGCTCCTCGACTGCTTAAAGTGTTTCACCAAAAATACCCACATAAACCAATCCAAGCAATGTCCAGAGGCCACTGTTGAAGGAAGGGGGGGGAGTAATGTCAGAATTCCTATTGTCCTTCTAAAGTTTGACCACTAGTGGCTGCTATTGTTCACCATAATAATTATGCGGCAATCCCATTCCTTACCACTGGAGGCTGCTGTTGTGTTCTGCAAATGCCCATTACTAAGATGGCAGATTCTGAACCTTGGAATCCATCTTGTTTCCTGTTTGGGCCTACTTAAAGCCACATGGATTTCTCACTCATTGCTTGAGTATTGTGTCTTAGCTTAGTTTCAGTCTCAGCTCCTGAACATTCTTTCCCAGACTGTTCTTATTTATCTACGGATTGTTCCCTACAACTCCTTTGTCATATCCAAGTACATCTAATACTGCTTGCTGTTCTTGCTCGTGCTCCTTCGGCCACTGGTTTCTAGCAGTACTACACCAGTATTTTAACAGTGCCAGGGGCAGCAAAACAACCCCAAAACATATTTGAACCTCCACCATATTTGACTGTAGATACAGTGTCCTTTTCTTTGTAGACCTCATTCCGTTTTCGGTAAACAGTAGAATGATGTGCTTTACCAAAAAGCTCTATCTTGGTCTCATCTATCCACAAGACGCTTTCCCAGAAGGATTTAGGCTTACTCATTTACATTTTGGTAAACTGCAGTCTAGCTTTTTTATGTCTCTGTGTCAGCAATGGGGTGCTCCTGGGTCTCCTGCCATAGAGTTTCATTTCATTCAAATGTCGAGGATAGTTCACGCTGTTACTGACGCACCCTGAGCCTGCAAGACAGCTTCAGTTTCTTTGGAAATTGATTGGGGCTGCTTATCCACTATACAGACTATCCTGCATTGCAACCTTTCATCAATTTTTCTCTGCGTCCTCGTCCAGGAAGATTAGCTACAGTGCTATGGGTTGTAAACGTCTTGATCATGTTGTGCACCATGGACAAAGGAACATCAAGAGCTCTGGAGATGGACATGTAACCTGTTACGCTCACGCCCGGACTGACTGGCGTGAGCGTGATTAGTGATCCCACTGGACCATGAACCGAGGAGTGCCTGGAGGGGCGTAACTAAGTATCAACCCGGTCCGACCAAGGTCGCACGGCAGCTCAGTCGACTCTGTGAACCAGGGAGGAACCGAGCACAGGGACCAGGTGCTACTCCAGGTCAGACCCCGGTCACAGCTGTTGACCCACAAAGGGGAATGCAGGAACAGGCAGGTTAGCTGGTATGCAGACATGTGGGTACCGGCAGGCACGGCTGGTATGACCGCAGGTGGGTGCTAGCAGGCACGGCTGGTATGAAGGCACGTGGGTACTGGCAGGCACAGCTGGTATGCAGACAGGCGGGTGCTGACAGGCACGGCTGGAATGCAGACAGGCAGATACTGGCAGGTATGAACGCAGGCTGGATAGGGACCAGTACAGACTGGGATACAGGAACAGAGCCGCAGGTGCGGTGGACTAGCAGAGCAAAACCGCAGGAGCGGTGAACAAGCAAAGCGGAGCAAAACCGCAGGTGCGGTGAACAAGCAGAGCGGAGCAAAACCGCAAGCGCGGTGAACAAGCAGAGCGGAGCAAAACCGCAGGTGCAGTGAACAAGCAGAGCGAAGCAAAACCGCAGGTGCGGTGAACAAGCAGAGCGGAGCAAAACCGCAGGTGCAGTGAACAAGCAGAGCGGAGCAAAACCGCAGATACGGTGAACAAGCAGAGCGGAGCAAAACCGCAGGTGCGGTGATCAAGCAGAGCGGAGCAGAACCGCCAGTGCGGTGAACAAACAGAGCAGAGCGGAACCGCCGGTGCAGTGAATAAGCAGAGCAGAGCGGAACCGCAGGTGCGGTAAGCAAGCAGAGCGGAACCGCAGGTGCGGTAAACAAACGGAGCAGAGCGGAACCGCCGGAGCGGTGAACAAGCAGAGCGGAGCAGAGCGAAACCGCCGGTGCGGTGGACAAGCAGAGCGGAGAAAAACCGCAGGTGCGGTGGACAAGCAGAGCGGAGCAAAACTGCAGGTGCGGTGGACAAGCAGAGCAGAGCGAAACCGCAGGTGCGGTGAACAAGCAGGACCAGATACACACAAGGTACTTACAATGAAGTAGCGAGTGAACACAAAACTCACAAACAGAAGTTCAGAGACAACGAGTTGGAGTTAGGTGCAGGTTCAGACACTGCAGGAAAAGGGAAGGTTCGGACATAGAAACAGGTAATGGGCTAGGACACAGTTCAGACAGGAACTGAACCAGGAATAAGATACAGAAACGAGCCTGGGAACTCAGCCCCTAGGGTGGTGGAGACAGACTAGAAGTCACAGATACAGGTAACAGGCCTGGGTATACAGCCCCCAGGGGTGGAAACAGACAAGATACAGGACAGGACCTGGCAACTCAGTTGCACAGAACACACTGAATGAAAGTGTTGCTCAGGCCCCTCCTACTGGGTGGAGGGGGTTCAAGTATCCAGTGACTCACAGCAATAGGCTGGGGAAGCATTAGGAGTGCGCACACAGTAACTATAAGAATCAGGGAGTAACCGCGCCGCCGCCCTAAGCAATCAGACAAGAGACACAGCAGGTACTGGAGCAAAGTGTGCAGCCTGGACTGATAGGTAAGATGGCGGTCTTGCATGGTGGGAGGTGGTAAGCCATGACAGCACGCCGCCAGGGATGTTACAGTACCCCCCCTTTACGCCCCCTCTTCTTCAAGCCTGCAAGGATTTTCTGTAGAGAATTTGGAGGCCGATCCTTCTCTTTAAGAAGATTACATCTTCTGTCCACTAGAGGGAATGAAACTGGTCTCACTATCTTGGTGACTAGGATGTTCCTCCCATCAAGCCATCCTCAGCAACAGATGAAGTGAGTGAAGTACCAGGAACAGGACACAGGAAAGTCTCTCTCCATTTGTTAATATCGGGTAGCACCCCAAAGGATTCACGGGACAACTGAAGATCCTCCACCGGGTTCGAGGGGTGCAGAGACTCGGGGGTAACCACCGCCTTGAAGTACACTTTGCCAAGCTTACTGGATGTAGAGGGCGAAGTACCAGGTACAGGGTGCAGAAAAGTCTCTCTCCATTTGTTATCAGGTAGCACCCCGGAGGATTCAGGAGACAACTGGAAGTCCTCTGCCTGGTTGGAGGGGTGCAGAGACTTGGAGGTAGCCACCGCCTTGATGGACTTATTGCCAGATTTATTAGAGATGGAGGATCCTTGCTTAGGGACCAACTTCAGTCTGGTTTCTGAGATGACACGTCTGCGAGGCGGGGCAGTGCCTGAAGCCAGATGATTGGTACAATCGTCGAGACTGTGTGGGGACAATGCCTCCACTTCCCTTCCTTCGGAGACTTCAGCGCACAACGAGTCATCGACTAGCAGATCTGGTGAAGAAGAAGACACCTCTGACTGTCCTGAAGATATGGGAACTGGACACCCCTTGTACCTCAGCAGTTCCCCAGGAAACACCATGCAGGATCTCCAGACCTGAGCGGTCACTAGATCTCTCGGCTCTGGACGACCTGTGGGTAAACCAGACAGCACCTGGAATGTGAACTTCTTCATGTGTAATACTCCAATCTGGAGCTTAATTTGTACAGACATATTTTGACTGTTTCTCAGTAGGGCTTGTCCTTCCGCTGACAATGCCCAAACTGGATTCTGGAGTTGTCGGATGGGAATCAGACACCTACTCTTCAAGGCTTTAAGCCCGAAACTTCCGGTTAATCCGAGGCCTTCACTTGCCATGGAGACAGTCATGGTCATCTGTGGAGAGGAAACACTAACGCCAAGGGCAGCCTCTTCTGGCTGGGGAACTGGTGGGCTACCTACATGCATCACCTATCGAGACTGCTCCAGGATATTGGGAAGGGAAGCTTTAGCAGAAGCTTCAGGGTTAGGGTCATCGAAGACCATTAGAAAGGCCACCGGGAAGGACTGCAGGTCAGAGACGATAGGATCCCATGCTTCCCAAAGGGGGGTGATCCAATTCAAGGCATCACCCACTAGGTAGGACATCAGAAATGCTACTTTAACCCGATCAGTGGGAAAATAGTGAGCATAGAATTTGTAAAGCAGCGTGCATTGCTCCACAAATGCACGGCTTTGTTTTGGATCCCCATAGTACCGTGGTGGATCCGCAGGAATGAGTGCTGATAGTTCCATTTGGGCTGGTGTGTAAAATCACCTGGACTTCAGCTTGAGAAAAAAATTTTCCTTGGTGCACGTATTCGCTGGACAAGGATTCAAATGTCTCCGAGAGCGAAGGGCCATGGGGCTCAACGGGGACCATGGCCTGAGCAAACTGTTACGCTCGTGCCCGGACTGACTGGCGTGAGCGTGATTAGTGATCCCACTGGATCATGAACCGAGAAGTGCCTGGAGGGGGGTAACTAAGTATCAACCCGGTCCGACCAAGGTCGCACGGCGGCTCAGTCGACTCCGTGAACCAGGGAGGAACTGAGCAGAGGGACTAGGTGCTACTCCAGGTCAGACCCCGTTCACAGCTGTTGACCCACACCGGGGAATGCAGGAACAGGCAGGTTAGCTGGTATGCAGACAGGTGGGTACTGGCAGGCACGGCTGGTATGATGGCAGGTGGGTACTAGCAGGCACGGCTGGTATGAAGGCAGGTGGGTACTGGCAGGCACGGCTGGTATGCAGACAGGCGGGTGCTGACAGGCACAGCTGGAATGCAGACAGGCAGATACTGGCAGGTATGAACGCAGGCTGGATAGGGACCAGTACAGGCTGGGATACAGGAACAGAGCCGCAGGTGCGGTGGACTAGCAAAGCAAAACCGCAGGAGCGGTGAACAAGCAAAGCGGAGCAAAACCGCAGGTGCGGTGAACAAGCAGAGCGGAGCAAAACCGCAGGTGCGGTGAACAAGCAGAGCTGAGCAAAACCACAAGTGCGGTGAACAAGCAGAGCGGAGCAAAACCACAGGTGCGGTGAACAAGCAGAGCGGAGCAAAACTGCCGGTGCGGTGAACAAACAGAGCAAAGCGGAACCGCCGATGTGGTGAACAAGCAGAGCAGAGCGGAACCGCAGGTGCGGGAAACAAGCAGAGCAGAGCGGAACCGCAGGTGCGGTGATCGAGCAGAGCGGAGCAGAACTGCCGGTGCGGTGAACAAACAGAGCAAAGCGGAACCGCCTGTGCGGTGAACAAGCAGAGCAGAGCGGAACCGCAGGTGCGGTAAACAAGCAGAGCAGAGCGGAACCGCAGGTGTGGTAAACAAGCAGAGCAGAGCGGAACCGCAGGTGTGGTAAACAAGCGGAGCAGAGCGGAACCGCCGGAGCGGTGAACAAGCAGAGCAGAGCGGAACCGCAGGTGCGGTAACCAAGCAGAGCAGAGCGGAACCGCAGGTGTGGTAAACAAGCAGAGCAGAGCGGAACCGCAGGTGCGGTAAACAAGCAGAGCAGAGCGGAACCGCAGGTGTGGTAAACAAGCGGAGCAGAGCGGAACCGCCAGAGCGGTGAACAAGCAGAGCGGAGCAGAGCGAAACCGTAGGTGCGGTGGACAAGCAGAGCGGAGCAAAACCGCAGGTACGGTGGACAAGCAGAGCAGAGCGAAACCGCCGGTGCGGTGAACAAGCAGGACCAGATACACACAAGGTACTTACAATGAAGTAGCGGGTGAACACAAAACTCACAAACAGAAGTTCAGAGACAACGAGTTGGAGTTAGGTGCAGGTTCAGACACTGCAGGAAAAGGGAAGGTTCGGACATAGAGAGAAACAGGTAACGGGCTAGGACACAGTTCAGACAGGAACTGAACCAGGAATAAGATACAGGAACGAGCCTGGGAACTCAGTCCCCAAGGGTGGCGGAGACAGACTAGAAGTCACAGATACAGGTAACAGGCCTGGGTATACAGCCCCCAGGGGCGGAAACAGACAAGATACAGGACAGGACCTGGCAACTCAGTTGCACAGAACACACTGAAAGTGTTGCTCAGGCCCCTCCTACTGGGTGGAGGGGGTTTAAGTATCCAGTGACTCACAGCAATAGGCTGGGGAAGCATTAGGAGTGCGCACACAGTAACTATAAGAATCAGGGAGTAACCGCGCCGCTGCCCTAAGCAATCAGACAAGAGACACAGCAGGTACTGGAGCAAAGTGTGCAGCCTGGACTGATAGGTAAGATGGCGGTCTTGCATGGTGGGAGGTGGTAAGCCATGCCAGCACGCCACCAGGGATGTTACATAACCTTGAGATTGTTAATATTTTTCAACAATTTTGATTCTCAAGTACTCAGACAGTTCTCTTGTCCTCTTTCTGTTCTCCATGCTTAGTGTGACACACAATGCAAAGATTGAGTCAACTTCTCCCCTTTTTATCTGGTTTCAGGTGTGATTTTCATATTGCCCACACCTGTTACTTACCACAGGCTTTGAATAAGCATCACATGCTTGAAACAAAGTTGTTTACTCACAATTTTGGAAAAGTGCCAACAATTTTGTCTGGCCCATTTTGGAGGTTTTGTGTGAAATGATCTTCAATTTACCTCTTCTTCTCAGTTTTTTTGTGTTGTTCCAATACAAAAAGAAAATAAATGTGTATAACAAAACATGTGCAATTGCATTTTCTGGGAGAAATACTTAATTTTCTGGAACAATTTCAACACTTTTGGCCATGTCTTTGTATATATATATATATATATATATATATATATATATATATATATATATATATACAGTACAGACCAAAAGTTTGGACACACCTTCTCATTTAAAGGTTTTTCTGTATTTTCATGACTTTGGAAATTGTACATTCACACTGAAGGCATCAAAACTATGAATTAACACATGTGGAATTATATACTTAACAAAAAAGTGTGAAACAACTGAAAATATGTCTTATATTCTAGGCTCTTCAAAGTAGCCACCTTTTGCTTTGATGACTGCTTTGCACACGCTTGGCATTCTCTTGATGAGCTTCAAGAGGTAGTCACCGGAAATGGTTTTCACTTCACAGGTGTGCCCTGTCAGGTTTAATAAGTCTGATTTCTTGCCTTATAAATGGGGTTGGGACCATCAGTTGTGTGCAGAAGTCTGGTGGATACACAGCTGATAGTCCTACTGAATAGACTGTTAGCTGCTTTTTTCTTGCCATAATACAAATTCTAAGTAAAGAAAAACGAGTGGCCATCATTACTTTAAGAAATGGAGGTCAGTCAGTGCGAAAAATTGGGCAAACTTTGAAAGGGTCCCCAAGTGCAGTTGCAAAAACCATCAAGCACTACAAAGAAACTGGCTCACATGAGGACCGCCCAAGGAAAGGAAGACCAAGAGTCACTTCTGCTTCTGAGGATAAGTTTATCCGAGTCACCAGCCTCAGAAATCGCAGGTTAACAGCAGCTCAGATTAGAGACCAGGTCAATGCCACACAGAGTTCTAGCAGCAGACACATCTCTACAACAACTGTTAAGAGGAGACTTTGTGCAGCAGGCCTTCATAGTAAAATAGCTGCTAGGAAACCACTGCTAAGGACAGGCAACAAGCAGAAGAGACTTGTTTGGGCTAAAGAACACAAGGAATGGACATTAGACCAGTGGAAATCTGTGCTTTAGTCTGATGAGTCCAAATTTGAGATCTTTAGTTCCAACCACTGTGTCTTTGTGCGACGCAGAAAAGGTGAACGGATGAACTCTACATGCCTGGTTCCCACCAAGAAGCATGGAGGAGGAGGTGTGATGGTGTGGGGGTGCTTTCCTCGTGATACTGTTGGGGATTTACTCAAAATTGAAGGCATACTGAACCAGCATGGCTACCACAGCATCTTGCAGCGGCATGCTATTCCATCCGGTTTGCGTTTAGTTGGACCATCATTTATTTTTCAACAGGACAATTACCCCAAACACCTCCAGACTGTATAAGGGCTATTTGATTAAGAAGGAGAGTGATGGGGTGCTACGTCAGATGACCTGGCCTCCACAGTCACCAGACCTGAACCCAATCGAGATGGTTTGGGGTGAGCTGGACCGCAGAGTGAAGGCAAAAGGGCCAACAAGTGCTAAGCATCTCTGGGAACTCCTTCAAGATTGTTGGAAGACCATTTCCGGTGACTACCTCTTGAAGCTCATCAAGAGAATGCCAAGAGTGTGCAAAGCAGTCATCAAAGCAAAAGGTGGCTACTTTGAAGAACCTAGAATATAAGACATATTTTCAGTTGTTTCACAGACCAAAAGTTTGGACACACCTTCTCATTTAAAGATTTTTCTGTATTTTCATGACTATGAAAATTGTACATTCACACTGAAGGCATCAAAACTATGAATTAACACATGTGGAATTATATACTTAACAAAAAAAGTGTGAAACAACTGAAAATATGTCTTATATTCTAGGTTCTTCAAAGTAGCCACCTTTTGGTTTGATGACTGCTTTTGCACACTCTTGGCATTCTCTTGATGAGCTTCAAGAGGTAGTCACCGGAAATGGTTTTCACTTCACAGGTGTGCCCTGTCAGGTTTAATAAGTGGGATTTCTTGCCTTATAAATAGGGTTGGGACCATCAGTTGTGTTGTGCAGAAGTCAGGTGGATACACAGCTGATAGTCCTACTGAATAGACTGTTAGAATTTATATTATGGCAAGAAAAAAGAAGCTAAGTAAAGAAAAATGAGTGGCCATCATTACTTTAAGAAATGAAGGTCAGTTAGTCCGAAAAATTGGGAAAACTTTGAAAGTGTCCCCAAGCTCAGTTGCCAAAACCATCAAGCGCTACAAAGAAACTGGCTCACATGAAGACCGCCCTAGGAAAGGAAGACCAAGAGTCACCTCTGCTTCTGAGGATAAGTTTATCTTAGTCACCAGCTTCAGAAATCGCAGGTTAACAGCAGCTCAGATTAGAGACCAGGTCAATGCCACACAGAGTTCTAGCAGCAGACACATCTTTTCAACAACTGTTAAGAGGAGACTTTGTGCAGCAGGCCTTCATGGTAAAATAGCTGCTAGGAAACCACTGCTAAGGACAGGCAACAAGCAGAAGAGACTTGTTTGGGCTAAAGAACACAAGGAATGGACATTAGACCAGTGGAAATCTGTGCTTTGGTCTGATGAGTTAAAATTTGAGATCTTTGATTCCAACCACCGTGTCCTTGTGCGACGCAGAAAAGGTGAACGGATGGACTCTACATGCCTGGTTCCCACTGTGAAGCATGGAGGAGGAGATGTGATGGTGTGCGGGTGCTTTGCTGGTGACACTGTTGGGGATTTATTCAAAATTGAAGGCATACTGAACCAGCATGGCTACCACAGCATCTTGCAGCGGCATGCTATTCCATCCGGTTTGCGTTTATTTGGACCATCATTTATTTTTCAACAGGACAATGACCCCAAACACACCTCCAGGCTGTGTAAGGGCTATTTGACCAAGAAGGAGAGTGATGGGGTGGGTGCTACGCCAGATGACCTGGCCTCCACAGTCACCAGACCTGAACCCAATGGAGATGGTTTGGGGTGAGCTGGACCGCAGAGTGAAGGCAAAAGGGCCAACAAGTGCTAAGCATCTCTGGGAACTCCTTCAAGATTGTTGGAAGACCATTTCCGGTGACTACCTCTTGAAGCTCATCAAGAGAATGCCAAGAGTGTGCAAAGCAGTCATCAAAGCAAAAGGTGGCTACTTTGAAGAACCTAAAATATAACACATATTTTCAGTTGTTTCACACTTTTTTGTTAAGCATATAATTCCACATGTGTTAATTCATAGTTCTGAGGCCTTGAGTGTGAATGTACAATTTTCATAGTCATGAAAATACAGAAAAATCTATAAATGAGAAGGTGTGTCCAAACTTTTGGTATGTACTATATATATTTATATATATATATATATATATATATATATATATATATATATATATATATTTATATATATATAGTGGTAGGATGACTTGCTCGGCCGCTTCTGAAAGTAGGCTCAGGAATCGGGTTTTCTCTGCAGGCTTTATTATATGGCGTAAAGCTCTGCAACTCCTGCAAAAATAAACGCTGCCTTACTGGCAAAACAACAAAACAAAAGATAAATGGTAGCACAGTCCATGTGTGTGTGTGCGGTTCACCCACACAGGTTATGTCCAGCCTTCAGCTCCCTCCTGAGCTATGGCTGTCCAGTCTGGAGACCTTGCCTCTCCAAACACAACACAGAGAAAAAAAACAGGACTGAACATTTAAAGTTTGCTCCGCCACACCCTGAGGGGGAGGTATGGGGAATGACTTCCCTTCCTCTACATCATTCCCATAAAACCACACCCTTTAAAGAGAAAACTCAAAGCACATAACATGCTGGCAGAAATTCAGTAGGTCTCAGTTCACACAGAAAAGCATCCTGAGTGACACATACCTCCCCTCGCATATAACACCAGTGACTCTGTCACAATACATTGTGGTAGATCGACCCACTATGCTGCTTAAAGAGGTAGTTATGGAACCACTTTCCGTTTAAATTTCCAACTGGTTTAATAAAACCGTACTGCATAAACTAGGCTAAAATTAGGTAAACCAACAGGGCCCTTCTGACATTACAGGAAAAAGAAAATTTGCTACAAATTCTTATATGAGTTGTGCATTACACATGTCACAAAGGTGAGCACATTTTCTTTTTACCCACTTGGTTGTTGTTGGATAACAGCGCTATTGCGCCCCTATCTCTCTACTTATTTTCAGGAAAAACAAAATAGCATACGGTACAGTCTGTGTGGCTGTGGGGATCCACTCTCTCAAAGGAACAAAAACAAGGTTCAGTTCTCTTGAACAAGCACAGCTCTGGAGCGCTCATCTCCAGACACACCGAATATTGAATGAATCCAAAAGCTCCACATTTACCTTCTGGACCACAGCCTGGGGTGGAGATGTGGTGAACAGCCTCTCACCCACTCTTCAGATTCACAAAAACCCAGCCCTTAATATGGCCGATTAACCCCTCTCAGCACTTAGTATTTATTTATTTTACTCACATATATAGCGCCATTGATTCCACAGCGCTTTACAGACATTATGGGCACGGTCCCCATTGGGGCTCACAATCTAAATTCCCTATCAGTATGTCTTTGGAGTGTGGGAGGAAACCGGAGAACCCGGAGGAAACCCACGCAAATACTGTATGCTAGAGCATTTTTCCAGGTTCATATCACTGAGGCTAACATCCTGAGTGACATTTATCTCCCCTCCAGTATTTTACTACTGACCTTCTCACAATATATATACACTGCTCAAAAAAATAAAGGGAACACTCAATTAACACATCCTAGATCTGAATGAATGAAATATTCTCATTGAATACTTTGTTCTGTACAAAGTTGAATGTGCTGACAACAAAATCACACAAAAATCATCAATGGAAATCAAATTTATTAACCAATGGAGGCCTGGATTTGGAGTCACCCCCAAAATTAAAGTGCAAAAACACATTACAGTTTGATCCAACTTTGATGTAATGTCCTTAAAACAAGTCAAAATAAGGCTCAGTATTGTGTGTGGCCTCCACGTGCCTGTATGACCTCCCTACAACGCCTGGGCATACTCTTGATGAGGTTGCGGATGGTCTCCTGTGGGATCTCCTCCCAGACCTGAACTAAAGCATCCACCAACACCTGGACAGTCTGTGGTGCAACGTGACGTTGGTGGATGGAGCGAGACATGATGTCCCAGATGTGCTCAATCGGATTCAGGTCTGGGGAACGGGCGGGCCAGTCCATAGCTTCAATGCCTTCATCTTGCAGGAACTGCTGACACACTCCAGCCACATGAGGTCTGGCATTGTCCTGCATTAGGAGGAACTCAGGGCCAACCGCACCAGCATATGGTCTCACAAGGGGTCTGAGGATCTCATCTCGGTACCTAATGGCAGTCAGGCTACCTCTGGCGAGCACATGGAGGGCTGTGCGGTCCTCTAAAGAAATGCCACCCCACACCATTACTGACCCACTGCCAAACCGGTCATGCTGAAGAATGTTGCAGGCAGCAGATCGCTCTCCACGGCGTCTCCAGACTCTGTCACGTCTGTCACATGTGCTGTGCAGTGTGAACCTGGTTTCATCTGTGAAGAGCACAGGGCACCAGTGGCAACTTAGCCAATCCTGGTGTTCTGTGGCAAATGGCAAGCGTCCTGCTCAGTGTTGGGCTGTGAGCACAACCCCCATCTGTGGACGTCGGTCCTTCATACCACCCTTCTGGAGTCGGTATCTAACCATTTGTGCAGACACATGCACATTTGTGGCCTGCTGGAGGTCATTTTGCAGGGCTCTGGCAGTGCTCCTCCTATTCCTCCTTGCACAAAGGTGGAGGTAGCGGTCCTGCTGCTGGGTTGTTGCCCTCCTACGGCCCCTTCCACGTCTCCTGGTGTACTGGCCTGTCTCCTGGTAGCACCTCCAGCCTCTGGACACAACGCTGACAGACACAGCAAACCTTCTTGGAAACAGCTAGCATTGATGTGCCATCCTAGATGAGCTGCACTACCTGAGCAACTTCTGTGGCTTGTAGAGTCCGTCTCATGCTACCACGAGTGTGAAAGCACAACCAACATTCAAAAGTGACCAAAACATCAGCCAGAAAGCATTGGTACTGAGATGTGGTCTGTGGTTCCCACCTGCAGAACCACTCCTTTATTGAGTGTGTCTTGATAATTGCCAATAATTTCCATCTATTGTCTATTACATTCAGGGGTAGATTAAGAGTAGCCAGGGCCCCGGGCAGTTTAGAAGGCTTGGGCCCCCCCAGATACCGGATATATCACGTGACATGTCACATGATCCCATTTGATAGATCATGTGATAGGTCATGTTAGTAACACACGCAAATTTTTCTTTTATGTACAGCGCCATACATAACAGAGCAGGGGTGAGAGACCGTGACTGTTCTGGAGGCCGAACCAATAAGCTGAAATTAATTCTGCTCAATATTACCATAGTATCTATAATATACTTACCTTGTAATGTCTTCACATCCTGTTCCATCCAGATGTGTCTGGATCCCAGGATTCCAAGTGGCGGAAGTTTGTCAACGGCCATTTTGGGACACCCAAGTGATGGGTGTCTCAATATGGAAACCGCTGGTGGTACCAGCCTCTTGATCGGTACCACCAGCAGAACACAGTCGCACCACACACACATGCTGTATATACGTGTATACGCCGTACGCACAACACACACACACTGTATACGCCGTACGCACCACACACACACTGTATACGCCGTACACACCACACACACACTGTATATGCCGTACGCACCACATACACACACACACACACTGTATACGCCGTACACACCACACACACACTATATACGCCGTACGCAAAACACACACACACACACTTCATAAGCCGTACGCAACCTCTTGCACGGTACCACCAGCAGAATACCGTCGCGTACACGCCGCCTCCGGGATCAGCTGAATGATTCACTGACTGCCGCCATCTTTGTACAGGAGGAGCATATGCGCAGTTTTAATGTGACCGCCGCTATCTGCCTGACAGCTCAAACGAGAGAACACATGAGGGAAGAAGACAGCACAGGGGTGGAGAGAGAGGACAGACAAGGGGGAGAGCACATGGGGTACACATGTCAAAGAAGAGATCACATGAGAGAAGACAGCAGATTGGGGAGAGAGAAAGTGCACAGGGGGAGAGAGAGGGAGCACAGGAGGGAGACAGCTCAAACGGGACAGCACATGAGGGGAGAACACAGCACAGAAAGGAGAGAGACAGCAGACAAGGGGGATAGCACATGGGGTAGACAGGTCAAAGAAGAGAGCACAGATGGGAGAGGTCAGCACATGGGGGAAAGAGAGAATGGATAGGTGGGTGAGCACATGGGGGGGGAGAGATTCTCAATGCTGCAAAGCCTGCCCCAATAGTGACATTACCGCCCTCCCGATGCCATAGCATCGGGCCTCTATCTAGTAAAAAATAATTATTATTCATAACTGTATAACTTAATATTGAGCAGAATTAAGTATCCTGATATCCCCCTATATACAATATGAGCCCCCACATAGCCCCCTCAATCAACAACCAAAGTGATCAACCTATAGGGCCCTTATACATGTAAGCCCTAACAAAAAAAAACTTGAAAAATTCTCTTTATTTAGTTTAAAAAAACCCAAACATACAGACATAAATACACACACATAGCACAGAAAAACAGTGATATAAAAAAGAGCAGAAATGCGGGGAGTTGGGGACTAGTTTTGCCCTTCACAATTCCCTTCTTGACAGCGGAGGTTGGCACCCTAAGTTTACATGGTATGGCGCCCCCCCCGCTCCTCGTCGACTGCCCCTCTGTAGGCTGACCACTACTCTAACTGACCAGGCATTCTCAATGGGTGATCAGAAAATATCAGATCTTAAATGGCCAGTTAAGTGGCAGTGTAATTGTCACAAAACATCCATATACCTCACAGTCAAGTGAGGTATATAGCCCCTACATACAGTATGAGCCCCCACACAGCCCCGTACATACTGTTTTAGCCTCCACAAAGCTCCCTATGTACAGTATGAGTTCCCACATAGCTACCTAGATTCAGAATGAGTACTCATTTAACTACGTATATACAGTATATGCCCCACATAGCTCCCTGCACAGCCCCAGCATGCATCCCAACACAAGTAACATCACCCCCTTCTCCACACAGGCACTCAGCATGCAGCCCTACATGTGACATTATCCCCTTCACTATGCAGCCCCATGTGAGTAGCATCACTCCCTTCACAACACATCCTGCAGCCCCACGCAGCCACCTTGCATGCAGCCTCACAAGAGTGACATTACCCATTTTCCCTTGCAGCCGTTCAGCATCAACCACCCTTCCCCGCACAGCCCCACATCACTCCCCCTCCACAGCCCCCTTCTCCACAATGCCCCTCATCATCATCATCCCCCCTCCTCACAGCCCCCATCATCATCCCCCATCATTATCATCATCCGCCCTCCTCACAGCTTCCATCATCATCATCATTCCCCCTCCACACAGCCCCCATCATCATCATCATTCCTCCTCACAGCCCCCATCATCATCATCATCATTCCCCCTCCTCACAGCCCCATCATCATTATCATTATTCCCCCTCCTCACAGCCACCATCATCATCATCATTCCCCCTCCTCACAGCCCCCATCATCATCATTCCTCCTCCTCACAGCCCCCATCATCATCATCATTCCCCCTCCTCACAGCCCCATCATCATTCCCCCTCCTCACAGCCCCCATCATCATCATTCCCCCTCCTCACAGCCCCCATCATCATCATTCCCCCTCCTCACAGCCCCCATCATCATCATTCCCCCTCCTCACAGCCCCATTCATCATCATTCCCCCTCCTCACAGTCCCCATCATCATCATTCCCCCTCCTCACAGCCCCCATCATCATCATCATTCCCCCTCCTCACAGCCCCATCATCATTCCCCCTCCTCACAGCCCCCATCATCATCATTCCCCCTCCTCACAGCCCCCATCATCATCATTCCCCCTCCTCACGGCCCCCATCATCATCATTCCCCCTCCTCACAGCCCCCATCATCATCATCATTCCCCCTCCTCACAGCCCCCATCATCATCATTCCCCCTCCTCACAGCCCCCATCATCATCATTCCCCCTCCTCACAGCCCCCATCATCATCATCATTCCCCCTCCTCACAGCCCCATCATCATCATTCCCCCTCCTCACAGCCCCCATCATCATCATCATTCCTACTCCTCACAGCCTCCATCATCATCATTCTCCCTCCTCACAGCCCCATCATCATCATAATCATTCCCCCTCCTCACAGCCCCCATCATCATCATCATCATTCCCCCTCCTCACAGCCCCATCATCATCATCATTCCCCCTTCTCACTGCCCCCATCTTCATCATCTTCATTCCACCCCCTCACAGCCCCCCTCCTCACAGCCCCCATCATCATCATCATTCCCCCTCCTCACAGCCCCCATCATCATTCCCCCTCCTCACAGCCCCCATTATCATCATCATTCCCCCTCCTCACAGCCCCCATCATCATCATTCCCCCTCCTCACAGCCCCATCATCATCATCATTCCCCCTTCTCACAGCCCCCATCATCATCATCATTCCCCCTCCTCACAGCCCCCATCATCATCATTCTCCCTCCTCACAGCCCCCATCATCATCATTCCATCTCCTCACAGCCCCCATCATCATCATCATTCCCCCTCCTCAGAGCCCCCATCATCATCATCATTCCCCCTCCTCACAGCCTCCATCATCATCATCATTCCCCCTCCTCACAGCCCCCATCATCATCATCATTCTCCCTCCTCACAGCCCCCATTATCATCATCATTCCCCCTCCTCACAGCCCCCATCATCATCATCATTCCCCCTCCTCACAGCCCCATCATCATCATCATTCCCCCTCCTCACAGCCCCCGTCATCATCATCATTCCCCCTCCTCACAGCCCCCATCATCATCATTCTCCCTCCTCACAGCTCCCATCATCATCATCATTCCCCCTCCTCAAAGCCCCCATCATCATCATCATCATCATTCCCGTTCCTCACAGCCCCATCATCATCATCATTCCCCCTCCTCACAGACCCCATCATCATTCTCCCTCCTCACAGCATCATCATCATCATCATTCTCCCTCCTCACAGCCCCATCATCATCATCATTCCCCCTCCTCAAAGCCCCCATCATCATCATCATTCCCCCTCCTCACAGCCCCCATCATCATTCCCCCTCCTCACAGCCCCCATCATCATCATTCCCCCTCTTCACAGCCCCCATCATAATCATCATCATTCCCCTCCTCACAGCCCCCATCATCATCATCATTCCCCCTCCTCACAGCCCCATCATCATCATCATTCCCCCTCCTCACAGCCCCATCATCATCATCATTCCCCCTCCTCAAAGCCTGCATCATCATCATTCCTGTTCCCCACAGGACACATCATCATCATTCCACCTCCTCACAGCCCCCATCATCATCATTCTCCCTCCTCACAGCCCTCATCATCATCATCATTCTCCCTACTCACAGCCCCCATCATCATCATCCCCCCTCCTCACAGCCCCCATCATCATCATTCCCCCTCCTCACAGCCCCCATCATCATTCCCCCTCCTCACAGCCCCCATCATCATAATTCCTCCTCCTCACAGCCCCCATTATCATCATTCCCCCTCCTCACAGCCCCCATCATCATCATTCCCCCTCCTCACAGCCCCATCATCATTCCCCCTCCTCACAGCCCCCATCATCATCATCATTCCCCCTCCTCACAGCCCCATCATCATTACCCCTCCTCACAGCCCCCATCATCATCATCATCATTCCCCCTCCTCACAGCCCCCATCATCATCATTCCCCCTCCTCACAGCCCCCATCATCATCATCATTCCCCCTCCTCACAGCCCCATCATCATTCCCCCTCCTCACAGCCCCCATCATCATCATTCCCCCTCCTCACAGCCCCCATCATCATCATTCTCCCTCCTCACAGCCCCATAATCATCATCTTTCCCCCTCCTCACAGCCCCCATCATCATCATCATTCCCCCTCCTCACAGCCCCCATCATCATCATTCCCCCTCCTCACAGCCCCCATCATCATCATTCCCCCTCCTCACAGCCCCCATCATCATCATCATTCCCCCTCCACACAGCCCCATCATCATCATTCCCCCTCCTCACAGCCCCATCATCATCATCATTCCTACTCCTCACAGCCTCCATCATCATCATTCTCCCTCCTCACAGCCCCATCATCATCATCAACATTCCCCCTCCTTACAGCCCCCATCATCATCATCATCATTCCCCCTCCTCACAGCCCCATCATCATCATCATTCCCCTTTCTCACTGCCCCATCTTCATCATCTTCATTCCCCCTCTCACAGCCCCCCTCCTCACAGCCCCCATCATCATCATCATTCCCCCTCCTCATAGCCCCCATCATCATCATTCCCCCTCCTCACAGCCCCCATTATCATCATCATTCCCCCTCTTCACAGCCCCTATCATCATCATCATTCCCTCTCCTCACAGCCCCATCATCATCATTCCCCCTCCTCACAGCCCCCATCATCATCATCATTCCCCCTCCTCACAGCCCCCATCATCATCATTCTCCCTCCTTAAAGCCCCCATCATCATCATTCCCCCTCCTCACAGCCCCCATCATCATCATCATTCCCCCTCCTCACAGCCCCCATCATCATCATCATTTCCCCTAATCACAGCCCCCATCATCATCATCATTCCCCCTCCTCACAGCCCCCATCATCATCATCAGTTCCCCTAATCACAGCCCCCATCATCATCATCATTCCCCCTCCTCACAGCCCCCATCATCATCATCATCATCATTCCCCCTCCTCACAGCCCCCATCATCATCATTCCCCCTCATCACAGCCCCCATCAACATCATTCTCCCTCCTCACAGCTCCCATCATCATCATCATTCCCCCTCCTCAAAGCCCCCATCATCATCATCATTCCCCCTCCTCACAGACCCCATCATCATTCTCCTTCCTCACGGCATCATCATCATCATTCCCCCTCTTCAAAGCCCCCATCATCATCATCATTCCCGTTCCTCACCGCCCCCATCATTCCCCCTCCTCACAGCCCCCATCATCATCATTCTCCCTCCACACAGCCCCCATCATCATCATCATTCTCCCTCCTCACAGCCCCCATCATCATCCCCCCTCCTCACAGCCCCCATCATCATCATGCCCCCTCCTCACAGCCCCCATCTTCATCATTCCCCATCCTCACAGGCCCCATCATCATCATTCCCCCTCCTCACAGCCCCCATTATCATCATCATTCCCCCTCCTCACAGCCCCTATCATCATCATTCCCCCTTCTCACAGCCCCATCATCATTCCCCCTCCTCACAGCCCCATCATCATCATCATTCCCCCTCCTCACAGCCCCCATCATCATCATTCTCCCTCCTCACAGCTCCCATCATCATCATCATTCCCCCTCCTCCAAGCCCCCATCATCATCATCATCATTCCCGTTCCTCACAGCCCCCATCATCATCATCATTCCCCCTCCTCACAGACCCCATCATCATTCTCCCTCCTCACAGCATCATCATCATCATCATTCTCCCTCCTCACAGCCCCCATCATCATCATCATTCCCCCTCCTCAAAGCCCCCATCATCATCATCATTCCCGTTCTCACAGCCCCCATCATCATTCCCCCTCCTCACAGCCCCCATCATCATCATTCCCCCTCCTCACAGCCCCATCATAATCATCATCATTCCCCTCCTCACAGCCCCATCATCATCATCATTCCCCCTCCTCACAGCCCCATCATCATCATCATTCCCCCTCCTCACAGCCCCCACCATCATCATCATTCCCCCTCCTCACAGCCCCATCATCATCATCATTGCCCCTCCTCACAGCCCCCATCATCATTCCTCCTCCTCATAGCCCCCATCATCATCATTCCCCCTCCTCACAGCCCCCATCATCATCATCATTTCCCCTCTTCACAGCCCCCATCATCATTATAATCATTCCCCTCCTCACAGCCCCCATCATCGTCATCATTCCCCCACCTCACAGCCCCCATCATCATCATCATTCCCCCTCCTCAAAGCCCGCATCATCATCATCATTCCCGTTCCTCACAGCCCCCATCATCATCATTCCCCCTCCTCTCAGCCCCCATCATCATCATAATTCCCCCTCCACACAGCCCCCATCATCATCATCATCATTACCCCTCCTCACAGCCCCATCATCATCATTCTCCCTCCTCACAGCTCCCATCATCATCATCATTCCCCCTCCTCACAGCCTCCATCATTATCATCATCATTCCCGTTCCTCACAGCCCCCATCATCATCATCATTCTCCCTCCTCACAGACCCCATCATCATTCTCCCTCCTCACAGCATCATCATCATCATCATTCTCTCTCCTCACAGCCCCCATCATCATCATAATTCCCCCTCCTCAAAGCCCCCATCATCATCATCATTCCCGTTCCTCACAGCCCCCATCATCATCATTCCCCCTCCTCACAGCCCCCATCATAATCATAATCATTCCCCTCCTCACAACCCCCATCATCATCATCATTCCCCCTCCTCACAGCCCCATCATCTTCATCATTCCCCCTCCTCACAGCCCCCATCATCATCATTCCCCCTCCTCACAGCCTCCATCATCATCATCATTCCCCCTCTTCACAGCCCCATCATCTTTATAATCATTCCCCATCCTCACAGCCCCCATCATCGTCATCATTCCACCACCTCACAGCCCCATCATCATCATCATTCCCCCTCCTCAAAGCCCGCATCATCATCATCATTCCCGTTCCTCACAGCCCCCATCATCATCATTCCCCCTCCTCACAGCCCCCATCATCATCATCATTCCCCCTCCACACAGACCCCATCATCATCATCATTACCCCTCCTCACAGCCCCCATCATCATCATTCTCCCTCCTCACAGCTCCCATCATCATCATCATTCCCCCTCCTCACAGCCCCCATCATCATCATCATCATTCCCGTTCCTCACAGCCCCCATCATCATCATCATTCCCCCTCCTCACAGACCCCATCATCATTCTCCCTCCTCACAGCATCATCATCATCATCATTCTCTCTCCTCACAGCCCCCATCATCATCATAATTCCCCCTCCTCAAAGCCCCATCATCATCATTCCCGTTATTCACAGCCCCATCATCATCATTCCCCCTCCTCACAGCCCCCATCATAATCATCATCATTCCCCTCCTCACAACCCCCATCATCATCATCATTCCCCCTCCTCACAGCCCCATCATCTTCATCATTCCCCCTCCTCACAGCCCCATCATCATCATCATTCCCCCTCCTCACAGCCCCCATCATCATCATCATTCCCCCTGTTCACAGCCCCCATCATCATTATAATCATTCCCCCTCCTCACAGCCCCCATCATTGTCATCATTCCCCCACCTCACAGCCCCCATCATCATCATTATTCCCCCTCCTCAAAGCCCGCATCATCATCATCATTCCCGTTCCTCACAGCCCCCATCATCATCATTCCCCCTCCTCACAGCCCCCATCATCATCATCATTCCCCCTCCACACAGCCCCCATCATCAACATCATTACCCCTCATCACAGCCCCCATCATCATCATTCTCCCTCCTCACAGCTCCCATCATCATCATCATTCCCCCTCCTCACAGCCCCCATCATCATCATCATCATTCCCGTTCCTCACAGCCCCCATCATCATCATCATTCCCCCTCCTCACAGACGCCATCATCATTCTCCCTCCTCACAGCATCATCATCATCATCAGTCTCTCTCCTCACAGCCCCCATCATCATCATTCCCGTTCCTCACAGCCCCATCATCATCATCATTCCCCCTCCTCACAGACCCCATCATCATTCTCCCTCCTCACAGCATCATCATCATCATCATTCTCCCTCCTCACAGCCCCATCATCATCATCATTCCCCCTCCTCAAAGCCCCCATCATCATCATCATTCCCCCTCCTCACAGCCCCCATCATCATTCCCCCTCCTCACAGCCCCCATCATCATCATTCCCCCTCTTCACAGCCCCCATCATAATCATCATCATTCCCCTCCTCACAGCCCCCATCATCATCATCATTCCCCCTCCTCACAGCCCCATCATCATCATTCCCCCTCCTCACAGCCCCATCATCATCATCATTCCCCCTCCTCAAAGCCTGCATCATCATCATTCGTGTTCCCCACAGCCCACATCATCATCATTCCACCTCCTCACAGCCCCCATCATCATCATTCTCCCTCCTCACAGCCCTCATCATCATCATCATTCTCCCTCCTCACAGCCCCCATCATCATCATCCCCCCTCCTCACAGCCCCCATCATCATCATTCCCCCTACTCACAGCCCCCATCATCATTCCCCCTCCTCACAGCCCCCATCATCATCATTCCTCCTCCTCACAGCCCCCATTATCATCATCATTCCCCCTCCTCACAGCCCCCATCATCATCATTCCCCCTCCTCACAGCCCCATCATCATTCCCCTTCCTCACAGCCCCCATCATCATCATCATTCCCCCTCCTCACAGCCCCATCATCATTACCCCTCCTCACAGCCCCCATCATCATCATCATCATTCCCCCTCCTCACAGCCCCATCATCATCATTCCCCCTCCTCACAGCCCCCATCATCATCATCATTCCCCCTCCTCACAGCCCCATCATCATTCCCCCTCCTCACAGCCCCCATCATCATCATTCCCCCTCCTCACAGCCCCCATCATCATCATTCTCCCTCCTCACAGCCCCATCATCATCATCTTTCCCCCTCCTCACAGCCCCCATCATCATCATCATTCCCCCTCCTCACAGCCCCCATCATCATCATTCCCCCTCCTCACAGCCCCCATCATCATCATTCCCCCTCCTCACAGCCCCCATCATCATCATCATTCCCCCTCCACACAGCCCCATCATCATCATTCCCCCTCCTCACAGCCCCCATCATCATCATCATTCCTACTCCTCACAGCCTCCATCATCATCATTCTCCCTCCTCACAGCCCCATCATCATCATCACCATCCCCCCTCCTTACAGCCCCCATCATCATCATCATCATTCCCCCTCCTCACAGCCCCATCATCATCATCATTCCCCCTTCTCACTGCCCCATCTTCATCATCTTCATTCCCCCTCTCACAGCCCCCCTCCTCACAGCCCCCATCATCATCATCATTCCCCCTCCTCATAGCCCCCATCATCATCATTCCCCCTCCTCACAGCCCCCATTATCATCATCATTCCCCCTCCTCACAGCCCCTATCATCATCATCATTTCCTCTCCTCACAGCCCCATCATCATCATCATTCCCCCTCCTCACAGCCCCCATCATCATCATCATTCCACCTCCTCACAGCCCCCATCATCATCATTCTCCCTCCTTACAGCCGCCATCATCATCATTCCCCCGCCTCACAGCCCCCATCATCATCATCATTCCCCCTCCTCACAGCCCCCATCATCATCATCATTTCCCCTAATCACAGCCCCCATCATCATCATCATTCCCCCTCCTCACAGCCCCCATCATCATCATCATTTCCCCTAATCACAGCCCCCATAATCATCATCATTCCCCCTCCTCACAGCCCCCATCATCATCATCATCATCATTCCCCCTCCTCACAGCCCCCATCATCATCATCATTCCCCCTCATCACAGCCCCCATCAACATCATTCTCCCTCCTCACAGCTCCCATCATCATCATCATTCCCCCTCCTCAAAGCCCCCATCATCATTATCATCATTCCCGTTCCTCACAGCCCACATCATCATCATCATTCCCCCTCCTCACAGACCCCATCATCATTCTCCTTCCTCACGGCATCATCATCATCATTCTCCCTCCTCACAGCCCCATCATCATCATCATTCCCCCTCCTCAAAGCCCCCATCATCATCATCATTCCCGTTCCTCACCGCCCCCATCATTCCCCCTCCTCACAGCCCCCATCATCATCATTCTCCCTCCACACAGCCCCCATCATCATCATCATTCTCCCTCCTCACAGCCCCCATCATCATCCCCCCTCCTCACAGCCCCCATCATCATCATTCCCCCTCCTCACAGCCCCCATCTTCATCATTCCCCATCCTCACAGGCCCCATCATCATCATTCCCCCTCCTCACAGCCCCCATTATCATCATCATTCCCCCTCCTCACAGCCCCTATCATCATCATTCCCCCTTCTCACAGCCCCATCATCATTCCCCCTCCTCACAGCCCCCATCATCATCATCATTCCCCCTCCTCACAGCCCCCATCATCATCATTCTCCCTCCTCACAGCTCCCATCATCATCATCATTCCCCCTCCTCCAAGCCCCCATCATCATCATCATTCCCGTTCCTCACAGCCCCCATCATCATCATCATTCCCCCTCCTCACAGACCCCATCATCATTCTCCCTCCTCACAGCATCATCATCATCATCATTCTCCCTCCTCACAGCCCCCATCATCATCATCATTCCCCCTCCTCAAAGCTCCCATCATCATTCCCGTTCTCACAGCCCCCATCATCATTCCCCCTCCTCACAGCCCCCATCATCATCATTCCCCCTCCTCACAGCCCCCATCATAATCATCATCATTCCCCTCCTCACAGCACCCATCACCATCATCATTCCCCCTCCTCACAGCCCCATCATCATCATCATTCCCCCTCCTCACAGCCCCCACCATCATCATCATTCCCCCTCCTCACAGCCCCATCATCATCATCATTGCCCCTCCTCACAGCCCCATCATCATTCCTCCTCCTCACAGCCCCCATCATCATCATTCCCCCTCCTCACAGCCCTCATCATCATCATCATTCCCCCTCCTCACAGCCCCCATCATCATCATCATTTCCCCTATTCACAGCCCCCATCATCATTATAATCATTCCCCCTCCTCACAGCCCCATCATCGTCATCATTCCCCCACCTCACAGCCCCCATCATCATCATCATTCCCCCTCCTCAAAGCCCGCATCATCATCATCATTCCCGTTCCTCACAGCCCCCATCATCATCATTCCCCCTCCTCTCAGCCCCCATCATCATCATTCCCCCTCCACACAGCCCCCATCATCATCATCATCATTACCCCTCCTCACAGCCCCCATCATCATCATTCTCCCTCCTCACAGCTCCCATCATCATCATCATTCCCCCTCCTGACAGCCTCCATCATCATCATCATCATTCCCGTTCCTCACAGCCCCATCATCATCATCATTCCCCCTCCTCACAGACCCCATCATCATTCTCCCTCCTCACAGCATCATCATCATCATCATTCTCTCTCCTCACAGCCCCATCATAATCATAATTCCCCCTCCTCAAAGCCCCCATCATCATTCCCGTTCCTCACAGCCCCCATCATCATCATTCCCCCTCCTCACAGCCCCCATCATAATCATCATCATTCCCATCCTCACAACCCCCATCATCATCATCATTCCCCCTCCTCACAGCCCCATCATCTTCATCATTCCCCCTCCTCACAGCCCCCATCATCATCATCATTCCCCCTCCTCACAGCCCCCATCATCATCATCATTCCCCCTCTTCACAGCCCCCATCATCATTATAATCATTCCCCCTCCTCACAGCCCCCATCATCGTCATCATTCCCCCACCTCACAGCCCCATCATCATCATCATTCCCCCTCCTCAAAGCCCGCATCATCATCATCATTCCCGTTCCTCACAGCCCCTATCATCATCATTCCCCCTCCTCACAGCCCCCATCATCATCATCATTCCCCCTCCACACAGCCCCCATCATCATCATCATTACCCCTCCTCACAGCCCCCATCATCATCATTCTCCCTCCTCACAGCTCCCATCATCATCATCATCATTCCCCCTCCTCACAGCCCCCATCATCATCATCATCATTCCCGTTCCTCACAGCCCCCATCATCATCATCATTCCCCCTCCTCACAGACCCCATCATCATTCTCCCTCCTCACAGCATCATCATCATCATCATTCTCTCTCCTCACAGCCCCCATCATCATCATAATTCCCCCTCCTCAAAGCCCCATCATCATCATCATTCCCGTTCCTCACAGCCCCCATCATCATCATTCCCCCTCCTCACAGCCCCCATCATAATCATCATCATTCCCCTCCTCACAACCCCCATCATCATCATCATTCCCCCTCCTCACAGCCCCATCATCTTCATCATTCCCCCTCCTCACAGCCCCATCATCATCATCATTCCACCTCCTCACAGCCCCCATCATCATCATTCCCCCTCTTCACAGCCCCCATCATCATTATAATCATTCCCCCTCCTCACAGCCCCCATCATTGTCATCATTCCCACACCTCACAGCCCCCATCATCATCATTATTCCCCCTCCTCAAAGCCCGCATCATCATCATTCCCGTTCCTCACAGCTCCCATCATCATCATTCCCCCTCCTCACAGCCCCCATCATCATCATCATTCCCCCTCCAAACAGCCCCCATCATCATCATCATTACCCCTCATCACAGCCTCCATCATCATCATTCTCCCTCCTCACAGCTCCCATCATGATCATCATTCCCCCTCCTCACAGCCCCCATCATCATCATCATCATTCCCGTTCCTCACAGCCCCATCATCATCATCATTCCCCCTCCTCACAGACCCCATCATCATTCTCCCTCCTCACAGCATCATCATCATCATCAGTCTCTCTCCTCACAGCCCCCATCATCATCATAATTCCCCCTCCTCAAAGCCCCCATCATCATCATCATTCCCGTTCCTGCCCCCATCATCATCATTCCCCCTCCTCACAGCCCCCATCATAATCATCATCATTCCCCTCATCACAACCCCCATCATCATCATCATTCCCCTTCCTCACAGCCTCATCATCTTCATCATTCCCCCTCCTCACAGCCCCCATCATCATCATCATTCCCCCTCCTCACAGCCCCCATCATCATCATCATTCCCCCTCCTCACAGCCCCCATCATAATTCCTCCTCCTCACAGTCCCCATCATCATCATTCCCCCTTCTCACAGCCCTCATCATCATCATTCCCCCTCCTCACAGCCCGCATCATCATCATAATTCCCCCTCTTCACAGCCCCCATCATCATTATAATCATTCCCCATCCTCACAGCCCCCATCATCATCATTCCCCCTCCTCACAGCCCCCATCATCGTCATCATTCCCCCACCTCACAGCCCCCATCATCATCATCATCATTCCCCCTCTTCGCAGCCCGCATCATCATCATCATTCCCATTCCTCACAGCCCCCATCATCATCATTCCCCCTCCTCACAGCCCCCATCATCATCATCATTCCCCCTCCTCACAGCCCCCATCATCATCATTCTCCCTCCTCATAGCTCCCATCATCATCATCATTCCCCCTCCTCAAAGCCCCCATCATCATCATCATCATTCCCGTTCCTCACAGCCCCCATTATCATCATCATTCCCCCTCCTCACAGACCCCATCATCATTCTCCCTCCTCACAGCATCATCATCATCATCATTCTCCCTCCTCACAGCCCCCATCATCATCATCATTCCACCTCCTCAAAGCCCCCATCATCATCATCATTCCCGTTCCTCACAGCCCCCATCATCATCATTGCCCCTCCTCACAGCCCCCATCATAATCGTCATCATTCCCCTCCGCACAGCCCCCATCATCATCATCATTCCTTCTCACAGCCCCATCATCATGATTCCCCCTCCTCACAGCCCCCATCATCATCATCATTCCCCCTCCTCACAGCCCCCATCATCATCATCATTCCCCCTCCTCACAGCCCCATCATCATTCCTCCTCCTCACAGCCCCCATCATCATCATTCCCCCTCCTCACAACCCTCATCATCATCATCATCATTCCCCCTCCTCACAGCGCCCATCATCATCATTCCCCCTCTTCACAGCCCCCATCATAATTATAATCATTCCCCCTCCTCACAGCCCCCATCATCATCATCATTCCCCCTCCTCACAGCCCCCATCATCATCATCATCATTCCCCCTCCTCAAAGCCCGCATCATCATCATTCCCATTCCTCACAGCCCCCATCATCATCATTCCGCCTCCTCACAGCCCCCATCATCATCATTCTCCCTTCTCACAGCCCCCATCATCATCATCATTCTCCCTCCTCACAGCCCCCATCATCATCCCCCCTCCTCACAGCCCCCATCATCATCATTCCCCCTCCTCACAGCCCCCATCTTCATCATTCCCCTCTTCACAGCCCCCATCATCATCATTCCCCCTCCTCACAGCAACCATTATCATCATCATTCCCCCTCCTCACAGCCCCCATCATCATCATTCCCCCTCCTCACAGCCCCATCATCATTCCCCCTCCTCACAGCCTCCATCATCATCATCATTCCCCCTCCTCACAGCCCCATCATCATTCCCCCTCCTCACAGCCCCCATCATCATCATCATTCCCCCTCCTCACAGCCCCCATCATCATCATTCCCCCTCCTCACAGCCCCCATCATCATCATCATTCACCCTCCTCACAGCCCCATCATCATTCCCCCTCCTCACAGCCCCCATCATCATCATCATCATTCCCCCTCCTCACAGCCCCCATCTTCATCATTCCCCCTCCTCACAGCCCCCATCATCATCATCTCCCTCCTCACAGCCCCATCATCATCTTTCCCCCTCCTCACAGCCCCCATCATCATCATTCCCCCTCCTCACAGCCCCCATCATCATCATTCCCCCTCCTCAAAGCCCCAATCATCATCATTCCCCCTCCTCACAGCAGCCATCATCATCATTCCCCCTCCACACAGCCCCATCATCTTCATTCCCCCTCCTCACAGCCCCCATCATCATCATCATTCCTACTCCTCACAGCCTCCATCATCATCATTCTCCCTCCTCACAGCCCCATCATCATCATCACCATTCCCCCTCCTCACAGCCCCCATCATCATCATCATCGTTCCCCCTCCTCACAGCCCCATCATCATCATCATTCCCCCTTCTCACTGCCCTCATCTTCATCATTCCCGCTCCTCACAGCCCCCATTATCATCATCATTCCCCCTTCTCACAGCCCCCATCATCATCATTCCCCCTCCTCACAGCCCCATCATCATCATCATTCCCCCTCCTCACAGCCCCCATCATCATCATTCCCCCTCCTCACAGCCCCCATCATCATCATTCTCCCTCCTCACAGCCCCCATCATCATCATTCCCCCTCCTCACAGCCCCCATCATCATCATCATTCCCGTTCCTCACAGCCCCATCATCATCATCATTCCCCCTCCTCACAGCCCCCATCATCATCATTCCCCCTCCTCACAGCCCCATCATCATCATCATTCCCCCTCCATCATCATTCTCCTTCCTCACAGCATCATCATCATCATTCTCCCTCCTCACAGCCCCCATCATCATCATCATTCCCCCTCCTCAAAGCCCCCATCATCATCATCATTCCCGTTCCTCACAGCCCCCATCATCATTCCCCCTCCTCACAGCCCCCATCATCATCATCATCATTCCCCCTCCTCACAGCCCCCATCATCGTCATCATTCCCCCACCTCACAGCCCCCATCATCATCATCATCATTCCCCCTCCTCACAGCCCGCATCATCATCATCATTCCTGTACCTCACAGCCACCATCATCATCATTCCCCCTCCTCACAGCCCCCATCATCATCATCATTCTCCCTCCTCACAGCCCCCATCATCATCATTCTCCCTCCTCACAGCTCCCATCATCATCATCATTCCCCCTTCTCACTGCCCTCATCTTCATCATTCCCGCTCCTCACAGCCCCCATTATCATCATCATTCCCCCTCCTCACAGCCCCCATCATCATCATTCCCCCTCCTCACAGCCCCATCATCATCATCATTCCCCCTCCTCACAGCCCCCATCATCATCATTCCCCCTCCTCACAGCCCCCATCATCATCATTCTCCCTCCTTACAGCCCCATAATCATCATTCCCCCTCCTCACAGCCCCCATCATCATCATCATTCCCCCTCCTCACAGCCCCCATCGTCATCATCATTTCCCCTCCTCACAGCCCCCATCATCATCATCATTCTCCCTCCTCACAGCCCCCATCATCATCATCATTCCCCCCCTCACAGCCCCCCTCCTCACAGCCCCCCATCATCATCATAATATCTCTCCTCACAGCCCCCATCATCATCATTCCCGCTCCTCACAGCCTCCATTATCATCATCATTCCCCCTCCTCACAGCCCCCATCATCATCATTCCCCCTCCTCACAGCCCCATCATCATCATCATTCCCCCTCCTCACAGCCCCCATCATCATCATTCCCCCTCCTCACAGCCCCCATCATCATCATTCTCCCTCCTCACAGCCCCCATCATCATCATTACCCCTCCTCATAGCCCCCATCGTCATCATCAGTTCCCCTCCTCACAGCCCCCATCATCATCATCATTCCCCCTCCTCACAGCCACTATCATCATCATCATTCTCCCTCCTCACAGCCCCCATCATCATTCCCCCTCCTCACAGCACCCATCATCATCATCATTCCCCCTCCTCACAGCCCCCATCATCATCATCATTCCCCCTCATCACAGCCCCCATCATCATCATTCTCCCTCCTCACAGCTCCCATCATCATCATCATTCCACCTCCTCAAAACCCCATCATCATCATCATTCCCGTTCCTCACAGCACCCATCATCATCATCATTCCCGCTCCTCACAGACCCCATCATCATTCTCCTTCCTCAAAGCATCATCATCATCATTCTCCCTCCTCACAGCCCCCATCATCATCATCATTCCCCCTCCTCAAAGCCCCCATCATCATCATCATTCCCGTTCCTCACAGCCCCCATCATCATTCCCCCTCCTCACAGCCCCCATCATCATCATCATTCCCCCTCCTCACAGCCCCCATCATCGTCATCATTCCCCCACCTCACAGCCCCCATCATCATCATCATCATTCCCCCTCCTCACATCCCGCATCATCATCATCATTCCCGTACCTCACAGCCACCATCATCATCATTCCCCCTCCTCACAGCCCCCATCATCATCATCATTCTCCCTCCTCACAGCCCCCATCATCATCATTCTCCCTCCTCACAGCTCCCATCATCATCATCATTCCCCCTCCTCAAAGCCCACATTATCATCATCATCATTCCCGTTCCTCACAGCCCCCATCATCATCATCATTCCCCCTCCTTACAGACCCCATCATCATTCTCCCTCCTCACAGCATCATCATCATCATATTCTCCCTCCTCACAGCCCCCATCATCATCATCATTCCCCCTCCTTAAAGCCCCCATCATCATCATCATTCCCATTCCTCACAGCCCCATCATCATCATTCCCCCTCCTCACAGCCCCATCATAATCATCATCATTCCCCTCCTCACAGCCCCCATCATCATCATCATTTTCCCTTCTCACAGCCCCATCATCATCATCATTCCTCCTCCTCACAGCCCCCAACATCATCATCATTCCCCCTCCTCAAAGCCCCCATCATCATCATCATTCCCCCTCCTCACAGCCCCCATCATCATTCCTCCTCCTCACAGCCCCCATCATCATTCCTCCTCCTCACAGCCCCCATCATCATCATTCCCCCTCCTCACAGCCCTCATCATCATCATCATCATTCCCCCTCCTCACAGCCCCCATCATCATCATTGCCCCTCTTCACAGCCCCCATCATCAATATAATCATTCCCCCTCCTCACAGCCCCCATCATCATCATCATTCCCCCTCCTCACAGCCCCCATCATCGTCATCATTCCCCCACCTCACAGCCCCCATCATCATCATCATCATTCCCCCTCCTCAAAGCCCGCATCATCATCATCATTCCCGTTCCTCACAGCCCCCATCATCATCATTCCCCCTCCTCACAGCCCCCATCATCATTCTCCCTCCACACAGTCCCCATCATCATCATCATTCTCCCTCCTCACAGCCCCCATCATCATCCCCCCTCCTCACAGCCCCCATCATCATCATTCCCCCTCCTCACAGCCCCATCTTCATCATTCCCCCTCCTCACAGCCCCAATCATCATCATTCCCCCTCCTCACAGCCCCCATTATCATTATCATTCCCCCTCCTCACAGCCCCTAACATCATCATTCCCCCTCCTCACAGCCCCATCATCATTCCCCCTCCTCACAGCCCACATCATCATCATCATTCCCCCTCCTCACAGCCCCATCATCATTCCCCCTCCTCACAGCCCCTATCATCATCATCATTCCCCCTCCTCACAGCCCCCATCATCATCATTCCCCCTCCTCACAGCCCCCATCATCATCATCATTCCCCCTCCTCACAGCCCCATCATCATTCCCCCTCCTCACAGCCCCCATCATCTTCATCATCATTCCCCCTCCTCACAGCCCCCATCATCATCATTCCCCCTCCTCACAGCCCCAATCATCATCATTCTCCCTCCTCACAGCCCCATCATCATCTTTCCCCCTCCTCACAGCCCCCATCATCATCATTCCCCCATCTCACAGCCCCCATCATCATCATTCCCCCTCCTCACAGCCCCCATCATCATCATTCCCCCTCCTCACAGCCCCCATCATCATCATCATTCCCCCTCCACACAGCCCCATCATCATCATTCCCCCTCCTCACAGCCCCCGTCATCATCATCATTCCTACTCCTCACAGCCTCCATCATCATCATTCTCCCTCCTCACAGCCCCATCATCATCATCACCATTTCCCCTCCTCACAGCCCCCATCATCATCATCATTCCCCCTCCTCACAGCCCCATCATCATCATTCCCCCTTCTCACTGCCCCCATCTTCATCATCTTCATTCCCCCCCTCACAGCCCCCCTCCTCACAGCCCCCATCATCATCATCATTTCCCCTCCTCACAGCCCCCATCATCATCATTCCCGCTCCTCACAGCCCCCATTATCATCATCATTCCCCCTCCTCACAGCCCCCATCATCATCATCATTCCCCCTCCTCACAGCCCCATCATCATTATCATTCCCCCTCCTCACAGCCCCCATCATCATCATTCCCCCTCCTCACAGCCCCCATCATCATCATTCTCCCTCCTCACAGCCCCCATCATCATCATTCCCCCTCCTCACAGCCCCCATCATCATCATCATTCTCCCTCCTCACAGCCCCCATCATCATCATCATTCTCCCTCCTCACAGCCCCCATTATCATCATTGCCCCTCTTCACAGCCCCCATCATCATTATAATCATTCCCCCTCCTCACAGCCCCCATCATCATCATCATTCCCCCTCCTCATAGCCCCCATCATCGTCATCATTCCCCCACCTCACAGCCCCCATCATCATCATCATTTCCCCTCCTCAAAGCCTGCATCATCATCATCATTCCCGTTCCTCACAGCCCCCATCATCATCATTCCCCCTCCTCACAGCCCCCATCATCATCATTCTCCCTCCACACAGCCCCCATCATCATCATCATTCTCCCTCCTCACAGCCCCATCATCATCCCCCCTCCTCACAGCCCCCATCATCATCATTCCCCCTCCTTACAGCCCCCATCATCATCATTCCCCCTCCTCACATCCCCCATTATCATCATCATTCCCCCTCCTCACAGCCCCTATCATCATCATTCCCCCTCCTCACAGCCCCATCATCATTCCCCCTCCTCACAGCCCACATCATCATCATCATTCCCCCTCCTCACAGCCCCATCAGCATTCCCCCTCCTCACAGCCCCCATCATCATCATCATCATTCCCCCTTCTCACAGCCCCCATCATCATCATTCCCCCTCACAGCCCCCATCATCATCATCATACCCCCTCCTCACAGCCCCATCATCATTCCCCCTCCTCACAGCCCCCTCATCATCATCATCATTCCCCCTCCTCATAGCCTCCATCATCATTCCCCCTCATCACAGCCCGATTCATCATCATTCTCCCTCCTCACAGCCCCATCATCATCATCTTTCCCCCTCCTCACAGCCCCCATCATCATCATTCCACCTCCTCACAGCCCCCATCATCATCATTCCCCCTCCTCACAGCCCCCATCATCATCATTCCCCCTCCTCACAGCCCCCATCATCATCATCATTCCCCCTCCACACAGCCCCATCATCATCATTCCCCCTCCTCACAGCCCCCATCATCATCATCATTCCTACTCCTCACAGCCTCCATCATCATAATTCTCCCTCCTCACAGCCCCATCATCATCATCACCATTCCCCCTCCTCAAAACCCCCATCATCATCATCATCATTCCCCCTCCTCACAGCCCCATCATCATCATCATTCCCCCTTCTCACTGCCCCCATCTTCATCATCTTCATTCCCCCCCTCACAGCCCCCCTCCTCACAGCCCCCATCATCATCATCATTCCCCCTCCTCACAGCCCCATCATCATCATTCCCGCTCCTCACAGCCCCCATTATCATCATCATTCCCCCTCCTCACAGCCCCCATCATCATCAACATTCCCCCTCCTCACAGCCCCATCATCATCATCATTCCCCCTCCTCACAGCCCCCATCATCATCATTCCCCCTCCTCACAGGCCCCATCATCATCATTCTCCCTCCTCACAGCCCCCATCATCATCATTCCCCCTCCTCACAGCCCCATCATCATCATCATTCCCCCTCCTCACAGCCCCCATCGTCATCATTTCACCTCCTCACAGCCCCCATCATCATCATCATTCCCCCTCCTCACAGCCCCCATCATCATTCCCCCTCGTCACAGCCCCCATCATCGTCATCATTCCCCCACCTCACAGCCCCCATCATCATCATCATCATTCCCCCTCCTCAAAGCCCGCATCATCATCATTCCCGTTCCTCACAGCCCCCATCATCATCATTCCCCCTCCTCACAGCCCCCATCATCATTCTCCCTCCACACAGCCCCCATCATCATCATCATTCTCCCTCCTCACAGCCCCATCATCATCCCCCCTCCTCACAGCCCCCATCATCATCATTCCCCCTCCTCACAGCCCCCATCTTCATCATTCCCCCTCCTCACAGCCCCCATCATCATCATTTCCCCTCCTCACAGCCCCCATTATCATCATCATTCCCCCTCCTCACAGCCCCTAACATCATCATTCCCCCTCCTCACAGCCCCAACATCATTCCCCCTCCTCACAGCCCACATCATCATCATCATTCCCCCTCCTCACAGCCCCATCATCATTCCCCCTCCTCACAGCCCCCATCATCATCATCATTCCCCCTCCTCACAGCCCCCATCATCATCATTCCCCCTCCTCACAGCCCCCATCATCATCATCATTCCCCCTCCTCACAGCCCCATCATCATTCCCCCTCCTCACAGCCCCCATCATCATCATCATCATTCCCCCTCCTCACAGCCCCATCATCATTCCCCCTTCTCACTGCCCCCATCTTCATCATCTTCATTCCCCCCTCACAGCCCCCCTCCTCACAGCCCCCATCTTCATCATCATTCCCGCTCCTCACAGCCCCCATCATCAT
The DNA here is from genome assembly GCF_046119375.1 of Phyllobates terribilis. Classification (NCBI taxonomy): domain Eukaryota; kingdom Metazoa; phylum Chordata; class Amphibia; order Anura; family Dendrobatidae; genus Phyllobates; species Phyllobates terribilis. The sequence continues at coordinate 236,041,935 of NW_027362767.1, read as the reverse complement.
CATTCCCGCTCCTCACAGCCCCCATTATCATCATCATTCCCCCTCCTCACAGCCCCCATCATCATCATCATTCCCCCTCCTCACAGCCCCATCATCATCATTCCCCCTCCTCACAGCCCCCATCATCATCATTCCCCCTCCTCACAGCCCCCATCATCATCATTCTCCCTCCTCACAGCCCCCATCATCATCATTCCCCCTCCTCACAGCCCCCATCATCATCATCATTCCCCCTCCTCACAGCCCCATCGTCATCATCATTTCCCCTCCTCACAGCCCCCATCATCATCATCATTCCCCCTCCTCACAGCCCCCATCATCATCATTCTCCCTCCTCACAGCCCCCATCATCATCATCATTCTCCCTCCTCACAGCCCCCATCATCATCATCATTCCCCTCCTCACAGCCCCCATCATCATCATTCCCCCTCCTCACAGCCCACATCATCATCATCATTCCCCCTCATCACAGCCCCCATCGTCATCATCATTTCCCCTCCTCACAGCCCCCATCGTCATCATCATTTCCCCTCCTCAAAGCCCCCATCATCATCATCATTCTCCCTCCTCACAGCCCCCATCATCATCATTCTCCCTCCTCACAGCCCCCATCATCATCATCATTCCCCCTCCTCACAGCCCCCATCATCATCATCATTCCCCCTCCTCACAGCCCCCATCTTCATCATCATTCCCCCTCCTCACAGCCCCCATCATCATCATCATTCCCCCTCATCACAGCCCCCATCATCATCATTCTCCCTCCTCACAGCTCCCATCATCATCATCATTCCCCCTCCTCAAAGCCCCCATCATCATCATCATCATTCCCATTCCTCACAGCCCCCATCATCATCATCATTCCCCCTCCTCACAGACCCCATCATCATTCTCCTTCCTCACAGCATCATCATCATCATTCTCCCTCCTCACAGCCCCCATCATCATCATCATTCCCCCTCCTCAAAGCCCCCATCATCATCATCATTCCCGTTCCTCACAGTCCCCATCATCATTCCCCCTCCTCACAGCCCCCATCATCATCATCATTCCCCCTCCTCACAGACCCCATCATCGTCATCATTCCCCCACCTCACAGCCCCCATCATCATCATCATCATTGCCCCGCCTCACAGCCCGCATCATCATCATCATTCCCGTTCCTCACAGCCACCATCATCATCATTCCCCCTCCTCACAGCCCCCTCATCATCATCATTCTCCCTCCTCACATCCCCCATCGTCATCATTCTCCCTCCTCACAGCTCCCATCATCATCATCATTCCCCCTCCTCAAAGCCCCCATCATCATCATCATCATTCCCGTTCCTCACAGCCCCCATCATCATCATCATTCCCCCTCCTCACAGACCCCATCATCATTCTCCCTCCTCACAGCATCATCATCATCATCATTCTCCCTCCTCACAGCCCCCATCATCATCATCATTCCCCCTCCTCAAAGCCCCCATCATCATCATCATTCCCGTTCCTCACAGCCCCCATCATCATCATTCCCCCTCCTCACAGCCCCCATCATAATCATCATCATTCCCCTCCTCACAGCCCCCATCATCATCATCATTCCCCCTTCTCAAAGCCCCCATCATCATCATCATCATTCCCGTTCCTCACAGCCCCCATCATCATCATCATTCCCCCTCCTCACAGACCCCATCATCATTCTCCCTCCTCACAGCATCATCATCATCATCATTCTCCCTCCTCACAGCCCCCATCATCATCATCATTCCCCCTCCTCAAAGCCCCCATCATCATCATCATTCCCGTTCCTCACAGCCCCCATCATCATCATTCCCCCTCCTCACAGCCCCCATCATAATCATCATCATTCCCCTCCTCACAGCCCCCATCATCATCATCATTCCCCCTTCTCACAGCCCCATCATCATCATCATTCCCCCTCCTCACAGCCCCCATCATCATCATCATTCCCCCTCCTCACAGCCCCCATCATCATCATCATTCCCCCTCCTCACAGCCCTCATCATCATCATCATCATTCCCCCTCCTCACAGTCCCCATCATCATCATTGCCCCTCTTCACAGCCCCCATCATCATTGTAATCATTCCCCCTCCTCACAGCCCCCATCATCATCATCATTCCCCCTCCTCATAGCCCCCATCATCGTCATCATTCCCCCACCTCACAGCCCCCATCATCATCATCATCATTTCCCCTCCTCAAAGCCCGCATCATAATCATTCCCGTTCCTCACAGCCCCCATCATCATCATTCCCCCTCCTCACAGCCCCCATCATCATTATTCTCCCTCCACACAGCCCCCATCATCATCATCATTCTCCCTCCTCACAGCCCCCATCATCATCATTCCCCCTCCTCACAGCCCCCATCTTCATCATTCCCTCTCCTCACAGCCCCCATCATCATCATTCCCCCTACTCACATCCCCCATTATCATCATCATTCCCCCTCCTCACAGCCCCTATCATCATCATTTCCCCTCCTCACAGCCCACATCATCATCATCATTCCCCCTCCTCACAGCCCCATCAACATTCCCCCTCCTCACAGGCCCCATCATCATCATCATCATTCCCCCTCCTCACAGCCCCCATCATCATCATTCCCCCTCACAGCCCCCATCATCATCATCATTCCCCCTCCTCACAGCCCCCATCATCATTCCCCCTCCTCACAGCCCCCATCATCATCATCATCATTCCCCCTCCTCACAGCCTCCATCATCATCATTCTCCCTCCTCACAGCCCCAATCATCATCATTCTCCCTCCTCACAGCCCCATCATCATCATCTTTCCCCCTTCTCACAGCCCCCATCATCATCATTCCACCTCCTCACAGCCCCCATCATCATTCCCCCTCCTCACAGCCCCCATCATCATCATTCCCCCTCCTCACAGCCCCCATCATCATCATCATTTACCCTCCACACAGCCCCATCATCATCATTCCCCCTCCTCACAGCCCCCATCATCATCATCATTCCTACTCCTCACAGCCTCCATCATCATAATTCTCCCTCCTCACAGCCCCATCATCATCATCACCATTCCCCCTCCTCACAGCCCCCATCATGATCATCATCATTCCCCCTCCTCACAGTCCCATCATCATCATCATTCCCCCTTCTCACTGCCCCATCTTCATCATCTTCATTCCCCCCCTCACAGCCCCCCTCCTCACAGCCCCCATCATCATCATCATTCCCCCTCCTCACAGCCCCCATCATCATCATTCCCGCTCCTCACAGCCCCCATTATCATCATCATTCCCCCTCCTCACAGCCCCCATCATCAACATTCCCCCTCCTCACAGCCCCATCATCATTCCCCCTCCTCACAGCCCCCATCATCATCATTCCCCCTCCTCACAGCCCCCATCATCATCATTCTCCCTTCTCACAGCCCCCATCATCATCATTCCCCCTCCTCACAGCCCCCATCATCATCATCATTCCCCCTCCTCACAGCCCCCATCGTCATCATCATTTCCCCTCCTCACAGCCCCCATCATCATCATCATTCCCCCTCCTCACAGCCCCCATCATCATCATCATTCCCCCTCCACACAGCCCCCATCATCATCATCATTCTCCCTCCTCACAGCCCCCATCATCATCATCATTCCCCCTCCTCACAGCCCCCATCATCATCATCATTCCCCCTCCTCACAGCCCCCATCATCATCATCATTCCTCCTCATCACAGCCCCCATCGTCATCATCATTTCCCCTCCTCACAGCCCCCATCGTCATCATCATTTCCCCTCCTCACAGCCCCCATCATCATCATCATTCCCCCTCCACACAGCCCCCATCATCATCATCATTCTCCCTCCTCACAGCCCCCATCATCATCATCATTCCCCCTCCTCACAGCCCCCATCATCATCATTCCCCCTCCTCACAGCCCCCATCATCATCATCATTCCCCCTCATCACAGCCCCCATCATCATCATTCTCCCTCCTCACAGCTCCCATCATCATCATCATTCCCCCTCATCAAAGCCCCCATCATCATCATCATCATTCCCGTTCCTCACAGCCCCATCATCATCATCATTCCCCCTCCTCACAGACCCCATCATCATTCTCCTTCCTCACAGCATCATCATCATCATTCTCCCTCCTCACAGGCCCCATCATCATCATCATTCCCGTTCCTCACCTCCCCATCATCATTCCCCCTCCTCACAGCCCCCATCATCATCATTCTCCCTCCTCACAGCCCCCATCATCATCCCCCCTCCTCACAGCCCCCATCATCATTATTCCCCCTCCTCACAGCCCCCATCTTCATCATTCCCCCTCCTCACAGCCCCCATCATCATCATTCCCCCTCCTCACAGCCCCCATTATCATCATCATTCCCCCTCCTCACAGCCCCTATCATCATCATTCCCCCTCCTCACAGCCCCATCATCATTCCCCCTCCTCACAGCCCCCATCATCATCATTCCCCCTCCTCACAGCCCCCATTATCATCATCATTCCCCCTCCTCACAGCCCCCATCATCATCATTCCCCCTCCTCACAGCCCCCATCTTCATCATCATTCCCCCTCCTCACAGCCCCCATCGTCATCATCATTTCCCCTCCTCACAGCCCCCATAATCATCATCATTCCCCCTCCTCACAGCCCCCATCATCATCATCATTCCCCCTCCTCACAGCCCCCATCATCATCATCATTCTCCCTCCTCACAGCCCCCATCATCATCATCATTCCCCCTCCTCACAGCCCCCATCATCATCATCATTCCCCCTCCTCACAGCCCCCATCATCATCATCATTCCCCCTATCACAGCCCCCATCGTCATCATCATTTCCCCTCCTCACAGCCCCCATCGTCATCATCATTTCCCCTCCTCACAGCCCCCATCATCATCATTCCCTCTCCTCACAGCCCCCATCATCATTCTCCCTCCTCACAGCCCCCATCATCATCATCATTCCCCCTCCTCACAGCCCCCATCATCATCATCATTCCCCCTCCTCACAGCCCCCATCATCATCATTCCCCCTCCACACAGCCCCCATCATCATCATCATTCCCCCTCATCACAGCCCCCATCATCATCATTCTCCCTCCTCACAGCTCCCATCATCATCATCATTCCCCCTCCTCAAAGCCCCCATCATCATCATCATCATTCCCATTCCTCACAGCCCTATCATCATCATCATTCCCCCTCCTCACAGACCCCATCATCATTCTCCTTCCTCACAGCATCATCATCATCATTCTCCCTCCTCACAGCCCCCATCATCATTCTCCCTCCTCACAGCCCCCATCATCATCTCCCCTCCTCACAGCCCCCATCATCATCATTCCCCCTCCTCACAGCCCCCATCTTCATCATTCCCCCTCCTCACAGCCCCCATCATCATCATTCCCCCTCCTCACAGCCCCCATCTTCATCATTCCCCCTCCTCACAGCCCCCATCATCATTCTCCCTCCTCACAGCCCCCATCATCATCATCATTCCCCCTCCTCACAGCCCCCATCATCATCATCATTCCCCCTCCTCACAGCCCCCATCATCATCATTCCCCCTCCTCACAGCCCCCATCATCATCATCATTCCCCCTCATCACAGCCCCCATCATCATCATTCTCCCTCCTCACAGCTCCCATCATCATCATCATTCCCCCTCCTCAAAGCCCCCATCTTCATCATCATCATTCCCATTCCTCACAGCCCTATCATCATCATCATTCCCCCTCCTCACAGACCCCATCATCATTCTCCTTCCTCACAGCATCATCATCATTCTCCCTCCTCACAGCCCCCATCATCATCATCATTCTCCCTCCTCACAGCCCCCATCATCATCCCCCCTCCTCACAGCCCCCATCATCATCATTCCCCCTCCTCACAGCCCCCATCTTCATCATTCCCCCTCCTCACAGCCCCCCTCATCATCATTCCCCCTCCTCACAGCCCCCATTATCATCATCATTCCCCCTCCTCACAGCCCCTATCATCATCATTCCCCCTCCTCACAGCCCCATCATCATTCCCCCTCCTCACAGCCTCCATCATCATTCCCCCTCCTCACAGCCCCCATCATCATCATCATTCTCCCTCCTCACAGCCCCCATCATCATCCCCCCTCCTCACAGCCCCCATCATCATCATTCCCCCTCCTCACAGCCCCCATCTTCATCATTCCCCCTCCTCACAGCCCCCATCATCATCATTCCCCCTCCTCACAGCCCCCATTATCATCATCATTCCCCCTCCTCACAGCCCCTATCATCATCATTCCCCCTCCTCACAGCCCCATCATCATTCGCCCTCCTCACAGCCTCCATCATCATCATCATTCCCCCTCCTCACAGCCCCATCATCATTCCCCCTCCTCACAGCCCCCATCATCATCATCATTCCCCCTCCTCACAGCCCCCATCATCATCATTCCCCCTCCTCACAGCCCCATCATCATCATCATTCCCCCTCCTCACAGCCCCATCATCATTCCCCCTCCTCACAGCCCCCATCATCATCATCATTCCCCCTCCTCACAGCCCCCATCATCATCATTCCCCCTCCTCACAGCCCCAATCATCATCATTCTCCCTCCTCACAGCCATATTATCATCATCTTTCCCCCTCCTCACAGCCCCCATCATCATCATTCCCCCTCCTCACAGCCCCCATCATCATCATTCCCCCTCCTCACAGCACCCATCATCATCATTTCCCCTCCTCACAGCCCCCATCATCATCATCATTCCCCCTCCACACAGCCCCATCATCATCATTCCCCCTCCTCACAGCCCCCATCATCATCATCATTCCTACTCCTCACAGCCTCCATCATCACCATTCCCCCTCCTCACAGCCCCATCATCATCATCACCATTCCCCCTCCTCACAGCCCCCATCATCATCATCATCATTCCCCCTCCTCACAGCCCCATCATCATCATTCCCCCTTCTCACTGCCCCCATCTTCATCATCTTCATTCCCCCCTCACAGCCCCCATCATCATCATCATTCCCCCTCCTCACAGCCCCCATCATCATCATTCCCGCTCCTCACAGCCCCCATTATCATCATCATTCCCCCTCCTCACAGCCCCCATCATCATCATCATTCCCCCTCCTCACAGCCCCATCATCATCATCATTCCCCCTCCTCACAGCCCCCATCATCATCATTCCCCCTCCTCACAGCCCCCATCATCATCATTCTCCCTCCTCACAGCCCCCATCATCATCATTCCCCCTCCTCACAGCCCCCATCATCATCATCATTCCCCCTCCTCACAGCCCCCATCGTCATCATCATTTCCCCTCCTCACAGCCCCCATCATCATCATCATTCCCCCTCCTCACAGCCCCCATCATCATCATCATTCTCCCTCCTCACAGCCCCCATCATCATCATCATTCCCCCTCCTCACAGCCCCCATCATCATCATCATTCCCCCTCCTCACAGCCCCCATCATCATCATCATTCCCCCTCATCACAGCCCCCATCATCATCATTCTCCCTCCTCACAGCTCCCATCATCATCATAATTCCCCCTCCTCAAAGCCCCCATCATCATCATCATCATTCCCGTTCCTCACAGCCCCATCATCATCATCATTCCCCCTCCTCACGCCCCCATCATCATCATTCTCCCTCCTCACAGCCCCCATCATCATCATTCTCCCTTCTCACAGCCCCCATCATCATCATTCCCACTCCTCACAGCCCCCATCATCATCATCATTCCCCCTCCTCACAGCCCCCATCGTCATCATCATTTCCCTTCCTCACAGCCCCCATCGTCATCATCATTTCCCCTCCTCACAGTCCCCATCATCATTCCTCCTCCTCACAGCCCCCATCATTATCATTCCCCCTCCTCACAGCCCTAATCATCATCATCATTCCCCCTCCTCACAGCCCCCATCATCATCATCATTCCCCCTCTTCACAGCCCCATCACCATTATAATCATTCCCCCTCCTCACAGCCCCCATCATCATCATCATCTTTCCCCCTCCTCACAGCCCCCATCATCGTCATCATTCCCCCACCTCACAGCCCCCATCATCATCATCATCATTCCCCCTCCTCAATGCCCGCATCATCATTCCCGTTACTCACAGCCCCCATCATCATCATTCCCTCTCCTCACAGCCCCCATCATCATCATTCTCCCTCCTCACAGCCCCCATCATCATCATCATTCTCCCTCCTCACAGCCGCTATCATCATCATCATCCCCTCTCCTCACAGCCCCCATCATCATCATCATCATTCCCCCTCCTCACAGCCCCCATCATAATCATTCCCCCTCCTCACAGCCCCCATCATCATCATCATCCCTCCTCACAGCCCCCATCATCATCATTCCCCCTCCTCACAGCCCCCATTATCATTATCATTTCTCTTCCTCACAGCCCCCATCATCATCCTTCCCCCTCCTCACAGCCCCATCATCATTCCCCCTCCTCACAGCCCCATCATCATCATTCCCCCTCCTCACAGCCCCATCATCATCATAATTCCCCCTCCTCACAGCCCCATCATCATCATAATTCCCCCTCCTCACAGCCCCCATCATCATCATCATTCCCTCTCCTCACAGCCCCCATCATCATCATCATCATCATTCCCCCTCCTCACAGCCCCCATCATAATCATCACCCCCCTCCTCACAGCCCCATCATCATCATCATTCCCCCTCCTCACAGCCCCCATCGTCATCATCATTTCCCCTCCTCACAGCCCCCATCATCATCATCATTCCCCCTCCTCACAGCCCCCATCATCATCATTCTCCCTCCTCACAGCCCCCATCATCATCATCATTCTCCCTCCTCACAGCCCCCATCATCATCATCATTCCCCTCCTCACAGCCCCCATCATCATCATTCCCCCTCCTCACAGCCCCCATCATCATCATTCCCCCTCATCACAGCCCCCATCGTCATCATCATTTCCCCTCCTCACAGCCCACATCGTCATCATCATTTCCCCTCCTCAAAGCCCCCATCATCATCATCATTCCCCCTCCTCACAGCCCCCATCATCATCATTCTCCCTCCTCACAGCCCCCATCATCATCATCATTCCCCCTCCTCACAGCCCCCATCATCATCATCATTCCCCCTCCTCACAGCCCCCATCTTCATCATCATTCCCCCTCCTCACAGCCCCCATCATCATCATCATTCCCCCTCATCACAGCCCCCATCATCATCATTCTCCCTCCTCACAGCTCCCATCATCATCATCATTCCCCCTCCTCAAAGCCCCAATCATCATCATCATCATTCCCATTCCTCACAGCCCCCATCATCATCATCATTCCCCCTCCTCACAGACCCCATCATCATTCTCCTTCCTCACAGCATCATCATCATCATTCTCCCTCCTCACAGCCCCCATCATCATCATCATCATTCCCCCTCCTCAAAGCCCCCATCATCATCATCATTCCCGTTCCTCACAGTCCCCATCATCATTCCCCCTCCTCACAGCCCCCATCATCATCATCATTCCCCCTCCTCACAGACCCCATCATCGTCATCATTCCCCCACCTCACAGCCCCCATCATCATCATCATCATTCCCCCTCCTCACAGCCCCCATCATCGTCATCATTCCCCCACCTCACAGCCCCCATCATCATCATCATCATTCCCCCTCCTCAATGCCTGCATCATCATTCCCGTTCCTCACAGCCCCCATCATCATCATTCCCTCTCCTCACAGCCCCCATCATCATCATTCTCCCTCCTCACAGCCCCCATCATCATCATCATTCTCCCTCCTCACAGCCGCCATCATCATCATCATCCCCTCTCCTCACAGCCCCCATCATCATCATCATCATTCCCCCTCCTCACAGCCCCCATCATCATCATTCCCCCTCCTCACAGCCCCCATCATCATCATCATTCCCCCTCTTCACAGCCCCATCATCATTACAATCATTCCCCCTCCTCACAGCCCCCATCATCATCATCATCATTCCCCCTCCTCACAGCCCCCATCATCGTCATCATTCCCCCACCTCACAGCCCCCATCATCATCATCATCATTCCCCCTCCTCAATGCCCGCATCATCATTCCCGTTCCTCACAGCCCCCATCATCATCATTCCCTCTCCTCACAGCCCCCATCATCATCATTCTCCCTCCTCACAGCCCCCATCATCATCATCATTCTCCCTCCTCACAGCCGCCATCATCATCATCATCCCCTCTCCTCACAGCCCCCATCATCATCATCATCATTCCCCCTCCTCACAGCCCCCATCATAATCATTCCCCCTCCTCACAGCCCCCATCATCATCATCATCCCTCCTCACAGCCCCCATCATCATCATTCCCCCTCCTCACAGCCCCCATTATCATTATCATTTCTCTTCCTCACAGCCCCCATCATCATCCTTCCCCCTCCTCACAGCCCCATCATCATTCCCCCTCCTCACAGCCCCATCATCATCATTCCCCCTCCTCACAGCCCCATCATCATCATAATTCCCCCTCCTCACAGCCCCATCATCATCATAATTCCCCCTCCTCACAGCCCCCATCATCATCATCATTCCCTCTCCTCACAGCCCCCATCATCATCATCATCCCCTCTCCTCACAGCCCCCATCATCATCATCATCATCATTCCCCCTCCTCACAGCCCCCATCATAATCATCACCCTCCTCCTCACAGCCCCATCATCATCATCATTCCCCCTCCTCACAGCCCCCATCGTCATCATCATTTCCCCTCCTCACAGCCCCCATCATCATCATCATTCCCCCTCCTCACAGCCCCCATCATCATCATTCTCCCTCCTCACAGCCCCCATCATCATCATCATTCTCCCTCCTCACAGCCCCCATCATCATCATCATTCCCCTCCTCACAGCCCCCATCATCATCATTCCCCCTCCTCACAGCCCCCATCATCATCATTCCCCCTCATCACAGCCCCCATCGTCATCATCATTTCCCCTCCTCACAGCCCCCATCGTCATCATCATTTCCCCTCCTCAAAGCCCCCATCATCATCATCATTCCCCCTCCTCACAGCCCCCATCATCATCATTCTCCCTTCTCACAGCCCCCATCATCATCATCATTCCCCCTCCTCACAGCCCCCATCATCATCATCATTCCCCCTCCTCACAGCCCCCATCTTCATCATCATTCCCCCTCCTCACAGCCCCCATCATCATCATCATTCCCCCTCATCACAGCCCCCATCATCATCATTCTACCTCCTCACAGCTCCCATCATCATCATCATTCCCCCTCCTCAAAGCCCCCATCATCATCATCATCATTCCCATTCCTCACAGCCCCCATCATCATCATCATTCCCCCACCTCACAGACCCCATCATCATCATCATCATTCCCCCTCCTCAAAGCCCCCATCATCATCATCATTCCCGTTCCTCACAGTCCCCATCATCATTCCCCCTCCTCACAGCCCCCATCATCATCATCATTCCCCCTCCTCACAGACCCCATCATGTCATCATTCCCCCACCTCACAGCCCCCATCATCATCATCATCATTGCCCCGCCTCACAGCCCGCATCATCATCATCATTCCCGTTCCTCACAGCCACCATCATCATCATTCCCCCTCCTCACAGCCCCCTCATCATCATCATTCTCCCTCCTCACGTCCCCCATCGTCATCATTCTCCCTCCTCACAGCTCCCATCATCATCATCATTCCCCCTCCTCAAAGCCCCCATCATCATCATCATCATTCCCGTTCCTCACAGCCCCCATCATCATCATCATTCCCCCTCCTCACAGACCCCATCATCATTCTCCCTCCTCACAGCATCATCATCATCATTATTCTCCCTCCTCACAGCCCCCATCATCATCATCATTCCCCCTCCTCAAAGCCCCCATCATCATCATCATTCCCGTTCCTCACAGCCCCCATCATCATCATTCCCCCTCCTCACAGCCCCCATCATAATCATCATCATTCCCCTCCTCACAGCCCCCATCATCATCATCATTCCCCCTTCTCACAGCCCCATCATCATCATCATTCCCCCTCCTCACAGCCCCCATCATCATCATCATTCCCCCTCCTCACAGCCCCCATCATCATCATCATTCCCCCTCCTCACAGCCCCCATCATCATTCCTCCTCCTCACAGCCACCATCATCCTCATTCCCCCTCCACACAGCCCTCATCATCATCATCATCATTCCCCCTCCTCACAGTCCCCATCATCATCATTGCCCCTCTTCACAGCCCCCATCATCATTGTAATCATTCCCCCTCCTCACAGCCCCCATCATCATCATCATTCCCCCACCTCATAGCCCCCATCATCGTCATCATTCCCCCACCTCACAGCCCCCATCATCATCATCATCATTTCCCCTCCTCAAAGCCCGCATCATCATCATTCCCGTTCCTCACAGCCCCCATCATCATCATTCCCCCTCCTCACAGCCCCCATCATCATCATTCTCCCTCCACACAGCCCCCATCATCATCATCATTCTCCCTCCTCACAGCCCCCATCATCATCCCCCCTCCTCACAGCCCCCATTATCATCATTCCCCCTCCTCACAGCCCCCATCTTCATCATTCCCTCTCCTCACAGCCCCCATCATCATCATTCCCCCTCCTCACATCCCCCATTATCATCATCATTCCCCCTCCTCACAGCCCCTATCATCATCATTCCCCCTCCTCACAGCCCACATCATCATCATCATTCCCCCTCCTCACAGCCCCATCAACATTCCCCCTCCTCACAGGCCCCATCATCATCATCATCAATCCCCCTCCTCACAGCCCCCATCATCATCATTCCCCCTCACAGCCCCCATCATCATCATCATTCCCCCTCCTCACAGCCCCCATCATCATTCCCCCTCCTCACAGCCCCCATCATCATCATCATCATTCCCCCTCCTCACAGCCTCCATCATCATCATTCTCCCTCCTCACAGCCCCAATCATCATCATTCTCCCTCCTCACAGCCCCATCATCATCATCATTCCCCCTCCTCACAGCCCCCATCATCATCATTCCCCCTCCTCACAGCCCCCATCATCATTCACCCTCCTCACAGCCCCCATCATCATCATTCCCCCTCCTCACAGCCCCCATCATCATCATCATTCCCCCTCCTCACAGCCCCCATCATCATCATCATCATTCCTACTCCTCACAGCCTCCATCATCATAATTCTCCCTCCTCACAGCCCCATCATCATCATCACCATTCCCCCTCCTCACAGCCCCCATCATGATCATCATCATTCCCCCTCCTCACAGCCCCATCATCATCATCATTCCCCCTTCTCACTGCCCCCATCTTCATCATCTTCATTCCCCACCTCACAGCCCCCCTCCTCACAGCCCCCATCATCATCATCATTCCCCCTCCTCACAGCCCCCATCATCATCATCATTCCCCCTCCTCACAGCCCCCATCGTCATCATCATTTCCCCTCCTCACAGCCCCCATCATCATCATCATTCCCCCTCCTCACAGCCCCCATCATCATCATCATTCCCCCTCCTCACAGCCCCCATCATCATCATCATTCCCCCTCCTCACAGCCCCCATCATCATCATCATTCCTCCTCCTCACAGCCCCCATCGTCATCATTATTTCCCCTCCTCACAGCCCCCATCATCATCATTCCCCCTCCTCACAGCCCCCATCATCATTCTCCCTCCTCACAGCCCCCATCATCGTCATCATTCCCCCTCCTCACAGCCCCCATCATCATCATCATTCCCCCTCCTCACAGCCCCCATCATCATCATTCCCCCTCCTCACAGCCCCCATCATCATCATCATTCCCCCTCATCACAGCCCCCATCATCATCATTCTCCCTCCTCACAGCTCCCATCATCATCATCATTCCCCCTCCTCAAAGCCCCCATCATCATCATCATCATTCCCATTCCTCACAGCCCTATCATCATCATCATTCCCCCTCCTCACAGACCCCATCATCATTCTCCTTCCTCACAGCATCATCATCATCATTCTCCCTCCTCACAGCCCCCATCATCATCATCATTCTCCCTCCTCACAGCCCCCATCATCATCCCCCCTCCTCACAGCCCCCATCATCATCATTCCCCCTCCTCACAGCCCCCATCTTCATCATTCCCCCTCCTCACAGCCCCCATCATCATCATTCCCCCTCCTCACAGCCCCCATCTTCATCATTCCCCCTCCTCACAACCCACATCATCATTCTCCCTCCTCACAGCCCCCATCATCATCATCATTCCCCCTCCTCACAGCCCCCATCATCATCATCATTCCCCCTCCTCACAGCCCCCATCATCATCATTCCCCCTCCTCACAGCCCCCATCATCATCATCATTCCCCCTCATCACAGCCCCCATCATCATCATTCTCCCTCCTCACAGCTCCCATCATCATCATCATTCCCCCTCCTCAAAGCCCCCATCATCATCATCATCATTCCCATTCCTCACAGCCCTATCATCATCATCATTCCCCCTCCTCACAGACCCCATCATCATTCTCCTTCCTCACAGCATCATCATCATCATTCTCCCTCCTCACAGCCCCCATCATCATCATCATTCTCCCTCCTCACAGCCCCCATCATCATCCCCCCTCCTCACAGCCCCCATCATCATCATTCCCCCTCCTCACAGCCCCCATCTTCATCATTCCCCCTCCTCACAGCCCCCATCATCATCATTCCCCCTCCTCACAGCCCCCATTATCATCATCATTCCCCCTCCTCACAGCCCCTATCATCATCATTCCCCCTCCTCACAGCCCCATCATCATTCCCCCTCCTCACAGCCTCCATCATCATTCCCCCTCCTCACAGCCCCCATCATCATCATCATTCTCCCTCCTCACAGCCCCCATCATCATCCCCCCTCCTCACAGCCCCCATCATCATCATTCCCCCTCCTCACAGCCCCCATCTTCATCATTCCCCCTCCTCACAGCCCCCATCATCATCATTCCCCCTCCTCACAGCCCCCATTATCATCATCATTCCCCCTCCTCACAGCCCCTATCATCATCATTCCCCCTCCTCACAGCCCCATCATCATTCCCCCTCCTCACAGCCTCCATCATCATCATCATTCCCCCTCCTCACAGCCCCATCATCATTCCCCCTCCTCACAGCCCCCATCATCATCATCATTCCCCCTCCTCACAGCCCCCATCATCATCATTCCCCCTCCTCACAGCCCCCATCATCATCATCATTCCCCCTCCTCACAGCCCCATCATCATTCCCCCTCCTCACAGCCCCCATCATCATCATCATTCCCCCTCCTCACAGCCCCCATCATCATTCCCCCTCCTCACAGCCCCAATCATCATCATTCTCCCTCCTCACAGCCCCATTATCATCATCTTTCCCCCTCCTCACAGCCCCCATCATCATCATTCCCCCTCCTCACAGCCCCCATCATCATCATTCCCCCTCCTCACAGCACCCATCATCATCATTCCCCCTCCTCACAGCCCCCATCATCATCATCATTCCCCCTCCACACAGCCCCATCATCATCATTCCCCCTCCTCACAGCCCCCATCATCATCATCATTCCTACTCCTCACAGCCTCCATCATCACCATTCCCCCTCCTCACAGCCCCATCATCATCATCACCATTCCCCCTCCTCACAGCCCCCATCATCATCATCATCATTCCCCCTCCTCACAGCCCCATCATCATCATTCCCCCTTCTCACTGCCCCCATCTTCATCATCTTCATTCCCCCCTCACAGCCCCCATCATCATCATCATTCCCCCTCCTCACAGCCCCCATCATCATCATTCCCGCTCCTCACAGCCCCCATTATCATCATCATTCCCCCTCCTCACAGCCCCCATCATCATCATCATTCCCCCTCCTCACAGCCCCATCATCATCATCATTCCCCCTCCTCACAGCCCCCATCATCATCATTCCCCCTCCTCACAGCCCCCATCATCATCATTCTCCCTCCTCACAGCCCCCATCATCATCATTCCCCCTCCTCACAGCCCCCATCATCATCATCATTCCCCCTCCTCACAGCCCCCATCGTCATCATCATTTCCCCTCCTCACAGCCCCCATCATCATCATCATTCCCCCTCCTCACAGCCCCCATCATCATCATCATTCTCCCTCCTCACAGCCCCCATCATCATCATCATTCCCCCTCCTCACAGCCCCCATCATCATCATCATTCCCCCTCCTCACAGCCCCCATCATCATCATCATTCCCCCTCATCACAGCCCCCATCATCATCATTCTCCCTCCTCACAGCTCCCATCATCATCATAATTCCCCCTCCTCAAAGCCCCCATCATCATCATCATTCCCGTTCCTCACAGCCCCATCATCATCATCATTCCCCCTCCTCACGCCCCCATCATCATCATTCTCCCTCCTCACAGCCCCCATCATCATCATTCTCCCTTCTCACAGCCCCCATCATCATCATTCCCCCTCCTCACAGCCCCCATCATCATCATCATTCCCCCTCCTCACAGCCCCCATCGTCATCATCATTTCCCCTCCTCACAGCCCCCATCGTCATCATCATTTCCCCTCCTCACAGCCCCCATCATCATTCCTCCTCCTCACAGCCCCCATCATTATCATTCCCCCTCCTCACAGCCCTAATCATCATCATCATTCCCCCTCCTCACAGCCCCCATCATCATCATCATTCCCCCTCTTCACAGCCCCATCATCATTATAATCATTCCCCCTCCTCACAGCCCCCATCATCATCATCATTCCCCCTCCTCACAGCCCCCATCATCGTCATCATTCCCCCACCTCACAGCCCCCATCATCCTCATCATCATTCCCCCTCCTCAATGCCCGCATCATCATTCCCGTTCCTCACAGCCCCCATCATCATCATTCCCTCTCCTCACAGCCCCCATCATCATCATTCTCCCTCCTCACAGCCCCCATCATCATCATCATTCTCCCTCCTCACAGCCGCCATCATCATCATCATCCCCTCTCCTCACAGCCCCCATCATCATCATCATCATTCCCCCTCCTCACAGCCCCCATCATAATCATTCCCCCTCCTCACATCCCCCATCATCATCATCATCCCTCCTCACAGCCCCCATCATCATCATTCCCCCTCCTCACAGCCCCCATTATCATTATCATTTCTCTTCCTCACAGCCCCCATCATCATCCTTCCCCCTCCTCACAGCCCCATCATCATTCCCCCTCCTCACAGCCCCATCATCATCATTCCCCCTCCTCACAGCCCCATCATCATCATAATTCCCCCTCCTCACAGCCCCATCATCATCATAATTCCCCCTCCTCACAGCCCCCATCATCATCATCATTCCCTCTCCTCACAGCCCCCATCATCATCATCATCATCATTCCCCCTCCTCACAGCCCCCATCATAATCATCACCCCCCTCCTCACAGCCCCATTATCTTCATCATTCCCCCTCATCACAGCCCCATCATCATCATTCCCCCTCCTCACAGCCCCCATCATCATCATTCCCCCTCCTCACAGCCCCCATCATCATCATCATTCCCTCTCCTCACAGCCCCCATCATCATCACCCCCTCCTCACAGCCCCATTATCATCATCATTCCCCCTCCTCACTGTCCCATCATCATTCCCCCTCCTTACAGCCCCCATCATCATCATTCCCCCTTCTCACAGCGCCCATCATCATCATCATCATTCGCCCTCCTCACAGCCCCCATCATCATCATCCTCATTCCCCCTCCTCACAGCCCTCATCATCTTCATCATTCCCCCTCCTCACAGCCCCATCATCATCATTCTCCCTCCCTTTCCCTGTGAAAGCCCCCCCCTCATAAGCTGCCTTATACAAGTTGAAGTGGCCATTTCCCTATACAACCCTCCATCATGCAGCCCCCATACAATACCATCATCCACACTTCTTTGCACCCAAAATTCATCCTCAGTCCACTCACACTGAGCCCTGTGTCCTCATTCCAACCTGCACACAGCTCCATCATGCAGCCTCTCTGTCCACTTCAGCAGCCACAGCTCCATGCTGCTTCCTGCTATCGGGTATTCACTGGATTGAAGGAAGCCCCGCCCCTTTCAGTGACATCATCCCCTCAAAAAATCAACTCCTTTCTAGACGCTACCGAGCAGCAGATGTCGGTGCACAAAGGATTATATGAGGGCAGTCTGGCTATGGGACCCCTGGAGCCCTGGGGCCCCGGGCGGTAGCCCAGATTGCCCTCATTATAATCCGCCTATGATTCCATTTGCACAACAGCATGTGAAATTGATTGTCAATCAGTGTTGCTTCCTAAGTGGACAGTTTGATTTCACAGAAGTTTGATTTACTTGGAGTTATATTCTGTTGTTTAAGTGTTCCCTTTATTTTTTTGAGCAGTGTATTTTATTTCAGTTAGTGCGAAGAATAAAAAATAAAGAAATAAAATACAGAAATATAATGAAAACAAAATACTAACTATATTTCCAGCGACTACTTAAATACCATATACTACAACATACAGTGTAGAAATATTAAAGTAAATCAACTGCATACACACATTTTAAAACAATTAATTTTAATTATTTTATTTTTTAATTATGAATTGTCATTTTGTGTGTTTCAAAATGTAAAACAGTAAAATGTTAATGTGTCATTTAATATTTCTATAGATATACATTTTTTTTTTAAAAAAAAGTAAAAAATTGTATGAATAAAACATCATGTTTTATTACCTAGTTATACAACAGGTCATAAAACATTAAATGATTGGGGCCCTTCCCTTGGGATCTCCATAAATTGAGGTTATTTTTAGACCTGTTGGCTGGAGTGAGATTATCAAGTAATTGGGTGTTTTTGTAGCTGTTTTTCACTTTGACTCATTGTCTTCTACAACGTCCATTCATTTCCATAGGGAGATACTTTGTATGCTCATATCTTTTTTTTCAGAAATGGGATCTTAGTTTAGACTATCCTTGGAACTGTAAGAATCCAATCAGTCGCACCCCATCATTGAAATCCATGTTTTGTGACTTAGCCTACTGATTCTTTGTAAAACATAAAAGTGCAACTTTTATTCCAAAAATATATGTGAAATAACAAAGCAGGTCTAGTTCTGATACAGTTTATAGTAAAATATGAGACTTTGGAAAATACAAATGCGTTTACACATGCATATAGGCTGCAGCAAACTACTTCCTTTCTACAAAAATAAATCCTAAAGCTCAACTCATAGCAAAAACTACATTAGAGGGTATCGTGGCTTGCCATGGCTGAGTGAGGACACACACTCCTAAGCTCCTCTGTTATCTAAACTAATAACACCAACAATCAGAAAGGTAAGGGCACATTCCTCATCTTACACTCCATCCTCCTGTGTGGACATCGAGACCTTCCTGCGCCCACAGAAGCTGTATCAGGGCCTGCCACGACAAGGGCATGCGAATCCCAGCACGATACAGAATTTGCCTCCTCCTGTACAGCCAGAAGACCCCTTTCAACATCTGCCGTAGCCTCCGATGGGACAAGAGGTAACCCACCTGACCTCAGATGCCCCATCCAATATGCAGGATCCTCCTGCACTGATCCCGGAGCCCGCCACAGCTCTGCTACTAGAGGTCCAACACCTCCTCTGTGATGGTGCATGTCTGCGCCACCAACAGTCTCTGTCTGATCCGGGAGGCTCTCTCTCCTCTGTTCTCACTACCTGCAGGGCTCATCGATCTCCTCCTGACCAGGGAGCTGCAGCTTCTTCTTTTTTATGTGAGGCCCTATAAAGCCCTCCATCATCGGCTCTGATGCATCTCCTGAGACAGGTTCATCAAACCTGATCTTTCCTGGACTAGTGTACTGACTCCCCCGTCTCAACTCCTTAAAGGGGACCGCACTCATGGTTTGTTCACCACTGGAACTATCAATAAGTCCTAGAGATGGAGGTACTCCTGGACCTCACACCTCAGCAGAAGCTAATTCAAATGTCAGATCAGAGTCCCACAGGCCCCAACTTCTCTCCAACATGGTACACTGTTTCTTCCTGGTTCATCTCTTCTCTGCATTACACCTCAAGGGGCCTGCCATTTACCGATCGACCTCATCTAGTCCATGCACAAGATAATCTGGGCACATCTATTTCTCCGCCTAGGCCTGTGTCCACAACCTCATCGGCCCTGGCCCCATCCATGGGAGATAAGTGTCGCTGCTCAAACTATTCATCAGCTGCTATATGGCCCCATACGGCAAAATCAACAGTCACTAGAGGCTTTCAGCCCTCAAGTCCATGGTTCCACACCATCTGCAGACGATAGTAGACCAACTTCCGTGGCTGACCTTCGTATGCTCCTGAAGTCTATTCCTACCAGAAATAACATTTTAGCACTTGCAAATCAAGTGGTCTCAGAATGTAAACAACAATTTGCCCTCTTTCGCTCCGAACTTTCCTCAGTTTCAGCCAGAGTTGACACTCTATCTCAATCTCAAGCCGTTGATGCTGCTACCATCCAAACTCTACAGGACACAGTTCGAATGCACTCAGCTCAACTCTTCTCGCTCTAGCAAAATGTAAATGACCTGTAAACAGGAGCAGACGCAATAATTTGAGTATCCGAGGGCTCCCAGAATCCATCTTCCCCCACCGACATCCCCTCTGCTCTCATGACCATCTTTAATGACCTGCTTGGTCGTTTCCCAGGACGCACAATCGAGCATTACAGAGCCCACAGAGCACTGCACCCGGTCGACCCAGATGACCCTTACCCCAGGGACATTATATGCCGAATGCACTTTGTCCTTAACACAGATGCAAGACATATGTCTTGTTCATAACAACTTGTTATTATCTTCCTCTAGTATGAAGCTATGCATAGCTATCCATCAGTCATGTTTATATGATTGTCGGTGTTAATTCATCTTCTCTTTTAACCTCTGGAGCTGTTCTCCTGCCATGAGTCCTACTCTCTTCCCCAAATACTTGGGAGCCTTTGTTGCATTCTTCAGCGACACCCAAGCTCCTAGGTTACAAGTATTTCTTTTTAGTTTATGATGCAGTGGCTATCCTTTTGTTTTTGTTTTATTGCTTTATCTGTTCTCTCTATTTGTTAACCTTTTTATTCTGTCCTTCATGTGATTATGGGGATCATTCGGATTTGACTCATCTTATTAAGGTGCACTCAGAAGAATTTCCTGCAACATTTTCATGACGGACCTAAACATTGCCTCCTTCAATGCGAAGCCCAGATCCTCCACTTGCTTTCAGGAAAATCACTTTGAAACCAACTATTCCCCAACAAATAAAAATAAACACTACACAAATTGTCACTTTGCCAATAATCCCACTTCACAAGCAAAAGAGGTTGCAACTGCGATTCACATATAACTGGCTCACCAAGCAATCGATTGTACTATCGACCCAATTGCCAGATATATAATTCTTACCCTCTCTATTGAGGGCCAAATCCTTACTATCATTAATGCCTACCCCTCGAACCAAGATCAAGCCTCCTTCTTATCCAACTTAATTGACTCTTCCATCTCTCTGGTGAAAGGCACCCAAGGTAGTGTTTTTGCGGTGACCTTAACACTACCTTGGGCCCGACTGTGACAACTACAAAGGCAAAATCCCACCTCTCTTACGCAGTTATTAAACGTATCAAAAAAGCCTTTTTGCATTTACAACTATATGACACTTGAGATTACAGCATCCCTAAGACAGAGACTACAGTTTTAACTCTACCCCTCCTGACTCATATGGTTGCCTAGCCTATATTTTACTTTACCATAGTGCTCTACCCTGGCTGGTATCCACCAGTATAAGAAACATTCTCTGGTCCGACCATGCACCAGTGTTTTGCTCACTTAAAATTCCCTCACTTACAAACACTGTGTGGCCCTGGCACCTTAACCCTAGAACGCATGACCATAAAAATCTACATTTTCACATACCAGGGTCCTTTTAGGCCCATGTGCAAATAACATGGAATAACTCAAACAAAAATGACAAACAACTATATACCTGAGGATTACCTAGAGTTTCAAAATTCTAACTAAAGTAATCTTGCAGAAAATAGAAAACAATTAACAAGTCGGGCCTGCGAGGCCCCAGGTATGCGTTCTAGGGTTAATGAATCTCTACTCTTGGATTCTCTCTGCAATGCAGACATCCAATCGACCATAGAAAACTTTATACTGGATCACTCCTCAGATGATACTCCCTATTAAATGGGAAATCTTAAAATGCATCCTGAGGGGGATTTTTATTAAATACGTTACTAGAATCAAAAAGGAAAGAGACCAAACCCTCAAAGATGCTCTCCAAAAGGTCACTAAAATTGAGCAGTTGTATAAGCATGCTTTGTCTACATCAACTCTCAGAGATCTCTTCAGAGCTAGAATGGAGGTCAAATATTTACTGGAGACCTCATATAACCGATTTTTACAAATAGGACATAGTAGGTTTTAAGAATATGCCAATAAGCCTGGGAGAATGCTTGCACGAGCCCTGAGAGCTAAAATAGCACAAAATCATATTCTCTGCATCAAGAACTCACATGGATCTCAGGTTAATACCACCTCAGAGATTGCTGGTGTTTTTAAGGCCTATTACTCCAAAGTATACAACCTCTATTCGACGAACTCAAACCCAATTTGCCCAATCCTCTCTTCCCCTTTTAAAAAATTGCCTGAAGAGGTTATAAAAGACTTAGAAGCACCGTTCAACCCCCAGGAACATTCACAAATAATAAAAGAACTCCCAGGGAATAAAAGCTCAGGTACCGATGGCCTTTACCTCCAAATTCTACAAATCCTTTACCACGATTGAAAAACTAGGAAGACTGGGAGTTATGATGGTATAAAAAGAATTTTATTACATATAAATACAAATAAAGTCAAAAAGATACGGTACAATACAGAAAGTAGGTAAAAATACAACGCCAGCAAACAATGAAAGGGCCCGCAGTCGAAAAAACACACATCCTACATCATTCCAACCACCAAAAGTGCACATTTGGTAGTTTGAATGATGTAGGATGTGTTTTTTTGACTGCGGGCCCTGTCACTGTATACTGACGTATTTTTATCTACTTTCTCTATTGTACCGTATCTTTTTGACTTTATTTCGATTTCGATTTCATAAAATTCTTTTTATACCAGCTTAACTCCCGGTCCTCCTAGTTTTTCAATCACTGTTAGAAGCTGGTAATATTCTGTGCACTACGGCACTATTTAGTACCAGGTCCACTTTTCTATGATCATGCTACTGGCCTATAATGTCTTGAAAATCCCTTACCACCCAGCTAGTTCCACTAATGCTTCAAGCAGTCAACCATATTTCTGATTTATCTCCTTTCCCTACCCAATCCATTTCTGCACGTTACTGTCATTCCCAAAGAGGGAAAGGACCCTCATTGATGCGCCAGTTATCGCCCAATCTGACTTTTAAATGTTGATATAAAATTGTACGCTAAAATAATCGCAAATAGATTGAATCCGTTCCTCCCAGATCAAGTAGGTTTTGTTCCAGGTAGGGAAGCCTGAGACAACACTATTAAAACTCAAGACATTGTTAACTTGGCCACCACCCATAAAATTCCACTTACAATCTTATCTCTTGACTCCAAAAAGGCTTTTAACAGGGTCTCGTGGAACTCCATTAGCCAAACTCTAGACTTCATTGGTTTGGGTCCAACCCTAAAATCCAAAATAGGAGCTCCTTATCAGTCCCCTTCTGCAAGACTTAAAATTAATTGCTCTCTCTCTGACTAGTTTTCAATTAATAACGGCAAGGGCCAGGGTTGTCTATTGTCACCACTTCTATATGTGTTGGTTATGGAGAGCCTTATGGACGCTATTGGGAAGAACCCTAACAACTGTGGTACAGTGGATACGGAAAGTATTCAGACTCCTTTAAATTTTTCACTCTTTGTTTCATTGCAGCCATTTGGTAAATTCTAAAAAGTTCATTTTTTTCTCATTAAAGTACACTCTGCACCCCATCTTGACTGGAGAAAAACAGAAATGTAGAAATTTTTGCAAATTTATTGAAAAATAAAAACTGAAATATCACATGGTCATAAGTATTCAGATTCTTTGCTCAGACACTCATATTTAAGTCACATGCTGTCCATTTCCATTTGATCCTCCTTCAGATGGTTCTACTCCTTCATTGGAGTCCAGCTGTGTTTAATTAAACTGATAGGACTTGATTTGGAAAGGCACACACCTGTCTATATAAGACCTCACACCTGTCTATATAAGACCTCACAGCTCACAGTGATTGTCAGACCAAATGAGAATCATGAGCTCAAAGGAACTGCCCAAGGAGCTCAGAGACAGAATTGTGGCAAGGCACAGATCTGGCCAAGGTTACAAAAGAATTTCTGCATTACTCAAGGTTCCTAAGAGCACAGTGGCCTCCATAATCTTTAAATGGAAGACGTTTGGGACCACCAGAAGTCTTCCTAGACCTGTCCTTCCAGCCAAACTGAGCAATCGTGGGAGAAGAGCCTTGGTGAGAGAGGTAAAGAAGAACCCCAAGATCACTGTGGCTGAGCTCCAGAGATGCAGTAGGGAGATGAGAGAAAGTTCCACAAAGTCAACTATCACTGCAGCCCTCCACCAGTTGGGCCTTTATGGCAGAGTGGCCCGATGGAAGCCTCTCCTCAGTGCAAGACATATGAAAGCCTGCATAGAGTTTGCTCAAAAACACATGAAGGACTCCCAGACTATGAGAAATAAGATTCTCTGGTCTGATGAGACGAAGATAGAATTTTTTGGTGATAATTCTAAGCAGTATGTGTGGAGAAAACTAGGCACTGCTCATCACCTGCCCAATACAATCCCAACAGTGAAACATGGTGGTGGCAGCATCATGCTATGGGGGTGTTTTTCAGCTGCAGGGACAGGACAACTGGTTGCAATTGAAGGAAACATGAATGCGGCAAGTACAGAGATATCCTGGATGAAAAAATCTTCCAGAGTGCTCTGGACCTCAGACTTGGCCGAAGGTTCACCTTCCAACAAGACAATGACCCTAAGCACACAGCTAAAATAACAAAGGAGTGGCTTCAGAACAACTCTGTGACCATTCTTGACTGGCCCAGACAGAACCCTGACCTAAACCCAATTGAGCATCTCTGGAGAGACCTGAAAATGGCTGTCCACCAATGTTCCCCATCCAACCTGACTGAACTGGAGAGGATCTGCAAGGAAGAATGGCAGAGCATCCCCAAATCCAGGTGTGAAAAACTTGTTGCATCATTCCCAAGAAGACTCATGGCTGTACTAGCTCAAAAGGGTGCTTCTACTCAATACTGAGCAAAGGGTCTGAATGCTTATGACCATGTGATTTTTCAGTTTTTCTTTTTTTAATAAATTTGCAAAAATTTCTACATTTCTGTTTTTTTTTCAGTCAAGATGGGGTGCAGAGTGTACTTTAATGAGAAAAAAATGAACTTTTTCGAATTTATCAAATGGAAGCAATGAAAAAAAGTTAAAAATTTAAAGGGGTCTGAATACTTTCCGTACCCACTGTATGGTGATTAAGGGTCAGGAATATGTGTTCTGCATTTGCAGATGATCTTTTGATATATCTCTCTAACCCACATATATCTCTCCCTTTGTTAATGATAGAATTGAGTAAATTTGGGAAATGGTCAAATTTTACAATAAATGCAGACAAATCCGAAGCCCTTAACATATCACAAGGAATTAAAACCCTGAAACGCAATTTCCCCTTTACATAGCCAGCAGACGATACCATCAGCTATTTAGGCATCTGCATTCCTTTGGATCTTTCTAGGTTATTTCCTATGAACTTTCAATCATTTTTGTCCAGATTAGAAGGGGAACTTACTTCATGGAACCGTTCTGAGTTCTCTCGGTTTGGTAGGATGAACATCATTAAAATGACAATCTTACCTAAGTTGCTCTACCTTTTCCAGTCCATCCCAATACATATTCCCTCACCTTTTTGGAACAAAATTCAACGCATTCTCAATTGTTTTGTGCGGTCCTCGGGTCATCCTAGGATCAGAACCAGCATATTAAATAGGCCTAAAGATGCTGGTGGTACAGGAATGCCTGACTGCCATAAATACTATCTGGCAGCTGCCCATTCTCGAATCTGGACTTAGTTGATGGTTTTCCCTGTAAGTTCTGGGTTAATATTGGACAGAACGTTTGCTCCTTCTCCATCTCCTCTCTACCATGGATCTGGCCCTCTATCCCTCAACATAAGAATGTCTCGTTGGCATTTAGTGTGTGCCACACTTTTAAAACCCTATACTCGACTAACCTCAAGGGTCCACTAATTAATCCTCAAGGTCCCCTATTCCATATCACAGATAATCCATGATTCCCTCCAGGCTCCTCCTCCACCTCATTCTTAAGTAGTTTAAAAAAATCTACCCTTCACTTATATCACATTGCCCCTCAGGGAATTCTTCTCCCCCTCGCAACCATCTTGCAATGTAAAACTCCCACGTTGAGTCAAAATTTTGAATATATCCAATTCAAACACTTTTATCGCTCATTTGTAAAGAGAGTTGAACTTGCACGTGCCCTATCAGCATTCAAAAAATAATGCTTGTCCCCATTGAATGTACAGCACACAATTTCGGTTTTATACAAATTACTTTCAATTCCTGAGCAGGAATCTCTTCCCCACTTTTGCAAACCCTGGGAAACTGAATTACATTTAAAATTCTCAGTCGACCAATGGAGTAGATTCTTCCATCTCTCCCAAAGAAACCTCATCGCAACTAAAGCCCAGGAGACAAGCAATAAAATTGTCTTCAGGTGGTACCGAATTGCCTGGGTTTTGCTCAAATGGTTCCAGATACCTCTAACTTATGCTGGCACTGTGGAGCTAAAGAAAGCACACTAGTCCACATCTGGTGGGCTTGTCCGGCCCTTGCGGCGTTTTGGGAGAGAGTTCTTAAAGTGATTTTGGAAGTCACTGGAATAGCAATCCCCAATAAATCTAAAGCAGCCTTATTATTCATGTTGGGATCTAGCTTTCAAATATCGCTTCTGAGACTCCTGCTCCATGCAACTAAAACAATCATTCCCCGTCACTGAAAATCCTCAGATGTTCCATACCTAGGTTTATGGAAGTTGCTATGATCCAACGTATGGAAATGCTGGTTACTCACTCACCTGGAGGAGAGGATCAACATTGCCAATAAATGGTTTCACTGGGACTCATTTTTATCTTCCCCTCTCTTCAGGTCCATCCGTAGGTAAAACATTTCCAGCCTAAGTCGCCTGAACCTTGCATCTCTCTTATCATTGGATCCCGTATCTGCCCGTTGATCTCTCCCACTCGTCTCATGTCTACTTTTGTCTCTTCCTCTATATGTATTCCCATTAATCTTATCTCCCCATCATCCTCTACTCTCTGCTTTCAACCTTCGCTCTCTATCTCGTGATCTTGCCCCCCCAGTCCTGTTGTGACCTTGTTGGGGTGGTATAATAATTGCTGGACTGTAAGAAGCGGATTTGTACATATGGTTTAGGTGGGGAGGATAGACAATTTCTGGTTTTAATCTGTTCTTTTGGCCTTGACCTTGTCTGTTGAATATTTCTTTGACTTTCCTTCCTGTATGTTAAATTTCCAATAAAAATTTAAAGTTGAAAAACTACATTAGAGGTTTAACACATTAGTTAAACCAGAACCCCTATAAATTGATAGCTGCCCTTTAAGAAGCCACAAAGAACATCATTAGTTTGTCTTCTATTCAAAGACTCAGCTATACGCCTCTTTCAGAAATCATTTCTTTTTCATATACGAGAAAAACGGACCGAGTTTCATCAGTGATTTTCATTAGTCTTTCATCAGTGATTTTCAAGAGTATCATCAGAGGTTCATCAGTTTTTTTCACTGATGAGAAAAAAAGTTTTTCCACCTCCTCTTATCAGTCTGTGAAAAAAGTACAGCACATCGATGGCATCTGATTTTTGTCCGATTTTTTAACGAACCCATAGACTTTCATTGCCGAATTTGACCAAACACTCGCATCAATATCGGAAAATGTCTTTGCAATTTTGCAACAACCACTCAGTCTGCAAAAAAATCACTGACATGTAAACAGCCCCATAGACTGTCATATGTACGAGTACTATCCGTGAAAAACACAGATAGCAGTCATATGTGAAAAACTAATGTGTGAATGAGCCTTTAGATTAAGAATCTACTCCTCAGTGCATACACTTTTTGCTTATTTATAATATGATCTTTCTGTCCATTTCTACATTTTGTTAGTTAATCCTTCAGTGTAGAGAACACCTACAACATATCAAAACAAAGTCTGGGCTCTCTTCTATGGCAGCTCCAGTCCGTAAGTCGTGCAGTAGTATATCTGGTTTTCCAGTTTCAGCATTGTAGTTCTCTGTCCTTGCTCTTTTTCTGAGGAGGCTTGACTGAGCTCTTCACTTTCATACAGCAGGTGATTGTAATAAAGTGACATGCCTATTACTCAACTCTCAGGAATCCTGCTAATTCAATTCTGATGTTTTAGCACTTTATATATTGTCACATGTGTCAGCCTCCAGTAATGTTAATTTCTCTTTTGACATTTTAATGTGTGTTACATTGGGTAGAGGTTACTTCAAAGACAAATCTAATCATAGAGCAGCAATTTCCTTCGTGGAAGCCTAGTTTTACATGGGCCTTGGCCCATGTATGGTGAAATAAGTTCAGAAGACACAGCCAATAAAGAAACTAAGCTGTTTCCAACCTCACCAAAGCTGTTTAGGTTGACAAAGCAGTCCATAAATCTCATACAGAACATACAGTTGACCCACAACAAGCTTGCTTGGAGTAGGTAATGAGCAGAGCAACTTTCGAAAGTTTAGCTAGTAGGATGGATAAAAGCAAACTAATGAAAACCACTACATTAGGACTGTATGATACAGTAATTTAATAATGTACCATAAAATGAATGACTAATAACCAATACCCCATACAGTCATTGAATAATATTGACTTGCAATAATAATTAGTGTTACACACTAGATCTAGACTAGATCACTGAGATGGTGAATACCAACAACCCTTGTAGCGTAGTGCAGTGAAGAAGTTATTGCAATCATGTTTGGTGGCTTAGGGTAGTGAAGATGTTAAAACTACCTTTTCTGGTAGTGTAGGACTGGGAAGATATTAAAGATAGTTTTCCTGGTGGTATAGGTTACTGGAGGGATTATTCTCATCTTCCCAGATGGTATATGCTAGTGAAGGAATTAATTCTCACTTTTTTGGTGGTCTAGGGTTGTAATACAGCTAATGACAACCTTCTTGGTTGTGAAGAGAAAGAGTAAGGCTATGTTCACACGCAGCGTTTTATTTCTGCAACCAAAACCTGCTCTCTTGACAGTAATAAAAACACGTTTTTCTGCATTTTTGTTGTTTTAGCTGCTTTTTTGTGTAGAATACTTGTGTGAATTGTCTACAGTACATGTTTAATAAAGTTATTTCACCAACAAAGTAGAAAAATGCTGCAAAACCTGCTTTTGCACTTTCACTTTCTATGGGTGAAGAAATGATGCGTGTGTACATAGCCTTAATGGTGGCAGAGGGTAAAGAGTAAATGTCATCTTTCTTGGTGGTCAAGGGCAGTGGAGGAGTCAAAAGGTTTCCCATCCTAGATATTTCAGGTTTAGAAGCCAGAAATGTACCACCACTGGGACTTGGACTTCTCTTCTGAATGGGGTTCCTGTCCCAAGAAGACCAATGTAAATGAAGAGGTGGCAGCACATGTGCACCCCTTTGCAATCACTTCCATGGGAGTTGCAAAACCAGCTGAGTGCCTCTATTCACAGTGGTGGGGTACCCCCATTCTGAATTTAGGTTCAGGTTTTAGAAACACTCCTTTCTTAACATATCTTGTTGAATACCCCTTTAATGGCTCCTTCCCTGGTAACCTGGGATTAATATCTGCTTCCTAGGTGGTCTGAGGTAACGA
Organism: Phyllobates terribilis; assembly: GCF_046119375.1. Taxonomy (NCBI): domain Eukaryota; kingdom Metazoa; phylum Chordata; class Amphibia; order Anura; family Dendrobatidae; genus Phyllobates; species Phyllobates terribilis. Next base: position 236,011,973 of record NW_027362767.1, on the reverse strand, counting down.
AAAGCTTAATATCTATTGTCCTGTTGTAAGATAATGGAGGTGTCATTTCTAGCTTTCATGGTGACTTCTGGAATTGGAAGATTTAAGGCTAGCTACCCGAGTGGTATATGGAGAGGTTTCTAGATTCATTGCGCAATGATATATTTTCCTCCTGGGCTCCATCACTGTCTCATCTGTCCTATGGTTGTTGATGGTGTAAGATTTGTTAAACAACCTCGTCTTTGCATTTGTGCCCTGGTCATACAAGCCTACAAATAATTCAAGCAGGGACTTCTCTGCCACACAGTTCTCTGATAAGAGAGAAAAAAATATAAATTTATGGCAGATCTACAAGAAAAGTCAGAGATTTTTTTATAGGGACACTTACTTTTTTGGGAATATAATCATTTAACAGGAGTATCCTGTGCATACTTTTCATAAACGCCAAACATGGGAATATCCCTTTTAGTGCTATTACTAAATGAATTCTGCTTCTGCGGTTGTATATACAGTATTTGAAAACAAATATAATGAGGATCACATAAAATTATTCCAAAAAAAGATTTAACATTACAGAGTGGCAAAAGTTAAACAATCAATTGCTAGCCTAGTTTTTCTGGCTTTGATTTGCACATAGCAGGTGTAACGTATCAGTACCAAGGTTACTAATAACGTTACTTATTAGAGCACTCAACGTGTAATTAGATTGCAGTAGTTTCTTTTTTTAAATATGAGTTTTCTTTCATTAAGGGCTTCCTATTCCTGGGCTCAGTGAAAAACAATCCCCACTTTAATGATAGATTGTAGATTGCAAATGTTACGTTCAACATCCAAGCAGTGTTTTCCAGTTTAGGAGTGTTATTTTTACATTTGATGAATAGACAATATTGGGTCCTGGTGCACAATTAAGGCAATATCAAGGTCCACTCAATTAGTAGGGAGTGCAGAGTTTGCAAAAGGCTGCAATATATAAGCTTACTCAATAGCCTATATCCATCTTTTTTTCTCTCTGGTCTTCGTAAGTATTGTCTGTTTGTTCATGTTGCATGTGAAGTAGTATGAATGCTTAAATATCTTTTTAATCTATAGGTTTGTAACAAGAATTGTGTAAATGTTTATAATGGGTAAAAAGAGACAGAAAACAGTGACAATTAATGTCTAAAGTTCTATCAGAAAGCATGAATTACGGAATTCAGAACCTTTCTAATGACTACAATGACTATTGATACTGTATATAGTTGGCCTAGACTAGAAATAAAGAAATAATAATCAGATGGGGCCAAATAAGGAAAATATGGAGAATGATCGACAATTTCAAAGCCGATTTTATTGAGTCGATTCTTCACCTTGACATGGTTAACTTTTCTTACAATTTCAAAATTACATAACCTTTTTGCTAAAACTTAGCACATGCATTTGTCAAGTTAACACTTGTTTCCAAAGCACTGGGATTTATTTTTGTCTGCTAGAAAAATTCAAGGACAACTATTTACCAATACTTCCTCGAATATGCAGTGTGCCCCTGGGTATGAGCAAGTCCCATATATTATATAAACATATCTGTATTTAATGAATTATCCAAAGTGTATTTGTAACTCCCTCAGAAGGTAATAAAGGTAATCGAGTGCGTTCTCGACCAGCTCTACTTCTGCTAGCCACCACTAGCCAAATTCAACTTCAGAACAGTAGTTCAGGGAAAATATATATCTTTGTACCGTGTTAGCCAGTAGATAGAAAAATATTTAGATTTGAGAGTCCTCACTGGTAGATACCTTTTAATGGCTAACTGAAAAGATGGTAACAAATTGCAAGCTTTTGAAACTACTCAGGTTTCTTCATCAGGCATAGTATAACACAAAATCTGAAGATTCACATATTTATACACAGCAAGACACAGAAATAATGCAATAGATGAGACAAGTGACGTAAAGCAGAAGTATTACTATAGGAGAAGGATAAACATTTGTGGCTGTAAATATTGGAATAGTTCATATATAAGGAGTGTGAAAGTTTTATTATCCTGTGATTGTGGTCTGGTCCAGGGTTGTGATGACCCCAAAAGTCTGAGGAGCACATTCCTTAGTTGATGTAGAATGACATAAATCCATGCGACACATTCATTCCTGCTCTGAAGGTTTCAAAAGTCGTCATGGGTTTATATTCCCAAACTTTTCTGTCTCTCTGAGATTTGAAATTACCTGAGTAGTCTCGAAAGTTTGCAATTTGTTACCATCTTTTCAGTTAGCCATTAAAAGGTATCAACCAATGAAGACACTCAAATCTAAATACTTTTAATACCAGTAATTTCATATCCGTGATTCTGTGATCAGGGAAACAAAAATGTTTGGCCACAGTTAGATCTATTCTTTTTTATTTTATTATGTGGCGATGAGAATTCATCCTTGTTCAAAGTTTTTGCCCTGTCTCCCCTACATACAGACCCCCAGCTGGACATTTGGAAGATATAATTAAGTACAAATTAAGTACACCACATTAGATGTGATGCAGCTGAAAGTACCTGGGATCTTGTAGTCCTGATGTGAGTTGGGTATCTTCATCTTGTCTGTGGTCATTATAAATGGGCAGGTTTTACATTTTTTCTGGTTGCAGGGAAAGGTTCCTGTAGCTGGTGGAGATGACAGGGAGCTTCTGACAATGATGCTTCTTAGATTTGAGGGCTGCTTGAAACACAAAAGTGGGCGATCTGGAAATATGGGTTGTAGTCGGGCATCTTTTTGTAGTAAAGGTGTCGTTTCCATGCAGTTCCCCTTAGCGCCTCCAGATTTGGATTGTAGGTAACTTGTAGAGGTACCCGGTTGCTTTCTTGTTTGGTTTTGTAATGTAGGAGGTGATTCCTTGATATTGTGGTGGCTCTTGTAATCTGGTTCTCAACTGTTCTTGGATGGTAGCCTAATTCAAAAAGGTCTTTCTGAGGCCATCAAGGTGTTTGTCTCTATCCATAGGGTTGGAACATATCTGATTATATCTGATGGCTTGGCTGTAGACAATAGAATTTTTTATGTGTTTTGGATGGAAACTGTCCCATTTAAGATATGTTGGACGGTCAATTGGCTTCTGGTACAGGGATGTCTCTATTTCATTTTTCTGTAGCTTAATGATGGTGTCCAAAAAGTTAATTTCAGTACAGGAGTAGTTGAGTGTAAGGTTGATGGTGGGATGAAATTGATTAAAGTGTTCATGGAACATCTTCAGCTCTTGCTCAGACTCTGTCCAGATGATTAAAATATCGTCAATGTAACGATAGTAGGCCAGAGGCCTGATGGGACATGAGGACAGAAAGTCACTTTCAAGCTTGGCCATGAACACATTTGCGTACTGTGGAGCCATTTTAATTCCCATCGCTGTACCAGTCTCCTGTAGAAATATGTTGTTATCAAATTCTAAGTAATTGTGGGTGAGGGTGAATTTTGTAAGTTTCACCACAGAATCAGCATTAATTCCTGTATGTTCCATGGAAATTTTGCAGTAGTTCACATTTCTCCCGATATGTGGGCATCACATACTAGCTGACATAAATGTCTATGGCTTGGATGTCCCTTTAGAGTTACTGATATGCTATTTCCTTTACTTTTTAGATAAATCAAAACACTTTCATCCTTCGTTGTGCTAAAAGGTAAGTGGCCACTGGAATAATTATGAATCCGTTCATGCTATCATTCATTAATTACATGTAAATGTAATACAAAATATAAAGTGGGTCAACTAAAAAACAAAATCAAAGTAATAAAATATATGAAATAATCCCTTTTCTGCACAAAGGTTAAAGCAGGCAGTAACATAAAAAACAATATTTTTTGAGGACAGGTAAAAAAAACTTTTTTAATTTTGTTCATAGTAACCATACTATATATACTTAATAAATAAGTTGTTAGTAATGTTGCCACCATTTTTATCATATATAGATTAATTTAAGTAAGCTATATTCTTGCAGAATCCAGCAAACATGGGTGACAGTGAAATGGCAGTCTTTGGTGATGCTGCCCAATACCTCCGTAAGAGTGACAAGGAGAGACTGGAAGCCCAAACCAGGCCTTTTGATGCCAAGAACACCTGCTTCATAGATGACCAAAAAGAACTCTATGTGAAAGCCTTAATCACATCTAGGAATGACGGAAAAGTCACTGTCAAAACCGTAGATGATAAGGTAATGATGGCAATAAATCGAATGAATCAAAAGACAAGTATACCATTTTTTTAAGTAAGAAATATTTATTTTTCTTCTCTTCAAGACTGTAACTGTAAATGATGATAAGGTTTATCCTCAAAATCCACCAAAGTTTGATAAAATTGAAGACATGGCCATGATGACTCACCTGAATGAGGCATCTGTGCTGTTTAACCTCAAAGAGCGTTATGCAGCTTGGATGATCTACGTAAGTCTGCACACTTAACTTAAAATGAAAAGCCTGTATCTTGAAAAACCTGAAAATTTGTAATCAAAACAAAAAATTAGGTAGTCTCAACTATTCTTATACAATTTTTTCCTTATAAATTACAGACCTACTCTGGGCTTTTCTGTGTCACTGTCAACCCCTACAAGTGGCTGCCGGTCTATGACCCAAAGGTGGTAGCCGGCTACAGAGGCAAGAAGCGTGTAGAAGCCCCACCACACATCTTCTCCATCTCTGATAACGCCTATCAGTTCATGTTAACAGGTAGAGAGTCTTCTTTTAAAACGAATCTTGATTGTGAGCTATATAGCATTGATTTGCTGTGAATATTTATTTTGATAGATCGTGAAAATCAGTCTGTCCTGATTACGTAAGTCAAACACCCTGTTCTTATTTATTAATTATATATTTTAATATTTTATAATTTCATAGCAATACTACTTGATTAAACTGTAAGCCAAATATCCATTCATAATGTTAAGATTCGTAGTGGGGTGGAAAGGTACAAAGGTATTATTACTCATAGCCTTTTTACTCTCAGTTCAGTGATAATTCTGCTTTATGTAATTAGGTTAATTTAATTTACAATTTATATTAGTTACATTTCATGTAATCATATCATAGTTTGTAGCGATATAATGAACCATGTTTCCTTCATTGTACTTTCACTGTTGTTGAAGATAATGCTTGTTCCCAATTATATATATTTCAGTGTAAATGCAGCTTAAACCTCTAAATATTAAAACTATTTCCTATGGAAGAGGAGGGCACTGCTTTCAATCTTTATATTCTTATCCACGGACTTCAGGGTGGTTTTAAATCAGGCATGTCCAAAGTCCGGCCCGCGGGCCATTTGCGGCCCGCGGTCCGGACTAATAAGGCCCCCAGGTATCCAGCAGCATGTACCTTGCGGCCGCTGCCGCTCTCGTCGCCACCGCCGCTCAGTACTCCGGCGCAGGGAGAAGAGCCGAAATCTCGGACATCGCGAGATTTCGGCTTTCCTTCTCCCTGCGCCGGAGTACTGAGCGGCGGCAACCGGCCAGCCAAGATCTCGCGACGTGCGAGATCTCCAGCCCCCAGGGGTTGTAAGACGTTCAGAGGTCAGATAGGCTGAAGACCTCAGCTTAGTTGTGTAAAATTATATAAATAATATATATATTAAGTTATATATAAGTCCCTGCGCCACCTTACACCTCCAGAAAGGTTAGGCCAGCAGGGCTCTCACACAAGCTTGTGGTAGAAAGCTGTCATACCCTTCATTAACCCCTGACTGCCTGTCACTGTGCTATAATTCCATTATCTGATGTGCGACTGTTGCACAGCTTGCTATTCTCTGCCTGTGTTATAAAGCATATAGCAGTATCTTATTTTTGCTGTTCCACCCTCTGCGCCTTTTAATCTCTCCCCTTCTGGCCAATTTTTATAATGGCAACTACAAATAAGAAACGAAAAGTTGACAGTGAGGGCCGCCGCTTCCAGGACAAGTGGAAAGTAGAATATTTTTTCACTGAAATAAAGAATCACTGTGTTTGTCTGATATGCCAAGAGACCGTTGCTGTTTATAAAGAATTTAATGTCAAGCGACACTATCAGACGAGACATAGCACATACGACAAGCTAACAGGGCACGACCGAAGTGAAAAGTATAAGCAACTTGAAGCTGTTTTATTGTCACAACAGCGATTTTTTACAAGAGCCCGTGAGTCAAATGAAAATGCCACAAAGGCGAGCTATGAGGTGGCAGCGTTAATTGCTAAAAATTGCAAATCTTTTGCAGAGGGTGACTTTATCAAAGAATGTGTTATGAAAATGGTAGAGAATGTCTGTCCCGAGAAGAAGCAAGAGTTTTCCAACATTTGCCTGGCTCGTAACACTGTAGCACGGAGAATTGAAGAAATTTCATCGGATATTAAGAGACAGTTAATGTCAAAAGGAGCTGATTTTGACTTCTTTTCAATAGCCTGTGATGAAAGCACGGACCTATCTGACACGGCTCAGTTGCTGATTTTTTTAAGAGGGGTGGACGATGAAATGAATGTGACTGAAGAGCTACTTGACCTCCAGAGCCTCAAGGATCAAACAAGAGGGAAAGATTTATTTGATTCTGTTAGTTCTGCCATAGATGACATGAAACTGCCTTGGAACAAAGTTACTGGGATTATTACTGATGGGGCACCTGCCATGACTGGTGAACGAAGTGGATTATCAACCCTAATCTGTAACAAGGTGAGCGAAGAAGGAGGCAAAGCTATTAAACTTCATTGCATCATTCATCAACAAGTTCTCTGTGCTAAACATCTCCAATATGATCATGTTATGAAACCGGTACTAAAGACCATTAATTTTATCCGCTCTAAAGCCCTGTGCCACCGCCAGTTTAAACAGTTTCTACTGGATATCCAGGCTGAATATGAAGATGTTTCATATCATAACGATGTAAGATGGCTCAGTCGGGGGTCTGCACTGCAACGTTTCTACTCTCTCAGAAAGGAAATAGGAGAATTCTTGGAAACAAAGGGACAAACGATGCGAGAACTATCTGATCCAATTTGGCTGGCTGATTTGGGGTTTCTAGTCGACCTAACAAAGCATCTGAATGTACTGAACATGAATCTTCAGGGCAAAGATGCAGCGGTGAACCAACTTTATTCACACCTCAAAGCCTTTGGAACAAAGCTGCAACTTTTCCTAAGGCAGTTGTCACAAACACCGCCCAATACCATCCATTTTTCAGCGCTACAGGAAATAATTAACAGTTTTCCACAGGATGATATCCATGCGCAAATAAGCAGGTATGCAGCAGACATCACATCTCTGGCTGGGGAGTTTCAACGGCGCTTTCAAGATTTTGCAGCTATTGAAAAGGAGATCAGCATTTTCTCCTCTCCATTCTCTGTTGACCCCGACAATGCTCCTGATCAGTTGCAGCTCGAGCTCATTGAGCTACATTGTGACAGCGAGTTACGCAGTCGTCATCAACAGCTCTCTCTTGTTAACTTTTACCGCCAACTGGATAAGAGCCGGTTTCAAGAGATTCGAACATTGGCTAAGAAAACCCTGAGCTTGTTTGGCTCAACATATTTGTGTGAGAAGACATTCTCTGTTATGAACTTTAACAAGAACCGCGTGAGGACAAGACTAAGTGACTCTCACCTGCGTGACATTTTGCGCATCAAAACCACGGCCATTGAACCAGACCTAGTCTATGTGCTGCAGTCCAGATCCCAGTTTCACCCTTCACATTAGTGCAGGCTAGTTTCTTTTTTTTAATTGAGATTAATATGTTGTAAAATCTCAATTAATGTCAGTTGGATAGACAGTTATATATTTGAACACATGTATACTTGCTGTTATGTTCCTGTTCACATTTTTTGAACTTATAAGTTGACAGACAACCTTACATTACTTTGTGTAATGTACTTTAAAATGTTCCTGAGATATCTCAGTTTCCTGTTTTTATTATATTAAAGGGGTTGTCCAAGTTCAGAACCCAGACATACCCCCTTTTTCACCCAGGCAGCCCCCCTGCCATGGGCATCAAAGCATCTCATGCTCCGATGTGCTCCCTTGCCCTGTGCTATTTACAATGACACACTGCCGGTAGGAGGCTTCACCGGCTCTAATGTGCAGGCTTTAGCGCTGCTCTAGCTGGTTTACTGGTGATAAAGCCCGCCCATCAGTGCCGGTGACGTCACTGGGCTTTCTGCCAGCCCCGTGGAGAGCCGGGTATGTCACTAGAACTCCAGAAAATGCCTTTCCTCTGCGCAATTTAGTGCAGGGCAAAAGTAGGACATTGGAGCATAAACTGCTTCGATGCTCAAGTCGGGGAGGGGCTTCCTGGGTGAGAATGGGGGTATGTCTGGGTTAACCCCTTTAAGGCAGATTGATTAAACACCTGTTTAGATTTGTCATCCAAGTCACAAAATAAAAAGTATGCCGTTTTCAATAAACTTTGCAAAAAAAGTTTATTTGCATTCATTTTAATGGTCCAAAGAATGTCAAGCAAAATGATCGGCCCTCGCACATGTTCACTTCATCAAATTTGGCACTCTTAGAAAAAAGTTTGGACACCCCTGTTTTAAATGAAGATGTGGGGTAATGTTAATTGTAAAATAATGGTAAATTAATTTTAATAAGACTGTCTAATTAAGGAAAGCATCTTATTAAATTATCACTTAACCGAGAGCAAAAAGGCTGAGAAAAATATGACTTTTGTGCATTTCTTCCAGTTAGGAACCTTAAAGCACCACTCCCGCTTTTTTTTCTATTTTACTGCTGAAGTGGTATCACTAATGCATCTTCCCTACCCCTAGAAATATGAGCCGCTGTCTTCTGCTGCTCATGGCACCACTCTGGTCGTTTTCCGCTGCTCGTGACCTGCAGGATCGCTGCAGTGTTTGCTGGGCGAGCCGGAGGTCACTTCTCAATGTAAGTCTATAAGAAAAAGAACGAGGCTCTCACAGACTTACATTGAGAGATTGTGACTGTTAGCTCCGACTTCCAGTCAGTCAGAAAATGTGGTCACAAGATGGTGGAACAGGACCAGAGTGGTGCCGGGAAGAGCAGAAGAAGGCGGCCGGTAAGTATATTACTGAATTAGTGATACCACTCCGGAGGTGAAATAAAAAAAAAAAATCTGGAGTGGCGCTTTAAAATACATGGATATTTGAAGAGGTGAAATTAAAAAATAACAAAACGTTTTATACCGCTCTGTACCTACAATTACACAGAGTGTCCAGCTGATTTACAGTATGAAATCTGGTAGCAGATCCAACTTAAATTGACATATGAAAGCAACTGCTATTAAATCTGAATAAAGTTTTGTAAAATGGCTGATCTAAAACTATTTTGCACTCTTAATATGTAGAACTATGAAGACTAGATTTTTTTGCATTATATATTTACAAAGTAACGTTTATTGTATAGTTTTCAATGTATTATACTTTAGCTCTTTCTTTCTAACTTGTATCTATATTTTATCTCCAGTGGAGAATCTGGTGCTGGAAAGACTGTGAACACCAAGCGAGTCATCCAATATTTTGCAACAATTGCAGCTATTGGTGATTCCGGAAAAAAAAAGGAATCTTCTAACAGCATGCAGGTAACTTCTTATACTGCGGTACATACACTGGTGCTTGAAAGTTTGTGAACCCTTCAGAATTGTCCATATTTCTGCATTAATTTGACATAAAACTACATCAGATTTTCACACAAGTCCTAAAAGAAGACGAAGAGAAACAAATCAAATAAATGAGTAAAAAATATGAGAGTCATATTTAAATGAGAAAAAATGATCCTATATCACATTTGTCTGACTGGAAAAAGCATGTGAATATTTGCTTTCAAGGTGTGACCCTCTTGTCCAGCAAAAACTACATCTAAAATTTTTCAGTAATTGTTGATTAGTCCTGCACATTGTTTTGAAGGTATTTTAGCAACCCTGTTATGTTGGTGGGATTTCCCCCATTAACTGCTCATTTTAGATTCTTCCACATTTATGTAGGATTAAGGTCTGGATTTTGACTTGGCCATTCCAAAACCTTAACTTTATTCTTCTTTAATCAATCTTCTGTAGGACAACATGTGTGCTTTAAATTAGCACAAAGTCACCAAATCGGTGTCACTCCAAACAATCATATTCTCCTGCTTATTTTTTATTTTGTTTGTTTTAATTATTAAAATAAAGTATTTACGATTTTAATATTTATTTTTTTTGTCTATACTCTTTTTTCTACCCGGGACTTTACATCAGTGGGTATTGTGCTATTAACATGTGTGCTTTGCAGGGCTGTAGAGTTGGAGTCGGTGTCCATTTTGCTGGAGTCAAAGTAGGTATTAAAATGGGTCGACTCTGAACATTTATAATAAATTGGATATAGTAGTTCAGTGCAGTTTGTTCTGTAAATGTTTTCATAAGAATTTGTGAAACTTATGAAATGTCCTATTCTGCTCTATTTCTGATCTAAGGCTCTAGGCTTTTAGTTGAGATAAATCTGTGCTGTACTTTATGTACAGTTGAAACCAGAAGTTTCCATACACTATATAAAAAGACACATATGTATGTTTTTCTCAATATCTGACATGAAATCAGAATAAACCTTTCCCGTTTTAGGTCAATTAGGATTACCATCATTTTCAATATTTGCCAAATGCCAGAATAATCAGAGAGAGAGAATGTTTTAAGGCATTTTTATTACTTACTGCCAAGTCAAAAGTTTACATACACTAAGATTACTATGCCTTTAAATAATCCTGGACTGCCCATATGATGATGTCATGTGTTTGGAAGCTTCTGATAGTTTATTTGGCAACATCTGAGTTAATTAGAGACACACCTGTGGATGTATTTTATTGCACACCTGAAACACACTGCTTCTTTGTGTAGCATCATGGGAAAGGCTAAAGAAATCAGCCAAGATATCAGAGATAGAATTGTGGACTTGCACAAGTCTGGCTCATCCTTGGGTACAATTTCAAGATACCTGAAGGCACCTCGTTCATCTGTACAAACAATTATACACAAGTACAAACAAGATGGGAATGTCCAGCCATCATACTGCTCAGGAAGGAGATGGGTTCTGTGTCCCAGTGATGAACGTGCTTTGGTCTGACATGTGCATATCAACCCAAGGACAAAAGCAAAAGACCTTGTGAAGATGATGACGGAAGCTGGTAAGATTGTGTCAATAACCACAGTGAAACGAGTACTGTATCAACATGGGCTGAAAGGCCACTCTGTCAGGAACAAGCCATTACTCCAAAAGAAACATAGAAAAATCAGTTTAATGCTTGCAAATGCACACAGGAACAAAGACCTTAATTTTTGTGAGACATGTCCTGTGGTCTGATGAAAATAAAATTGGACTTTTTGAGCATAATGACCATCGTTACGTTTGGAGGAAAAAGGGAGAAGCTTGGAAGCCTAATAACACCATCCCAACTGTGAAGCAAAGCACGGGGGTGGCAGCATCGGGTTGTTTTGCTGCAGGAGGGACTGGTGCACTTCACAAAATAGATGGCATCATGAGAAAAGAAGATTATGTGGCAAAACTGAAGCAAGATCTCAAGACATCAGCCAGGAAGTTAAAGCTTGGGTGGAAATGGGTCTTCCAAATGGACAATGACCCGAAGCATACTGCCAAAATGGTAACAAGTGGCTTAAGGATAACAAAGTCAAAGTTTTGGAGTAGCCATCACAAAGACCTGATCGCAATCCTATTGAAAATTTATGGGCAAAGCTGAAAAGGCTGCGAGCAAGGCGACCTACAAACCTGGATCAGTTACACCACTTTTGTCAGGAGGAATGGGCCCAAATTCAGAGCAACTATTGTGAGAAGCTTGTGGAAAGATATCACAAACGTTCGACCCATGTCATTCAGTTTAAGGGCAATGGTACCAAATACTAATGAAATGTATGTAAACTTTCAACTTTGGAGTAAGTAATAAAAATGCCTTAAAACATTCTCTCTCTCTCATTATTCTGGCATTTGGCGAATATTAAAAATGATGGTAATTCTAATTGACCGAAAACGGGAAAGGTTTATTCTGATTTCATGTCAGATATTGAGAAAAACATGCAGATGTGTCTTTTTATATAGTGTATGTAAACTTTTGGTTTCAATTGTACATGCTCAGTAGTGAGGCAGTGCTGTGGAGTCATGGAATCGGACAAAAGCGTTGGCACCCTTGAAATTGTTCCAGAAAATGAAGTATTTCTCCCAGAAAATTATTGCAATTACACATGTTTTGTTATACATATGGTTATTTTCTTTGTGTGTATTGGAACAACACAAACAAAAAAAGAGAAAAAGCAGGAAAATTGGACATCATTTCACACAAAACCCCAAAAATGGTCTGGACAAAATTGTTGGCACCCTTAACTTAATATTTGGTTGCACACCCTTGGGAATAAATAACTGCAATCAATCGCTTCCTAGAACCATTAACAAGCTTCTTACACCATCTAAACTGGAATTTTTGACCACTCTTATTTTGCAAACTGCTGCAGGTGTCTCATACAGTACAGACCAAAAGTTTGGACACACCTTCTCATTTAAAGATTTTTCTGTATTTTCATGACTATGAAAATTGTACATTCACACTGAAGGCATCAAAACTATAAATTAACACATGTAGAATTATATACTTAACAAAAAAGTGTGAAACAACTGAAAATATGTCTTATATTCTAGGTTCTTCAAAGTAGCCACTTTTTGCTTTGATGACTGCTTTGCACACTCTTGGCATTCTCTTGATGAGCTTCAAGAGGCAGTCACCGGAAATGGTTTTCACTTCACAGGTGTGCCCTGTCAGGTTTAATAACTGGGATTTCTTGCCTTATAAATGGGGTTGGGACCATCAGTTGTGTTGTGCAGAAGTCTGGTGGATACACAGCTGATAGTCCTACTGAATAGACTATTAGAATTTGTATTATGGCAAGAAAAAAGCAGCTAAGTAAAGAAAAAAGAGTGGCCATCATTACTTTAAGAAATGAAGGTCAGTCAGTCCGAAAAATTGGGAAAACTTTGAAAGTGTCCCCAAGTGCAGTTGCAAAAACCATCAAGCGCTACAAAGAAACTGGCTCACATGAGGACTGCCACAGGAAATGAAGACCAAGAGTCACCTCTGCTTCTGAGGATAAGTTTATCCGAGTCACCAGCCTCAGAAATCGCAGGTTAACAGCAGCTCAGATTAGAGACCAGGTCAATGCCACACAGAGTTCTAGCAGCAGACACATCTCTTCAACAACTGTTAAGAGGAGACTTTGTGCAGCAGGCCTTCATGGTAAAATAGCTGCTAATAAACCACTGCTAAGGACAGGCAACAAGCAGAAGAGACTTGTTTGGGCTAAAGAACACAAGGAATGGACATTAGACCAGTGGAAATCTGTGCTTTGGTCTGATGAGTCCAAATTTGAGATCTTTGGTTCCAACCACCGTGTCTTTGTGCGACCGAGAAAAGGTGAACGGATGGACTCTACATGCCTGATTCCCACCGTGAAGCATGGAGGAGGAGGTATGATGGTGTGGGGGTGCTTTGCTGGTGACACTGTTCGGGATTTATTCACAATTGAAGGCATACTGAACCAGCATGGCTACCACAGCATCTTGCAGCGGCATGCTATTCCATCCGGTTTGCGTTTAGTTGGACCATCATTTATTTTTCAACAGGACAATGACCCCAAACACACCTCCAGGTTGTGTAAGGGCTATTTGACCAAGAAGGAGAGTGATGGGGTGCTACGCCAGATGACCTGGCCTCCACAGTCACCAGACCTGAACCCAATCGAGATGGTTTGGGGTGAGCTGGACCGCAGAGTGAAGGCAAAAGGGTCAACAAGTGCTAAGCATCTCTGGGAACTCCTTCAAGATTGTTGGAAGACCATTTCCGGTGACTACCTCTTGAAGCTCATCAAGAGAATGCCAAGAGTGTGCAAAGCAGTCATCAAAGCAAAAGGTGGCTCCTTTGAAGAACCTAGAATATAAGACATATTTTCAGTTGTTTCACACTTTTTTGTTAAGTATATAATTCCACATGTGTTAATTCATAGTTTTGATGCCTTCAGTGTGAATGTACAATTTTCATAGTCATGAAAATACAGAAAAATCTTTAAATGAGAAGGTGTGTCCAAACTTTTGGTCTGTACTGTATATTAAGGGTGCCTTTTCCCAACAGCAATTTTAAAATCTATCCACAGATGTTCAATGAGATTTAAATCCAGACTCATTGCTGGCCACTTCAGAACTCTCCAGAGCTTTATTTCCACTCATTTCTTGGGTGCTTCTTGAAGTATGTTTGGGGTCATTGTCTTGCTGGAAGACCCATGACCTAGGACACACACCCAGCTTTCTGATTCTGGGCACTACTTTGCGACCTAAAATTCATCGGTAATCTTCAGATTTCATGATGCCTTGCACACAGTCAAGGTACCCAGTGCCAGAGACAGCAAATCAACGCCAAAACATATTTGAACCTCCACCATATTTGACTGTAGGTACTGTGCTCTTTTCTTTGCAGGCCTCATTCTGTTTTTGGCAAACAGAATAATGTGCATTACCAAACAGCTGTATCTTGGTCTCATCTGTCCACAAGACGCTTTCCCAGAAGGATTTTGGCTTACTCAAGTACATTTTGGCAAACTGCAGTCTAGCTCTTTTATATGTGTGTCAGCAGTAGGGTGCTCCTGGTTCTCCTGCCATAGCTTCTCATTTCATTCAAATGTTGACGGATAGTTCGCGCTGACACTGATGCACCCTGAGCCGGTAGGACACCTTTAATTTCTTTGAAATTTGATTGGTGCTGAGAATCCACCACCCGGACTTACCTGCATTGCAACCTTTCATCAATTTTTCTCTGCTGTCCACTTCCAGTGAGATTAGCTACAGTACCATGGGATGTAAGCTTCTTGATTATGTTAAGCACCGTAGACAAAGAAACATCAAGATCTCTGGAGATGGATTTGTAACCTTGAGTTTGATTTTGTTCAACAATTTTCGTTCTCAAGTCCTCAGACAGATCTCTTTTCTTTCTGTTCTCCATGAACAGTGGGGCTCAACCAGACACACAATGCAAAGATTGAGTCAAGCTCTCCCCTTTTTATCTGGTTTCAGGTGTGATTTTCATATTACCCACACCTGTTACTTACCACAGAAAAGTTTCAACGTGCATCACATACTTGAAACAAAGTTGATTACTCACAATTTTGGAACGATGCTAACAATTTTGTCAGGCCCATTTTGGGGGTTTTGTGTGAGATGATGTTTTTTTTTTTTTCAAATTTAAATTTTATTTAGCCAAACAATGGCAAATTTTTAACACAATACAATAACAAGATAACAACTACAACATATGCCCGCAGGTTCATTAAAAATAAACAGATACACTGTAAGTAATCCGACAAAAGAGGTTGGACCAAGTAGGTCACAAAAATTGACCATGTTTGAGCTGTGAGCTTGAGGACAAGGGGAAGCATAGCAAGGTGAACCCAAGGAGGGTGGAAGGATATATAAGGGAAGGTCGCAATGCGGAATGCCAGGTATGGGGGGGGGGGTGCCCCATATGCGAGCGGTGTATTGGAGATACTAATAGTTGCAAGATGCCAGGGAAAGATTAGCCTTAGAGGATGAATTTCCAATAGATCTATATAGGGACGAGGTCAGGAAAGAGTCCCAGTAGAACCATTTAGTGGCAATTTTGTTCCTTTCCTCCCGGGTATATGTAATCAAGAATTCCATGTGTTTAATTCTTGCAATTTCTGTGAACCACTCTTCAAGTGACGGGGCGTCTGTGGACTTCTAGTGACGTGGGATGATTGTTTTAGCAGCTTGAAGTAAATGTTTCATGAGAGATTTTTTAAACCTTGGACCTGAGAGGGGATACATAAAAAGGAGGACGGCTTCCGGATTGTTGGGAATGTGTATATCAGTGACATGTTGGATTACTTTAGGTACATTTTTCCAGAACGTCTCTAAAGTCTCACAGGACCACCAAATATGGACCAAGTTGCCTTCATCTTTACCACAGCGCCAGCATAGATTAGAGGTCCCTGGAAACCATTTATGCAAGATCGATGGGACCCGGTACCACCTGGAGACGATTTTATAGTTTGTCTCTTGTGCTTTGGTTGTAACAGGTGATTTATGTGAAAGGTGGAAGCACCTGAGCCACTGGTCATTTGAGAACTTCTGCTGTAGTTCTGATTCCCAAGCCTCACAAAAGTGAGGTAGAGATTCTTGGTCAGGGGAAGAAAGTAACTTATATATGGTCGATA
The DNA here is from genome assembly GCF_046119375.1 of Phyllobates terribilis. NCBI lineage: Eukaryota > Metazoa > Chordata > Amphibia > Anura > Dendrobatidae > Phyllobates > Phyllobates terribilis. Next base: position 235,995,812 of record NW_027362767.1, on the reverse strand, counting down.
TCGCGTGTGTCTTTCTCATAGGTGAAATACATAATATTTCTAAATTAGATAGGGGTCGCATCAGATCTGTCTTATTGGGTAAAGAGTGGAAAAAGTGCTGCAATTGCGAGTACTGAAAGCCAAGACGTGGCAGCGGGAGAATTCCATGGAGGATGGAATTTAGTGGTAGAAGGGAGCCCTGGGGGGCAATTTGGTAGAGACGTAAGGGTTTCTTTTTCAAACTGTTTAGAAATGGGCCAGAGGATGTTCCTGGTGGAAAACCAGGGTTGTCTGTGATAGGTAACATAGGACCAGAGGGGTCTACCAGGGAAACTCGAGGGTGTGGCATATGTATGGTTTTAAGGGTATGTCTTGTACTAAAAGATAGAGGGACATCTTTATGACGGGGGACATATGGCCAAATCCATGGAAGTGCGGGCACTGATAGGGGGCAAGAGTCCTGGGCGATAGTAACCCAGCTCTTACAAGGGAAGCCCTGGACCAGATCCAGGATCCGCGAGTAGGCGGCGGCTAAGAAATATTTGCGGAAGTCAGGAAGGCCAGTGCCTCCCAAGTTTTTTGATCTAAATAGGATTGTGGATCTGATCCTAGGGCAAACCGAGGACCACACGAACCAGTTAAGTAGACGTTGTAATCTTTTCCAGAAGGGAAAGGGGATATACGTCGAGATGGTCTGAAAGAGATATAGCAGTCTTGGTAGGATTGTCATTTTTATACTGTTGATCCTCCCGAACCAAGAAAATTCGACTTGATTCCATAAAGCCAATTCCCCCTCTAATCTGGACAGGAAGGGTTGGAAATTCAAAGCATACAAACTAGTGAGGTTGGAGAGGACGTTAATTCCCAAGTAGGTAATAGAATTGCCAGAGGGCCATTTAAAGGGGAAGTTACTCTTCAGGGATTGGAAATATATACTAAAAGATCATCTGCAAATGCAGAGCATTTATATTCTTGGTTTTTGATAGTAATCCCTTTTACATTGGGGTTACTTCGAATGGTGTGCATTAGGCTTTCCATCACCAGAACATATAGTAAGGGCGATAGAGGGCATCCCTGGCAAGTGCCATTGCGTATTGAAAACTGGTCAGAGAGGGAGCCACTGATTTTAATTTTGGCAGATGGGGATTTATATAGGGCCAATATTTTGGATTTTAGAACCGGGCCTAGGCCTAGGTGAAGTAGTGTTTGCTCAATAGAATGCCATGAGATTCTATCGAATGCCTTCTCGGCGTCTAGTGATAGGACCATTAGTGGACATGTGTGTGTCACGGCGAAGTCAATGATATCGAGGGTTTTAAGGGTATTATCTCGTGCCTCTCTTCTGGAGACAAAGCCAACTTGGTCAGGGTGGATGAGTTTTGGGAGAAGCGGGTTCAATCTATTTACTATTAATTTGGTATATATTTTAATGTCCACATTTAGTAGGGAAATTGGGCGGTAACTAGCACATAAGAGGGGGTCTTTTCTGGGTTTAAGAATAACTGTTATGTTGGCTGAAGTGGATTGCGCGGGGAAAAGGGAGGTATCTGAGATGTGGTTAAATGTTTGAAGCATTAAAGGGGTTAACTGGGATGGGAAGGTTTTATAAATATTAGTGGTGAGGCCGTCTGGGCCTGGACTTTTGTTTCCTGGGAAGTCTTTTATTATGAGTGAGATTTCTTGGGATTTTAAGGGAGTTTCGAGGTTTTCGCGAACGTCTACAGGTAGCTTATTGAAGGGGGATGAGGGAGTCACTGATTGGATAGGGCTCGGATTTGTTTCATTAAGATTACAGAGCTTTGAGTAGTATGTTTGGAATATTTTAGAGATTTCTGAGGATGTATAGACTTTAGTGCCCTGTGCGTTCTTCATAGTGGGAATATAATTTTCAGCAAGTTTAGCCTTCAGTGCCCGTACTAGCATCTTGCCTGGCTTGTTCCCGTATTCATAGAATTTGCTTTGGCCTACCTGCAGGAGATGGGAAAAGGAACTTTCTAGTAAGCGCTTAACCTCCAACCTTGCCTGGAGAAGGTCCCTGAGAACTGCTGTGGAGAGCTTAAGTCTATGTAGTTGCTCTAGTCTTGAGACCCTATGCAGGGCTTCCCTAAGGGCCTGTGACTTTTCCTTTTTGATTCTTGCGCAGTGTTTAATAAATGTACCTCTTTAAACACATTTCAGGGTTTCCCACTTAATGGGTGGGGCAGTGTTGTCAGGGGAGTGGTTTACTTCAAAGTCTTCTATGCTTGTCTGTATGTCTGATATGCAGAGTGGATCTAGGAGTAAGGACTCATTCAGCCGCCAGGACCATCCTGTCCGTACCGGGTCAGAAGGAATTTTTAATGAGCAATATACTGGGACGTGATCTGACCATAGGATGTTTCCTATTTCTGTAGAGATCAACCATGGTAGTGCCCCTTGTTGTATTAGTATATAGTCAAGGCGGCTGTACGAGTCTTGTGGGGGCGAGTAGAAGCTGTAGTCCCTATCAGAGGGGTGTTGAATTCTCCAGGCATCAAATAGTTGCAGCTGAGAGAGTGTTTATTTAATTTTATTGCTGTATATGGGAGATGGGACTTGCCCTTAGAATTATCCAAAGTTGAGTCTAATGTTATGTTAATGTCTCCACAGAGTATTACGGAACCTTTTATTAGGGGGATGGAATGATCAGTTAGGTTAGATAAAAAGATTACTTGATCCTGATTCGGGGAGCAGGCATTGATGATGGTTAGGACCTGGCCCTCTATTAAGGTTGTAAGAATTACATATCTGGCATTGGGGACAACAGAGCAATGGATTATTTGATGTGGGAGGGATTGGTGAATTGCTATGGTAACTTCTTTTGAACGTGAGGTGGGATTATTGGCATAGTGCCAGCTTGTGTAGTGCTTATTTTTGATTTTGGGGGCATTATTTAATTTGAAGTGTGTTTCCTGGAAGCAGATTATGTGTATCTTACGTTTGTGACAATGGTACAGGATCTGGGCTCTTTTTTCAGGGGTGTTTAGACCCTTCATGTTGAAGGATGCGATGTTCAGTTCCGTCATTGGGAGGGTTTAGGGTTTTTCTTGGCGTTTTCCTCTGGAAGCATCTTGATGATGAGTATCCGCTCATGGGGGGCCACCCTATTGCACTGCGATCGAGAGGAAAGAAAGAGGAAGAAAGGGAGACAGGCGTTAGGACAATAACAAGAAGGCAGTAGTACAGCCACTGCAGCATTAACTGGGAGAACAAGAGTTTCACTTAGGAGCTTAGAAGTCGTCAACATGTGCGACTTGGGCTCCCGACCTATTGGGGGGAGAAAAATGGATACCATGGTGGAGATACAGCTCCGCTAGATAAAAAGAAGAAGCATTAAGTACAAATGATACAACAAAATCAGCATGGTGCACAGGAATCAATGTAATTCGCTCATAGTCCAAGAGAGGTGCAGATGGTTAGACTATTCGTGCTAGGACATGAAGTTTATCTCCGTAGACATGGTGTCAGTCAGGCAGGGTATCGCCTAAGTTTTAGGAAGTGACCATGTCGATGAAAGTCAGGGTATCACTTTCAGCACAAATTGTGCGCATCCCATAAGGTCCGTCAATCCACATCACGGGGCCTCTGTGGCTGAGGTTGGTTCCTTTTCCGGTTGCCACGAGGAGTGTCTCGTGGCGGAAGGGCATCCTGGGTCTTCACAGCCCCCATGGAGGACGATGGTTTTGGTCTCCCATCAGAGCCAGAGGGGCCAAAGGATATGACTGGCCAGGTGGAAAGGGAAATTTTAGGTAGGTCCAGTGCCTTTAAAAATGACAAAAATTCTCCAGGTGAGTGTAGAGTGTGGGTTCTGCATCCTCTTTGTACATTAAAGTAAAATGGATAACCCCATCGGAAAGGAATGTCCTTAGATTTTAACACATCCAGGATTGGCTTCAGAGCTGCTCTTTACGCCAAAGTGTGACGAGAAAGGTCTTGCAGTATGTGGATCGGGGTATTGTTGTATTTGATCAGTCGTTTTTTCCGAGCTGCTTGGAGGATGAGGTGTGATGGAGTAAAAGTGAACTCTGCATTTTAAGTTTCTAGGTCTTGGGTCCCCTGGGTCTATGGAGCATAGTGCCCTGTGGGCCCTGTCGAGTTCTATGGCTTGTCCTGGGGGACGGTTGAGTAGGTCATTAAATATTGATGTGAGGATCGAAGGGAAGTCAGCGGGGGAGATGGACTTTGGGAGACCTCGGACACGCAGGTTGTTACGTCTGTTTCTGTTCTCTAGGTCTTCCAAGAATTGTTAGAGTGAAAAAAGCTGCAATGACTGTTTCTGAACAGTTTTTTGGAGCTTCTGAATGGCTACGGCATCAGCAGATTGGGCTTGGGTTAGGGAGTCAACCCTGGTTGAAACCGAGGACAGCTCTGTACAGAAAATGGAGAATTCTTGTTTGCACTCAGAGATCACTTGGTTGGCGAGCGCTAGTATGTTGTTTCTTGTTGGGATGGTCTGCAGGAGTGCACGGAGTTCTGCTACAGAAGCTGGTCTGTTGTCGTCTGATGGTGGCAGGGAGCCCATAGCCTCCACGCCAGTGTATCCAGGCTGTTGTTGAATTTGAAAGAAGGGCCCACAGGACACTTGTCTGAATTGGATGACATCCCCACCTTCCTTTGACATGGATAGAGCAGGAGCTGTCATAAGCCGCAGGTGAGGCGACCCCCATTCCCTCAGGTGTGGAGTGTCAACATGGTCATGGACATCATGAAGCGCGCCCCTCAGGGAGTGAGGTGGGGACACCACACTCCACGAAGAACCCATGGACCACGTTGGGAAATTGGTGTAGCCCATGGGGACCAGCACAGGGGACTGGTTAGATGGAACATCCCAGGAGTGAGATCTGGCCAGGATCAAAATTTTGTGGGTTTTAGGAGCACTTTGCATGTGTGCACTCTCACCTAGGGTAAATGTGGCAGAGTTCTGAGGGATGCTGACCCCTCCAAGACATTGGGGGGACAATGGGGTTTCCATGATGTGGGCTCTTATGTTGCAGCAGGACTGCTCCTACTCTGTCATCGCGGCCATCTTGGTTAACCCTCTCCGAGGAGGCATGCAGGCCGTCTTGGCCAGGGGTGCAAGGGAGTTCGTCCAGGCATCTGGGGACCAAGTAAGATATCTCTGGCGGTGCGGGGGAAATCCGCCAAGTGTCAAAGCCTCTGTATCCCACAGGGGGACCGTCCTGTTGCGGGCAACGGCCGCAGCGAGGCTGCTTTGCGGAGTGCTCTGGCGAGGGGCAGTCCCGTGTCTCCGTCTTGTCATCTGAAGACCGGAGGGTTACCTTCGCTGCAGTAGCAGTTTGCCAGACCGGAGGGCTCCCTCCACTCTCCTCCGTGGCGTCAAGGCAGGGGGTTCATCCGAGCGCATTAACCACGCGGCCATCTTGAGTTTCCTCGTGGTCCACACATCTCTGAGGTGACGGCTCTTGTTGCGGTCCTTGGGGCTTTAGGAAGCTTTCCATGACCCAACGGAGGGCTGGGGTGCAGGACGGAGACCTCATCTTCATCTTTTTACATGTCTTGCCCATCTTGGAGAGCTGTTAGAGGGTGATCTTGTGGTTTGTGTAGCAGAACTCAGCTTCACTTAGCTCAATTAGCCATGACTAGCCACGCCCCCCATGATTTTTTTTTGTGGTGTTCCAATACACACAAAGGAAATAAATATACAAAACGTGTACTTGCAATTATTTTCTGGGAGAAAAATTTCATTTTCTGGGCCAATTTCAAGGGTGCCAAAAGTTTTGCCCATCACTGTATAAACTCCGGCATGGACACTGCCACACTTCCTAATAACCCATGAAAAAAACTAGTTGCCACCACCAATCATTTATACAGGCAGATTGGACACCTGTCAGGAAGCGTATGGCTTCAGGGGTGCTGTTACATTTTATATATTTAATCAAGAAAAGTAGGCAGTGTTTATAAAAAATATACAAAGATTTTGCAAAATGGGAACAAAACAGTACAGTATACAATCACAAAATAAAAGGCATAACAAAACAAAGTACAAAACCTGTGTCACAGAAATGGCTCAGCTTAGCGGACGGTAGCACTACTTAGAGAAACCGACATAACCATAGAGCACTGTGTCTTCCAGGGCTGACAAATGACAAAAACCCAAACTCAGATTTATATTAGATCAAGGTTACGCCCACATACCTCTTCTTAGTGAGCTCATGTGGGGTGGGGGGGGGGTGGTCGTGGGATGTGCTAGGTCTTTAGAAGATTATGAGATCCCCAACTTTCCGGATATCTTTGCCCCTGGAGGTCCCAGGCGAGAGCTATTGTTGTCATGTTTTCTATCACATTATTACCTTTCTATAGAGATGAAACATGGCATGGATAGCATCATCCATCTGTCGATATTAAGTTGAAGGTGTTAGGCCGGCCTTCTGGTGATGTGAATGAATGTGTTATGTTCATCATTTCGCCACAACAGCGAAAATATATCTCCCATAAATATCGGATAGATGCAAACCCCAATATTCATCACTGACCACTGGCTCCAGATTGTCTGAGATAATTCCTTTGAACAGAGGAAGCCCCTTGTGACAATACAGCCTAAAATCTTATCAGCCAGACGTTTAGGTTTATTAATCCAAGAGAAATACACTATTATCTTTGTGTTGACTTCTATTGGTCTGTGGAACAATGAATGTTTGATAATTATGTTGATTAACCTTTGTGGACCCTGTGGCTTATTGACTCACAAGACAGGAGGACAAACTAAGCAAATTCATTAAATGCTGGAACAATGAGACCTGAGTGCTGTCCTTTCCTCCAACCTGTGGATGTGGACTTAAAGAGAAGAATGCTTCTGGAGCAGTCAGAATTCAGAGAATCAAGGAGAAGGAAAAGATGAGACTCTGTCACACCATCAGCTTGGAAGCATGGCTTTACATAAAGAGACAGATTTGGATTCTACATGATTCCAGTCTAAGGGTACGAGACCCTGACTGGAAATATTCGGATCTGCTCCATTGACCATCAGAAAGACAGATACATTTGGGGAGACCAGGTTGGGATGATGAAGTCACCTAGCCCCATAGGTATTTGGTTTGGGGTTGCCAGGTGGGACCCTCCAGTCGCCAGGAACCCATGGAGACATTCGGAGAAGCCAGACTGGGACCACCCGGTCATCTGTCCCCATGGAAACTCTCAGAGAGGCCAGGGTGGGACCCTCGGGTCTCCTGGCCTTGTATCTCGATTGACTGCTAGCTTCCTAAGCTTGCTGCTATCTTCTTTCTGTGGGGGCCCGCCAGAAGCGGGGGGCCGCTGGTTGAGGTAGTTGGCCCTGGAAGTCCCCAAAGTCGCAGCTGTTCTATCCCAGGTGGGCGGAGCGGAAGGGTGAGACTGTGTAATGTGGTACCATCTTGGGTATTTTCTGGGACTGTTCCATGTGTTTATTGTCCATTTTGTGGTTCAATAAAGTATTGCCACACTGTTTTACCCTCACCCTATGAAGTAGTATTACGCCCACGGAAGACCCCGTGTCTTCACACCCCTACCTTGGTAAGTGTACTTCTCTGCCTCTGAGTATGCGAATCCGAGACTTGGTGGCTGGCTCTCAGCAGATCCCCTACTGTAATTGCATGTTCATGGCAGGAGGTCCTACTTCAATGGAGGTTGAGGTGTCAGCTCTCTCACTTCCCCAGTTATAATCCCATATGTTCAATGTGAGGGTGAAAATGTCCCCTCTTTGGAGATATCTTTCTGGATTTTACAATTTTTCTTTACATTTTTGTTCACTCTTCTTGGCTTGTCCTCCCCAGGTGTTTTATATCTTCCTGTTTTGGTCTGCTCTATCACATTCTGGGTTGGATTTTATATGTTCACCCTTCACTGAACTTCCTTGCTGGCTATACATTGAGTTGGACTTGAGTTTAGGAGTTCCAGCCGTTCAGCTAGGGCTTTACTTTGCATGTAACAAAGGCAGTTGATCCAGCACTTCCAATAAAACGTATATTTTTATTTAGAACAATTCATCTATAAAAGGTATATAGTTCCATAAAAAATCCACATAAATTAATGGAAAAGTATATCATCTGAGGAAATAGTCCCAAGGGAGATGCATCTTGAATGCATCTCCCTTGGGACTATTTCCTCAGATGATATACTTTTCCATTCATTTATGTGGATTTTTTATGGAACTATATACCCTTTATGGGTGAATTTTTCTAAATAAAAATATGCGTTTTATGGAAGTGCTGGATCAACTGCCTTTGTTATATTGACTGTTTCCTTTGGAATTTGGATCCGTGCACACCTGCATCTGAGAATAGGTGAGCTGATCGTCTATATTTTTTCTTTGCTTTACCTTGAATGGTAAACACCAGCTGAATTCCTGCAGTGAGTCTGTTTGTTTTCCTTCCCAGTTCCTCTTCCTTTCACCTTTTTAGGTTTCTGGGATGTTATACTTGTTGTTTAATTTTGGCTCTCCTTAGCTTTCCCTCTACCCTATATGAACGTGTTTTAATTTTCTCACCCTGGGTTTTTGTATCTTTCGGCACACTTTCCTTTCCTCTTATTGGAAGTGTGTTGCAGCCTCCCCTCTGGTTCCTCACGGGGTAAGAGAAACCACTCGATGGTCTTTTAGGGAGCCAGGTCCGAGGTGGTGTTTTTGAGTTGTGCGGCTAGGATTTTTCTAATTTGTACAGGGACCAGTGGGGTGTGTGTGTGGCATCTTCCTGTAGTAGGTCTTCCTTTTTAAAAAAAAAAACTGAAGGGACACCTGGTCCTCAAGACATAATTTAAGTGGATTTGGAAAGAGATTGGGAGTATTAGGTAGAGCAAGTTCTTGGTTCCAGGCGGGTCAGGTGCCCTCTGCAGTATCTTGTAAAGTGGAAAGGTTATGGCCCTGAAGATAACTCCTGGTTTCATTCGGAGGATCTTCATGCAGATCGCCTGGTGAGGGAGTTCCATCAGCGACATCAGATAGTCGGGACTTTGTAGAAGGGGGGGGCGACTGACATGGATTGGTTTTATGCTGCTGCGTGGGGTCAGATCCTCTGTCTGCTGAGCTATTGCCTTTTTTTCCCTGTCTAAATTGCTGATGGTTTCAATTGTCTTTGTTCCCCCTTCTTGGTTTTACTCCGCTCCAAGTGTTTTCCATATTCCCATTTGGTCTGCCCTATCACATTTCGGGTTTGGTTTTATATGTTCACTCTTCACTGCACTTCCTTGCTGGCTATACCTCTAGGTGGACTTGGGTTTAGGAGTTTGAACCTTTCAGCTAGGGGTTTACCTTGCATGGTAAACACCAGTTGAATTCCTGCAGTGAGACTTTGTTTAACTTCCTAGTTCTTCCTTTCACCTCTCTAGGTTTCTGGGAGGGTCTACTTGTTCTGTTTAATTTTGGCTGTCCTTAGCTTACCCTCTCTACTCTATATGAGTGTGTTTTAATTTTCTCACCCTGGGTTTTCGTATCTTCCAGCACACTTTCATCTGCTCTTGCTGGCAGTGTTTACGGCCTCCCCTCTGGTTCCTCAGGAGGTACCAGAAACACCTTAATGGTCTTTTACGGAGCCAGGTACGAGGTGGTGTTTATGAGTTGTGTGGCTAGGGTCTTTCTAGTCTGTACAGGGACCAGTGGCGTGTGGGTACAGCGTATCCCTGTAGTAGGTCTTTCCTTTCTTCCTTTACCCGTGTGTTTTACATTCATAACAGTGATAATGGTCTTGAATTTCTTCCATTTCTACAAAATCTGTCTAACTGTGGATTGGTGGATTCCAAACTCTTTAGAGATGGTTGTGCAACCATTTCCAGCCTGATGAGCATCAACAACTCTTATTCTGAGGTCCTCAGAAATCTCCAATGTCATTATTAATGTCAGACTTTAATAGATCCAGTTTTTTAAATAAAACACATCGCCCACTCCCACTTGATTGTCATCCCACTGATTGAAAACACCAGATTCTAATTTCACATTATCATTATCTGCTAAGCCGAAAGAGTTACTGGTACATGCTTTTGCAACTCACAGACATGTGATATTGGATCATATTCCTAATTTAAAAAATGTTAAAATCTAATATTTTTGATTCATATGTTTGATTTCATTCTCTTTTATTTATGCTTAGGATTTGTGTGAAAATCTGATATAGTTTTATGTCAAAATTATGCACAAAATACTGAAAATTTGAAATGGTTCACAAACTGTAAAGTACAATTGTAAGATCTGTTTAAATGTTAGTTAGCATGCTACATACCAACTGCTCAGACTTTGTAGGTGAGGATATGTAACTGAGGTAGTAGCATTTACTTATAAAAGAAAAATGCCTTCTTTGCATTCTGAGACCATGCTCCAGAAGCTTATGATAATTAAGACAGCTATGTAACTTAGAAGGTACATTGAGTGCCGATGTCAAGCTCAAGATTCCAGGGATGTGGATTTATGAGCCTCATGTTAAAAACAGATCCTGACACTATGCTATACAAACTATTCCTGCTACTGAATCCAGAGTACAAAAAGCAATAAAAAGAAAATATGAGTAAAGATGTAAATGAGAACAGAATCAGTATTGAAGTTGTCCTATTCTTATACCATGCATTCAACTCACTTCTACCATTGTTTTTCTATTGCATCTTAACTAAAGAAAATAGAGAATAACATGATTAATGATTATTTTTTATAGTTTACAACAGTATATACTGCACAACTGAATGTACACTTACACTGGGAAACACTAGGAACGTTATCAGCCGGTCTATGCAAGCAGTCAATCACCTGACGTACAAGTAAACTGCTCACTCATTTCGTAAAATTATTTTTAATCTAGCTTGAAAATCATAATTTCTCACAGAACTTCATCCTGTGTAAACAGGATGTGTGCTGCAGAGAACAATGACATTTTATGCAAATGAACAATCATATAAATGAATATTCTTTGCGCATGGAAGTAAAGTCGTCCTGTTTAAACTATTAAACGATCATTAATCGGCTTACATGTAAGGCTATCAATGATCTTCTCACATGTACAGCGCCTTGGAATAAATGGCGCTATGATAAATATTAATAATGGCCGAGGTTTACCAGTGTAAATGCAGCCTAAAGCAATTTACCATTTAAGACAAACCTTTTATTGTCCCAAGTATGATTATGACAAATAACAAAGAACCAAGGTCCTTTTTTGTTGTAATTGTGCAGATAAGGACACTTACATGGTTACACTTAGAAATGATGCTAGAAGCTGGTGTTTGTCTATGTATCACATTTGCAGTGGTCCATAACAGCCATAAGTGCTCTACTAAGGATTAAAGATGCTTGTCATGCAGGGAATGAATAACTCTGATACTGCAGTAGTCATTAAAAGTGGCATTTTATGTAGAATTTGGAGAAACCACTTGCTACATTAGCTGTGTTGAACTATTTACATGTTTTTTTGTTTGATTGCTTAATGGCAAAAAGCAGAAAGTTTGTACACTTTTGCTAATAAATCTAATTTTAATGGGGGTTGAATAATTTTGATTGCAACTATATAATGCCCAATGCTTAGCCTGAGGGCTAAGAGAAAGTATAAAAAGGATTCAAAGAACATCATAGAAAGACCACTCATCTTATTCACTACTATCTCAAAATGCAGCATATGAGTTTATTAATTTTGTCTTAAGTGTTCCATTAATTTAATACTCCTTCTATTGTAGGGTACTCTGGAGGATCAAATCATTCAGGCTAACCCTCTGCTGGAAGCCTTCGGCAACGCCAAGACGCTGAGAAATGATAATTCGTCTCGTTTTGTAAATATTAAAATCAGACAAGAGTTATTTCTATTTTCATATAGAAATACATATTACTTATAGAAATACAATCATTATTTACTTTTTTCTATGTTTTTTTTTAGGGAAAATTCATCAGAATTCACTTTGGTACCACTGGAAAACTTTCTTCTGCTGATATTGAAACTTGTAAGGATGAGTGTGAAGATAATACAAGACTTTAGACAGTTATACTTGGTGATAGTCAGTAGTTTTACATTTACATTATATTTTCAGAAATGTAAAAAATGTGTGAGTCAAGGGGTTTTCAATCATGAAGCTTTTTCACTCAAATAGGCATGTCGAACACTGATAATAAGCTTGCAGTATAAAATCCCATGGTTACTTTACAATCTGACGAAACCTTGTCCATACTGGCGCCTCACACTTCAGGGTTTGCTCTGTCTTACAGGACTTTTTTTATGAACATTTAATTGCCCATGATCTTGAGTGAACACTCTGCATCCTCCTCTGCCACAATTTCTTGGCACGGTTTTACGGCACATTCTTAACTTTTTATTGATTTGATATTTTTTGGTAGCTCATGCACAGTAACAAGCAGGGCGATACTTGGTGACAGCAGTCAAAACAGACATTAGTAGCATGCGTATATCACAGCAGAGAGCAGCTGTAAAAATAAAAGTGTAGCGTAGACTCCGTCATCTAGGATCAGAAGCAGGATGTAATACGGAGTATTCGAGAACTTCCTGAAGAGTAGACTTGGGCTACTTGTATGTTTCTATTACTGAATAAGTGACATGTTTTTAAATGAAGGAATTCAATAGCAGTTTTATTTATTTAAAAGCACACTTTGGCTATAGGAAAACCTCTTCAATTCCTCGTGTTTTTGATATTTTTTCAATATGTAACTACAGATCTGCTGGAAAAGTCCAGAGTAACATTCCAGCTTTCAGCTGAGAGAAGCTACCACATCTTCTACCAGATCTTGACCAACAAGAAACCAGAAATTGTTGGTAATTTCCCTGTTTATATTCTAAAAACTAAATTCACTGTGAAGCATCAATATTCTGCCATATAGGGCCTCCATGAAAACCATAATCGGGATATATAGATAGTAATATATTAATTCTGCTTCCCTCTTCCTGTTGCCAGCAAAATGTTCTGAAGATTACATGACTTATAAATTCTTGCATCCAAAACAACATTGTAGCTAGTATTTGTTTCATCTCCAGCATGTTATCACTATTGGTTTTGTTGTTTTAGAGATGCTCCTTCTCACGACCAACCCTTATGACTATCCTTGGATCAGCCAGGGCGAAATAGCTGTGAAGAGTATTAATGACGAAGATGAACTTATAGCCACTGATGTCAGTAACAGCTTTAATGTGAGGCATAAATGTCAAAATAACAAAGATGTTGTTGGCTACTTACAGTATATTGTTTATTTCTTTATAGATTGCTATTGATATTCTTGGGTTCAATCCAGATGAGAAGAATGGCATCTACAAAATGACTGGAGCTGTCATGCACCATGGTAATATGAAGTTCAAGCAGAAGCAGCGGGAAGAGCAGGCTGAGCCAGATGGCAATGAAGGTTGGTGTCTTTGGTCCTTGAGTTAAATAGTCATGAACATTATTCGTACCAGCAAGGAATAATATTGTGCTTGTGGTCCACATCTAGTTGCTGACAAAATTGGTTATTTAATGGGTCTCAACTCTGCCGACTTGCTCAAAGCCTTGTGCTACCCAAGAGTAAAAGTGGGCAATGAGTTTGTCACCAAGGGACAGACCGTGCCACAGGTATCTAAGATAAATAGCAAAATACACACAATAAGTTACCATATGTTACTTAAACTGTTTTCCACTTCAGGTGTACAACGCTGTCGGTGCCCTCAGCAAGTCTGTATTTGAAAAACTGTTCTTATGGATGGTTACTCGTATCAACCAACAGCTGGACACCAAGCAGCCCAGACAATTCTTCATAGGTGTGCTGGATATTGCTGGATTTGAAATATTTGATGTAAGGAGTTAATCTGTTCTAGTTTTACAAGTCCACTTGGTCAACCACCTGGAATCTTCTCATCTGCTTTCTATCAATTTCAGTTCAACAGCTTGGAGCAGCTCTGTATTAACTTCACCAATGAGAAGCTCCAGCAGTTCTTCAACCACCACATGTTCGTCCTGGAACAGGAGGAATACAAGAAGGAAGGTATCGACTGGGAGTTCATTGACTTTGGTATGGACTTGGCTGCCTGCATTGAGCTCATTGAGAAGGTAAATTTGTTTTAATAGATCAGTCTACTGAAAATATCTACATGTTTGTCTGGAACTCAAAAACATTTTATTTATTATTTGCTTTTAAGCCCATGGGTATTTTCTCCATTCTTGAAGAGGAGTGCATGTTTCCCAAGGCCACCGACACATCCTTCAAGAACAAGTTGTATGAACAGCATCTTGGCAAGTGCAAGAACTTTCAGAAGCCCAAGCCAACCAAAGGGAGGGCTGAAGCTCACTTCTCTCTGGTGCATTATGCTGGTACTGTGGATTACAACATCTCTGGCTGGCTTGATAAAAATAAGGATCCACTAAATGAATCTGTTATCCAGCTCTACCAGAAGTCTTCTGTCAAGCTATTGTCCTTCCTGTATTCCAGCTATAACAGTGCTGAAGGTAAGTTGTGTGTCTTTGTCCTTCATATTTTATAAGTTTAAATGGTTGAAGTAGTACTGAAACCAGACATCTTTATCATAGCTGATGCTGGTGGTAGTGGTAAAGGAGGAAAGAAGAAGAAGGGATCCTCTTTCCAGACTGTGTCTGCTCTTTTCAGGGTTAGTGTTCATATGCATACAACTATTAATTAATCTCAAATAATTTATAAGGTTTATTAAATGCACTTGATAATAGTAGTGAAATTAATTTAAACTAGCATTCATTTAACTTAATTAGTGCCAGATTATTAAATCGTCTAAACTGTTGACACTTAAAGACACTTATTTACTTTGGCAGACTGCAGCCGTTAAAAGACTGCCAATCGGATATATGCAAGCTGATTGGTGGGAGTTTAATAGCCTGTTTAGAAAGGCCAACCACATATAAATATAAAATATTAACATAGAATAATCAATTTTTATTCATATTATCCAGGATTTTTTTTTTATCAGAGAAATCGCCAAATTAAATCTGCTCACTCTTTTTCTGGCCTTATAAACTTGTAGAAATCTTGCTTGGTCACACCTCTTTGTAGTTTTGCCATGGAAACAAGTGCTGGAGTCAAACTGACAGTATTCCTGAATGACAGATTAAAGGATATTTATTGTTTTCATGTTGTATGTAATATATTTTTTTTGCTATAGGAAAACTTGAGCAAACTCATGACCAATCTGAGAAGCACCCATCCCCACTTTGTACGTTGTCTGATTCCCAATGAGACTAAAACTCCAGGTATATTTGTTTTACCTTAGCAATGAAGTTTGAATAAATGTATAAGCTCTGTTACAGCTATTTTTCTCTACCTAGGTATCATGGACAACCACTTGATTATCCACCAGCTGAGATGTAATGGTGTCCTGGAAGGTATCAGAATTTGCAGGAAAGGATTTCCAAGCAGAATACTCTATGCTGACTTTAAGCAGCGGTAATTAGATATAAAAAAAAATGTTTTACATACTGATGTTCTCTATTCTTGTAAAACAGGGGTGGGGAATCTTTTTTTCTACCAGGGGCCAATTGGATATTTGTACCATCCTTCAGGGGCCACACAAAATTATCAACTTGAAAATTGCCCTGCTATATTTGGTCAATCAATTTTCTCCCCCTAATGTGATGGCTGGAACTGCTTCTATTTGGTGAGGCTGTGATGTTAGGTGGGATTGATCATGTTGCTTCTTGTAACTGGCATTCCAGATTTGTTTTGGTCTGGAGTGCAGTCAACTCTTTGGCATGATAAGTTTTGTAAAGAACTTGCAGCAGTAAGTTGTTCTTACACCGATGTATATTACATTGCGTGTCTCTTCAAAAGGGGAAATTTATTACTGCTCACATTACATTTATAGAACGCAAGAAGTGGGAGATCTGCAATATATACAGTACAGACCAAAGTTTGGACACACCTTCTCATTTAAAGATTTTTCTGTATTTTCATGACTTTGAAAATTGTACATTCACACTGAAGGCATCAAAACTATGAATTAACACATGTGGAATTATATACTTAACAAATAAGTGTGAAACAACTGAAAATATGTCTTATATTCTAGGTTCTTCAAAGGAGCCACCTTTTGCTTTGATGACTGCTTTGCACACTCTTGGCATTCTCTTGATGAGCTTCAAGAGGTAGTCACCGGAAATGGTCTTCACTTCACAGGTGTGCCCTGTCAGGTTTAATAAGTGGGATTTCTTGCCTTATAAATGGGGTTGGGACCATCAGTTGTGTTGTGCAGAAGTCAGGTGGATACACAGCTGATAGTCCTACTGAATAGACTGTTAGAATTTGTATTATGGCAAGAGAAAAACAGCTAAGTAAAGAAAAACGAGTGGCCATCATTACTTTAAGAAATGAAGATCAGTCAGTCCAAAAAATTGGGCAAACTTTGAATGTGTCCCCAAGTGCAGTTGCAAAAACCATCAAGCGCTACAGAGAAACTGGCTCACATGAGGACCGCCCCAGGAAAGGAAGACCAAGAGTCACCTCTGCTTCTGAGGATAAGTTTATCTGAGTCACCAGCCTCAGAAATCGCAGGTTAACAGCAGCTCAGATTAGAGACCAGGTCAATGCCACACAGAGTTCTAGCAGCAGACACATCTCTTCAACAACTGTTAAGAGGAGACTTTGTGCAGCAGGCCTTCATGGTAAAATAGCTGCTAGGAAACCACTGCTAAGGACAGGCAACAAGCAGAAGAGACTTGTTTGGGCTAAAGAACACAAGGAATGGACATTAGACCAGTGGAAATCTGTGCTTTGGTCTGATGAGTCCAAATTTGAGATCTTTGGTTCCAACCACCATGTCTTTGTGCGACGCAGAAAAGGTGAACGGATGGACTCTACATGCCTGGTTCCCACCGTGAAGCATGGAGGAGGAGGAGTGATGGTGTGGGGGTGCTTTGCTGGTGACACTGTTGGGGATTTATTCAAAATTGAAGGCATACTGAACCAGCATGGCTACCACAGCATCTTGCAGCGGCATGCTATTCCATCCGGTTTGCGTTTAGTTGGACCATCATTTATTTTTCAACAGGACAATGACCCCAAACACACCTCCAGGCTGTGTAAGGGCTATTTGACCAAGAAGGAGAGTGATGGGGTGCTACGCCAGATGTCCTGGCCTCCACAGTCACCAGACCTGAACCCAATCGAGATGGTTTGGGGTGAGCTGGACCGCAGAGTGAAGGCAAAAAGGCCAACAAGTGCTAAGCATCTCTGGGAACTCCTTCAAGATTGTTGGAAGACCATTTCCGGTGACTACCTCTTGAAGCTCATCAAGAGAATGCCAAGAGTGTGCAAAGCAGTCATCAAAGCAAAAGGTGGCTACTTTGAAGAACCTAGAATATAAGACATATTTTCAGTTGTTTCACACTTTTTTGTTACGTATATAATTCCACATGTGTTAATTCATAGTTTTGATGCCTTCAGTGTGAATGTACAATTTTCACAGTCATGAAATTACAGAAAAATCTTTAAATGAGAAGGTGTGTCCAAACTTTTGGTCTGTACTGTATATTGTATAGGAGACAGAAACCGCTGCATATACATCACATAAGACACACTGGGGCTGGAACATATACATCACATAGGAGACACTGGAACATATAAATCGAATAAGAGACACTGGGGCTGAAGCATATGCATCACATAAGAGACGCTGGGGCTGGAGAATATACATTACATAAGAGAAGCTGGGGTAGGAGTATATACATCACATACAAGACACTGAGGCTGATGAATATAGATCACACAGGAGACGCTGGAGAATATGCATCACTTAGGAGACGCTGGGGCTGCAGCATATACATCACATTGGAGAACCTGGGGCTGCAGAATATACATGACATGGGAGACAATGGGGCTGAAGCATACACATCACGTATGAGACGCTGGGGCTGCAGCATATACATCACATAGGAAACACTAGGGCTGCAGGATATACATCACATAGGACATGCTGAGGCTGAAGCATATACATCACATAGGAGACACTTGGACTGCTGTATATACAGTGAAGGAAATAATTATTTGATCCCTTGCTGTTTTTGTAAGTTTGCCCACTAACAAAGACATGAACAGTGTATAATTTTAAGGGTAGGTTAATTTTAACATTGAGAGATAGAATATCCAAAAAAAATCAAGAAAATCACATTGTATAAATTAGATAAATTTATTCGCATTTTGCAGTGAGAAATAAGTATTTGATTCCTCTGGCAAACAACACTTAATACTTGGTGGCAAAACCCTTGTTGGCAAGCACAGCAGTCAGACGTTTTTTGTAGTTGATGAGGGTTGCGCACATGTCAGGAGGAATTTTGGTACACTCCTCTTTCCAGATCATCTCTAAATCATTCAGATTTTGAGGCTGTAGCTTGGCAACTTGGAGCTTCAACTTCCTCCATAAGTTTTCTATGGGATTAAGGTCTGGAGACTGGCTAGGCCACTCCATGACCTTAATGTGCTTTTTTTTGAGCCACTCCTTTGTTGCCTTGGCTGTATGTTTTTGGGTCATTGTCTTGCTGGAAGACCCAGCCATAACCCATTTTTAATGTCCTGGCGAAGGGAAGGAGGTTGTCACTCAGGATTTTACGGTACATGGCTCCATCTATTCTCCCCATTGATGCAGTGAAGTAGTCCTGTGCCCTTAGCAGAGAAACACCCCCAAAACATAATGTTTCCACCTCCTGCTTGTCAGTGGGGACGTTGTTCTTTGCGTCATAGGCAGCATTTCTCTTCCTCCAAACACGGTGAGTTGAGTTAATGCCAAAGAGCTCAATTTTTGTCTCATCTGACCACAGCACCTTCTCCCAATAACTCACAGAATCATCCAGGTATTCATTGGAAAACTTCAGATGGACCTGCACATGTGCCTTCTTGAGCAGGAGCACCTTGCGGGCACGGCAGGATTTTAAACCTTTAAGGCGTAATGTGTTACCAATGGTTTTCTTGGTGACTGTGGTCCCAGCGGCCTTGAGATCATTAACAAGTTCCCCAAGTCTAGTTTTAGGCTGATCTCTTACCTTCCTCATGATCAAGGATACCCCACAAGGTGAGATTTTGCATGGTGGCGCAGATCGATGTCGATTGACAGTCATTTTGTATTTCTTCCATTTTCTTACTATTGCACCAACAGTTGTCTCCTTCTCACCCAGCATCTTATACAATGTGATTTTCTTGATGTTTTATGGGATATTCTATCTCTCAATGTTAAAATTAACCTACCCTTAAAATCAGGCCCGGCATCAGCACCCGGCGCACCGGGGCAAGTGCCGGGGCCCTGAGCAGGCGGGGGGGGCCCACTCACAGTCGGGCACCCTGCCGCGCTATGTGACCCGTAAGCGGAGGAGAGCAGTGTCAGCGCCCGCTCCCTCCCGCTTGCTCAGGGCCCCGACACAATACTTACCTCTCCCCGTGCCTCCGCAGCAGCTCCGGTGTCTTTCGCAGCTGCTGCACTGTGACGTCTTAGGTCAGAGGGTGCGGTGACGTCTTTATACCGCGCCCTTTCCTGAGCCGTCACAGTGCAGAGTGGGAAGACGCCGGTGACGCGGCTGAGGAGTCCAGAGCAGCGGCAGCAGGTGAGAAGTGAGGTGAGTATTTGATTTTTTTTTTATATATATGTATGGAGGCATGGGGCATTATATGGGGGGGTGATGACATTCTGCATGGTGCATTATATGGGGGGGGGTGATGACATCCTGCATGGGGCATTATATGGGGGGGTGATGACATCCTGCATGGGGCATTATATGGAGGAAAGTGACATCCTGCATGGGGCATTATATGGGAGGGAGAGGTGACATCCTGCATGGGGCATTATAAGGGGGGGGGTGACATCCTGCATAGGGCATTATATGGGGGGAGAGGTGACATCCTGCATGGGGCATTATATGGGGGGGGAAGTGACATCCTGCATGGGGCATTATATGGGAGGGAGAGGTGACATCCTGCATGGGGCATTATATGGGGGGGGGGGGGGAGTGTCATCCTGCATGGGGCATTATGTGGGGGCCAGTATTCTGTATGGAGCGTTATAAGGGGGCCAGTATCCTCTATGGAGCGTGATATGGGGGCCAGTATCCTGCATGGAGCGTTATATGGGGACAAGTATTCTGCATGGAGCGTTATATGGGGCCCATAATACTGTATGGAGGACTATGTGGTGCCCATAATACTGTATGGAGGATTATGTGGGGTCATTATTCTGTATGGAGCAATATATGGGGCCCATAATACTGTATGGAGGACTATGTGGTGCACTTAATACTGTACGGAGGACTATGTGGGGTCATTATTCTGTATGGAGCAATATATTGGGCCCATAATACTGTATGGAGACTATACTGTCCGGTCTGCACTGTGCGCTACGAGGATTCGTCGGTTTCTGAGCTATTGTAGCATTTACAATAGATATCGCTCATGTAATGTAAGGCTATGTGCCCACGATGCAGAAATGAAGCAGAAAATTTCTGCAGCATTTCTGCATCTCCCTGGCAGAAAAAAACGCATGCAGATTGTGCATGCGTTTTTCCTGCAGAATACATGCGGATCCACATGCGGGTTCACATGCGTTTCCGCATGCAGATTGACAAGCACTTTCCAGGCGATAGCATCACTTGGAAAGTGCTTGACAACTAGGTCACACTGTATAAATCCATGCAAACAGCATGGATTTATACAGTGTGAACAGTAAAAATTAAAACAAATAAAGCTATACTCACCCCCGAGGCCCCGGCGTGGCTGCAGCGCTGCTTCCTGGCTGGTTCCCGGCTGCCGGCATATCGCGAGACAGAGCGGTGAAGGGCCTGCGGTCACATGACTGTGACGTCACCGAAGGTCCTTCAGCGCTGCTGGCATTCAGAGAGAAGACGCCGGACAGGTGAGTATAAACTTTATTTGTTATTTTATTCTTTTTTTACAGGTACAATGGTACCCAGGTCTGGATGAGAGTCTCCTCTCCTCCAGAACTGGGTACCATCCGCACATAGAGACGCATAGAAGCCGCTTGTAAAAATGTACAGTCGCGGTTTCTATGCGTCTCGATGCAAGTCAATGGCGGGAGTTCCGCTGCACTTCCGCAAAATTAAATGACATGCTGCGGATTTTTGTACGCAGCATAAACGCTGCGGAAAAATCCGCAGCATGTGCATAGAACATGCGGAATCCCCTTGGGGACCATGGGGTGCGGATTACCTAGCGTTTTACAAGCGTTTCCGCTGCGGAAATTCCGCAGCATAAACGCTTGGAAAACGCTACGTGGGCACACAGCCTAAGAAGTGAAATCTTTGGCACTGTACTATATCTATATTTCTCTGCGGTATCTGTGCATCATGAATCGTGGTATGTTTTAAAGGGGCCCACTGAGACTCTTTCGCCCAGGGCCCACAAATACCTGTAGCCGGCCCTGCTTAAAATTATAGACTGTTCATGTCTTGGTCAGTGAGCAAACTTACAAAAACAGCAAGGGATCAAATAATTATTTCCTTCACTGCACATCACATAGAAGACGCTGAGGCAGAAGCATATGCATCACATAGGAGACACTGGGGATGGAGTACATACAATAGGAGATATTGGGGCTGGAATATATACATCACAGAGAGACAGTGGGGCTGGAACATGTACATCACAGGAGACATGGGTGCGGCTGCTGTCTTCATTCGCTGCACAGGAGTGCATCGCATGCAAACTCCGCCCACAAAATATGTCCAGATGCTGGCAATGTCCAGTGTCAGGACTTAGCCCTTCAATGCATGTGCTGTACCCTGGTAAGATCACTGCCAACTTCACAATAACAAAAAGTAACCACTAGTTGCCACCCGCAATCCTTTATCCAGGCCGATTGGACACCCGTTGCAGTTAGCGTATAGCTTCAGGGGTGCAGCTTACAGAGCAAAAGGAGCATAGCTATTACATGTTACATATTTAATCCAGAAAGGTAGGCACTGTTTATAAAAAATATACAAAAATGATACAAAATGGGAAGAAAACAATACTGTATATACAATTACATGTAATAAAAGGGAATAACGAAAGAAGTACGGTACTATACCGGATGTTGCAGGAACGGCTCTTATCTTTATGGAGGTAAGCACTCAGATTAGGAAAATGAGACACTCTCACAGTGAGTTACAGTGGTGGCCAAAAGTATTGGCACCCCTGCAATTCTGTCAGATAATACTCAGTTTCTTCCTGAAAATGATTGCAATCATAAATTCTTTGGTATTATTATCTTCATTTAATTTGTCTTCAATGAAAAAACACAAAAAGAATTGTCCTAAAGCCAAATTGGATATAATTCTACACCAAACCTAAAAAAGGGGGTGGACAAAAGTATTGGCACTGTTTGAAAAATCATGTGATGCTTCTCTAATTCGTGTAATTAACAGCACCTGTAACTTACCTGTGGCACCTAACAGGTGTTGGCAATAACTAAATCACACTTGCAGCCAGTTAACATGGATTAAAGTTGACTCAACCTCTGTCCTGTGTCCTTGTGTGTACCACATTGAGCATGGAGAAAAGAAAGAAGACCAAAGAACTGTCTGAGGACTTGAGAAACCAAATTGTGAGGAAGCATGAGCAATCTCAAGGCTACAAGTCCATCTCCAAAGACCTGAATGTTCCTGTGTCTTCCGTGCGCAGTGTCATCAAGAAGTTTAAAGCCCATGGCACTGTGGCTAACCTCCCTAGATGTGGACGGAAAAGAAAAATTGATGAGAGATTTCAACGCAAGATTGTGCGGATGGTGGATAAAGAACCTCGACTAACATCCAAACAAGTTCAAGCTGACCTGCAGTCCGAGGGTACAACAGTGTCAACCCGTACTATCCGTCGACGTCTGAATGAAAAGGGACTGTATGGTAGGATACCCAGGAAGACCCCACTTCTTACCCCGAGACATAAAAAAGCCAGGCTGGAGTTTGCCAAAACTTACCTGAGAAAGCCTAAAACGTTTTGGAAGAATGCTCTCTGGTCAGATGAGACAAAAGTAGAGCTTTTTGGCAAAAAGTATCAACATAGAGTGTACAGGGAAAAAAAAGAGGCATTCAAAGAAAAGAACACGGTCCCTACAGTCAAACATGGCGGAGGTTCCCTGATGTTTTGGGGTTGCTTTGCTGCCTCTGGCACTGGACTGCTTGACCGTGTGCATGGCATTATGAAGTCTGAAGACTACCAACAAATTTTGCAGCATAATGTAGGGCCCAGTGTGAGAAAGCTGAGTCTCCCTCAGAGGTCATGGGTCTTCCAGCAGGACAATGACCCAAAACACACTTCCAAAAGCACTATAAAATGGTTTGAGAGAAAGCACTGGAGACTTCTAAGATGGCCAGCAAGGAGTCCAGACCTGAATCCCATAGAACACCCGTGGAGAGATCTCAAAATGGCAGTTTGGAGAAGGCATCCTTCAAATATCAGGGACCTGGACCAGTTTGCCAAAGAAGAATGGTCTACAATTCCAGCAGAGCATTGTAAGAAACTCATTGATGGTTACCGGAAGCGGTTGTTCGCAGTTATTTTGGCTAAAGGTTGTGCAACCAAGTATTAGGCTGAGGGTGCCAATACTTTTGTCTGGCCCATTTTTGGAGCTTTGTGTGAAATGATCAATGATTTGATTTTTGCTTCATTCTCTTTTGTGTTTTTCCTTGCAAGCAAATTAAATGAAGATAATAAGACCAAAGAATTTGTGATTGCAATCATTTTCAGGAAGAAACGGAGTATTATCTGACAGAATTGCAGGGGTGCCAATACTTTTGGCCACCACTGTATGTCTTCCAGGAATGAACAAAAAACAAAAAAAAAGCCAACAAGAAAAAAACTCTTCTGAATACGAAAATGCAAAAGAATAAATCTTTATTACATATATGCATACAACTATTAAAAACTCATAAAAAGAGGTACAATGCAGAGATAGCTAAACTGGTGGTCTCCAAATGTTACAATGTACTCAGTACATGTTTAAACTCTATAGCTAAATATGACAAATCATATATAACTCAAAAAATCTGTGTATATGACAATATGAATCGATATGTGACCCACATGGAGAAATGCATGAGTAGACAAATAAATAATTACCAATCCAATGGTGATATAAGATCAACATACATTTGCTTCAAAAACATAAATATGAATATATAAAGTCTCTGTGAAGACACGGGGTCTTCCGTGGGCTTAATACTACTCAGACAACACAGGGTGAGGGTAAAACAGTGTGGCAATATTTTATTGAACCACCAAACAGACAACACACACGTAGAACAGTCCCAGCAAATACCCAAGCTGGTGCAAAATTACACAGTCTCACCCTTCTGCTGACCCGCCGGGAATAGATCAGCTGTGACTTTGGGACTTCCAGGGCCAACTACCTCAACCAGTGGCCCCTTGCTTTTGGCGGGCCCCCACAGAGAGAAGGTAGCGTCAAGCTTAGGAAGCTGACAGTCCATCGAGGTACAAGGCCAGGAGACCAGAGGGGCCCACCCTGGCTTCTCCGAGAGTTTCCATGGGGCCAGATGACCGGCTGGTCCCAATATGACTTCTCCGAACATCTCCATGGGTTCCAGGCGACAGGAGGGTCCCACCTGGCAACCCCAAACAACATATCCATGGGGCCAGGTGACCTCATTGTCCCAACCTGGTTTCCCCAAATGTATCAATGGGTTCTCTGGTCAATGCAGCAGATCTGTATCTTTTCATTCAGGGCCGTGTACCCTTAGGCTGGAATCCTGTAGAATCCAATTCTGTGCCTCTCTGGATGGAGCCATGCTACCAAACTACTGCCCTGAATAGTCTCTCTGATCTTCTGATTCTCTCATTCTCCTTGCAGCTTGATAGAAATCCCTTTTTATATTTATCTGTGGCTCGGGCCATCATTCACAGGTCAGGGGGGAAAGGTGCAGGGCTCAGGTCTCATGGTTTGAGAATTTAATCAATTTACATAGTTGGCATCCCCCTGCTCTTGTAAATCAACAACTAACTGGCTTAGTACAATATGTCATTAGCATATTAACAAACACTATTGTTTCCAGACCAAGAGAAGTCAACATTCAAGTTTATACAAATACTAGTATGTCCTTCTTGACCAGCCAAAGAAAAACATATACATTCAAAAGTCAACACAAACGCAATAGTGTATTTCTCTTGGCTTAACAAATCTAGAAGTCTGGCTAATTAAGATTAGAAGCTTTATCGTCAAGGTCTCCCCCTAGTGGGGACCCTGCCAAGGGGAGACCTTATATTGATATTTATGTATTTGGAGCACACGTATATGTTGATCTTATATCACCATTGGATCAGTAATTATTTGTCTACTCATACATTCCCCATGTGGGTCACATATCGGTTTATATTGTCATATACAAAGATTTTCTGAGTTATATATGATTTATGTCATATTTAACCATAGCGTTTAAACTTGTACTGAGTAACATTATTTGGAGACCACCAATTTATCTATCTCTGCATTATACCTCTTTTTTATGTGTTTTTAATAATTGTTATGCATATATTTAATGAAGATTTTTTTCTTTTGCATTTTCGTATTCAAAGGTGTTTTTTATTATTAGCTTTTTTCTGTTGCTTAAACTCCTAAACTATGACCTCATTTTTGGGAATTCAGGAATGAACAATGACAGACTACCAAACTCTGCTTTTTATTAGATCAAGGTTGCACCCACATACCTCTCTTTGGTGATCTCATATGAGGGCTGGTTGTGGGATGTGAAAGGTCTTTTAGCAGATTTTGAGATCCCCAACTTTCAGGATATCTTCGCCTCTGGAGGTCCCAGGCAGAAGGCATTGTTGTCATGTTACCTATTGCGATTTACCGTTCTATATAGATGAAACATGGCATGGACAGCATCATCCATAAGAGCAATATTAAGTTGGAGGGGTTAGCATGGCCTTACAGTGATGTAAGTGAATGCGATATGTTCGTCTCTTTGCTACGACGCCGACAATATATCTCCATAAATATCGGATTAATGCAAACCCCAATATTCATCACTGGCCACTTGCTCCAAAAAGTCTGGGGACCAGTGGTTTGAACAGAGGAAGCTCTAGCCTTGGAAGTCTACTTCTTTGCCTCTGAGTAAATAAATCCCAAGCTATGTGTCTAGCTCTCAGAGCAGAGGTCATGTTGTAATTACCTGGTCACTGCAAGAGGTTTCTACTTCAATGGAGGCTGAAATATCAGCTCCTTAACACTACCCCTGTTATAATTAGGTTCTCACTTCCCCAGTTATAATTAATCCGCTATGTTCAATGTGAGGAGATATGTCTCTGGAGATGTCTTTATGGATTTTAATTTTTCTCTATGACACACGGGCTGGGGATAACTTTCAGATTGCCATGGATCCGACCGCAGTGGCTCCCACTGATCTATCGGCTGAATGGAGCAGAGGTTGATCATGCGCACTACTGCTCCCTTAATTCTTAATGGAAGGGCAAGAAGTTGTCGAGCGAATCAGTCAGAGCATCTTCACATCCATTAGAATGAATGCATAGGCAGTGCGCATCGACCTCTGCTCCACTCAGCCCGAGATCTTCAGAATTTCTGGTTTGTGAGGTGTGGTAGTACACTGCATGCTCTCAAAAGAGAAACAGATATGGAAAGGCACTGAGGGGACACTGATCTAAGGATAAATTACATATGGCATATCCCGTGTATTATGCCTTAAGTGTCCGAGATGGCACTACCCCTTTAAAAAAAGTCTAAGTATTTTTTCCACCAAAAAATTATTCTAATTATATATATATAATGTAGTGAAAGTATATTAAAATACTTACCAATCGTCATCTTCCCCAGTTTCCAGTGCCATGCCAGTCTTTTTTTTGGTCCACATGACCTGAAAACAGACGAGCCGAATCACACAGAATTTATCTGTGAAGCAGAAAGTCGATTTATTAGAGTAAGTCTATGAAGCCTTGTTTTGGTTCTCATAAACGTACATTGGTGAAGAAACATGGCCCTAAACAGTGTGGGCCAGAAAAGCTGAACAGCGGTAACATGGGCCAAAATGAAGCATAGCAGCATTAGAAACCGGGGATGAAGGCGGTATTATAACGTACTTGCACTACGATACATACTTCATTAGGTTGGTTTATGGAAAAAAAAATTACTGAGACATATTTTTTAAGGAGAAATAAAAATAGAACAAGTTTGCATTTAGAAGTCTTCAGAACGAAATCACACTTCTTTCTTTTCTTAGTTACAAAGTGCTGAATGCAAGTGCAATTCCTGAAGGACAGTTTATTGACAGTAAGAAGGCGGCTGAGAAACTCTTGGGTTCAATTGATATTGACCACACACAGTACAAATTTGGACACACTAAGGTATATAAACAGTACCTATATGTCTTCTTGTTTTATTCATGAGTCTTCTCTGGCCTTAAAATTTTTCTTGTGTGTGTCTTTAGGTGTTTTTTAAAGCTGGTCTCCTAGGTGTACTGGAAGAGATGAGAGATGAAAAGTTGGCACAACTGATCACTCATACTCAAGCACTTTGCAGGGGTTTCTTAATGAGAGATGAGTTTAAGAAAATGATAGATAGAAGGTAACATTTATTTTGCTGAACAAATTTACGCACAAAAATTTAATTTACACCTTTTAAAAATACGTTAATATATTAAATTTCTCAAAAAGGGAAGCTCTGTTTGTCATCCAGTACAACCTCCGATCCTTCATGAATGTCAAACACTGGCCATGGATGAAGCTGTACTTCAAGATTAAGCCTCTTCTTAGGAGTGCCGAGTCGGAAAAAGAAATGGCAAACATTAAAGAAGATTTTGAGAAGGCAAAAGAAGCTCTGGCTAAGTTAGAGGTTAAGAGGAAAGAATTAGAAGAGAAATTGGTTGCCCTTGTGACAGAAAAAAACGAATTGCTTCTCCAAGTCCAGACGGTAAGAGCTTTAGTAAATATCTTTACTTTTTTGTGACCAGAAACAAAAATGGGTGACCATTATACCTGAAAATCTACAGGAATCTGAGACCTTAGCTGATGCTGAGGAGAGATGTGATGGTCTCATCAAGAGCAAGATCCAACTGGAATCTAAAATTAAGGAGCTTAGTGAGAGACTTGAAGATGAGGAAGAAAGTAATGCCGAGTTGACAGCCAAAAAGAGAAAATTGGAAGATGAATGCTCTGAACTGAAGAAAGATATTGATGATTTAGAACTTACTCTGGCTAAAGTAGAAAAGGAAAAACATGCCACAGAAAACAAGGTAGAGTTAACCCCTTTCAGCTGCATGACATACTATTACGTCATGGACCGTGTGCGAACATATGGAGAGAGCTCAGGATGGGACGTTGATCCAGGGAATTAGTTTGACTACCGTATGTGGAGTAGGGAATTAATTTTTCCCCTAATATGGAGCTATGAAATTATGAGCTGACACAGCCAGCACCTGCCTCTATCAGCAGTTATCAGAGTTGGCTTTGATTGCTACTGTCATTCTCAGACATTCGAACACCCATTTCACTCGCATGACATACAGTAATTGCGGGCTGCCAATGAATTACTATTCCTTCCATCGCCACCCTCTTTGTACTCCAGTGAAGACCAACAACAGTCTGGGCTTCATAGGAGACTGTGATTTTTACTATATACTGTAATACTAAAATATTTAAAGTATGTAGTTCCATTGATCTAAGGTTCAAATCCCCAGGAGGACTGAAAAATAAAGTGAACTGTATTAAAAATAAGTTTCTAAAAAATATATAAAAAAATGTTTAACAAAAACCCCTCTTTTCTCCATCTAAAAATAAGGAAATTAAAAGAAAAATCTTTAGTATTACTGCATATTCAATATTGCCACTTATCGAATTGTATGATCTATAAATCTTAAGTAATTTAACCAGAAAGGTAAACGCTGTAAAACAAAAACAATGGAATGCCAAAACTGCAATTTTTCTCTCACCACACATCCCCCAAAAAATGCAATAAAAAGTTATCAAAACAGTGTAATCCAAAATGGTAACAATACAAACTATAGCTCAGAATTGTCAAATTTTTTTTTAAACGTTCACAATTTTTAAGTCACTAAAATAATGAAAAACTATATGTTTGATATAGCCGTAATCCTGCTGACCTAGAGAATCATTTTGTCAAGTTGATTTTATGGGATGATGAACGGCATAAAAATTTAGCCCCCAAAATAATGGCAGAGTTGTTTTTTTCCCCAATTTTACCTCACTTCAAACTTTTCCCCGTTTTTCAGTGTATTATGTGGCAAAAAAAAATTGTGTCATTCAAAATTACAACTTGTCCTGCAAACAAACAATCATACGGTTATGTTGATAGAAGTATAAAAAGTTATGGCTCTAGACATAGAAATTTTTTTTCTAAAAACGGTTAAGTACCTTATAAATGAAAAAACTTTTCTTACCAATCATCCACTGCTCTAGTATTGAATGGATTCTATACTTCTGATCACAATTCATGTTGTCGACTGCTGAAACCAATCACTGGTTGGCTGTAGTAGTCAAGGTGCTGGCGGACTGGCACGTGAAATCTCTGTTCATTCCTGCAGCCAGTGATTGCCTGCAGCAGTTAGGTAGCTAGATGGCACATGATCAGTTACCAAAAAGTATACAGAACAGCAGAAAAATGGGAAGCCAGAACCCAGAGAGATGGAAATTGGTAAGGTGAGTATGATCTCTCTTTTAAAATTAGAACTTTCTCATCTTTTTTAAGTTTTTTTTTTTTATGGTTGGGCAACACTTTTCAGATTATCTTTCTTCATAGGTTAAAAACCTCACTGAAGAATTGGCCACTGTAGATGAAAATGTATCCAAGATCACCAAGGAAAAGAAGGCTCTTCAAGAAGCTCATCAACAAACTCTTGATGATCTGCAGGCTGAGGAAGACAAAGTCAGTACTTTGACAAAAGCCAAGACAAAACTAGAGCAGCAAGTAGATGATGTATGTATATATAAAAAATAATAATATGTTTTGAATATTTTACCCATGTTAAGACTCTACCAATAAAGAAATTACATTTCTTAATCTTCCAGTTAGAAGGTTCCTTGGAACAAGAGAAGAAACTTCGTCTTGATCTGGAAAGGACCACAAGAAAGCTTGAAGGTGACCTCAAACTTTCTCAAGAAACAGTCATGGATCTTGAAAATGATAAGCAACAAAATGAGGAAAAATTGAAAAAGTTAGTATTTTTTTGTACACAATTTTTTTTTCATTTAGCTTATATAAAAAAATATAAATTCTCCTCCACAGA
This sequence comes from Phyllobates terribilis, assembly GCF_046119375.1. Classification (NCBI taxonomy): domain Eukaryota; kingdom Metazoa; phylum Chordata; class Amphibia; order Anura; family Dendrobatidae; genus Phyllobates; species Phyllobates terribilis. The sequence continues at coordinate 235,965,674 of NW_027362767.1, read as the reverse complement.
AAAGACTTTGACATTTCCCAGCTCCAAGGAAAGATAGAGGATGAGCAGTCCCTGAGTTTACAACTGCACAAGAAGATCAAGGAACTGCAGGTATTTCGACATGGAACAAAACCGTGTAATAATCTTTATCATCACATCATTTCACCGTTGATCTGGTAAATATAAGAGATGAGCAGGGGCTTAACAACTACGGTAGCAAAGGAAGCGACTGGGCCTGACGCCAGCACAGACTTCAACTGGATGAGCATCCTCGGCAATACACACTGCTGGCCAATCAGTATGGGGGATATATACCAGGATGGGGTACATATTCCATGGTGGAGGATATACAGTATATATACCAGGATGGGGGATACATATATATATAATACCAGGATGGGGGATATATATACCAGGATGGGGCCCAGGATAAGGGACATTTTTATCAGGATGGGGGATATATATACCAGGATGGGGTCCAGGATAAGGAACATATATATCAGGATGGGGGATATATATACCAGAATGGGGCCAGGATGAGGGACATATATACGAGGATGGGGGGAGCTGGTACAAATCTTGCACTGGGGACCATCGGACTCTAGTTACGCAACTAGAGATGAGCAAATTGATTTGCAGGACCTTGGTCCAGAGGCTACATCTGCAGTCCATGGTCAACAGACAGGATCCCTGAGAACCGTCTCCTATCTGTTGCAGGCAGATGACCAGATGATGTTGTGTCAGGCCTACTAATCAGAAGAAGCACAGGTAGAAGGTCCACAGGGCTCCTATCTGGTGGCCATGGAGTACTGACTAGGGACGGTGAGTCAATATGCTCATCTCTAATAATTAACCATTATTATGTAGGCTCGTATTGAAGAACTTGAAGAAGAAATTGAGTCTGAAAGGGCAGCTCGAGGCAATGTTGAAAAGCAAAGAGCTGAGCTCTCTAGAGAACTGGAGGAAATCAGTGAAAGACTTGAAGAGGCTGGAGGTGCAACATCTGCCCAGGTTGAGTTGAATAAGAAGCGTGAAGTGGAGTTCCAGAAGCTCAGACATGATTTGGAAGAAGCAACCCTTCAGCATGAAGCTACAGCTGCCACTTTACGCAAAAAACATGCTAATAGTGTAACCGAGCTTGGGGAACAGCTTGATAACCTGCAGCGTGTGAAACAAAAGCTAGAGAAAGAAAAGGGTGAACTGAAAATGGAAGTTGATGATCTTTCCAGCAACCTGGAGAGCGTCTCCAAAACTAAGGTAATGCAATTCTGTGTTTTTCTTCAGTCATTACACTACTAGCCCAAACTACTACAAACATGAATGTTTATTTTTTTTTCAAAAGGCCAATTTAGAAAAAATGAACCGTGTAGTTGATGATCAGCTCAACGAAATGAAGGCCAAAGAAGAAGAGCACATGCGCTCGATTAATGACCTTACTGTGCTAAGATCTCGTTTTCAGTCTGACAATGGTAAACCAAAATATAATATAGTAATTTCCATAAATCTTAAGTTTTGGAAAGCAATGCACAATATAAGAGAAAATATAGTAATTCGTCATTAAAACTTTGTTTCTTATTTGTAATTAAAGGGGCTGTCCACCTTGAAAAATAAATATCTTTATATGTGTTTAAAATGTAAATATATACTACGCACTTACTGTATGTGCATTTGCTAAAAGAGTGCCCCAATCAATCCCAAGATATTGCTGCTGGTCCCAGTAACTCCACTTTGGGGTTGGTTTAGATACAGGAGAGCTTCCGGTTTCATTAAGTGATCATTGTATGCTAAAACAGCACTCCCAGCAAACTTTTTTTCCATAAACCTTCCTAAATATATATGCAGTGAAGATGGATTAAAATATTTATCGATTGCCATGATCTCTGTTTATTACTGATGTATTACTTTTGATTCTTCTTCAATAATCAAGAGCCACTCAAATCCAACTCACACAGAGGTATATTTGGGAACCGGAAGTCAGTTTAACAATGTAAGCCTATGGAGCTTAGTTCTGATGTGTATTAGGCTTACATTGTAAAAATGACTTGTGGTTCACACATAAACCCCTGTATGATCTGTTGAGACTGCGATCAGTATCTATTTTAATGCATGTACTTCACTACACACACAGGTTTATTGAATAACCGTTTTTTTGGAGTGCTTCTTTAATCCCTCTACACCCGAGGGTGGTTTGCATGTTAATGACCAGGCCAATTTTTACAATTCTGACCACTGTCACTTTATGAGGCAATAACTCTGGAACGCTTCAACGGATCCTCCTGATTCTGAGATTGTTTTTTCGTTACGTATTGTACTTCATGATTGTGGTAACATTTCTTCGATATGACTGGAGTTTATTTGTGAAAACATCTAAATGTCTACTTTACATCAGCACAATTTTGGAACAAATTTTTTTTCGTTAGGAAGTTAGGGGTTAAAAGTTGACCAGCGATTTTTCATTTTTCCTAAAAAATTTACATAACCATTTTTTTGGGGACCACATCACATTTGAAGAGACTTTGAGGGGCCTTTATGACAGAAAAGTGACACCATTCTAAAAACTGCACCCCTCAAGGAGCTCAAAACCACATTCAAGAAGTTGATTAACCCTTCAAGTGCTTCACAGGAATTTTTGGAATGTGGAAGAAAAAAACATTTTTTTTCACAAAAATGTTACTTTAGACCCCAATTTTTTTTATTTTCGCAAGGGTATCAGGAAAAAATGGACCACAAAATTTGTTGTGCAATTCCTCCTGAGCACACAGATACCCCATATGTGGGGGAAAACCACTGTTTAAGCGCACGGCAGGGCTCGCAAGGGAAGGAGCGCCATTTGACTTTTTAAATGTAAAACTTGCTTCAATAATTATAGAACGCCATGTTGCATTTGGGGAGCCCCTGATTTGTCTAAACAGTGGAAACCCCCAAGTGACACCATTTTGGAAACTAGACCTGTCAGGGACTTTATCTAGATGTGTGGTGAGCACCCTGAACCCCAGGGTGCTTCACAGTAGTTTATAACATTGAGCCATATAGGCCCAGGGCACAAGGACGTACTATTACCACATATGTCAGAAAGGGGTTAAGGTTGCTAGCGGACCTGCTCAATAGCCAAGCTAGCACTCTTCTCTGTCTGTGGATTGATTGTGGCTAAGAAGGACCACACAAGTGGAACCCACTGTTAAAGGAAGTTTCCCCTATGTCAAACTCAAGCTGGAAATAGTGCTGGCATTTTGAGATCTGGGCACCTTTGTTTTTACAGGCAAGTATGTTGTATATCTTTATATTTTAAAAATATCTAAAAATTTATTTTTTAAGTGGACAATTCTGAAAAATCTTGTAGTTTTTATTTGAGCATAGTCTAAAATTTAACAGTCTTGAAAAATTCTAGATTATCAAACAGGTCTATTTAGGTGGAATATTGGCAGCAAAGTAGTGGATTACTGCTGTTTTTCCTATATTTACGTAAAATTAACTTTTTAATATTAGAGACTAAACTTTTTAAATGTTCACCTGTATTTACATTTTAGGTGAGCTTTCTCGTCAACTTGAGGAAAAAGAGGCGCTAATATCTCAGCTCTCCAGAGGAAAGCAGGGATTCACCCAGCAGGTGGAGGAGCTCAAGAGACAACTTGAAGAAGAAACAAAAGTAATATATCAGTGCTGATCTGAACAAATACGGTCTAGGTGCAAATCTCCATAAATATTTATAATATTTTATGTTTATTTTAGGCCAAAAATGCCCTGGCCCATGCTCTACAGGCTGCCCGTCATGACAATGACTTGCTTCTTGAGCAATATGAGGAGGAACAGGAAGCTAAGGCTGAACTCCGTCGTGCTTTGTCCAAAGCTAACGGTGAAGTTGCTCAGTGGAGGACCAAATATGAAACTGATGCCATTCAACGCACAGAGGAGCTGGAAGAGGCCAAGTAACTAATTTAAACCTGAGAAGCACAAAATGCTAAATATGTAAAACAAATATGCTAATAATTAATTTTCTTAACGCTTTTATAGAAAGAAGTTGGCTCAGCGTTTACAAGATGCTGAAGAGCAGGTAGAAGTTGTAAACTGTAAATGTGCTTCATTGGAGAAGACCATACAAAGGCTGCATGCAGAGGTGGAAGATCTAATGGTTGATATGGAGAGAGCGAATAATACAGCAGTGGCTCTGGATAAGAAACAAAGAAATTTTGATAAGGTAGATTTTTAATTAACTGTACAGTACTGTAACAAGTCTAAGGCTGTGTGCCCACGATGCGTTTTTTAAGCGTTTCCGCAGCGGCAAGGCCTGCCATGTTCCCCAATGATAATCCGCATGTGCGGAAATTTCCGCTGCGGGTTATCATTGCAGAAAAAAACACAGCACTACCAATTATTTTGCGGAAGCGCTGCGTTTTCGCCGCCATTGAGTTGCATTGGAACACATGGAATCCGCATCACTGCATTTGTACATGCGGAATCCAAGCGTCCAGGTCGCAGCTGTGGGAGGAGATCGCAGCCATCTTTGTGGAGCCCGCAGTGTATGCTGCGAGCTGCACATTCTCCCTGTCATCACACGCATGGCATAACATGAGTCTGCACTGGGAGGAAGTGCAAAGGTGCGGAGGTCCGGGGTGAGAATCTGCGGCTGCGGGGAATGGTGATCTCAGCCTGCCAGCTGTGATCACTGCTCACAGCCAACATCTTCAGAGCACACAGAAGACACAGCGCTGCGTGGGAGCGTGTGGAAAAAGAGTAGAAGCGTTCATAGTTTTTTTTCTTTGTATTGAATCTATGGGGGGCATATACCAGGGTGGGGCCATATACCAGGATGGGGACATATACCAGGATGGGGCAATTTACAGGGATGGGGCCATATACCAAGATGAAGGCATATACCTGGCTGAAGGGCCATATACCAGGATGGGGGCATATACCAGGATGGAGGGCCCCATACAAAGATGGAGGGCCCCATACAAGGATGGAGGGCATATACCAAGAAGGAGGGCAATATACCAGGATGGAGGGCCATATACCAGGATGGTGAGCATATAATAGGATGAGGGAGCATATAACAGGATGGGGGAGCATATAACAGGATGGGGCAGCCATATACCAGGATGCACTATATTGGGGCCATTATATTGTGGGGCACTATATGGGCCATTATAACAGAGGACCTGGTGACTTTGATAGCGGTGTAGTTACGTCACTGCTCATCACAGGCGCCACATCTCGTGGAGCGCTACTGCTACAACCTATGTTGCGTCGTTCTCTGAACAAGGCTCCATAGCCTTTGGATGGCAGATTCGGGGATCATTGTGGGATTGCCATGGACTAAGGCGGACCTGTATGTTTTTTTTTTTTCAAAAATAAATTGGTGAACCAGGGAAAGTGTCAGGGAGTCTTTATTCAAATAAAATTTATTTTTCTGTGTGTATTTTTATATTCATTAGTGGTTTAGTAATGGGGGTGTCTGATAGACGCCTCTCCATGACTAACCACAGAGCTTGATGCCAGATGTGATTTTTGACAATTCACAGCTATCATCAACCCCAACTATCATTACCCCGATTGTCACTGCACCAAGGCAATCGGGAAGAGGTCAGCAAAGTGTCAGAATTGGCGTACCTATTGTGATGCGCCAATTCTGGTGTGGCTGTGAGCTGGTATTTTTAGGTTGGAAAGGGCCCAAAAACCAGGGACCTGTTCAGCCTGATAATATCAGCAAAGAGTTGTCTGCTTCACCTTACCTGGTTACCAAAAATAGGGGGAACCCCACGTCGTTTTTTTTCATTTATTAGAGAAAACACCCTTTAGTGCCACTTGAAAGGCACTAAAGGGTGCAAGTTTATTATATATAGGGGGCTTGTGAAATTATATATCTACAGAACGTTTATTCTATTACACCACTTCTCACACAGAAGTGGACAGAGCAGGGTTACACCATCCACTTCTATGGGAGCAGTGGTGTAATGTGTGACTCCCGCTCCATCCACTTCTATGGGAGCGGTGGTGTAATGTGTGATCCCGCTCCATCCACTTCTATGGGAGCAGTGGTGTAAGTGTGACCCCGCTATGTCCACTTCTATAGAAGCAGTGGTGTAATGTGAACCCGCACCATCCACCTCTATGGGAGTAGTGGTATAATGTGTGACCCCCACTCCATCCACTTCTATGGGAGCAGTGGTGTAATGTGTGACCCCGCTCCATCCACTTCTATAGGAGCAGTGGTATAATGGGTGACCTTGCTGCGTCCATTTCTATGGGAGGAGTGGTGTAATGAGTGACCCTGCTCTGTGCTTCTATGGGAGCAGTGGTGTAATGTGTAAAACCTCGCTGTCTACTTCTATGGGAGTAGTAATGTAGTGGGCGGAGCTGGGTCACACATTACATCACTGCTCCCACAGAATTGGATGGAGCGGGGTCACACATTCCATGTATTAGATACTGTGCATGTAATCCCATCCTGTGTGATACACTCCGCTGAGCCTAATATCTAATCCTATCATGTGATAAACTACACTTAGCCCTGTATCTAATCCCAGCGTGTGTTACTCTAAGCGTATCTAATCGTGCATGTGATACATTCCATGTATCTAACCCCAGCTTATGATACAGCAAGCAGCACCAACTAATAGAATCAGTGCTGTCGGCCGTCCTCGGTGACACTGTACTTGTCAATATCATGGGCAGTCACCAACAAAATGGCTCCACACTGTGATCCTAAACTTCATCCTTTCTTATCTTTTTGCAAACACCCATAAGAGGAGGAGAGGAGTGAGGTCACACACATGTGAGCAGATCCTGCCCCTTATTTACTGCAGTCGTAATGTGAGCTAGTTGTACACTAGGTTTTCAGCAAATTTCAGCAGCTGCTCTCCTTAGTGTTTAAAATACCAAACCTTTTAAAATTATTTTTCATATTTTAGTTCATTAAAAATAAACATTTTTTAAAAAATGTAAAACATTAATACTTTACATTTTTTCAATTGTTGAAAACAAACACTTTTTGATGGCACCTTCCCTTTAAACTATTGCCGATCAGCAGTCGTAACCATGCCACTGGTCCGTCTATGTAAACTGTAAATGGACTTAAACGCCCAGTGGAACAGATTTTAGTTAAAGGGAACCTGTCATGTTAAAAAAATGCTATTAACCTGCAGATATAGGGTTAATGTGCAGGTTAATAGCATTCTGAACCTGCCCAGCGCCCGCATATAGAGGAAATTAACTTTATTTTCCCCAGCAGCATTCGGCGTTCAGTCACTGGGGCGGTGACGATACGGCTTTAGTCACTGTTCTGCATATAGAGAGCGGTGGCTGTAAGTGTGCCCCCTGTACTGACTGACTGCTGACCCTAATGATGAGTTTGATATCAGTCAGTGCCGGGGGGCGCAGTTACAGCCACCGCTGACTATACACAGGGCAGTGATTTAAAACGGGCCGGGGCCGGCGCCGCCTCTGTGACTGAAAACTGAATGCTGCTGGGGGTGGGGGAGATAAAGTTAATTTCATCCTGGCAGCGGGGCTCTAAGTGCGGGCGCCAAGCAGGTTCAAAACGCTATTAGCCTGCAGATTAACACCATATCTGCAGGTTAATAGCATTTTTTTTCACGAGACAGGTTCCCTTTAACAAGCAAGATTCCTATTGGAAGCAAAGGTCTTGAAAATTATGGACATTTAGGTGGATTTGCGGAACTAAACATTTTATTTTCAATCATCTAGACAAGCAAAAAGAAAGCACATTTAATTTACGTACAATCCTAAAACTTCACCAGTTTCCAGATACAGCCACGGGTTATGTGATAACGCCTCTTTGCTTTTACTGGCTTCTGTAGAGCAGGGCTGTGGAGTCAGTAAGCCAAACCTCCGACTCCTCAATTTCCATGACACCGACTCCCTCATACACGGCTCATGTTTAAGTGATACATTTATTGTAGCACAGATTCATCTCAGCTAAAAGTCTGGACACTTAGATAAGGAAAAAGACAGACATTTATAGGACATTTCATAACTTTCCCCAATTCTTATGAAAAAATATTCCCCCACAAACTGCATTGAACGACTGTACCCAATTTATAATATATTTTAGGAGTCAGAGTTGGTCCATTTTATACCGACTCCAACTCCACCAAAATGGGCTCCGACTCCACAGCGCTGCTGTAGACGCCACATCTTTTCCACTCGTTCACAATAGACGTCATAGCTTTTGTCATAAACAAGTGGTGTCGGAAATGTTAATGTTAAATGATTTGTCCATTTATAGGTTCTTGTAGAATGGAAACAGAAGTATGAAGAGAGTCAGGCTGAACTGGAGGCTTCTCAGAAAGAGGCTCGCACCTTGAGCACTGAGATCTTTAAGATGAAGAATGCTTATGAAGAAGCATTGGAACAAACTGAGACCTTGAGACGTGAAAACAAGAACTTACAACGTATGTCTATTTCTCAAACCTGCTGACCTGATCATGCATTTCCATTAGTTACATTCTTAAATGTGTAATACAATATTAAAATCTACCATAAATGTTAGCTACATAAGAATGCTCTCCATTGCGGTGTCCACTCTTTAGGGTTTTCTATTTCTAAAGAGAGGAAATGACCTCAGTTCTACTTAAAGGTCTGGTCAAAGGTGATTTGGTTGGTATTTTAACTTATCAGTAGAGTTGCCTGTTTACTTTCTACACAAAACACCTATTCTCTTTTTTTTTTCAGAGGAAATCTCAGATCTGACAGAGCAGATTGGTGACACTGCAAAATCGATCAATGAACTAGAAAAGGCTAGAAAGCAGATTGAACAGGAAAGGAATGATCTTCAGGCTGCTCTGGAAGAAACTGAGGTTTGAACCAATTAATTTTCCTTCTATGTTATAATATATTTTATTTCTGCAGTCACGATTCTTTAAAGCTAAGGGTTATTCCCAACATTGAAAGTTATCACCGATCCCCAGGGTAAAGGATAACTTTCTGATCAGTGATAGTCAGATATCTCTGCCAAATAAATGAAGCCGTGGCACGCATGCCTGGCCCTGGCGTAATTCCGATGGGGCCTTTCACAGCCTTATTCTTGGGATTGTGAGAGTGTCAGTGGTAGTGTTCATAGGTGATAACTTTCAATGTTGGAAATAATTATTTAATACCCATTTTAATTTGCTATACAATGCATTGACATGTCTCATTTTTTATTTCTGATTTCATTTTTAAAGTGTACCTGTCATTTCAGGTCACTAGCTTTCTGCTATGCAGACTCCATCTTTAAGGTTCAGTTGTCTCTGAGCTAGCAGGTAGACGCCAGCTGCTACAATGTCCCTAATACACTGCACACACAGAGAAGACCTTGCTCTTGCTCCCTTATCTCTATGTAGCACATTCTCAAATGCATGACATTATACAGCAAGACAGATCAGTGCATAATCACTTCTGTTTCTCTTCAGCAGCTCTTTCCTCCTCATCCTATCTCCATAAACGTCAATGGGCTGTATGTAACCTGACACCACAATGTTTGAGGGTGAATGATCAGATAAATGAGGAAAACACCACTTAAGGGTCAGTTCTGCTCTGCTCCCTTATGCAACTTATCCACTACCATAGTCCCACTCAAGTGAATAAAGGGTAGGTCACTCATGGTAGTGTGCAATCATGATTACCACTCCTATAGACAGTATAGGACCGGTAACCATGATTACACATTACCGCTAGCATAGACCCACTCAAGTGAATAAAGTGTAGGTCACTCACGCGCCAACTGCTATATTCATGCAGGACTTTATTTTCAGGACCGGTGGGGATCACAGAGGTCGGACCTCCAAGGATCATACATTTATCAAATATATTGTATATAGGTGATAAATATTATTTTCTGTAAAGCCCTTTAAAAGGCAGACACTGGATGATTTTCTCCATAGACTTTATCTAGTTGGTGGATCTACTGAAATGTATTGCTTACTGTTCCTTTTTTAATTACATCTTCAAAGGGTTCATTGGAACACGAAGAATCGAAGATCTTGCGTGTCCACCTTGAGCTCAACCAGCTGAAATCAGAAATAGAGAGAAAGACTGCAGAGAAGGATGAGGAAATTGAGCAGCTTAAGAAGAATGGACAAAGAGCTATCGAAACCATGCAGAGCACTTTGGATTCTGAAATCAGAAGTAGAAATGAAGCTCTGAGGGTTAAGAAGAAGATGGAAGGAGACCTGAATGAAATGGAGATCCACCTAGGCCATGCCAATCGACAGGCTGCAGAGGCACAGAAGCAGCTAAAAATTGTCCAAGGGCAACTGAAGGTCATTTATCATTTAAATGCTATCCAATTCAAGCTGTATTTGGTAGATCTCATATCTATCAATTTAACATTCTTTTTTCTTCCTGACAGGATGCTCAGCTACTATTTGATGATACCTTGAGAGGACAGGAAGATTTGAAAGAACAGCTTTCTATGATTGAACGTAGAAACAATTTGCAACAGGCTGAAATTGAGGAGTTCAGAGCCTCTCTAGAACAGACAGAGAGATCACGCAAACTGGCAGAACAGGAACTTCAGGATGCCAGTGAACGTCTTCAGCTTCTCCACTCACAGGTGTGATCTTCAGCTGATGATCACTGAAAATGTCTAGAGCCAAGCATAATTATTTGTTGTGTGAATGGCCAGTGAATTTATCGAAATCATGAAAAATATTAGATAACGACCTATCTTCTTTAGAACACCAGCCTTATTAATACCAAGAAGAAGCTTGAAAGTGACATCGGTCAGCTCCAGAATGAGATTGAAGAGGCTGTTCAGGAATCTAGAAATGCCGATGAAAAAGCTAAGAAGGCCATCATAGATGTAATGCTACTATTTCATTCTATCACTAAGCATCAAGCTCTTTGATGATTGACCAGATATATCTTTTATTAATTTGTTTCAAGGCTGCTCTCATGGCGGAGGAGCTGAAGAAGGAGCAGGACACTAGTGCTCATCTGGAAAGAATGAAGAAGAACCTGGAACAGACAGTGAAGGATCTCCAGCACCGTCTGGATGAAGCTGAACAGCTGGCACTGAAGGGAGGCAAGAAGCAGCTCCAGAAACTGGAAGCTAGGGTGAATACACTGCATACAGTATTTGGTATGATGTTGATTTCATAATTGTGAGCGTTAGAGTAAGGTCAGTTTCAAACATCTGAGATTTATTGTCAGAGTATGGACCAAGACTGAATGTGTGCCTCCTGACCCAAATTCAACAGCATCATAGGCATGTATGAGTTGAGTTCGGGCCAGGAGACCTGCGTTTGGTTCAGAGATTGCTGTCTGAATGGACCATGAATGTGGGACATGTGAAACCAGTTCAACACTTGTAATTTCAGGTCCGTGAATTGGAAAATGAGTTGGAGAATGAACAGAAACGAGGTATTGAGGCTTTCAAAGGTGTTCGGAAATATGAGATGAGAGTGAAGGAATTGATCTACCAGGTAAGGTACCCTGTTTTTCAGATTACTCAAGTATTTGATCCATGTTAATGAATTAACCTATTAATCTATCTGAATATGACTTATACCCATTTCTATTTTTCACCTAGACTGAGGAAGACAGGAAGAATAATCTGAGACTACAAGACCTGGTTGACAAGTTACAGTTAAAAGTTAAAGCCTATAAGAGACAGGTTGAAGAATCTGTAAGTTGAAATGCTTGTAAATATATTTGTCCTTGTAAATGAAAGTTGAGTGATTGAATGTGATTGGAAAGAGAAGGAAATACTATAGTCATTAGCTTATGCAAAAGTATTCCTTTCAGCTTTGATTTCAGCACTTTCGGGTAGGCCTCTACTATATATTTTGATCTCCACATTACAGTTTTTGCCAAACAACTAAGTTATCCCCAGCGATTCAATGGTTTTGGAACCCCGAGATTGGGGCTCTGCATCTCAGTCTTGAATGGAGCCCATGCTCTCCTTCATCATCAATGAGACAGCTAAAAAAAAACAAATATATTGCGTGTTTTCTCTGGCAGTCCTATAGACAATGAATGGACTGGATGTTGAGCATGTGCACCTTCATTAATGATAATGTACAGCCGCCCCATTCTTGGTGTTCCAGAGTTCCAATCTTGTGATGGCTGGCGTTCCCAGCAGTCATATGTCCAGTGATCAAATTATCCCCATTCTATAATTTTTAAAGAAATTCAGCAGTCCCACACTGCCTCTAATGTATGACTAGTTCATACTCTTTCACGTTATTCATAAAACTGCTGGTTTGTATGCAATTTACAGTATATTCCTCTATAGGGATTAATATCCCTAACGGCAAAATTCTACTTAAGATCATGTTCATATATGTTCAGAATATGATGTGGATACACCACAAATAAACAGCTGTTTACAGTACCACATACTTACAGCAGATATTCTAACCCGAATCATGCTCATTTTGGTGCAGATTTTTGCCCCATATAATTCTTTTTAATCTATCAGGGTGAAATGAGTAAATAACACATGAAGATTTGTTTTGCGGATTTGGCATTTATTGCAACTTGTGGACAAAGCCTAAGGGGTCATTAGAACGACTTATTGTCAATGTTTTTCTTCAGGAAGAACAAGCAAATTCCCTTCTGAGTCGCTTTAGAAAGGCTCAACATGAGCTTGAAGAGGCGGAAGAAAGAGTCGACATTGCCGAGTCCCAAGTGAATAAGCTAAGGGCCAAGAGCCGTGATGTTGGAGGAAAGGTAACGCAATGACAATATCGTTTTAATTGTATATCGTTATATTGTATATTTTTTTATACGGATAGCATCTTTCAGATTGGTTCTAGTTCCCATGGGGGTGCTCACAATATAAGTTGCCTATCTCAGACATGCACACACTACAGCCAATTAACCTACCAAAGTTTAGGAGTATAGGAGCATAGCATACAAACCCTGGGCAACTATCCTCGGTCAGAATGGCAACAACACTGTATTTATAGTTTTTGTAACTTTTTTTTCCTTTACAGAAAGAGAACAAAGAGTGAACACCGTAATACAAATATTGGAATCTCTCAATACTGCAACGTATTATCCCCCAATACTCATTTGAAAATAAAATATTACAATTCTTTACTGGTCTCAAGTTGCATTTTTAATAAGTTTATGTCTATTTCCTTTTGGTTTAGCTCAATAGTTTATGGTAGAAAAAAAGGATGTAGTGGGCACCACAAAAATATATACATCAAATGAAAAAAAATGTACTATAAGGACTGTGCAAAAAAGCTCTTTCTTGAGCTGCACAGAAAAGAAGTGCACACCCAAACATGGGTCTGACCAGGCACATTTTCAGTTTTTTTTTCATACATTCAGTTTAAAGAGCTTTAAAAAATTTTCTTGTTCAGGTATTTAAATAATTTTTGCATCTTTTTCTCATCACACATGCAGCACCATTTTCATGTTATTTTGATATTCTCTTATTTTTCTGCCAATATCAGGCAATACCGGTTGGAAAATATAGTCTTTCACATTTTTTTTTATAACCACAAAGGACTAATGAAATACAAATTTTGTTTCCCTTTCCATTACTGTTATTTTTATGTATCAGACAGGTTTTATTTATTTAGTTTTTTACAGGGGCTAGTAACCGTGGTGTCGCTTGGCAGCGACATATTTTCAACTGCTTTTTATTATTATTATCTTTTTACCTTGTTTTTCCTTATAACTGGGACTGGTATGTTAGCCCCAGTTACAGAAGAAATGCAGCCTCCTGGCAGTGCCTGTTGCCGCTTGGCCGAGGCAGTGCTGCAGTGCTTCCAGCTTCCAACTGATGTAGTCATTTCAGAGATGGAGGCTGAAGATGAGGAGGAGGTGCAGGAGCTGTAGAAAGTGGGGGCAACCCTGATTGACCCAGGGCCCGCAATCCTCGGCGTCAGGAGGACGTGTTCCGTCCCAGGGTCTGACTGGGTCCCGGCTTCCACTATGTTAAGTGTGCCGTCAACGAGATGTACCGTCCCTGCCCACAAGCACCTGTCCACGTGTCCGTGGTTAGGTGGACCTTCTCAGTAACTTTGTTGTTGAGGGCACGGATAATGTTCTGGGATACGTGCTTGTGTAATGCAGGGATGGCACACCAGGAGAAATAGTGGCGGCTGGGGACCGAGTACCGAGGGACGGCCGCTGCCATCAGGTTGTGGAAAGATTAAGTCTCCACGAGCCTAAAAGGCAAAATTTCAAGTGCAAGCATTCACAAAATGTGAGACTTTAGTAGTGTAGCCTGTGGGGCGTTGGTTGCGTATTTGCACTTGCGTTCAAAGTACTGGGGTAGGGACGAATTAACGCTGGCTGGGACAGGGACGCTGATGCTAGCAAGTGTGCAACGACAAGTGCAGGGTGGGAGGCATCTTCGCCTGCGCCATGGACAGAGGATTGGCGTGCACGCACAACAGTGGAACAGGCAGTGGTGTCACCCGCAGACACTATTTCTGGACCCTGGCATTCGGCCCAACTAGTCGGTGCTTCGCTGTCATGTGCCTGAGCATACTGGTGGTGGTCAGGCTGATAGTTTTGCTGCCCCTGCTGATGCTGGCATAACAGGGGGTGCAAATGGCCTTTTTGGGGTTATTTGGACAGTCTTTAAAAAAAGGCAGACTCTGGAAGACCTAACAGTTGTACTGATAACTTCCCTAGTGTTGGTGTTCCTGGAAGCAGTTACCTGCCTTGTGTCTGTGGCCACCCCATTGCTTGTTCCTGCCTATTGTGGTGCTACGCCTTCCTCACACCTTGTGCTGCTGTCCTCGCTATGCATGTCACCTTGCCAGGTTGGGTCAGTGACTTCATCGTCCACCACCTCGTCTTCCACTTACGCACCCTGGGCCTCCTCCTGACTTGGTGACAATTGTGTCACATCATCATCATCCACCTCTTGCGACAGTTTCCCACCGCTGCCTTCATGTTACCGTGGCTGCTCAAATATTTGGGCATCGCTACATGCGATCTCCTCTTGTCCAGCTTGAAGCGGGAGGGGCGAGAGGCCCGAATCTATAAATGGATAAGTGAACAGCTCTTCGGAGTGTCCAAATGTGGGATCAGTTGTCTCCGGGCACTCGGCATGGTGGGAAGGAAGGAGGATCAGGGTGAGGAATATGTGGCGCAGACTCACAGCTACTGAGACTTGACCGTGTGGAAGACAGGGTGGTGGTGCTGGCAAACTGACTGGAAGCATTATCTGCTATTCAACCAACAACCTTTTCACACCACTCTGGCTTCAAGAGTGGTGTTCCGCGGCCCTCTAGTAATTGGGACAGGGAGGTAGTTCGACATGATGTGGGTGTTTGTTGTGCTCCCTCAGCAGGCACAGTTTCTTGCCCACGGCCTCGCACTCTGCGTGCAGCATCACCATTACGTCCACTTCCCCGTCCCTTGCCATGCGCCTTGACCATTTTAAATGGAGTGTACTATTTGGCCTGCTCCACAAAATATCTGTATTTTTACCGCAGTAATATGGGATCAAGTGTGATGACCACGGTTTTAGGAAGTGACCTTATAAATGTGGTATTGGTTAGTGACCAAGTGTGAATAGGTTCAACAAAACACAGCTGTCTGACTTTAGATGGAGGGTAATATTTGGCACGCTCCAAAAAATATCTGTATCGTTACAGCAGTAATATGGGATCACATGTGATGACCACGGTTTTAGGAAGTGGCCTTATAGATGTGGTATTGGTCAGCGACCAAGTGTGAATAGGTTCAACAAAACACAGCTGGCTGACTTTAAATGGAGGGTAATATTTGGCACGCTCCGCAAAATGACTATTATTACCGCAGTAATATGGGATCACGTCTGATGATGGAAAAGTTTCTCTGCTTCCACAATACAGCAATGCGAATAAAATCAAAAAACTCTGGCTGTATTCTGTTAACAAGCAAATAGAGCAGTAAAATGGTGAACTGTATTGCTTTTTAAGCAAATAATCAGGATTAAGAGCAAAAAAAAAATAGCCCTGATATGTAGGGCTATGGATATCTGTAACAGCAACAGCAGACAGAACGTGCAATGAACCCTATTGTGCTGTATAAACTGTCCACAAACCCTGCCTGCCTAACTCATGCTATCACCAGTAATATATGCAGCTGGATTAGTCCTCTGAAGGACTGTTAGTTCAGATGGATATATACCTTGCTGTGGAATACCTATATCTAACTATTAAACCGCCAATTCTGTCCCTCACTCAGCAGCACTCTGCCTGTCTGAAGGGTAGACTGTGACGAGCATAGGGCCACCAGGTCTTATATAGAGCCGATGACTCTATGCGGCAAGCCAATCACTGTAATGCTACAACCAACATGGCTACAGCATTACAGTGAGTGGCAGGCAATCCCTGCATGTTAACTGGCTGTCTAAAGAGCGCCAAACATGCGGGGCGGGGACCCGAGCTCCTGCCCGAGCATCCCGGAAATACTCGCCGAGCATCTCGAGCAGTGAGATGCTTGGGCGAGCTCGCTCATCACTAGTTTTCATGACAAATTTCAGCAGTTGCTCCATCTAGTGTTCAAAAGTGGAAAATATCAAAACGCTTTAAATTATTTTTCATATTTTATACCTACCAGTAAAAAAAAATAATATTTTTTTTATTAAAACATTAATACTTTACATTTATTCATTGTTGAATTTTTTTTTTGATGGCACATTCCCTTTAAGACAGTGGTTCTCAACTCCAGTCCTCACGACCCATCAACAAAGCATGTTTTCAGGATTTTCTTAGTATTGCACAGGTGATGGAATTATTACCTGTGCAATACTAATGAAATGCTGAAAACATGATCTGTTCGTGGGTCTTGAGGACCGGAGTTTAGTACCACTGTTTTAAGACTTTTCAATCGTTAGGTGCCCAGTAGTGATGAGCAAGCACTAAAATGCTCGGGTACTCGTTGCTCGGGTCCAGCAAATTGGACAGCTCGAGTGTTTGGTCCGAATAACGAGCCCAATGAAGTCTATGGGAAACTCGAGCATTTTCCCGGCAGCTCCCCCCGGCGGTCTGCAGAGGGCCTAAAAATTGCCCAAATCGATGGGAACAGTGCTCAAATGACATGGGAACAGCATGGGGAAGATCCCTGGAAGCATTTCTGATTCCCAGGTCAATGCTGTCAACAATGTTGTCAGAGGTATTACGCCACTTTTACGGACTCACAATAAAACATACACAAACTATACCAAAATGGATTTTCCTGGGAAATATGTTAAGGAACATGCTTTCCAGGGTAATGACTTGTATATAAGGCAAAATAAATAGCCAAAAACAAAAATACTCCTCCACACGTAGTGTTTTTCATAAGTTTTTTGCACTTTTGCATTGCTTTCAACGGTGAAAAATACATTTACCAGTAAATGTCATTTTAGCATTTTACAACTTTATCTGGCCATGTGGTGTGTGACACATCATCAGACACATCCTGTTTCATTCATGAAGGAGGGATTGTGAAAGTCACAAACACTATTTTTACAGCCTTACTATTCTTAAAGAGCCAGCAGTCGGCTATGCTTTGTTGTTCCCATTATTAAAGAGTGGGTCTCCTATACTGTTATTGCATATGCAGTGACTGCAAGGGCTGCCAAAAATTTGGACGCAACCCAATACCCCGTTGAAGAGGCATAGAGGAGGGTCTCAGTAAAAAAAATGTTCCCATTATAAAGGAGTGGGTCTCCTATAATGATAATGCCCATGCTGTGACTGCAAGGGCTGCCAAAATTTGGGGAAAAACCCCACTAACAATTTAAACACACATAGAGCTGGGCCACAGTAACGACATGTTCCCATTAGAAAGGAGAGGGTCTGCTATACAGTTATAGAGTATGCAGTGGGTCTAACGGCTGCCAAAATTTAGGAAAAACCCCACTAACAATTAAAAGACACATAGAGCTTGTCCACAGTAATGACATGTTCCCATTAAAAAGGAGAGGGTCTGCTATCCAGTTATAAGGTATGCAGTGAGTGTCAAAATTTAGGAGAAACCCTACTAACCCTACCCTACTAACAATTTAAAGAAACATGAAGCTTGGCTACAGTAATGAGTACGACATGTTCCCATTAAAAAGGAGTGGGTCTCCCATACTGTTTGCCTATGGAGTGAATGCAACGGCTGCCAAAAATGTGGAGGAACTCCAATGCCCCTTGCAAGAGACGTAAAGGTCGGAGGGCCTCCTGAAAACAATGTTCCCAATATTAGGAAGTGGGTCTCCCATACTGTTTGCCTATGCAGTGAATGCAATGGCAGCCAAACATTTGGAGGAACTCCAATGCCCCTTGCAAGAGACGTAGATATGGTGATATGGTAGATATGGTGGTGATATGGATTAGGATGAGGAGAAGGAGGCGGACAAGAGCAAATAGACGTAATCAGGAAGCTTATACCCATGTCTGGGTGTGAAGACAGAGGTGCATGGGAATAGAGTTAGACCTCTCCAAAAAAAGACAGTGTATTTGAGTTTATGTTACGCTGCTATCATTCGGTCGTGTTGAGAAGTCTGGCCCAATCCAGCCCTTGTTCATTTTTATAAGATTCAGCCTGTCAGCATTTTCAGTTGACAGGCGGATGTGCCTATCTGATATAATTCCACTGGCGGCACTAAAAACCCGCTCTGATAAAATGCTAGCGGCAGGGAACGCCAGGACCTCCAAGGCATAGAGAGCCAGTTCATGCCACATGTCCAGCTTGAATACCCAATAATTATAAGGCACAGAGGAATCACGGAGGACGTTGGTACGGTCAGCAAGGTACTCCCTCAGCATCTTCCGAAACTTTTCCCTTCTTGGAAAAGTACCCCGCACCTCAGGACCTGTGTGATGGGAGGGTCAGAGAAAACTGTCCCAGAAATTTGACAGTGTTCCCCTGCCTCTGCTGGATTGCATTTGTGTGTCTCTCGACTGTGCTCCTTGGTTGTCCAACGAACTGTGACCTCTGCCGCCAAAGTTTTCAAATGGGAATTTTTAAATTAATTCCGCAACAAGGGCCTTCTCACACTGCACCATTTTATCAGGCCTGTCCTGCAAGGGAATAAGAGACAGAAAGTTCTCCTTGTAGCGTGGGTCAAGAAGTGTCACCAACCAGTAATGACTGTCACCCAAAATTTGGACAAAGCGAGGGTCACGGGAAAGGCAGCATAACTTAAACTTAGCCATGTGTGCCAGACTGCTAACAGGCAAGACTTCCGTGTCCTCACCAAGAGGACGACTGACCATGCTCTCCTCATCCTCCTCCTCCTCTCTGTCCTCAGGCCATCCACGCTGAACAGACGGTATGACAGTTGTGCAGGTAGTACTGTCTATAGCACAGGAAACTAGCTCCTGTTCTTCCTCCTCCTTTTCCTCATTGTCACCCAATCCACGTTGGGATGGGATGAGATGAGGCTGGGCTGTGTGGAATCACCCTGTATGGTTCCTTGCTCCATTGCATCGTTCTCTGCCTGCAATGCATCCTCTAATTATGAGCAGAGAGCGTTTCAGAATACAGAGAAGCGGGATGGTGACGCTAATTATGGCGTCATCGCCGCTCACCATCTTGGTGGAGTCCTCAAAGTTTTGAAGGATGGTACATACACTACCGTTCAAAAGTTTGGGGTCATTTAGAAATTTCATTATTTTTGAAAGAAAAGCACATTTTTTTTCAATGAAGCTAACATTAAATGAATCAGAAATACACTCTGTACATTGTTAATGTGGTAAATGACTATTCTAGCTGCAAACGTCTTGTTTTTATTGCAATATCTACATAGGTGTATAGAGGCCCATATCCAACAACCACTACTCCAGTGTTTTAATGTTACATTGTGTTCGCTAACTGTGTAAGAAGGCTAATGGATGTTTAGAAAACCCTAGAAAACCCTTGCACAAGTATGTTAGCCCAGCTGAAAACGGTTTGGCTGATTTGAGAAGCTGTAAAATTAACCTTCCTTTGAGCTAGTTGAGAATCTGGAGCATTACATTTGTTTGTTCTATGAAACTCTCAAAATGGCCAGAAAGAGAGAACTTTCATGTGAAACTCGACAGTCTATTCTTGTTCTTAGAAATGAAGGCTATTCCATGTGAGAAATTGCCAAGAAACTGAAGATTTCCTACAACGGTGTGTACTACTCCCTTCAGAGGAGAGCACAAACAGGCTCTAACCAGAGTAGAAAGAGAAGTGGGAGACCTCGCTGCACAACTGAGCAACAAGTACATTAGAGTCTCTAGTGTGAGAAATCGACGCCTCACAGCTCCTCAACTCGCAGCTTCATTAAATAGTACACGCAAAACGCCAGTGTCAATGTCTACAGTGAAGAGGCGACTCGGAGATGCTGGCCATCAGGGCAAAATGGCAAAGAAAAAGCCATATCTGAGACTGGCTAATAAAGGAAAAGATTAATATGGGCAAAAGAACACAGTCATTGGACAGAGGAAGATAGGAAAAAAAGTTTTATGGACAGATGAATCAAAGTTTGAGGTGTTTGGATCACGCAGAAGAACATTTGTGAGACGCAGAACAACTGAAAAGATGCTGGAAGAGTGCCTGACGACATCTGTCAAGCATGGTGGAGGTAATGTGATGGTCTGGGGTTGCTTTGGTGCTGGTAAAGTGGGAGATTTGTACAAGGTAAATGGGATTTGAAAATAAGGAAGGCTATCACTCCATTTTGCAACGACAAGCCATACCCTGTGGACAGCGCTTGATTGGAGCCAATTTCATCCTACAACAGGACAATGACCCAAAGCACACCTCCAAATTATGCATGAACTATTTAGGGAAGAAGCAGGCAGCTGGTATTCTATCTGTAATGGAGTGGCCAGCGCAGTCACCAGATCTCAACCCCATTGAGCTGTTGTGGGAGCAGCTTGACCGTATGGTATGCAAAAAGTGCCCATCAAGCCAATCCAACTTGTGGGAGGGGCTTCAGGAAGCATGGGGTGAAATTTCTCAAGATTACCTCAGTAAATTAACAGCTAGAATGCCAAAGGTCTGCAATGCTGTAATTGCTGCAGAGGGAGAATTCTTTGACGAAAGCAAAGTTTGAAGGAGAAAATTATTCTTTCAAATAAAAATCATCATTTCTAACCTTGTCAATGTCTGGACTGTACTTTCTATTCATTTTGTAACTCATTTGATAAATAAAAGTGTGAGTTTTTATGGTAAACACAAAATTGTCTTGGTGACCCCAAACTTTTGAACGGTAGTGTATGTCTGACATCCATGTCCACTCCTGAGGTCTTATGTGTGGAGTCTGACCTGAATACCGACAGCCTTGTTGATGCTGGTAGTCAACAACTGCCCTCTTCTGCTCACAAATCCTTCCCAACATCTGCAATGTAGAGTTCCAACGTGTGGGGACATCGCAGATCAGTCGGTGAGTTGGAAGCTGCAAACGCTGCTGAAGCACAGCAAGGCAGCGGAGGCTGTAGCTGACTTTCTAAAATGGGCACACAGGCGGCGTACTTTGATAAGCAGATCCGGGTAGGTTTTGAGAAACCGCTGAACCACGAGGTTAAGCACATGGGCCAGGCATGGTACGTGTGTGAGCTTGCCTCGCCTCAGAGCCGCCATCAGGTTCAGGCCATTGTCACACATGACCATGCCTGGCTGTAGGATCAGCGGTGTCGGCCACAGAATTGCCTGCTGTTTCAGAGCTGTCCACAACTCTTCAGGGTTGTGCGGTTTGTCACTTAGGCATGTTAGCTTCGGCACAGCCTGTTGCAGCTTGGCCGAGGCAGTGCTGCAGTGCTTCCAACTGATGGAGATAACATTTTGGAGATGGATGCTGAAGAGGAGGTGCAGGTGGTGTAGAATGTGGGGGCAACCCTGATTGACCAAGGGCCCACAATCCTCGGTGTCAGGAGGACGTGTTCCGCCCCAAGGTCTGATTATGTCCCAGATTCCACTATGTTATCCGAGTGTGCCGTCAGCGAGATGTACCGTCCCTGCCCACAAGCACTTGTCCACGTGTCCATGGTTAGGTAGACTTTCCAAGTAACAGGGTTGTTGAGGGCACGGCAAATGTTGTGGGACACGTGCTTGTGTAATGCGGGGACGGTACACTGGGAGAAATAGTGGCGGTTGGGGACCGAGTACCGAGGGATGGCCGCCGCCATAAGGTTGCGAAAAGCTTCTGTCTCCACGAGCCTAAATGGCAACATTTCGAGCGCAAGTAGTCATGAAACGTGTGAATTTAGTAGTGTGGCCTGTGGGGCATTGGCTGTGTATTTGCGCTTGCGTTCCAAGGACTGGTGTAGGGACAACTGAACGCTGCGCTGGGACAAGGACAAGCTTGCTGATGGGGCTAGTTGAGAGTGTGCAACGACACGTGCAAGGCAGGAGGCATCTTGGCATGCGCCATGGACAGAGGATTGGCGCGCACGCACAACAGCGAAAGAAGCAGTGGTGTCACCCGCAGACACTGTTTCAGGATCCACTTAGTCGGGTGCTTTGCTGCCATGTGCCTAATCATGGTGGTGGTGGTCAGGCTGCTATTATTGCTACCCCAGCTGATGCTGGCCTGGCAGGTGGTGCAAATGGCCTATTTGGGGTCATCTGCAGAGTCTTTAAAAAACAACCAGACTCCGGAAGACCTAACAGTTGTACTGGCAACTTCCGTTGTGTTGGCGTTACGAGGAACGCTTTCCCGCCTTGTGTCTGCGGCCACCACACTGCTTCTTCCTGTTGTGGTGCTACGCCTCCCTCCCCCGTGTGCTGCTGTCCTCAATCTGTATGTCCCCTGCCAGGTTGGGTCAGTTACTATATCATCCACCACCTATTCTTCCACTTTGGCACCCTGGTCCTCCTCCTGACTTTCTGGCAATCGTGTCTCATCATCACCATCATCCACTTTTTGCAACAGTAATTGCACTTTCCCACTGTTGCATTTGTGTGACCGTGACTGCTCCAATATTTGGCATCGCTACACCCGTTCTCCTCCTGAACAGCTCTTCTGAGTGTCCAAGTGTGGGATCAGTTGTCTCCGGGCACTCAGCATGCTAGGAGGAAGGAGGACCAGGGTGAGGAATATGCGGTCCAGACTCATGGCTACTGAGGCTTGACGGTGTGGAAGACAGGGTGGTGGTGGCAAAGTGACTGGAAACATTATCTGCTATCCAACCAACAACCTTTTGACACTGCTCTGGGTTCAATAGTGGTGTACTGCTGTCCCCTTGTAGTTGGGACAGGAAGGTCGAGCGACAAGATGTGGGTGTTTGTTGTGGCACAATTTCAGCTTGCCCACGGCCAGTGTGAATAGCTTGGCCGACACACTGCAACGAAATGAAAATGGAAGAAATAGCTGATTTTGGAACACTGTTATAGGTGATAAGTCTGACAGAGAACCACGGTTTTAAATAGCAGGCCTGTAATCAGGGCTGTGGAGTCGGTAAGCCAAACCTTCGACTTCTCAATTTCCATGACACCGACTCCCTCATACATGGCTCATGATTAAGTAATAAATTTACTGTAGCACAGATTAATCTCAGCTAAAAGTCTAGACCCTTAGATCAGGAACAGCACACACATTTATAGGACATTTCATAACTTTCCCAAATTCTTATGAAAAAAATATTCCCCACAAAATGCATTGAACGAATGTACCCAAATTATTATATATTTTAGGAATCGGAATTGTTACATTTTATACCGACTCCACCAAAATGGGCTCCGACTCCACAGCCCTGCCTGTAATTTACTAATACTATTCTTCACAGACACCTAGTGTGAATAGCTTGACCGACACACTGCAAGAGAATGGAAAAGGAGGCCAATATTTTCCACGTTCAATTCAAATTTCTGGAGTTTTATCGCTGAAATATGGAACAGATCTGGCTGTATTCTGCAGTGCTAACAAGCAAATGGAGCAGAAAAATTGTGTACTCTGGATTGCTTTTTAAGCAATTAACCAAGATTAAGCTAAAAAAAAATTTGCCCTGGCCCCTGATATCTGTGGGTATGTCTACAAATATCTGTAATTATTACAGCAGCAGCAGACAGGACGTTCAATGGACCCTCTTGCGTTATATGCACTGTAGTCTGCCACATACACTGCCTGCCTACCTCCTGCCTAGCATTGATTATATGCAACTGGATTAGTCCTCAGAAGGACTGTTAGTTCAGATGTATATAATATATATATATATATATATATATATATATATATATATATATTGCTCAAAAAAATAAAGGGAACACTTAAACAACAGAATATAACTCCAAGTAAATCAAACTTCTGTGAAATCAAACTGTCCACTTAGGAAGCAACACTGATTGACAATCAATTTCACATGCTGTTGTGCAAATGGAATAGACAATAGATGGAAATTATTGGCAATTATCAAGACACACTCAGTAAAGGAGTGGTTCTGCAGGTGGGGACCACAGACCACATCTCAGTACCAATGCTTTCTGGCTGATGTTTTGGTCACTTTTGAATGTTGGTTGTGCTTTCACACTCGTGGTAGCATGAGACGGACTCTACAACTCACAGAAGTTGCTCAGGTAGTGCAGCTCATCCAGGATGGCACATCAATGCGAGCTGTGGTAAGAAGGTTTGCTGTCAGCGTAGTGTCCAGTGGCCGGAGGCGCTACCAGGAGACAGGCCAGTACACCAGGAGACGAGGAGGGGGCCGTAGAATGGCAAAAACCCAGCAGCAGGACCACTACCTCCGCCATTGTGCAAAGAGGAACAGGAGGAGCACTGCCAAAATGACCTCCAGCAGGCCACAATTGTGCATTTGTCTGCACAAAAGGTTAGAACCCGACTCCATGAGGGTGGCATGAGGGCCCGATGTCCACAGATGGGGGTTGTGCTCACAGCCCAACACCGTGCAAGACGCTTGGCATTTGCCACAGAACACCAGGATTGGCAAAGTCGCCACTGGCACCCTGTGCTCTTCACAGATGAAACTGAGCACATGTGACAGACGTGACAGAGTCTGGAGACGTTGTGGAGAGCGATCTGCTGCCTGCAACATCCTTCAGCATGACTGGTTTGGCAGTGGGTCAGTAATGGTGTGGGGTGGCGTTTCTTTGGAGGGCCGCACAGCCCTCCATGTGCTCGCCAGAGGTAGCCTGACTGCCATTAGGGACCGAGAAGAGATCCTCAGACCCCTTGTGAGACCATATGCTGGTGCGGTTGGCCCTGGGTTCCTCCTAATGCAGGACAATGCCAGACCTCATGTGGCTGGAGTGTGTCAGCAGTCCCTGCAAAATTAAGGCATTGAAGCTATGGACTGGCCCGCCCGTTCCCCAGACGTGAATCCGATTGAGCACATCAGCAACATCATGTCTCGCTCCATCCGCCAACGTCACGTTGCACCACAGACTGTCCAGGAGTTGGCGGATGCTTTAGTCCAGGTCTGGGAGGAGATCCCACAGGAGACCATCCGCAACCTCATCAGGAGCATGCCCAGGCGTTGTAGGGAGGTCATACAGGCACGTGGAGGCCACACACAATACTCAGCCTCATCAGGAGCATGCCCAGGCGTTGTAGGGAGGTCATACAGGCACGTGGAGGCCACACACAATACTGAGACTCATTTTGACTTGTTTTAAGGACATTACATCAAAGTTGGATCAGCCAGTAGTGTGTTTTTCCACTTTAATTTTGGGGGTGACTCCAAATCCAGGCCTCCATTGGTTAATAAATTTGATTTCCATTGATGATTTTTGTGTGATTTTGTTATCAGCACATTCAACTTTGTACAGAACAAAGTATTCAATGAGAATATTTCATTCATTCAGATCTAGGATGTGTTATTTGAGTGTTCCCTTCATTTTTTTGAGCAGTATATATATATACAGTGGCATGTAAAAGTTTGGACACCCCTGGTCAAAATTACTGTTACTGGGAACAGTTAAGCAATTTGAAAATGAAATGATCTCTAAAAGGCCTAAAGTTAAAGATGACACATTTCCTGTGTATTGTAGGCAAAAAAATCTGTATATTTCTATCTTTTACATTTTATAAATTACAAAAAGGAAAATAGGCCGAATCAAAAGTTTGGGTACCTTGCATGGTTAGTACCTAGTAGCACCCCTTTTGCAAGTATCACAGCTTATAAACGCTTTTTGTAGCCAGCCAAGAGTCTTTCAATTTTTGTTTGAGGGATTTTCATCCATTCTTCCTTGGAAAATTCTTCCAGTTCTGTGAGATTACTGGGTCGCCTGGACTGCTATTTTGAGGTTGAGCCACAGATTTTCAGTGCTGTTTAGATCAGAGGACTGTGAGGGCCATTGTAAAACCTTCAACTTGCACCTTTTGAGGTCGCCTATTGTGGATTTTGACGTGTGTTTAGGATCATTATCCATTTGTAGAAGCCATCTTCTTTTAAACTTCAGCTTTTTACAGATGGTGTTATGTTTGCATCAAGAACTTGTGGAAATTTAATTGAATCTATTCTTCCCTCTACCCGTGAAATGTTCCAAGTGCCATTGGTTGCAACACAACCCAAAAGAATTATTGATCCACCCCCATGCTTAATGGTTGGATACATGTTCTTTCCTGAAATTCTGTGCCCTTTTTCTCCACATATACCATTGATCATTATGGCCAAAGAGTTCTATTTTAATCTCATTGGTCCACAAGACTTGTTTCCAAAATGCATCAGACTTGTTTCGATGTTCTTTTGCAAACTTCTGATGCTCAATTTTATTGTGAGGAAGCAGGAGAGGTTTTCTTCGGATAACTCTTCCATCAAGGCCATATTTGTGCAGGTGTCTCTGAACAGTAGAACAATGTACCACAACTCCAGAGTCTGCTAAATCTTTCTGAAGGTCTTTTGCAGTCAAGCGGAGGTTATGATTTGTCTCTCTAGTAATCCTACGAGCAGCCCTCACTGACATTTTTCCTGGTCTTCAAGACCTTATCTTGACCTCCACTGTTCCTGTTAACTGCCATTTCTAAATTACATTTAGAACTGAGGAAAGGGCAACTTGAAAACGCTTTGCTATCTTCTTATAGCCTTCTCCTGCTTTGAGGGCCTCCACCATTTTCATTTTCAGAGTGCAAGCCAACAGCTTAGAAGAACCTATGGCTTCTATGGCTTCTGTTCTTTGGCACAAGGTTAGAGGAGGCTGGGTTTTTTGCATCACCTGGCCTTTCCTAACGATGATATTGATAGTGATGAAGTCATAAACCTAAAAGGCTAATTAAGGTCTGTAACCTTGGTCAAAGTTATCTGAGCACATAAATCTGCAAGGGAGCCCAAACTTTTGCATTGGCCAATTTACCTTTTCGTAATTTATAAAATGTAAAAAATGACAGTATAAATATATTTTTGCCTAAAATACAAAGGAAATGTGTCATATTTAATTTTAGGCCTTTTAGAGATCACTTAATCTAAAACTTGCTTAACTGTTCACAATAACAGTAATTTTGACCAGGGGTGCCCAAACTTTTACATGCCTATATATATATATATATATATATATATATATATATATATATATATATATATATATATATACATACATACATACACACACATATATACAGTGGGTACGGAAAGTACTCAGACCCCTTTACATTTTTCACTCTTTGTTTCATTGCAACCATTTGGTAAATTCTAAAAAGTTCATTTTTTTTCTCATTAAAGTACACTCTGCGCCCCATCTTGACTAAAAAATACCAGAAATATAGAAATTTTTGCAAATTTCTTAAAAAGAAAAACTGAAACATCACATGGTCATAAGTATTCAGACCCTTTGCTCAGTATTGAGTAGAAGCCCCCTTTTGAGCTAGTACAGCCATGAGTCTTCTTAGGAATGAGTTTTTCACACCTGGATTTGGGGATCCTCTGCCATTCTTCCTTGCAGATCCTCTCCAGTTCCGTCAGGTTGGATGGTGAACGTTGGTGGACAGCCATTTTCAGGTCTCTCCAGAGATGCTCAATTGGGTTTAGGTCAGGGCTATGGCTGGGCCAGTCAAGAATGGTCACAGAGTTGTTCTGAAGCCACTCCTTTGTTATTTTAGCTGTGTGCTTAGGGTCATTGTCTTGTTGGAAGGTCAACCTTCGGCCAAATCTTGAGGTCCAGAGCACTCTGGAAGAGGTTTTCATCCAGGATATCTCTGTACTTGGCTGCATTCATGTTTCCTTCAATTGCAACCAGTCGTCCTGTTCCTGCAGCGGAAAAACACCCCCATAGCATGATGCTGCCACCACCATGTTTCACTGTTGGGTTTGTATTGCGCAGGTGATGAGTAGTGTCTGGTTTTCACCACACATACCACTTAGAATTATCACCAAAAAGTTCTATATTCATCTCATCAGAGCAGAGAATCTTATTTCTCATAGTCTGGGAGTCCTTCATGTGTTTTTAAGCAAATTCTATGCGGGCTATCATGTGTCTTGCGCTGAGGAGAGGCTTCCGTCGGGCTACTCTGCCATAAAGGCCCGACTGGTGGAGGGCTGCAGTGATAGTTGACTTTGTGGAACTTTCTCCCATCTCCCTACTGCATCTCTGGAGCTCAGCCACAGTGATCTTGGGGTTCTTCTTTACCTCTCTCACCAAGGCTCTTCTCCCACAATTGCTCAGTTTGGTTGGATGGCCAGGTCTAGGAAGACTTCTGGTGGTCCCAAACTTCTTCCATTTAAGGATTATGGAGGCCACTTTGCTCTTAGGAACCTTCAGTAATGCATAAATTCTTTTGAACCTTGGCCAGATCTGTGCCTTGCCACAGTTCTGTCTCTGAGCTCCTTGAGCAGTTCCTTTGAGCTCATGATTCTCATTTGGTCTGACATGCACTGTGAGCTGTGAGGTCTTATATAGACAGGTGTGTGCCTTTCCAAATCAAGTCCCATCAGTTTAATTAAACACAGCTGGACTCCAATGAAGGAGTAGAACCATCTCAAGGAGGATCACAAGGAAATGGACAGCATGTGACTTAAATATGAGTGTCTGAGCAAAGGGTCTGAATACTTATGACCATGTGATATTTCAGTTTTTCTTTTTTAATAAATTTGAAAAAATGTCTACATTTCTGTTTTTTTCAGTCAAGATGGGGTGCAGAGTGTACTTTAATCCCTTTACAGCCTGTGGCGTATTAGTACGCACCAGGTTGTCACCCCCTGTTCAGCGCGGGCTCCGGCGCTGAGCCCACACTGAACCAGGCACATGTCAGCTGATTATTACAGCTGACATGTGCCCGCAACAGCCGCGGGTGGAATCACGATCCACCCGGAGTTGTGAACATGTTAAATGCCGCTGTCAATCTCTGACAGCGGCATTTAACATCGCCGCGCCGGAAGCGCATCACTTACCCCGCCCATCGGTGACCCCGTCACGTGATCGCGGATCACTGATGGGTGGGCATGACAACCCTGGGTCTGCAGCAGACCCCAGTGGTTGTCATGTGCTGATCGCTATGAGTGCCACCTAGTGGTCGGCACTCATAGCACAGGAGCATTTCTGCTACATAGAGGTGATCTGCTCATCACCTCTATGTAACAGAGGCGATCAGACAAGTGCTGAACTCTAGTCTCCTATGGAGACTATAGAAGCATGCAAAAAGTGAAAAAAAATGTTGTTAAAAATATAAAAGTTTAAATCACCCCTTTCGTCCCATTCAAAATAAAATAATAAAAAAATAACCCACATACACATATTTGGTATCGCCGGGTTCAGAATCGCCCAATCAATCAATATAAAAAAAGAATTAATCCGATAGGTTAAACGGAGTAACGAGAAAAAAATTCTCAACGTCAGAATTATGCTTTTTGGTCGCTGCAACATTGCAATAAAATGTAATAACAGGCGATCAAAACATCGGATGTACCCCAATATGGTATCAATAAAAACTTCAGCTCGGCGCGCAAAAAATAAGCCAATACCCGGCCCCAGATCCCGAAAAATGGAGACACTACGGGTCTTGGAAAATGGCGCCATTTTTGTTTTTTTATAGCAAACTTTGGAATTTTTTTTCACCACTTAAATAAAAAAGAATCTATACATGTTTGGTGTCTACGAACTCGTAATGACCCGGAGAATAATAATGGCAGGTCAGTTTTAGCATTCAGTGAACATGGTAAAAAAAACAAAACAAAAAAAAACAACCATCTGTGGTATTGAACTTTTTTGCAATTTCACCGCACTTGGATTTTTTTTCCCGTTTTCCCGTACATGATATGGTAAAACCAGTAATGTCATTCAAAAGTACAACTCATCCCGCAAAAAATAAGCCCTCACACGGCCATATTGACCAAAAAATAAAAAGGCTATGGCTCTGGGAACAAGGGGAGCAAAAAACGAAAATGCAAAAACAGAAAATCCCAGGGTTGCGAAGGGGTTAATGAGAAAAAAAAAAGAACTGTTTAAAATTTACCAAATGGCTGCAATGAAACAAAGAGTGAAATATTTAAAGGGGTCTGAATAGTTTCTGTACCCACTGTATATGTTGTGGAATACCTATACTAACTATAAACAAGCAAATCTTTCCCTGACTCAGCAGCACCTCTCCCTACTCTGCCTGTTTCCAGGGTAGACTGTGACGAGCATAGCGGCGCCAGGTCTTATATAGACCTGATGACGCTGTGCGGCCAGCCAATCACTGTAATGCCACAACCAACATGGCTACGGCATTACAGTGCGTGGCAGGCAATCCCTGCATGTTCATTGGCTCTCTAAAGAGCCCCAAACATGCAGGGAGGGGACCCGAGTTCCCGTCTGAGCAACCCGGAAATACTCACCGATCTTGTCGAGCACCGTGATGCTCGGGCGAGTATCGAGCAGTGGCGAGCACATTCGCTCATCACTAGTGCCTAGGAGACCGACCAACACCATCCAGCTTGTAAACACTGTGCTACAGCGGGCCAGTAATAGAAGGTAACTGCATGCCGCTCCAGTGATCTTTGCCAGCTTCAAAACAATGCTTAGAATGTCTCAAAAATCCAAGGAGATCTGAGGCACCAGAAAACTTCTCAAAGGGATAAAATATAACTTTTATCCCTATGAGAGGTTTCCTGGTGCTTGGATTTTCTTGGATTTTTAAACTGATTTGGACCTTGTGTGGGGTTAGTCCAAGTCTGCACAGAGTGGCCTTTGGTGCATGAGAAACATTCACTGGACTCAATGCTTAGAATGTCAATAGAAAAGAGCTTGTAGGTTCTAGGCCTGTTCTGCTGTCTAGGAGCGGTGGTCGGTCTCCAAAGCAACAAGCTGTATACAAAAGAAAAGTGTTACTATCTTAAGAACGTCTTAAAATTGTAATAATGTGTCAGCAGGTTTTTGCGATTTCATCGGAGAACAACATGATGTAGGGGCTGAGATCCTGATTTCACAGATGTGTCACTTGCTCAGCTGTCTGCTGTAGATTTAATGCAATCAGTGTTTTATCACCAGGAGATTATCACTGCTGGACTAGGTGTCTCCTGCCAGGTAGTCAGGGTAATCCGAGTTACCCACCCCCGCCTCTGATTGGTAGCTTGCTGACAAATGTTCTGTGTACACTTGAAGCTGACAATCAGGGTTGTGGGCGGGGTTACACACAGCTCCACATTCAGACCACCGCTACATCTACAGCACAGAGGGATTTTTATCAAAACTTCACCAAGCAGTCCAGTAAATGACATATCGCTGGAACAGGGCCTCAGCCACTACGTCATGCTGCTCTCAGATTCACAGCAAAAACCTGCTGACAGATTCATTAATAAATAAGCAGTAAATTACTTGTATTTACAAGTATTATCTGACAATATCCATCTAATACATGGGTCTCAAACATGCGCCAGGCTAGGCCGAGTGGCAGCTAACGGATGGGCCGGCACTGTGTCTTTAATTGTACCGGGTGCCGTCATGGCCATGTCACATAATAGCAGATGTGGTCACATAGCTTGCTGCGTGTGTGCGTCCTCATCTGCTGAATAACGTAACAGTGCGCCTGACACTGACTGTACCCGTCAGAGAGGATCTCCAAGCAACACAGCCGGGCGGGAGACAAGGTGCACGACAGGAGGTAAGCGTTATAGATGGCATTATACTTTATATAGGAGGCTGTAGGGCCATTGTACTTTATCACAACAAAGTAACAATGAAAAATAGGACCTCATAAGTAATAGGGGGCATACAACTAAATATTAGGTAAGCAAGAGAGGGACCATAAGTGTTTCAAAAACCCCAGAATAAAGCGTAGTTAGAACACAATATGTTGACTAAAAAAGGTGAATACTTTATTTGAATATTAAAAAAGACACATATAGTATAAATTGCATGTGTAATCCACCAATGGATTATGTTTCACCCACCAGGGTAGACCCAAAACAATTGGTGTGGGAAGATCATCCAGGACATAGCAAGGGATTATCTCACAATGAACCGACCCCACCCTCAGTCTTACATTATGTACAATATGAGTTAGAGCTTTCTGTGCAAGTGGCGCTGAGTCGATTGGAAAGATGGGAATAGGCTTAGCTAAAGTACAGCAAGCAAGACCATGAGTTCTCACAAACTCAGCATCAACCATGCTGAGTCCAGCTTCACTGTCAACAAACACAGAAATTTTGTTTTGCTCTCTAGCACCATCTCTGCTGTCAGGACAAACCGGGAACTGCAGGCTTATGATAAATGAACCCCTTGCTTATCCAACTCCAGACTACCAAGGGTTAACAGTTTCCTTTTGCTTAAGCATCAAAGGACAGGCCCCAATAAATGGCCCTTTTTTCCACAAAAAAACACATGCCCTTGTTTTTTGAGTATCTCTGGGGAAATGTACGATGCAGCGCCCCCCCCCTAACTGCATGGGTTCCTCCACCTCCCCCAGTACTGGTTTACTGCCAAACCGCTCCCCTGGCAAAGGGGCATTGCTCCGAAAAGAGGGCCCTGGAGAAGGTGGTCTTACTCACCTATCCCAAAGGCGTCTATAAACACATATAGCCAACAACATGGCAGCTCCAAGGACTCAGGGGTTTCATATACTGCCAAAGCATCTTTCCACTTTTCAGTAAGGCCCTGACAAAATTGGCTTCTAAGAGCCGAGTCGTTCCATTTTGTATCTGTTGCCCATCTACAGAACTGAGAACTGTACGTCTCCACTGAATGATTCCCCTGCTGGAGGCGACGTAGCCTAGACTCAGCCAAGGCGACTCGGTCAGGGTCATCATAGATGAGGGCCAGGGCCCCCGAATAACCCCTCCACAGAGAAAGCCCAGGATTGAGGATCTCCTTGCAGCAGTGAGATCACAATTCCAACTCATTGCTCCTCATTTCCGGAGGAGTAAGGACGAAGTTTAAAATACAGTTTGCAAGCTTCCTTGAACACAAAAAAGTTGTCTCTTATACTTGTACAATATACTGTATGTAGGCGTCTGGGGCTATTATACTGTATGTTGGGAGGCTGTATGGCCATCATACTGTATGTAGGGGGACTGTGGGAATATCATACTATATACAGGGGATTTTGGGGGCATCGTACTGTATGTCGGAGGCTGTATGGACATCATACTGTATTGTGGGGGACATCAGGCTGTATATAGACCTATTGGGACCATCATACTGTATATAGAGGACCTATGGGACAATCATACTGTATATATGAAGCTGTGGGAACATCATACTACATATAGGAAGCTATGGGGACATTATACTGTATATAGGAGCTGTGATGCCATCATACTGTATATTGGAGAGCTGTTGGCGCCATCATACTGCATATAGGGACTTATTGGGCCATCGTACTGCATATAGATGGATGTGGGGCCACCGTTCTGTACATAGGGGGCTGTGGGGAATCATTATAAATAGTGAGCTGTGGGGACATTATACTGTACGCAGAGGGTGGGGCCATTATACTGTATGTAGACAGGCTGTGTGGCCATCATATTGTATATAGGGAATATTATACTGTATATAGGGAATATTATACTGTATATAGGGGATTGTGAGGCCATCACACTGTATGTAAAAGGCTGTGGGGTCATCATACTGTATGTAAGGAGATGTGGGGGATATCATACTTTATTTAGAAGACCTATGGGGCTATGATACTGTATATAGAGGGCCTATGGGCCATCATATTGTATATATGAAACTGTGGGGACATCATACTGTATATAGGAAGCTGTGGGAATATTATATTGTGTATTGGGGATTGTGGGTCCTTCATACTGTATGTAGGAGGCTGAGACATCATCCTGTATATAGGAGCTGAGGGGGATATCATACCGTACAAAGGGGGCACCATACTGTATATAAGGGGGCTGTGGGGACCACCATACTGTATATAGGGAGCTGTGGGGATATCATACTGTATATAGGTCTATGGGGCCATCATACTGTACAACGGAGAGCTGTTGAGACATCATATTGTATATAGGGGAGCTAATTGGGACATTATACTATAGAGGCTGTGGTGACATTTTACTGTATATACAGGAGTTGTGGGGACCATCATATTGTATATAATGAGCTGTGGGGACATCATACTGTATATAAGTCTATGGGGCCATCATACTGTACATCAGAGAGCTGTTGGGACATCCTACTGTACATAGGGGAGTTGTTGGGGACATCATTCTGTATATAAGGAACTGTGGGAAACATACTGTATATAGAAGACCTATGGGGCTATCATACTGCACATCAGAGAACTGTTGGGACATCATATTGTATATAGGAGCTCTAGGGACATCATACTGTACATAGGGGAGTTGTTGGGGACATCATTCTGTATATAAAGGACTGTGGGGATCATCAAACTCTGTACAGGGAGCTGTGGGGATATCATACTGTATATAGAAGACCTATGGGGTCATTGTACTGTACATTGGAGAGCTGTTGGAACATCATACTGTATATAGGGGAGTGGTTGAGGACATCCTACTGTATATAGGGGAGTGGTTGAGGACATCATACTGTGTATAAGGGGAGTGGTTGAGAACATCATACTGTATATAGGGGAGTGGTTGAGGATATACTGTATATAGGGGAGTGGTTAAGGACATACTGTATATAGGGGAGTGGTTGGGGACATCATACTGTATATAGGGGAGTGGTTGAGGACATCATACTGTATATAGGGGAGTGGTTGAGGATATACTGTATATAGGGGAGTGGTTAAGGACATACTGTATATAGGGGAGTTGTTGGGGACATCATTCTGTATATAAAGGACTGTGAGGATCATCAAACTCTGTACAGGGAGCTGTGGGGATATCATACTGTATATAGAAGACCTATGGGGTCATTGTACTGTACATTGGAGAGCTGTTGGAACATCATACTGTATATAGGGGAGTGGTTGAGGACATCCTACTGTATATAGGGGAGTGGTTGAGGACATCATACTGTGTATAAGGGG
This sequence comes from Phyllobates terribilis, assembly GCF_046119375.1. Classification (NCBI taxonomy): domain Eukaryota; kingdom Metazoa; phylum Chordata; class Amphibia; order Anura; family Dendrobatidae; genus Phyllobates; species Phyllobates terribilis. The sequence goes on along the minus strand of NW_027362767.1, from coordinate 235,930,489 downwards.
AGTGGTTGAGAACATCATACTGTATATAGGGGAGTGGTTGAGGACATCATACTGTATATAGGGGAGTGGTTGAGGATATACTGTATATAGGGGAGTGGTTAAGGACATACTGTATATAGGGGAGTGGTTGAGGACATACTGTATATAGGGGAGTGGCTGATGGCATCATACTGTATATAAGGGAGTGGTTGAAGACATCATACTGTATATAGGGGAGTGGTTGAGGAAATCATACTGTATATAGGGGAGTGGTTGAGGACATCATACTTTATATAGGGGAGTGGCTGAGGACATCATACTGTATATAGGGGAGTGGTTGAGGACATCATACTGTATATAGGGGAGTGGTTCAGGACATCATACTGTATATAGGGGAGTGGTTCAGGACATCGTACTGTATATAGGGGAGTGGTTCAGGACATCATACTGTAAATCAGGGTGTGTAGAGTTGCGACACTGGGCAGCGCGACACCATTTACATCTATGGCACTGCGACGTTGGATCTTTTCCTCAGACTCCAGCTTAGTTCGAGACCCCTGACCTATAAATATTTGGTTACGCACCCCACGGCCCTGGATTAGTTACGAGCCCCGCAGGTGTAATCTGTAGCCATAGGCCCAGCAGAGGCCTCCTGAGCGCTGAGTCATAAAAAATGGCGCCAAAGTTCAAACTGTACAAGTCCAGTGTCGCTGTAATGGCGCTGACCCGGAGATTCATACTTTCAGGTACTTTTTACCTCACGACCAACGCTGTGAAAACTAAACATGAAAAACAATGGCGGTCTAGTGTTTTTTTTTCACCATTTTACCTCACCTGCTTTCATGTTCCTGCTCCTCTGTACATTACATGGTAAGGTGGAGCACTACTCCTCCTTATAGCACTTTTCTGGTGAAATTCGTGTCAGAAAATATGTCCTCTGCAGACAATGTGCGGGTTATCTATGGGGCAGCTGCTATCGAGGCTTTTCCCGCCTTATTTCCTGTACACTCTCAGCAGAGGTGACCTGCGACCAGCACAACACACAAGTGCCCACGTAGTGAGTGATAAGTAGCGTACCGACCAGCTGGCAAAAAAAAAAACACCCCACAACTCCTTGTACAAAAACAGCCAATCAGCGTCCGGAACTCTATGTGGGCGGACACAAAAAAAAAAAAAATTGACTGACAGAGCGGCCGACCAATCAGACATCGCCTTCGCGTCAACGTAGGGCGAAACCATTGGGCGGGAGAAGCTTTTCAAAAGCAAACGGTGTAAGTTAGTGATTGAGGTACCGGAAACAGGCGGAGAGAGGCAGGCAGCGGTCCGCACATCCCCGAGCGCTGCACACCGACCAACGGCTGCCTAGTTCGTCCGATGGCCGTGTAACACACGACACGAAGTAAGTGGTGTGAGGACCGTGTGCATTTATCTGTTGCTTTCTTGAGTTTTGTTTCTTGCGCCCTCCCGTTCGGTTATTTCTCCTTGTCCTAAGCATCACGTGACCTGAGGCAGTGTCCTGTGGCTGCAGGTCTTGTGTTGTGGAACTACCACTCCCAGCAAGTGTTGGCCAAATGCATGAGGGGAGTTGTTTTTTTTACACTACTCTTATCTGCTCTCCTGCAGTGACCAGAGGAAATGTTATAAAGAGGTGTGCACTGTGCCCACAAAGGGTTAAAGTCAGCAAATGAGTCTTTAAAGGGGGTTCACCACTTTTGTGGACTCTAATTTTATTTTACTTTTTTATACATGTTGCATTTTGGGCAGAAAATATTTTTTTGCAATTGGGTTTCATTACAAAATTTGCACTGTTTGCCTCCTATAGACCTTACTTTGCACTGCATAATGGATGAGGTAACTGAGAATCTATCAGTGAGCTCATATTTACTAGCACAAGCATAACATTGACAATTAAATTTTATTCTGAACAATAATACGAAAGCCCTTAAATTTTATCAGCGCAGGGGCTCAAACTGTTTTCCATTACAATTTGCACAGCTTTGAAGTCGCCTCTTACGCTTCCACAAACTTTTTTGCACAAGTCTCTTTGGGTATTAATTTCTTGAAATGCATCTCTTATGTAATTTTTCAAATCACTGACACTTTTTGGTTTTCGACTATAAACTTTGTCCTTGAGTAGAAAAAATCCATTGGGGTCAGGTCTGGTGAACGTGCCGGCCAATCACGTGGGCCTCTTCGGCCAATCCATTTATTAGGAAATGTTTCATCAAGATACTCGCGGACCACTCTTGAATAATGTGGAGGGGCCCCATCTTGTTGGAAATAAAGGTCATTTGAATTAGGCTGTTGCTGTAACTGGGGAACAACTTGATTCATTAAAATTTCGATATATTTATCTGCTGTGACTGTTCCATCAAAAAATACTGGTCCTAAAACACCAAAACTTGAAATACCACCCCAAACATTGACACCAGGCTCATTTAGTTGTTGCTCTAATGCTAAATGCATGTTCTCATTATACCAGTAAATACAATTATGTCTGTTAATATGGCCGGAGAATATGAAAGAAGCTTCATCACTCCACATAATGTTATCTAAAATTACTGGATTTTCTTCAATTTCTTTAAGCATAATCTCACTAAATTGCAGCCACCTGTCTGGATCATCCTCCAATAAACCATGAATTATACTTGGATGATAAGCTTTCCACCTAATAGATTTCAGGATTTGCATGATAGAAGCTCGTGAAATTCCCAATTCCAGAGAGGATCTTCTGGTGACTTTTTTGGACTCTGAACAAATGTTTCAGCAACAAGTTGTTTCTTATCTTCTGTACAGACTGTTTGTTTTGGGTCGAGCAGTTTTTGGAGCATTAAGGATTGAGCCAGTGGCATTGAATTTGTCACGAATGCGGTAAATGGTTTGTCTCTTTGGGGCTTGAGTACCAAATGTTTCAACCCAATTTGCTCTAACGGTTTCAGCATTTTGAGATTTCCATTACTCTGTTAAAATCCATTTTCTTTGATCTGTATTTAAATTATTTGCCATTATATGTTATCTGAATTATCTGAAAAGAAAACTGATTTGGTGGAGATCTATCTGTCAAAACTAGATCTGTGAAACTGGCTCAGTTGCCCTTAGCAACCAATCAGATTCCACCTTTCATTTTCCAAAGAGTCTGTGAGGAATGAAAAGTGGAATCTGATTGGTTGCTAAGGGCAACTGAGCCAGTTTCACTTTACACCATGTTTGATAAATCTCCCCCTTCATAACCTTATTACACTTTCTGTCCACCTACTTTTGGACCACCCTGTGTATATGTATGTATGTCCAACACTGACTCTCCTCTGCTGTTCCAGGGGTCTGTTATTGTCTGCAGCGCTAATATCATGTCGAAGCCAATAAATGAGCTCAATGGCTTTGCCTAAGTTGATTGCACGACCCTTTCGGAGCTTGCTGATTGGCTGCAGTGCTGTAGCTGTGACGTTGGCGCTGCAAACAGACACCAGGAAGAGCAGCTCAGACTCTGTGCTGGACCTGGGGAGGGTAAATAAAATGTTTGTGTGCGCACACAGTCTCTCTGAAACTGGAGAATCCCGTTAGGACAGTCTCCTGGTGCCTGCAGGGTCTTCTCCATTGATACCATAGGTTATGATGTTCATGTCTCTTGAGTTCATGCACCTGCGTTATACGGCGAGCTGCTCAGAAGTGCAGCGTTATACTGTGTTCACTGTGGGGGTGTCGCTGTGGCCTTTGCCTTTAGATCGGGGCTGTCTGTAGACTGTGGTTATGGGGAAGTTGATGGTTTCCTGTGTGACTGGCAGAGGCGTGTAAAGAGCACAACATCACCACAAGCCTTGTGATTCGAGAAATGGGCTGTTTTTTGTTGAGGTCGTGATGAGAAATATGATGTTTCGCCTGTCCACACCTGCTGTCAGATCGGGCCGGACCCTGGCATTTGAAAGCATGCAGGCACGGGATCTCTATTACAGATCAAGGTTTACTGCAAGACATATGGCAACAAGATCAAATAATACAACCACATAGTGACCTAATAATGCCACCATCCTGATCATTACCAATAAAGCAATAGAGGAGCCAAATAATACCACCAAACCAAAAACACATATTGCTAACATTTATGGTAGTGGTAACTAACCAAAACTACTGTAGAAAGCGAGTGTTCACAATCATTGGCCCTATTGGATTGTTTATGCAGGCCATTAAATTATCTTTTTTGCCAGCACAGCACCCCATGTAAACGGGATGTGCTGCCGACAGAGCGCATGCTACGTGGGCCATGTAAAAGCAGTGGTATATAAGAGCTGTGTATGCCCATGGCACATTTTGTGCACCGTGTCACAGATCTGTAATATTGTTGTGTGTTTTAGGCCTAAACCTGCCATAAGGCTAAGTGCCCACGATGCAGAAATGCTGCATATTTTTTCCACTTCTCACTGACAAGAGAAATTCATGCGGATTTTACATGCGTTTTCCTGCCAGGTAGAAGCGTTTGTGAAGCGGTTTTGCATGCATTTCTACATGCGGGTTATCAAGCGCTTTCCAAGCGATTTTAGCATCACTTGGAAAGTGCTTGACAACTTGGTTACACTATATAAATCCATGCAACCGGCATATATAGTGTGACCAAGTAATAGTTTTTTAAAAAAAAGAATAAGAATGGTAAAAAATAAAGATTATACTCGCCTTCCGATGGCCCCCGGTGTTTTCTCTGCTACGTCCAGTCTGTTGTGTGGGTCGCGGTAGTGTGAAAGGACCTTCCATGACATCGTTTAGTCATGTGACCGCTGACCTCTTCTCCAGACCCGGGTACCATCCCCGCATGATATCCTCTTGTGCACATGTAGTCATGCGGATATTATGCGATTCAATGATGGCAATTACGCTGCTTGTCCGCAAAATTAATGTGCATGCTGCGTATTTTTCCGCATTGATAATCCGCAGCGGAAATTTCCGCAGCATGTGCACAGCACATGCGGATTATCATTGGGGACCATGGCACACGTATTGCCTAGCGTTTTTTAAGCGTTTTCGCTGAGGAAATTCCGCGGTGAAAAACAGTGCACACGCAGCTTAAACTATGCCCTTTAGCTTGCTGCCTTCCGTTTCTGGGGTTTTCAATATGTTCCTTGTATAAACTGAATAAAACAAACCTTTAGGCTATGTGCACACTATGCTTATTTGGTGCGTTTTTTTTTTTTTTTTTTTTTTTCCGTGCAGAAACGCATTGCACATCTTCTCATGACTTCCTATGATATTTTGTAAGTTCTGTGCACATGGTCAGGATTTTTTCTGTGCAGATCTTTAGGTGCGGAAAAAACGCAGCATGACCATTTCTTGTGCTTTTTTTTTTTTTTTTTTCTGCCAAGGACATGCAGAAATGCTCCGGAAAATTTCTGCATCGTGGGCGCATAACTGTCTCCTGTCCGACTGTAAGGCTAAGGTGAATGATTAGTGTGGTAGGGATTTATGGGGCCTTGTTCTCGGAGGGGTGGCCATATAGTCAGTGATGGACAGATCTCGAGAGCGGAGGGGCAGCAGGGCTGATTCACGCTAGGGCTACACAGCAACATTGGATATGATGATTTCCTATGGCGTCACGTTGCCACAGTCGTAGATGCTTTGGATCTTCTTTCGCTGGTCACAATCGACACTCGCCATAGACTTCAATGCAATTTGCACTTGAATTGTCTGCAGCTTGGCGGTTTTATTTGCAGCTCTAAAATGGTTGCATGACAGCAAGTCACACAGATGTTGTTGCCATGCGGCTTCTGAGACGTGTAGCCCTCACCTTATAGCGTAGTCTTTCTGCACAGCTGCTCTTTTGAAGCCTCCATAGGGCCCCATACACATAACGGAGATCAAAAGAGTCCTCCAGGTAGGCTGAAGACATTGTAGATCCGTTTGAGCGTCCATCGGGTGAAGTTTATCATCGTGAAGGGGAATCTGCTTGGCAGATAACTAGGTCATGGGATTACTGTTCTGCGGAGATTTGTTTAAGTTAAACTTTTTTTTTTTTTTCTCTCCCCCTCCTCAGCAGGATTACTTGGCAGAGAATGCAGCTCGCTTTCCCCTCCCACTGTTCAGTTTCCCTCCTAGAAAGTAATGTCGTCTGCTCGGCTAACGGGACGTCTGTGTTTCCTACAGGTTGATCTGCAGGTTTTCCTTGTCTGGAAGTAGCACAATGAACGGAGAAGACATTGCAGCGCTGCGGGCAGAGCTGGATCGTGTGTCCGCCGAGCTGCAGGAGACGACGGAGGAGAAATTCCAGGCGGCTCAGTACGGCTTGGCCGTGTTAGAGGAGAATGCAGAGTTAAAGCAGAAGTATTGTGACCTAGAATCTGACTGCGATGCGCTGAAGCTGGAGCTAAAGCAGATGAAGGAGGTACGTGAGGGCCGCCACACAGGCCTCTTTTATATAGCCATGTTCGGGGTGTCTGCATAGGATGCAAAAAAAAAAAAAAAAAAGTGCTGCAGATGCAATTCTGCATACGGACCCGAGTGCACACTGACCTCAGTGCTAAAAGCGGATAGGAACAGAGCTCAGTGAAATATGGCCTGTATGTGTAAGTGTGACAGATTGTCCATCCGTTCCCGACTGCCTGAACCCTCACCTTTCTCAGAACGAAAGGGTCTCGGACACTTTCTCCATTAAACTGCATGATAGCGTAGACTCGCAGCCTGGAGATTATACCCGCTCGAGGAAAGTCTTCTCTCTTGAGAAAGGTGATTAATGTGTAATTGCTGGGGGTCCGACAGCTGGGACCTCAACAGATCGTGAGATCAGGGGGTCTGATGTTCCCTGTGTGACTGGAGAGGGAGTGCACACCCGCGACCACTATTCCATACTAACATGCAGTCTACCAACACTATAAACTCTTGGTAGTGAAGGTAGCCGTTGTCTACTATTCAGATAGGTGATGAATATTGTTAGTGGGATTACCCCTTTTAATGATGGCGCAGAGTGCTGCTGAAGCGCTCTGCACGATCCTAGGCAGAACATTGCAGTCATTCGGTCTTTGCTGTTTACCTGCATTATTTTCAGTGGCTGTTTATTTTCTTGCTACAAACCATGGAGTCAGTGACAGGTCTGTGTGGTGGATGAGACATAAGGAGCTGTCTGGGCTCGATGGTGGTGACCTGTGTGTGGGGGTAGGGAGGGCAGACTCGTGCACTTTGTGGTCATAGTGTGAGTGGAGTTTTATAAGGAGCCAGTGTTTTACTGCAGTGGCCCCTTTAAGTTTTGCAAGGCAATTAGGCCTTGTAAATGTTCAGTGACTTGTATGTGGATTGTTTACAAACTGCTGACAGTTTTACAAGTTTATCAAAGTTCTAAAAGTAAACTTAAGTGGTGTGAAGTTGTCATGTAGGATGGCACGGTGTCCTGGCCTGTGTATGGGGAAGCTTACCTGCCCTAATGTGTATTTTTCAGGCACTAGCAGAAGCACACAGCAACCAGAAGAGAACAGCTGCTGACGGGGAAAGTAGAGAAGAAAGTCTGCTGAAGGAGACCGCGTCCAGAGAAGCAAAGCTGACGGGGAAAATAGACGAGCTGCAGAATGAAGTCCGGCAGATGAAATCTTTCATCACCAATACCTCAGCGGAAAACGAGCGGCTCGCCCTTGTCATACAGGGCTTTAAGAAGGTGCGGTGATGTACCAGAATACAGAACTGCTAAAAAAGGGGAAATGAGACAAAAAAAATTAACTTTTTTACAGGGTCTTTCTACTTTCAAACTTTATTTATTTTATTAATAGGCCGTGGTAAATGATCAAATCAACCAGTACTTGTCCGTCTCTGCCGCTGCCCCAGTGATTGTGTACAGGCTGCAGCGATTGTGTTATGTTGACAGTACTACAGAAAAGAAAACAGCCTTGCCAACAGCAGGTTAGATTCCTAGCAGGATGCAGCAGACCTCCATGATGAAGGCTGGGGCCAGCACAGCTGCAAAATACTGATGCAACAGCCACTCACAAATTGTGGCATCTATCTTGTGGGTGTGCACGTATATAGTGCCAGGCAGCCCGCTTGATTTAAAATTATGGGTGTCATTAATAGGCTGTAAGCCAGACACTGTGCATCACACATTCTGTGTAACTGGCGTCCTATGCAAGCCCCATCTGTGTGCGTTTAATACTACAAAGCCTCCTCACTCCATGAATTGTTAGGTTTGTGAGTGGCTGTTGCATCAGTATTTTGCACCTGTGCTGCCTCCGCCTTTATCATGGAGGTTGTCTGCATCCTACTGGTGCCTTTGTAATCTGACCTGGTGTTGGTAAGGCTGTTTTCTGCAATGTTTTTTGAATTTATGTTCTTTTCTGTGAGCTATGTTGACAGCACTCTGGTACATTAGCATGTGCCGTCTACTGCCGAGAAATCTGGGTGCAAAAAAAGACGCCTCTCAGGCGCAACACACCTCAAAATATTTAAAGAATTGAAAGAGACAGCACTCCATAGTCCCTTCAGTGTTGATTTGTTGACCCATAATGTCAGGGCAACGTTTTGTTCCACACTAGGGAACTTGGCTTGAGAGTTTCTGCCCAGATTATTTGGGGGGAAAAAAATAAATAAATAGAAAACTATATATATCTATATCGGAATTATCCCTATTAATAAAACATTAAGCCATAAGCGGCAGTAGTTAAACATAAATTACTCTGTGGATCCAGGGCCAGATCTTTGCTGTTACCCCAGTACCCGTTGTTTGTCTGCAGCGCTGTTGTCACGTCAGCAGCGCTATCGCTGATCTCAGCCGCCCTACCCATTTACATGGTACAAGTCAATGGACTTAGTGATTGGCTGCAGTGTTACGTTAGCAGCACATACAAACTGACTGTAGAAAGAATTGACGTTTGATCTAAGCAGGGTAATTAATGTCTTTTGTGTTTTTAATTTCATGCAACTGTAGACTTGCATTGTCAATTCTGTTCCACCCCTTGAATCGAAATCGGACATGTCTACGATATTGCGCTAACCTGTCGGTCTGCAAAAAATCACAGGCGGTGAGCGGCCCCATAGCACTCGTACACGTGATAGTCTATCCTTGAAAATTAAACGTGCGAATGAGCCCTAAAGCTGAGCTGTAATAATGCACAACCTGTGGACGGGTCTGGGGTTGATCTTGGGATTATTGCTGACCTCTTTAGGTTGGGACACCTTTTTAAATTGCAGTATGTATTTGTTACACACAGAAGAATTTCTCTTCTCGCGCACAACCCCTTTAACTGCTAGTTTTGCAGATTGTAGAGGTTTAATGTAGCAGTCTCCTACAATCCATGTATAGATCTCTGGCGTCCAGCTATAAAGGATTGCTATGCTTCGTGCCAACCAGAGACCTCTTGGCTGCGCCTAACACGATCTGCTTTCTCTTCTGGAAGCACAAGCTGCTTATTGTTCTGTACACACTGGACAGTCTTTGTGCTGTTTCAGATTTCTGCATTTAGGGAATAAGTGATTGCAAAGAAAAGTAATCATTTTAATTCTAAAGTGCTTTTGATTTCAAGGGGTCCCTTCGGACTAGTGATTGGTGGGAGGTCCAGCTCCAGAGCCCCTCCACTGTATGTGTGGTATTGTGCCACATTTGCTTGGTATCTGCTGCAATATCATTTAAAAAAAAAAAAAGTTGCAAATCACATATATCTTATCAGTTAAAGTCCTAATATATTTTTCTAGTCTGTTTTGTTTTTTTTTTTTTTTTTACAAGATTGAAGTAGACATCTTGCCAGGGCTTTTGATCAGCGCAGCATTTTGAGCTGTGCTTTACTGCAGCACCCCCATGAACCATAGACTGGATTAACTTTAATCCATATTAATGCATCGACGCTCCCTTAATGTATTTCCAGCCATAATTTGCATATTGGAAAATGCACTGACCTCCTATAGAAAATCTGTGAGCAAAGGTCATTGTGAAGGGAGTGGGAGGAGGTGAGCTGCGACAAACTATTGTAAATAGTAGATCATGTGTAAGAGGGGTGTCTTTTTTTTTTTTTTTTTTTACTGGTTTATTTATTAAAAAAAAAAAAAATATATATATATATATATATATATATATTAATTGGTACAACTAATCTCCAGAATTTTTTGCTACTTATAAGTGCTCTCTTTAGAGTTTGCTCTTGATGTACAGGGCTGCAGAGATCAGTCTCCCAGCAGACACCCCCCGTAGAGCTTCATGCCTACGATGGGTGCAGGCCTCTGGGGCTTCTTTCTTCCCTCTTGGCTATTCTGAGTTTGTTTGCTAGGAGTCTGTAATGATTGAATTGCTGGGGAAATGTAATATAAAGGCTGTGACAAAAAAAGATATTTTATGCAGCACCTAACATTTTCTACAGCACTTTACCATTCAGGGAGTACATGTACAAACAAACGCACACATTTACTTATTTTTGTACATCTTATAATCATTGTAACATATAGCATGTTCGTTTGCTCCACAACTATAGGAAAGCCGGGACACCGATAAGGAGAGAGTGCAACTGCGAGAGGAAATAAAACAGTGCAAAATCAGGGAAATGCGACACTTCCAAGACTTCTCTGAACTGGAAGAGGAAAATATCTCTCTGCTGAAACAAGTGTCTGTATTAAAGGAAAACCAGGTTATTGTTTTTATTATACATTTTTTATATTTATAATTTTGTTTCTATTATACCTACATACCACACTTTTTATTAAGTTACATGCTACAAATCACTTTGTGCCCTGCGTCATCTGTGGCAGCTGGTCCCTATCATCTGCTTTTGATTGTCACCTGTTGCCTTCTGCACAGGACAACCATCAAGAGAAGGAAGAAAAGTGTTTCTGCTGATAATTCGGGACTCTTCCTACATGACTGAACATCCAGGGAACACTTAGTTGCTCATTCTCTTGCAAGGCGTTAAGTTTTTTTTTTTTTTTTTTTGTTTTTTTTTACTAGGTATGCTTCATTTAGGATGCCAAGTGCCCATATAACTAATGCCCCTTTTAAATGTCAGACTACCGCCTAGCAATGGGTAATGCTATGTGGAGCTAACGCACTGCTAGAAGGTTTTAGGAGGTTTTCTTGTAGCCAGTCTACAATTTGAGAGTTGTTGGTTAATAACTTACATTTCCTTCTCAGGTGGATTATGAAGGCATAAAGCATGAACTGAAAAGAAAAGATGAAGAAATTGACATTTTGAACGGCCAGGTAGACGAGCTGGTGCGGCTGAAGGATATCGCTGAGCGTCAGCTTGAGGAGGCCTTGGAGTCATTAAAGAGCGAAAGGGAACAAAAAAACGAACTCCGGAGAGAGTTATCCAGTTACCTCAGCTACGACTCCATAGGAAACATCCAGACGAACTTTGAAGACCACAACGAAGAGGAGTTTGACAGCGGCTACAACTCCGGTGGCCTAAACAAGTCAAGTGGAGAAATTCTGATGTCCACACCCCGCAACAGTGACATCTTCCATCCCGGCCCTAAACTGGCATCCGACCTCTTCACTGAACTCAGCCTGACGGAAATTCAGAAACTCAAGCAGCAATTATTGCAGGTATTTCTCCTTCTCTCCTCCCTTGTCAAATGCACCGTGCGTCGTGTTTATAAGCGGATAAAGGCTTTGTAGACTCCCAAGCATCAGTCATGTTTTATTTGTGTGCTACATGCATTCATGGTTTTTATAACTTTTTGCAATAAAGCATTTTTTTTTTTTTTTTTTTGCCAGTGCAAATGTTAAGGTTCTGTGGTCGACTCTGATTAGGACGGATGAATGTGCTGCCTCTAGGACCGAAAACGGTCACATGTTAGTCATGAGGGCTCCTTGTGCTTGAGGGCATCCTGTCATGTAATACACACGCTTTTTCCATGCAGAAACTTTTAATAAATGTAAGGACGCACTGAGAATATAAAGTTAGGTCCTCCCCCACTTCAGTAGTTCCATTCCCCTAGTGACCATGGCACGGCTTCACCCGCACAGTGGGACCGTAGCAAGACTTCCATTTTCGCACACGTACTTGCTACATGTTCCTTCTGCTGCCAGAAAACTATAGCCAGCAATATATCTCACAAATATAGCAGCTATATAAAATATAACAGATTTGGTAGCTCAATGGAGGGCTAACAAACCTGCCAAGGCTATGAACAGTATATAATTAGTATGCCCACATAACCATTAGGGAATGTACTGCAATAGATAACGTATAGATCAGGCTAGAGTATAGTAGGCAAACTTGCATAGTAATAATGTGTAGACCTGCAGAAGACTCGTTTCACGCAGCTTTGTCAGGGGTATCGTGACATGCACCCTGATGAAGCTGGGTGAAACGCACGTTGGGGCGCAGGGCTCCACATTATTACTATGCAAGTTTGCCTACTATACTCTAGCCTGATCTATACGTTAACCATTAGGGAATGTACTGCAATAGATATGTGGGCATACTAATTATATACGGCTTATTGCCTTGGCAGGTTTATTAATGTCCTAAGGGACACTAGTTTCCCCAATAATCACCCAAAACATTAAGTGAAAATAATTTTAAACTTAATCATCGTCCTCGGCAGCACATCATTTTGTGTAAACGAGCATAGTACTGCTGAGAACAATGGCAGTCTATGTGCTCAGAATTATTACTGGTTGGCTTGTCTAAACAGGCCGCTGAACGACCACCGATGGACAAACCTGTAGCTGATCAGCGGTTGTTCACCTTAGCACATCGGGATGTAGTTCTGACGGAAAAAAAAAAAAGAAAGATGCTACAAATCGGCACCTCTCAATACACCCTGAAAGGGCATCTCTTAGCAAATGTTTGCTCTAAAATCAGATAACAGCATGGTGTAGGGGCTGAGGGCCTGATTCCAGGTATGGGTCACACGAGGCTGTGTCATCAGCAGGAGTTCTGTACAGCACTAGGCGTCTCATAGAGACACCCAAAGATCATACTGAGCTTTCTAACAAGGCTTTTACCTCAGCTCAGAGATGATGACCTAGCTCATCTGCAAAGGGAAAACTGGTGAAAATGCAGCAATATAATGGCCAGGCAGTGTTATTCCTCATGTGTACACACAGGACAGCTTATTCTGAAAAGTATAATCGCCCTTTAAGCTCCATTTACATGGGCTGACTGTCGATTTCTGCCATCATCGACAGGTGTAAACATGGAGCTGATCAGGAGAGCATAACTATCCTTTGACTATGGATGCAGTACGATCTCTCTTGCCTTCTTTCCTGTAGTAAATATTTCATCATATGACCAGAAACTGTTGAGCAACTTTCACATTGCTTTATATGGGGGAAGGGAGTGCAGCTGCCAAATCCCTGCTTATACAACACTGATTATCTTTGGAATATAGAAATCGCTGCACACAACACCCCGACATGACACAACTGGGACGAGGACTGTTCTGTCTCCGCATTGTCCTATTACGATCAGTGTTTGCACAGCCGCCGTCATTCCGCTTAAAGTGCAATTATCTCAGTGTAAATATTGCTCGTCTCAGTTTCCGCCTGCAAATAAGTAGTGACGGAAACCATAATGTCAGCATGCACATGGCCGCGTCCAGGAGACATAAGGTATAGACCCTCCCCAAGCAACTGTATGCGAGGCTGTGCACACAGCCAGCCAATGCCGCCATATATGCAGGACGAGACGGGTGTAATCCCTGTAGTATTTGCTGATCACCAGAAGGGATTTATAGCTCACAGTGAACCCACGCTGCTTAGTGCAAAGCCTTAGATGGCCTACAGCTTACACAGGGATTAGACTGCAGGCCAAAGGGTGACAGTGGTCAAGGGACCAAAAAAGGGTAATGGGGTCATACAGCTAGTCAGTGATAACCAAACTACAGTCCTTTAAGGCCCCAAACAGATCATGTTTCAGGATTTCCTTAGTATTGTACAGCAATCCTTTTTTCCTTTTATAGCGGGATATCCAGACGTGTGTTTTGTTTTTGTTTTTTAAGGATCAGCCAGGGTCAGACAACTGGCAACCCCCGCTGATCAGCTGTTATCAGTGGTGGCCGCCGGCAAGCAGTACTTGTGGAGCTGGCCGTCTACTTGTAGTGGATGCCGCAGGGTACTACACATCCACCTCCTATTAAAATCAATAGGAGGCGGATGTGCAGTACCCTGCGGCAGCCCCAAGTAGACGGCCAGCTCCGCAAGTAGGTACTTACAGCCAGCCTCCGCCGATAACAGCTAATCGGCGGGGGTGTTGGACCCCAGCCGATCCGACGTTGATGACCTATCCTAAGGATAGGTCATCATTGCTAAAGAAGTGGACAACCACTTTAAAGCTAGTTTCTGAAAATCCCTTTGATTTGGCCACGTACCAATAGGGTAGTATTTGAGGATCCCACCAACTATCTAAGTCTGTGGTGCCCTCCTATATCAGATGTCTGGGAAAACTTGGATCAGACATGTTGATGCCCAATCTTTTGTGCCAGGATATGGATTATAGAGTTTATAAGGGTCTTCCTATTTATGAAAATATAGAAACCAGTTTCCCTTTCTTCCTTCCTACCTGTGATAATGCAGGAAATTTTTTTTAAAGAGGTTGTTTAATTGCAGCTCCTCCGCCGTGCCCAACCATCCATCTCTTTGCCATTTTTTTTTTTTTTTTTTAATTGGACAACCTCTTTAAGAAAGTTCGCAAAAATAATCCATATCAAAATTTATTGGCAATAAGTGACAATTTTTGCACGTTTCTGCAGAGGGAGAAGGGATGGTGGCGAACCACAACTTTTGGGCCTATACTGGGTGCCACTTGCATCTGAATGTTTCCATGATTGGCTTCAGAAGTATAGTTTGGAGGCTTTTGGTTAACTATGATGGCCATAAAATGGATTTTTTTTTTTTTTTTTTTAGTTGTACCCGATCCTAAATGTCCTCTTTGCTGTTCTGCAGGTTGATCGGGAGAAGGCCAACATGGACCTTAACATGCAAGAAGTCAGGAGGAACCTGGATGAGATGAGCAAGGACTTGTGTAACGAGCAACAGAGAAACGCTGAACTGGTTGAAGAAATGAAAACTCTCCAGAAAAGCGCTAATCCCAGGCACCAGCTGGATAGAGGAGATATTTCAATATGTACGTGTGGACAAGAAGGGGCAGAAGTGTTACAACTTGAGAAAGAGCTGAAGGAAGTCAAGCAAAGATACGAGTTGTGCGAGAAAAGGTACCAGGAAGAGAAACAAGAGTGGGAGATGGGCAAGCGGGTGGTGGCCGAGGAGCTCCACACTTCTGTGATATCGGAGAGCAATGATCAAGGACTCATGTCTGTTCTTCAGGAAGAGTTAAGGGTGGCAAGGAGATTGTACTGTGACTTTCAAAGCAAGCTGAACCTGGCGCAGGATGAGCTGCTATCCTTCATAGAAGAGCTGGCCCATCTCTATAATCACGTTTGTATGCGCAATAACCTGACGCCCAACCGCGTCATGCTCGATTACTTCCGGGATGGGAAAGGAACAAAGCTACATTTTAGAAAGCGAAAATCTTCAGACTTTTTCGGTAAACTTCTGGTGAATCCCGACTTGGAGATAACAACCGATCTTCACAGCGGCGAGCGCTCTCCTCTGAGTAGCCCTGACTCCTCTGTCGGTTCAGATTTTGGTGACTCTGCTAGAGAACCTCTCAGCATCACCCACCTCATCGCCATCGTTAAAGACCAGATCAAACATTTGCAGGGCGCTCTTTCCGTGGCTTGGCACCACACATCACTCGAAACGATAACCTCCGAAATGGATAAGGAGAAGGAGGTTTTGGTGGAAGAAATCATGAAACTGAAAGCCTTGCTGAGCACTAAGCGAGAGCAGATAGCCACCCTGAGGACTGTTCTGAAGGCTAATAAGCAGGTACATTTTGTCTTAATCAGGGCTCCCGGTTATATAGTATTTATTTTTTAGTCTGCTCCTTATTTGTTGTGTCATTATTAGTGTTTTGTATGTTTTTTTTTATACTTTTTTGCTAATTTAATAAATTAAGTTAGTTCCTTTTTTTAAAAAAATTGTCTTTTTTTTTTATTCCCAACCTATCCTTGGGTGTGTTTTGGGTGTGGATGGAGCCTGATTTAATGTGCTTTTGTAGTCCTGTTGCATGATTTTTTTTATATTTTTTTTTTTTTAAGTCCCATCTACAGTATATCCATCTCTGCATGTTGCCCTAAAGCTGATGCTACGTGCATACATTGACTTTTTTTTTAGCTCAGCTGTGTGTGTGTGTGTGTGTGTGTGTGGACCCTATAACTACTGTATACCTCCACCCTAGCGTCAGAAGGTCTGGCAGTCTCTGTAAACTATTCTTCAGTACCTCCCATTTACTTCAATGGGGCTGTGCTGCAGTACCTGAGAATGGCCACTACATGGTGTACGGAGCTGTGCTGTTCCAGCTCTGTACATGCACCCACTGCAGGACCTGATGACCTCTGATACATAGGGGTTCCTGGTGTCTGACCCTTACTGATGACCTATCCTAATAAATCGATATCCTTGCCCTGAACCCTTTTATCCAAGGTTGTCCTCTTACTGTGAAGTCTTTAACATTTTAATTATATTCAGATAAACTTGGTTTGCTAATGAAATAGGTCATGTTGGGAGGTAACCGGGAGCCTTTTAGAATAAGATAAGTACAGTAATTTCACATTTTCAGTAATTACATCTTGGTTATTTAAAGCATTATTAAACATGCTCTAAATTTCTGATTTTTATATATACTGTGTATTGCAGTCCATGAGGACATTTTCTAGGGGACTGTCTGCAAGCAGAATTAGCATTGCTTAGAGGACCTGTCACCAAATTTTTCTAGTTTAACTGAACACAATGTAATGGGCGCTTTAACAGTCAACTATTTTTGGGGGCGTTTACTTCTTCCTCTCACTGACACTGACCAATCATAAGCAGGCAGCAACACACTGGGAAAAGTAGAACACGCCCCCCACTAACATTGAGAAATATCCTGCTCTCCCCACTGCATAGTGATGACAGGTGCTGGAGCGGAGTGTGAATAACCAGCAGATTTCTGCTCTCATTGCCTGCAGTCAGTGTGGGGGAAGGGGCAGTGGTTCACAAGTTCAGTCTCATTACTAACACTTCTTGTTTATGCAGGAAATTAGCTCCCCCTTTCCCTATAATAAACATGTGGCTGAACTGAAGGCACCTGTTTATGGTGGCGTCGGGAGTGACAGGATTGTCAGCTGAACGGTTGTCATGTATGGTCATCCGAGGGGCAATTGCATTGTATCTAGTCTAGACCATTTCACTTTTACAGGTTTTGTTTCTCTGCATACTGTTGGGTGCCAAATGGTTGTCTACTATTGGGGATTTTTAAATAATAAAAACAAACATGCACGCATGTTTAAAAAAAAAAAAAAAAAAAAAACTAAAACATTTTTGCAATTGGGTTTGATTCCCCATTTTGCACAGTTTGCTTTCTGTAGCCTCTGTTTAGCACTGTCTATTGCTGGCTGTAGAAGGAGTTTACTGAGAATCTCTCAGTGAGCTCATTCTGACATTTGAATCAGCGTTTCCAGCTCTTATGTCTTTTCCTGATCTCTCTGCTGACTTATGACCACAGACCAAATTGCAGTGGAACAAAGACTGTAAAAGCCAAACTGCATTTTTTTGTCATTTGTAGCCTCTAGTACATGCATTTTAGTTACAAACTGGGGATTTTTTTTTTTTTTTTTTTTTTTTTTTTTTTTTTTTTTAAACTGTTGAACTAACTCCACCCCATGCAAAAAATGCTGTTTGTCTACATAATTGGACTTGCCTGCTGACTTCAACATTACCGTCCTGAGCATCTAATGGGAGTATTTGAATGCCCAATCCTTTTGTTCTCTGAAACAAGACCCATGGGCCGTGCCAGCAGCTTATCCACTCTCCCCATTTGAATGTTTGGCTGATCACTAGTGTGGGGGGAGGGGGGGTGGGAGCCGGCTCGCTTGACCCCGCAGTTATGAATGATGTATGTGCAGCTTAGTTATATTGGTACTTGTGTCCCTCAAGCATCTTGTGGTTCCTTGCACATGAGCAATTCACCGGCTTCCTCCTGTAACTGCATAACCATGAATATCTGACCCGTGCCCAAAATAAGTTTGAAGCCACCTTTGCACCCTTGTGCTGTCTTACTTCGGGTGCATCAGGCAGTACCGTAGCTCACTGCTCCTATAAATCCAAGAGTCTCTAATACCCAAATACATTAGAGCTTCCTGACAAGTTTTTACAACATTTTGCAGAGTATCAAAAAGGCCCAATTCATCAAATCTCCTAATCTGGGTCAGACATAACCAACAAAACATACAAATGCTAGATCCAAGTGCTGTTATGCAGGAAGCAAGGTGCGATTCCTGCTGAAGGTCTCTCCACCATATAAAGTCCCAGTCCGGCCAAAATACGTAGGTATCATGCCATCTACAGTCATGGCTGAAAGTGTCGGCACCCTTGAATTTGTTCCAGAAAATGAAGTATTTCTCCCAGGAAATTATGCGATTACACTTCTTTTGTTACACACCAAATGAAATAAACATGTTAATTAGAACAATACAGGAAAAAAAGGCAAATTAGACCTTTCGTACAACTCCAACAATGGGCCGGACAAAATTGTAGGTAAACCACTTTGTTTCAAGCGTGTGATGCTCGTTCACACTCACCTGTGGCAAGTAACAGGTGTGTGCAATATGAAAATCACACCTGAAACCAGATAAAAAGGGGAGAAGCTGACTCAATCTTTGCATTGTGTCACACTAAGTATGGAGATCAGAAAGAGAACTGTCTGCTAACTTGTAACCTTGAGATTGTTGATCTTTTTTAACAATTTTGGTTTTCAAATCCATCTCCAGAGATCTTGATGTTCCTTTATGTTGAGCACCGTGGACAATTTAAGAAGTTTACAACCCATGGCAATGTAGCTAATCTGCCTGAACGTGGACGACAGAGAAAAATTGATGAAGGGTTGCAGGGCAGGATAGGGTCCGGATGGTGGATAAGCAGCCCCAATTAAGGTTCAAAGAAATTCAAGCTGTCCTGCAGGCTTGGGGTGCATCAATGTCTGCACGAACTATCCATCGACATTTGAATGAAATAAAACGCTATGGCAGGAGACCCAGGAGGACCCCACTGCTGCTATAGACATAAAGCTAGACTGCAGTTTGCTAAAATATATGTGAGCCAAAATTCTTCTGGGAAAGAGTCTTGTGGACTGAGACCAAGATGGAGCTTTTTGGTAAAGCACATCATTCTACTGTTTACCAAAAAGTGAATGAGGCCTACAAAGAAAAGGCAGTACCTACAGTAAGATATGGTGGAGGGTCGAAGCTGTTTTGGGCTTGTTTTGTTGCCTCCGGCACTGGGTGCCTTGACTGTGTGCAAGGCATCATGAAATCTGAAGACTACCAAAGTATTTTGGGTCACAATGTAGTGCCCGGTGTCAGAAAGCCGGGATTGCATCCTAGGTCATGGGTCTTCCAGCAGGACAATGACCCCAAACATACTTCAAAAAGCTCCCATAAATGGATGGAAACAAAGCGCTGGAGAGTTCTGAAGTGGCAGCAATGAGTCCAGATCTAAATCCCATTGATCTGTGGAGAGATCTTACAATTGCTGTTGGGAGAAGACGCCTTCACATATGAGAGACCAGGAGCAGATTGCAAAAGAAGAGTCCAAGATCCCAGCTGAGAGCTGTAAGAAGCTGATGGTTGTAGGAAGCAATTGCACACCCTTTGGGATAAATAACTGCAATCAGATATGAGGGTGCCAACAAATTTTTATTTTTTTTTTGTCTGGCCAATTTTTGGGTGTTTTGTGTGAAATTATGTCCAATTTGACTGTATTTAATCGGCTCACAAGTCTACAAGTTGTATGTAGCTTGGACCAGAATGGGAAATGTTCTCCTTGGCTACCATCCCAAAACCCGAAGATTTGGATTACGTGAATGCCGACAAGAACCATATGTAACATTCCCCCTCTTTCTAATATCTTCAGTGATGGCTGATCTGTGCGTCTCGTAGACCGCTGTATATCATATCCTCTAATGTGACCTCAACTCCTCATTTTTAGACAGCTGAGGTAGCCATGTCAAACCTGAAGAGCAAGTATGAGAACGAGAAGGCGCTCGTATCGGACATGATGCTAAAGCTGAGGCAAGAGTTGAAGGCCCTGAAGGAGGACGCCGCTACTTTTTCATCCATGCGCTCTGTGTTTGCGAGCAGGTACCGTGTGTGTGTTGATGAGAACTTGTCATTGCAACTTTTGGAGAGTTTGTAGAAAATAATACTTTTTATGGGGTGTAAATTACTGTGCCATTTTATGGGTCTATCCAAGAGTGTAGGGACTAGCAGACCTAGGAGATATGGGTGGTGTGGATGGGCACCAACTTATGAGGACACTTGCATTGGAGGAAAACTCAACTAGGGGGAAATTTTATAGTTGCATAATATATGGTATGCTTCCAGGGTAGGGAACAAGCATTACGTCCCCAGTAGTGAGAACTGCAGGTCCATAATGAGATGATATACAAGGTGTATGACACCGAAGGGTTTCCCCTCTCTCATAACACCGTAATAGCGGCTTCCTACAACCACCGTGACCAGCTGATAACGTTGTGATTCCTATATATTTTTATTTTTTTTTTTAGGTGTGACCAGTATGTTAACCAGTTGGAGGACATGCAGCGCCAGCTCGTTCATGCCGAGGACGAAAAGAAGACCTTAAATGCCTTGCTGCGGATGGCTATCCAACAAAAACTGGCTCTAACAGAACGACTAGAGGTCCGAGAAGCCGCTCAAGAGGCCTCCAAATCAAGCAGAACAAAATCTGCGGCCAAGACGAAAACTCGATCTTCCAAATCAAAAATGAACTGGTACGTAATGACCGAAATGCCAACTCTACGATAAGACGGATTGTTTACCCGGGTCAATTACATCCCAAAAATTTTTGTCTGTGACGGGCTCGCTGTGCGCTCGTCCCGCATCAGTTACCCTTTCTGAATGTTCTGTAGCAGGAATTACAACCCTCTCATGCTAAATTATTTGTTTTATTTTCACAGAAAGTATAAATGCGTCCCCCTTATCCTGGACTAAACGCCCGCGACCACCAGCCTCAAATACATTCCCACTTCGAAGGACTCTTAAGGAAGTCACGCACAACAATTCCTCAACAACTTCTAGCAGACGACCAATCTAGAAGTTAGAAGAAAAAATTAAGATGTCTTATCTTTTTATTTTAATTTAAAAAAAAAAAAAAACTTGAAATATTTTCACTTTAAAAAAAAAAATGTAGATAAAGTTTTTATTCTGAAAAGTGCCTTAATTGTTAAATGTCAACTAACTTATTTTAAAGTCTTAACACAAAAAAAATCATTAATACGGTTTCAATCTCAATATGCATATTTCTTTTTTTCTTTGCTAGAATAAGACCTGTTGTGTTTTTTTTTATTTCATTTTTTTTTTTTTTTTTTTTCTTAACATGTGGAGAAATGAGACATGTACAAACTGTATGAAAAATGTATTTTGGTTTTCCTACATGTGGATGGATGATGAGGCTAATTAGTAATGGTAAAATGTAAAACTTTGAATCCACTGTAAAAAATAGAATTATTTTCTAACAAATATTCCGAAAATCCGAATCTCTTTATTACTTATAACAAAGCTTGTCAGGTAGGGCTGGGTTCATACATAGTCTGTGTTTTTTTTGTATCCACTCCTTGCTGAAAAACGAAGAATACTTTCACATGGATCAGATACACAGTGAATTTTCCTGTACGTATCCACTGCATTTCCAGCATTTTGTATACGTTTTCATTAAATCTCATCCACCCGTTGCATTCTGCTGAAAACCACCGTTTACACCCAACGATTGTAGGACCCTGGTCCACCAGCCACGTCTGTAGTCCGTGGCCACCAGACCAAAGCATTACGAACCTCCCCTCACCCCAGTGCCTTCAATTAATTAACCCCCCCCCCCCCCTCCACAACCTTGTGTGCATTGAGTCGAAACATACTGACAACATGGCGCTTACTAATCCTAAGAACCGCTGCGGACGTCTTGGGTAGGAGGAGGTTTGCCGGACTCTGATCTGGTGGCCACAAACTATCGACATTGCAAAAAAAAAAAGTTTTTCTTGCTCAACTCTACATTTCCAGAATAGAATACACCCAAATTTGTTTCTTCAGTATATTTGGTGTCGTGTCTTTGATTTTTTTTTTATTTTTTTTTTTTTTTTATAAAGGTTTTGGTGTTTTCCAAACACAATGATAAAAAAAAAATTGTACAAAAATGAGCTGTGCTTTACTTGCCCTCTCCAGGTCCAACGCTGTCTCTGTTGATCGGCTGTAGCGGTGATGTCGTGTTGACAGCGCTAAATCCTATTGTGAGCTCAGTGGCTCATGCCGTGAAGACTTATTGAGCAGCTGAGCTCAGTGATTGGCTGCAGCGCTATCAACGTGATGCGGTTGCAGCGGCGGAAAGGCGCACACTGTAATTGGTTATTTTCTGTAGGGGCCAGCATTCAATCTAAAATCAACCAGTGTATTTTCTCAGTTTCCATCATCAGAGAATTGCATTGTAGGTGATTTCCTACTATATCCGAATAACTCCATTACTAAGTGAGTAATCGGCGCTGACTCCGCACGGTCCTGTGAGGTGTAGCCGCCCCACTGAGGCTTTTATAATGCCACTCTGCTTGTAAAGTGAGTGATTCCAATATATTGGGTCATGACTAATGACGCCTCATTTATTATTTAAAGTGAATCTATGTTTATATGGGAACATTTTGTATAGACTGTCTGTAATAGTCCCATATACTGCCTCCCCCCTATAGCTTCCACCGTCACCTAACTTGATGCTAAAACACCATTGTGAGTAGATCCATGAATAATCCAAACTATAGCCGGCACTCGCATCACCTTATTGATCCAGTAGTATAAAAGGCACACAAAATGGTTCAACAGCACAAAACGGAAAAAAAAAATTGCTGCGCTCCCAGGCAACATGTTTCAGACCTACCTGGTCCTTTGTCAAGCACACAGCATTTACAGGAGTTTTTGGAGCAGAAACTGAGACAAAACTTCTCAAATCCTCCTTAAACTTTTGAGGTTCTACTCAATATCCTCAAAAGACTCCATGCAGTGAATCTGAGGGGGAGCGGCTGATTGCTCGGGACTGTCGAGTTTCCAGCTTCACTTAACACCTGAATCACAAGCTCAATAAAATATTGCTATTTTTCAGACTGTTGTGTCACTTGCTTTTATTCTGATGTGAAAAACTTTCAAAATATTTGTCATGCATTTTTAGAGCTGCTGGTTTTGTTATACCATTATGATCATGGGGCTTAATCCCCGGCCGCTTTGGCCCCTTTTTATTCTTAATCACTGGAAGACCATGTAATTTTTATGCTCTGTGGAAGGACTTAGCAGCATTTCTCCATTTAAAGGGGTTGTCCCATTAACAAGCTGCGTTGCCTGTCCACAAAGATTGGTGATAAATGTGTGATTACTTGAAGTCTGACCACTGGGAGCCCCTATGATTCTTAGATTGGGGGGTCTGAATGTTAAGTGGAGTGGTAGTGACTATGCGACCGTTGCCCCCCGTCATTGCCTATAGGGGTGGTGGTCGCACACGCTCATTTAATGCACCATTCACATGGGACATTTGGACTTCATTTCTCATAATTCGTGGGGGTCCTAGCAGACAAATGTTCAGTGATTGTATGTTTATTCTGTGGATGGGTGCTAAATTGTTTATGGGGCATTGTGGCAGCTATCCTTTACTTGGGTAACTAATACTGCTGTCCCAATTTTAGGAAGGGTATGGGCCCCAGTATGCAAGGGTAACCTAAATTGGATGGGGTGGGATAGAGTGAAGACCCTGCAGTCCGAGGCTGCAAGGGGGTGGCCAAAACAATAGTGGTTCCTTCTCTCTATTGGATCATAAGTAAGGGTCTAATTTCTGGAGAACCA
Organism: Phyllobates terribilis; assembly: GCF_046119375.1. Classification (NCBI taxonomy): domain Eukaryota; kingdom Metazoa; phylum Chordata; class Amphibia; order Anura; family Dendrobatidae; genus Phyllobates; species Phyllobates terribilis. Next base: position 235,906,633 of record NW_027362767.1, on the reverse strand, counting down.
TTAATAAGGTCATGAATGGCGCCCACCCTACAGTAGGAAATCACGGAGTACATATCCTACTCATGCACAGATGTTTTAATCGGGTAATCTCCTTGTTAGACATGCTACATCTACCGCCAAATTAGGGATTGGCACTCAAGCGCCCCATATATTCATGCACAGGAGCCCTCTGTAATTGGTGTCGGCTCCAAACCTCCATTGAGCTATTGGAGATTGTCAGCACAAAATGACTGTTCAAAACAAGCACATGTACTCGGTGCACCCTTGGTGTGGCCAAACAATTCTGTGCACCTACTTGTTTTCCTTTTATATTTGCTCTGCCTTTATAGGGCCCAGAGAAGGGAAGAGATAGATGCGGGGAGGGTGAAGAGATGGGGTAAGGTGCGCTGAACGCCTGTGCTTGGTTTGATCAGTCATTTTCTGCTGACAGACTCCCTCTTAACCAATTTTTTTTTATAAACGTGCTTTTATGTCCAGATCTACCAACTGCTTATGTCCCTTCATTAAAATACCATATATATTTTTCCACATTCAACATTGTGGTGGGGGAGGGCTGCGATTTCATAGAGCCTCTTATAGTGCCTTTCATGAGCTCTGGTTAAACACATGGTTAAAAAATAAGAAATGCTTTCTGAGTATAGACGGGTATAGTAGCTGATCGCTGGTTCTCAAAGTTGGGCCCTGGTGTTCATACTTTAATGGCATTTAGGATTTGTTTTGCTTTAGCTGAAATTAGACGTAATAATAATCACCGTTCCAGAAGATAAGGCTATAATGCAGCCATGTGAAGAAATGTAAGTTTCCTTTCCAGATCACCATCTCCTGCCCTTCCTTGCCTTTCCCCTGTCTTTTTTTTCAACACCCCCTTTCCCCTTTCCTTTTTTTCAACACCCCCTTTCCCCTTTCCTTTTTTTCAACACCCCCTTTCCTTTTTTCACCCCCCCATTCCTTTCCCCTTTCCTTTTTTTCAACACCCCCTTTCCTTTTTTCACACCCCCATCTTTCTTTTCCCCTTTCCTTTTTTTTCACACCCCCCCATTCCTTTCCCCTTTCCTTTTTTCAACACCCCCTTTCCTTTTTTTTTTTTTCACACCCCCATCTTTCCTTTCCCCTTTACTTTTTCACACCCCCATTTTTCCTTACCTTTTTTTTTTTCACACCCCCTCTCATTTCCCCTTTCCTTTTTTTTCACCCCCCCATTCCTTTCCCCTTTCCTTTTTTTCAACACCCCCTTTCCTTTTTTCACACCCCCATCTTTCTTTTCCCCTTTCCTTTTTTTTCACACCCCCCTTTTTCCTTTCCTTTTTCACCCCCCCATTCCTTTCCCCTTTCCTTTTTTCACACCACTATCTTTCCTTTTTTCTTTTCCCCCTTTCTTTTCCCCCATTAATAGTCCTGCTGCAGCCAATCACCAGACTCTGGTCTGGTACCATCTTCATCAGTGGCCCCACACAGCATAGTGATCGGCTGCAGCAGTCAGGTGTTGCCACTATTGCAACGGGAAATGTAATTTTAATGGTTGTATCTCAATGACTCCTGAAATCACCGCCACCTGCAGAGTATTGCAGTTTCAATGATGACTTGACCAAAATGTTGTTCTACACACAATGCGGTGAATCAATGAACAACAAATAACGACAAAAGAGATAACAGATGATTAGAAAAATGTTTCCAATCCATAAAAGGAACAATATTTCTGGTGGAAGCCAATCTGCTCTTCCAGTCTGTGTATACATCAGCTGTCAGACTTGTGTTCTGCAGTATATAGAGCCTTGTATACACCCCCCTCTAGTGGCCAGATTATAAATGACAACTTTTATTACAATATATGTGCATTGTTAAAAATGAAACATTTAGGTTTTATGCTTTGATATATTGTTTTGAATTCTTTAGCAGGTGTCAGTGCAGGATTACGATGGTGACCTTTTTCTAAATTCTCTATATTACAAAGTTTATTCTTGGTCCACACAAGAAAGCTGTAAGGAAACAGTCAAAGAAGTCTCTAAGTAAAGCCTCTTATACACAATGGGTAGCTGTTTGCCAAATGATGGTTCGGCCGGTAGATGTCTCGCCCGACTCTCCCATACACAGGAGCGCTCGCTCTATGAGACCGCTCTGGCATCTCTTCGAGAACAAAAGGATTGACACTCTGAAATCTGACACACCAGATCCTTTCCTCCCTCAAAAATCCTCTGTTGGGGTGCCCCCATGCACATTAAACTGTTAGCGGAACCTGCCGATAAGAGTGGGTTTGGACATCCTTAGTCTAATGTGTATGGGGGCTAATACTCGTAGCATGTTGCTACCTTTCATAATGGCATAGAGCGCCATCAGATTGGCCGACTTTCATCTGGTTTAGGAGGATCCATACAACGTGCTACAACTAAGGGCCTGTCCCCTAAAGTTCATCAGCGGTTCTTATGTTCTCTGAATGCTAAGCTGTGATTGGCTGCTTTCTGTGTACACTGTGCATAGGCAGAAAGCTGCCAATCAGTGGTGGGGGCAGGGTTATACAAAGCTCATGAATATGGAGGACTGCATGGCAGCAGGTTTACTAGTCTTCTAGTGATAATCTCTTGCTAATGAAAACTGATTTTATCAAAACTACAGCGAGCAGCCCAGTAAGTGACGCATCGCTGGAATCAGCTGCTCTCAGATTAGGTGGCAAAAACTTGGTGACAGATTCCCTTTAATGCAGAATGCTGCAGTTCTTCTATGACAAATATCCATAGTAAGTTTTCCAGCCTCATAGCGGAATCTGCTCATTTTGATGGGTTCGGTTGACCATCTAATGTGTGAGGTGTGTCCCAACTTTTCCTTGATGGGGGGGGGGGGGGGGACAGGCTGTTGAGATAAGCTGTCAAGGGTGTTGGGCAGCGACTAAAGGCCCCGTCACACTAAGCGATGCAGCAGCGATCCCGACAACGATACGACCTGTCAGGGATCGTTGCTGCATCGCTAATACATCGCTGGTGAGCTGTCAAACAGGCAGGCTCACCAGCGATCAGGGGAGCAGCGATACTGTGGAAAGAATCGTTCCACGATGTCCTGCTCCCGTTACCAGCCTGCTTAAGCAGGAGCAGGCTGGTAACTATGGTAAATATCGGGTTACTAAGTGCGCGCGTGCCCCTAGTAACCCGATGTTTACCATGGATACCACTCTGCTACGGTGCGCTGGAGCCTCCGCTCACCGTAGCAGAGTGGTATCTATGGTAAACAGCGGGTTACTAAGTGCGCGCGTGCCCCTAGTAACCCGATGTTTACCATAGTTACCAGCCAGATCGTTGGTCCCGCTGGTCACACACAGCGATGTGTGCTGGCCAGCGGGAGGCCAACGACCAAAAAATGGTCCAGGACACTTTGCAGCGATCAGCGACCTCACAGCAGGGGCCTGATCGTTGCAAAGTGTCACACATAGCGACATCGCTGGTGAGGTCGCTGGTGAGTCACCAAAACCGTGACACAGCAGCGATCTCGCTAGCGATATCGCTTAGTGTGACGGGGCCTTTACTCCCCAATCCTTTTTGAGAACACATGCACTCTCGGCTGAACGTACATACAACTGCTTCTCACTAAATTAGAATATCATCAAAAATTTAATTTATTTCAGTTCTTCAAGACAAAAAGTGAAACTCATTATATAGAGTCATTACAGACAAGAGTGATCTATTTCACGTGTTTATTTCTGTTAATGTTGATGATTATGGCTTACAGCCAATGAAAACACAAAAGTCATTATTTCAGTAAATTAGAATACTTTATAACAACAGCTTGAAAAATGATTTTAAAATCCGAAATGTCCTACTGAAATGTCTGTTCAGTAAATGCCCTCAATACTTGGTCGGGCTCCTTTTGCATCAATTACTGCATCAATGCGGCAATTTGGCATGGAGGGATCAGCCTGTGGCCCTGCTGAGGGGTTATGGAAGCCCAGGTGGCTTTGATAGCAGCCTTCAGCTCGTCTGCATTGTTGGGTCTGGTGTCTCATCTTCCTATTGACAATACCCCATAGATTCTCTATAATAGATTCTCTATGGGGTTAAGGTCAGGCGAGTTTGCGGCCAATCAAGCACAGTGATACTGTTGTGTGTAAACCAGGTATTGGTACTTTTGGCCGTGTGGACAGGGGCCAAGTCCTGCTGGAGAATGACATTTCCATCTCCAAAAAGCTTGTCGGCAGAGGGAAGCATGAAGTGCTGTAAAATGTCCTGGTAGACGGCTGCGCTGACTTTGGTCTTGATAAAACACAGTGGACCTCCACCAGCAGATGACGTGGCTCCCCAAACCATCACTGATTGTGGAAACTTCACACTAGACCTCCAGTAGCTTGGATTGTGGCCTCTCCACTCTTCCTCCAGACTCCGGGACCTTGATTTCCAAATGAAATGCAAAATTTACTTTCATCTGAAAACAACACCTTGGAGCACTGAGAACAGTCCAGGTCTTTTTCTCCTTGGTCCAGGTAAGACGCTTCTGGCGTTGTCTATTGGTCATGAGTGGCTTGACACAAGGAATGCGACACTTGTAGCCCATGTCCTGGATACGTCTGTGTGTGGTGGCTCTTGAAGCAATGACTCCAGCCGCCGTCCACTCCTTGTGAATCTCCCCAAATGTTTGAATGGCCTTTTCTTAACAATCCTTTCTAGGCTGCGGTTATCCCGGTTGCTTGTGCACCTTTTCCTACCACACTTTATCCTTCCACTCAATTTTCCATTAATATGCTTGGATACAGCACTCTGAACAGCCAGCTTCTTTAGCAATGACATTTTGTGGCTTACCCTCCGTGTGGAGTGTGTCAGTGACTGCCTTCTGGACATCTGTCAAGTCAGCAGTCTTCCCCATGATTGTGGAGCCTACTGAAACTAAGGGACTTTTTAAATGCTTAGGAAGCCTTTGCAGGTGTTTTTTGTTAATTATTCTAATTTACTGAGATAATGACTTTTGTGCTTTCATTGGCTGTAAGCCATAATCATCGACATTAACAGAAATAAACACTTGAAATAGATCACTCTGTGTGTAATGACTCTATATAATATAGGAGTTTCACTTTTTGTATTGAAGAACTGAAATAAATTAACTTTTTGGTGATATTCTAATTTAGTGAGATGCACCTGTACCTCTGTGTGAGGAGCGTCTGACATCAATTCCCTGTAGATGCGCGCTGCTTTTTTTGTCAGGGCTGGGTAGGAAGTGCAGGGCTTGTGAGCTCGCTCATTTGTCAGCTCGCTCGCTGTTTACAGCGCCTCGCACATGTCACTTCTTTTATTTCTTGGAATGAACAAGTTAAAAAAAGCTACAAAAAAATTGACAGATTTAAGCAAATCTGCCTGAAACAAATTTTAGGAGATTCGCTCATCTCAGACTGCAGTGCAAAGACTGGCCGCAGCTCTCCCTACCCAAGCGTGACAGCTTCATAGAAATACATGAAGCTATCACGCTCGGGTCAGGAGACCCGCAGTCAGTCCTGGCATTGTGGTCTGACACCAGACTGATTTGCACGGGCGTCTGAATGAGCCCTTAGGGCAGGGCAGACTGTGGATTGTCTTAGATGCTGTACTGGTAAATCAAGTGCCTAAATATGTCACTCTATGTGACTGCAGACTTGTAAGACCTCATAGTGCACAATGCCAGGAGCGGGCAGACATGTGACCACCAGTATGCGATTTGCATACATGCAATTACGTCTCGACTAGACATGTACATGAATTGAATGAGAACGGACAAGTCTAGTTGGAATGTGGCTGGGAGTATGCAAATTGCATATTTACAGTGACATAACCGCCTGCTCCCGGGACCGAAGATTCCTGACAGCGCACACTGTGAGGATTCACAAGTCTGCAGTCACATAGAGTGACTGCAGACTTGAGCCCGAGCCTGGACAACTCCTTTAATGCTGGTAGCTGTTTCCATTGAATACTCATCTCGGGCCATACATTATTAATGAAAGGCATTTGTTAGTAAACAGAATTATTTGCCCTGATGAGGCTGGTGCACTTACTATGAAAATCCATGATGGAACGGCTGTATATTTCTGATATTAAAATGAGCATTTTATGAGTCCAGTTAAAGAGTTGAGAGAACTCATGAGTCCAAATTTATTTACTCTCTACCCACCCAGCTTGACTGACAGCAGCAGCTTGTAGTGAGAAGCGTGAATTATCAACAGCAACAGGGAGGAAGGACACTGAAGAGCTGTCAATCAAACTAGCTGGGCGGAGATTCAGCAAAGAGAAGGAGGTACACTGAGAAGCTGTCAATCAGGCTAGGTGGGCAGTAATGGATTTTAAACTTTCAAAAGGGATTATACAGTGATTATGATGTAAATTTTCACAGCAAGTACACCAGCCTCATCAGGTCTAAGAGATTAATTCAGTAGTGTATGCAGTTGATATGGTGAAATCCTGCATCACTTCCGCTTTAAACAGCTTAACGATCAAAAACATATTCATAGTCAAAATACCGTAGATGTCGGTAATGGACATGGACTATTTTTTTTTTGCCAACACTATGGAAATCTACATGTTTGTAAAAATTATTTGTGGGTGTGAAATTGTTTCTAATTTAGTTTATAACGTCGGCCTTGCCATACACGGTGAAAAAATGAGGTGTTTTTTTTCCATATAGCACTTTTTCCTTTTTTTTTTTCTGATGAAAAGATTACAAAAAGTTTTATGGAAATCAAAAAGTTTTCATGAAAAATTATTTTGATTTTGGCATATAATGAAAATGAGAGGGAAGTTCATTCCTGTTGTAAAGAAGTAGCTGAAGTCATACTTATAGTGATTTGTTTCATACACTTCAACATCTAAGACATTTGTACAGTCTGAACATGTCAGAGCAAGTCCCAAAAAATGTCATGATCAATAAACGACCGTCCTCAAAATCACCAGCGTTTGGGTTACAGGTATGATGGTCGTGGCTGAAATTCCAAACGTAGTCCAGTTCCTCGGTGATGTAAACTATGGGGGAACATACTGACCGCACTACAGGTGTGTTGTTTCTGGTGTGGCTGTTGAGAGGTTAATCTGTGGAAATATGCAAGTGATCTGAAGTATGAGAAGTATACGCCGTATACACAGTACCTGCCAGAGAGTGCCCCAGTCAATACTCCCCTGCTCTTCATTGAGAGAAAAAGATCCTGCCCTGAAGATGCAGATACAAATTTAGATAGTTCTGCTTAATAATGCACCCCTCTTCATGGCAGATGCGCCCATTTAGGCTGCCAATTTCAGTCCTTTAAATGAGGGTCATCAACTATATCAAAGTCATCTGACGCTTGTTTCCCGGCCTCTTTACACCGGCTGAGGAAGAATGATGGGGTAGGAACAATCACTAATAGATCAGTCTGTCCCCATACATATCATGTTATCAGCAGCACATCTCCTGTTTACACGGGCGATGTGCTAATAAGAGCAATGGCCCGGATTCATTAAAGGGAACCTGTCAGCTGATACATGCTGCCCAAACCTGGTATATATATCCTGCATACTGGTATCTATGCCACCCCATCCTGGGACCCTTCCTGGAATATAAGCCCCTTATCCTGGGCCCCTTACTGGTATATATGCTCCCCATTCTGGGTCCCTTCCTGGTATCTATGCTCCCCATTCTGGGTCCCTTCCTGGTATCTATGATCCCCCATTCTGGGTCCCTTCCTGGTATATATGCTCCACATTCTGGGTCCCTTCCTGGTATATATGCTCCACATCCTGGGTCCCTTCCTGGTTTATATGCTCCCCATTCTGGGTCCCTTCCTGGTATATATGCCCCCCATTTTGGGTCCCTTCCTGGTATATATGCTCCCAATTCTGGGTCCCTTCCTGGTATATATGCCCCCCATTTTGGGTCCCTTCCTGGTATATATGCTCCCAATTCTGGGTCCCTTCCTGGTATATATGCCCCCCATTCTGGGCCCCTTCCTGGTATATATGCCCCCCATTTTGGGTCCCTTCCTGGTATATATGCTCCACATTCTGGGTCCCTTCCGGGTATATATGCCCCCCATTCTGGGCCCCTTCCTGGTATATATGCCCCCCATTTTGGGTCCCTTCCTGGTATATACGCTCCCAATTCTGGGTCCCTTCCTGGTATATACGCTCCCCATTCTGGGTCCCTTCCTGGTATATACGCTCCCCATTCTGGGTCCCTTCCTGGTATATACGCTCCCCATTCTGGGTCCCTTCCTGGTATATACGCTCCCCATTCTGGGTCCCTTCCTGGTATATACGCTCCCCATTCTGGGTCCCTTCCTGGTATATATGCTCCCCATTCTGGGTCCCTTCCTGGTATACACGCTCCCCATTCTGGGTCCCTTCCTGGTATATATGCTCCCCATTCTGGGTCCCTTCCTGGTTTATATGCTCCCCATCCTGGGTCCCTTACTGGCATATATTCTTCCCATTCCCTAACGCCGGCGCTAGTCCTGACCCTGAAACCAGCCTCCCTCTGCCATGTTGCCCCTTATAGAGTTGTAGCTAGGTTTTCTTCACTCGTGGAAAGTTTGCTGCCTTGTACTCTTAATACCCTCCGTCAAGGCACAGTGTCACTCAGAGCCCATACCCCACCATCATCCCTCTTGTCTAGAGATCACTGGCAGAAAAAAAAGCCAAACACTGTTATGGGGCTGCTCTGCTCAGGGCTCGTCTATATTCTGGCCAAACAACACGGGTGTCATGAGTGTGACAGAAGACAGTCACCATTAATAGAGGTGACGCCTGCAAGAAAATAATCCAATAAACCCCCAACTGATACAAACAAGAGAATGGTCAGTCCTCAGAAACTAATCCATGGAGAGGCAAATGCAGAATATGGCTGATGCACAATGTTGGATGGATGAAGATAGTGAGTATCCAGCTGATGTAAGACCTCGGCATTGTCAACGGATGGGGTCTTCACCATGTTAAGACCTCCATCATCCTGTCATTCCCTCCATGAGCAGCCTTGGGTAATCTTAAATCCATGCCATACAGCCGGCTGTGCTATTAATTATGAGAAATTGTTTGGAGATGCTCCCCATATGTTGTTATGGTACAGTATGGCAGTATTATTTATGCAGGATAATAACATACTGTTATTCTTCCTTGCCCTAAGGTGTTTACCGATACGAAGTAGCACAGCTTAGGCTCAGAAGTATATCTTGAAACTTCTAGACCCCAATACATAGCTGCTTTCCCCTTAGAATGTATAATTCTGGCTCCTTATGTGCCAAAGATGCCTCCAAGGGACTAAAGCCCTGGTTCAACTTCTATCCCTGCACCCCCTATACATATACACCTGTTTTAAAGGAAATTCCATCACTTGATGGTTTGTGGGGGTGCGACCTCTGGGACCCCCACTGATCCTGAGAATGAGGGTGTAGCAGCACTTCTTATTTTTCCCTGTGCAAGGAGCAGCAATTGCCTGCACAGTGGGTGGCCGAGTGTCAGACAGCCCACAGTGGGTGCTGCTCAACATGCAGCGTTGGCAGAAGTATGGCATTGTATTATACCAGTGGTCAAGTAAATGTAAAAAATAGAAGAGAATTGTACAAACCTGCAGAATAAAGCTATTGTGATATCTGGATATTTATTTATTTCCACTAAAAATACAATCCAAATATTGTGAAATTATTGTTTGTTTTTTTTCTTTTATCCCCCATTACAATAAATTAAAGGGGTTTTCAGGGATTTTATAACATTTGGCAACGTGATAACATTATTAAAAACCATTAACTCACCTTTCAGCCTTCACTGTTCCAGTGTCGCCATTCAGGTGGTCCCTACCGATCCTGTATTATTCCGGCGGTCCCTGCCGATCCTGTTCTGGGGATACCTGTCAATCCTGTTCTGTTGGTCCCTGCTGATCCTGTTCTGGTGATCCCTGTCTATCCTCTTCTGGTCTGGTGGTCCCCGCCGATCCTGTTCTATTCTGGTGTTTCCTGCTTATTATGTTCTGTTGGTCCCTGATGATCCTGTTCTGGTGATCCCTGTCTATCCTCTTCTGGTCTGGTGGTCCCCGCCAATCCTGTTCTATTCTGGTGTTTCCTGCTTATTATGTTCTGTTGGTCCCTGATGATCCTGTTCGGTTCTGGTGGTCCCTGTCTATCCTCTTCTGGTCTGGTGGTCCCCGCCGATCCTGTTCTATTCTGGTGTTTCCTGCTTATTATGTTCTGTTGGTCCCTGATGATCCTGTTCTGGTGATCCCTGTCTATCCTCTTCTGGTCTGGTGGTCCCCGCCAATCCTGTTCTATTCTGGTGTTTCCTGCTTATTATGTTCTGTTGGTCCCTGATGATCCTGTTCGGTTCTGGTGGTCCCTGTCTATCCTCTTCTATTCTGGTGGTTCCTGCCTATTCTTTTCTCTTCTGGTGATCCCTGCCTATCCTGTTCTGTTCTAGTGGTTGCCACTGATCCTGTTCTATTCTGGTAGTTCCTGCCTATCCTCTTCTGTCCTGGTGGTCCTTGCCTAAACCGGTTCTATTCTGGTGGTCCCTGCTGATCCTGTTCTGTTGTGGTGGTTCCTGCCTATCCTGTTCTATTCTGGTGGTCCTTACAGATCCTGTTCTATTCTGGTGGTCCTTACAGATCCTGTTCTATTCTGGTGGTCCCTGTCTATCCTTATCTATTCTGGTGGTCCTTGTGGATACTGTTCTGGTGGTTACTGCAGATCCTGTTCTATTCTAGTGGTCCCTGCCTATCCTCTTCTGTTCTGGTGGTCCCTGCCAATCCTGTTCATCAATCACCTGCTCCCTGTGGACACTATTTCCTCTAATCTTTATGCTCTGGGAATTATAGAGTTAAAGACTACCTTCTCTGCAGGGAGATTTATCTGTAATGGGGCTTGGTAGCCCCATTATTACTCTGTTTTAACTATTTAATGTTCAGATTTCTCAGCTTAGAGGGAACACTGCCTGTGGCCCATCCATGGCCTCACTGGTCACCAACCAAATATTGGGACAGTGATTTGTTAAAAAGGTCACATGAACTACATACCTGGCATGACTGCATGCTAGATCTATAGCTGCCACCTGAGACCAATGTCAGCAATCTGAGGTAGCTCTGATTATAGCAGTTTAACCCCTCAGAGGCTGTGGCACTTAAAGGGGTTGTCCACATTTGGGGTCTTTTTTTTTTGTTGCATGCATGTATTTGGGGCTAAAAATGAAATAATACTCGCGATTGGGTTTTCTAAAAAGTTTCGCACTATTTAAAAAAAAAATATATATATATATATATATAAATAAATGTTCACATCACCCCAATTTCATGGATTGCTAATATGTAGTTCACATATAAAGAGCCATGGAATAAATGGTACTATAGTAATAAATAATAATCATAGTGTGTTCCCCAAAATAAGACTACAAATGCTGTAACATAAAAACATGTTGTTTCATTGAACACACTGCCCTACCCCGAGTCCATGATCTCCCCCATAAATGGGAGCGCCCACATTCCCTGCAGTGTTGTATGCGCGGGTCGCTGTACTTTCAGGCTCAATTTAGGGGGGACGCGCTGCCTCCTGCATGTGTGAGCTGCAGCCACACGTAGCCAGTCTATGGGGCGTGACACCAGCCCAAAACAACAAAACGCACTAAACCACGCCCATCCCAAGGATTTCATGTTTCTATTGGACTATAGATTAGACTCCGCCCCGAACTGCTAACTCTAAGCCAATGATAGAGGCGGTGAGGCGTGGCCTCCGTAGCTTGTTGTGGCGTTCGGTGTGAACGTGTGCCAGTGTCCGGAGCTGCTCGGAGATGGCGGCGGTGATGTACCGGCTGCTGCGCGGCTCCTCCTGGAGATCATCTTCGGCTGCATACAGCACAGGCACGGATACAGCCTCTGCTCCGCCCGCAGCCTCTGCTGTCTCCTCCGCCCAAGCCAGCTCATCCTCGGGGTCTCCTGCCCCGGCTCAGCCTCATCTGCCCCAGCCCAATGCCCCCACCCTTGGCCGCCGGTTCGCCTCCTCATCCGTCGCCCCCCAGATCGACAGCAAGAGCTTCTTGTGGTCCCGGTACGGGGAGATGAAGAAACTGGTGCAAGGTACTGGCTGCAGTCACCTCTATAGGCAGCACTGTATGGGGTGCAGCTACAGCCCTCAGCATCCTGCTCAGGCCATGCTGGGAGTTGTAGTTCACCCATGGACTTATCCCTGCAGTGCAACTTTTTGCCTGCAGTGACTTGTTTTTTTGGGGGTGGACTTAATTTCTAAGGCTGTGTGCATATGTTGCAGATTTGGTGCGTTTTTTTGCCATGCAGATGTGCTAGCAGAGCCTGAAGCAATCCAGCAAAGTGAATGAGAAACCTGAAGTGTCATGCACAAGTTGTTTTTGATTTTTTTTTTTTAACTTGCAAACTTGGTGCAGAACATAATCTGCAGCACGTCAATTCTCTGTGCGATTTTTTTTACCATCGACTTCACTCAAATCAGTCAAAAGCGCTCGTTTTTCCTGCCGAGAGATGAGTAAATGGGCGCAGAAATTTCTGCAAGGTGTGCACATGGCCTTAAAGGGGAGCTCCACCTGTACGGACAGGACAGATCGCTGGTGACTGTATCCCCTTCTCCAGGGGTTTGCTATAAGAATCTCCATAGACTTCAATAAGAAAATAAAAATCACCCTGTGTAGGGTTTTGACCCCCTGACTATATACGCTGTGCTAAGAAATAACATTATTTATTATTATAGCGCCATTTATTCCATGGCACTTTACATTAGAGGGTCTTGTGCTGAGACCACCATGGATGGAAAATTTTCTGCCTTTGTAACCTATGCTGTTGATTTACTCTGAGGCTTGTAATTTCTGTGCATCGCCTCTACTTGTTAAATATGTAGAGTTTCTTTGTTTTTAAAAAAAAAAAAAAAAAAAACACCTGTCACTTGCTGTGTAATGCATTCCATACCCCCCACCCCCCTTGGTGTAGTGTAAATGCCTCCATTCTGCTGAATTTGATGGGTTTTTATTTTTTTTTCTTATTTTTTTTTTTTCTTCTGTTCATGAGTTATGACCTTCTCTTAACCATATGTAACTTTAGGTCTTAGCCAACTGGGTGTGGCCTCAAAGTCTATGGGAGTATTTGGAACCACACCCACTTGGCTAACAAGACTAGATTTATTTACTGAGATAAGAGAAGACCGTCTCCCAGGAACAAGAGCAACATTGTTGTATTCAGGGGAGCAGCAGCATTCATATCAGGTTAAAAAATAAAGTTATTTATGGTATTTCCCTTTTAGCCCATGTTCCCACGTAGTATACAGTGCATGTAACGGTCTATGCAAAGTGGATATGATTTCATAATCTGCTGCCCATTGTGTGTTTTCTCTATGGGCTTCTACCGGAGCTTGTGGCTTTTATTTAATTTTTTTATATTTTTTCACTAAATGCATTAAAGGGAGTAGGGGGTGCAGCAACAATTTTAAACTTGCGTGATGCTGAGACCATGTGGATAAAGGCATTGTTTACAATGCGAATAAACACTGCCTTTAAAGGGGACCTGTCACGAGGTGGGCAGTTGTTGTACCTATTTTATTCCCGCTGCTCCTGAGTATTCCATGTTTTATTTTGCAATCCTTACTGTGCCAGAGATATGGCCTTTTTCACTTGGTGCTAGCTTTTTGTCTTTCTGAGGATGTGTGGCTTGCATGATCCTCAGGGGTGTGTCTGTACAAGGGGAGTGGCTCATCTGTACAAGGGGAGTGTCTTGCGTGATCCTCAGGGGTGTGTCTGTACAAGGGGAGTGGCTCATCTGTACAAGGGGAGGGGCTTGTGTGACCCTCAGGGGCGTGTCTGTACAAGGGGAGGGGCTTGTGTGACCCTCAGGGGCGTGTCTGTACAAGGGGAGGGGCTTGTGTGACCCTCAGGGGTGTGTCTGTACAAGGGGAGGGGCTTGTGTGACCCTCAGGGGCGTGTCTGTACAAGGGGAGGGGCTTGCGTGACCCTCAGGGGCTTGTCTTTAGACTGTTGTACATTGTTTCCCTGAGAGACACACCCCCTTCTAAAGAACATTAAGTAGCACCAAATAAAAAGGCCCAGGAACTGTATGGTGGGTTAAAAAAATAATAGGAGAGCAGCTGGACTAACATGGCAAAAAAACTATTTACTCTTGACCAGATGACAGGTCAACTTCTTGTACTGTGGTGTTGTCAGTCAGTAGCGCTACAGAGTTGCAGTGTAGCCACTACCAGAGCTGTAGTAGACTTGAAGGAGATCAGAGGAAAGAAGATGCAAGTTGAGCTCGTCTTGTGGTTGGGGCTGCCTAAGTTCTGACAACCATGTCAGATTCTGCTCTAGAAGACTTATTTAGTAGTCAGATATTGAGCCATGGTCTATCTGGGTGTCCCTTGTGATCTATGGTCCCCTGTAATGCTGGCAGTACACTTGAATATAATCAATCATGCATTGAATCCTGGGTATAAGCGCTCGGACCAGAGCCGGTCGGTTCTTCCTCTGAGCTGGTCCCGTGGCTGACGTCCTGAGTCTCATCATATGCAGACGTGCGTTTTTTGGATAGATTAGACTTTACGGTTTTCTTTGGAAAGTGGCCAACCCAGCGCTGCTCTGCTGCCCGCGAGTGTCACTACTGGGGATGTCTCTCGGCTGTTTGCATTGGTGACCTGTGATGGAGAAGTGCATGGCGTGGCCCTCCAGTGGTGTTTACTGGTTTCCAGCACTAAGTGGCAGACTATCCCTCTGTTACACCACAGTCGCTGCCCTGCACTCTCTCTGTAATGAAGGTGATGGATTGCACTTCATGTCAGACACTTTCTGACAGTTCTGAACGTTTAAAGGGAAACCTCTCCTTGTCTTTCACATTGATCTTCCCGCTCCTCGCCCAACTAATGCGTTGTAGTGTTCTGCAGTCAGTCCGCGCTGCAGGCTGATCGGTATCCGGACTGTCTTTGTATCTGAAGCCTTTGTCCTGGCGTCTTTGTATTGTGATGTGGTTTGGGTGGGAATGATTTGCACCGTGGATCCAATCATTTTTATGTTTTGCAGTGATTGTTGCTACATATGATGCTAATTTTGCCTTATGTGCAATTTTTTGTATAAAGAGCTCCCTTGGGGATGCTGAATTGGAGTAAGGGAACTTTAGACTGGTTCAGATTAGTAATACTCTTAGGTGGTGGGAGAGGGTAGCAGATTACCCCAGTTGTCCATGTATTTAAAAAAAAAAACGCACAACAATTCTGTATAAAAACAAAAAAAACACAGTGGCCCTCGCTGCTTAAGTGATCAGATGTTGTCGGCAGGGTCTTGACTGGCATTTTGGAAACTCAACTGCATACTGGGCTGTCACTTAAAACACTGGATACATACAGGAAAGATCCCACCCCGTGCAAGAGCAATATATGGGCTCATCATAATGCACAATTCCACCTTATTTGGAGGTGTTATTGGCCCCTTTACCTCTTGGGGTCCCTTTTGCAGTTGCACCAATGATGTGTCCACCCCTGACTTTAAACCATTAAACTGCAAACTGGAGAAGAGATTCACTTCTACAACATTATGCATTTTCTTTTTCTCCCCCCTTCCTGTGTGTTTTGATAGCTTGGTATTCAGTTAATAAATCTCATTGACTTCATGCTTTTATTTTGGTGCCAGTGATGAATGCCCTTGTGCCCACTGAGCGCAGTCACCTAATCCTATTGAATAGACACGTTCTGGCAGGGGATGCTCCGGCTACGTTGCTCGCAGCACGTACCAGGAGGGCCACTTTGTATTCAGATCCAGAGGAGAAAATTTGCGGCTGAGTCATGTGTGCACCTCTGTTTGCACTGCTGGGTGTCCTGACTATTACCTTAATTATGGCTTTATAGACTCCTATGATCTGTACTGCACAATGAGCCTCTTTATAAAGGAGTGATACATTGTTACAAAAGGAATTTTATCTCTACAGATGTAACTAAGATTTAAATGTGACCACTCACTTTACAACATGTTGCACTGCAAAAACTGTTCACCCTTATTGGAAGTAGTTGCCCAGGATTACAAAAACAAGGCTGCCGCCCCCCCCCCCCCCCACACACACACACACACACCCCAAAAAAAAGTGACTCCGGTTGTCTGGTATTATAACTCATTCCTATTCACTGTATTGGATCTGAGATGCAATACCAGGCACGACCATGAGAAAGTGTGGCACTGTTTCTGGAAGGAAGTGGCCCTGTTTTTTCGACCTAATCAGGGGGGCATGTAGACAGGAGTTGTAATGAAAAGACAATCGCTTAAAGGAATCATTCCTAAATCGTGGCTGGTGAGAGAAATGCAAACTGTTTTCACTTTTTTATATTGGGGTCATTGATGTGTTTGACGGTAAAAGGGGGAAACTCTGCTGCATTTATCAGTAGCATCATTGTGGATGTCATTTCTATCATCCGCACTGGGAAAAATTCTGCAGCTTCACTGAGAAGAAGCCCTGTTTATTATTGCAGTTTTATGTTGTGTATTTAGAACTGTTATTTGTTGAATAGCTTCATCCAATACAAACAAATGTATCAACTGCAAACTTTGCAATAACAAGTAGCTGTAAACTCCAACCTTTAAGAACTTGCTTTAGGTGCTGATTTTTTTTTGATTTTTTTTGGGGTGGGGGGGGGTAAAAATTATGATTTCTCATCAGATTTCAGCCGTCTTGAACTGATGATGTGGCAGTCCCTGCAGGCTGGCAATGACGCAGGGCGATCTGTGTCATTCTGCTGCCACAAGCCGCAGTTGCCGTTTCCATTTCTGTCCAGTGCTGGGTTATTATCTGTGGAAAGCTGTCAAAATTGCTGAAATGTACGTTGCTGGGAGGGCGGGGGATGTCTGACATCTGTGTACATTGTGAAAGAGTGCAATGTCAGCACTTACTGTTATTGCTGCTTTCCCTTATTTATGCATAACTTCTACCATATTTTTTTTAACTTAGAATGCTGCAAGTAGGTTTTACATTTACTAGAGGGCATTTATCAGGACTGATTATTTTACACATCCCTGAAGTCATATAACAAGTATAGCTACATACAGGTGCTTCTCACAAAATTAAAATATCTTCAATTTAATTTATTTCAGTTCTTCAATACAAAAAGTGAAACTCCTATATTACATAGATCACTCTGTTTGTAATGACTATTTCACGTGTTTATTTCTGTTAATGTTGATGATTATGGCTTACAGCCAATGAAAACACAAAAGTCATTATCTCAGTAAATTGGAATACTTTATAACAACAGCTTGAAAAAGGTTATTAAAATCCAAAATGTTGTCCTCCTGAAATGTATGTTCAGTAAATGCCCTCAATACTTGGTCGGGCTCCTTTTGCATCAATTACTGCATCAATGCGGCAATGTGGCATGGAGGGATCAGCCTGTGGCACTGCTGAGGTGTTATGGACGCCCAGGTGGCTTTGATAGCAGCCTTCAGCTCGTCTGCATTGTTGTGTCTGGGGTCTCTCATCTTCCTCTTGACAATACCCCATAGATTCTCTATAATAGATTCTCTATGGGGTTAAGGTCAGGCGAGTTTGCTGCCAATCAAGCACAGTGATACTGTTGTGTGTAAACCAGGTATTGGTACTTTTGGCAGTGTGGACAGGGGCCAAGTCCTGCTGGAGAATGACATTTCCATCTCCAAAAAGCTTGTCGGCAGAGGGAAGCATGAAGTGCTGTAAAATGTCCTGGTAGACGGCTGCGCTGACTTTGGTCTTGATAAAACACAGTGGACCTACACCAGCAGATGACATGGCTCCCCAAACCATCACTGATTGTGGAGACTTCACACTAGACCTCCAGCAGCTTGGATTGTGGCCTCTCCACTCTTCCTCCAGACTCCGGGACCTTGATTTCCAAATGAAATGCAAAATTTACTTTCATCTGAAAACAACACCTTGGAGCACTGAGAACAGTCCAGGTGTTTTTCTCCTTGGCCCAGGTAAGATGCTTCTCGCGTTGTCTATTGGTCATGAGTGGCTTGACACAAGGAATGCGACACTTGTAGCCCATGTCCTGGATATGTCTGTGTGTGGTGGCTCTTGAAGTAATGACTCCAGCAGCAGTCCACTCCTTGTGAATCTCCCTCAAATTTTTGAATGGCCTTTTCTTAACAATCCTTTCTAGGCTGCGGTTATCCCGGTTGCTTGTGCACCTTTTTCTACCACACTTTTTCCTTCCACTCAACTTTCCATTAATATACTTGGATACAGCACTCTGTGAACAGCCAGCTTCTTTAGCAATGACCTTTTGTGGCTTACCCTCCTTGTGGAGTGTGTCAATGACTGCCTTCTGGACATCTGTCAAGTCAGCCGTCTTCCCCATGATTGTGGAGCCTACTGAAACAGACTAAGGGACCTTTTTAAACGCTTAGGAAGTCTTTTCAAGTGTGTTTTAATTATTCTAATTTACTGAGTTAAACGCAAGTCATTTCATTGGCTATAAGCCATAATCCTCAACATTAACAGAAATAAACACTTGAAATAGATCACTCTGTTTGTAATGACTCTATGTAATATAGGAGTTTCACTTTTTGTATTGAAGAACTGAAATTAACAGTTTTGATATTCTAATTTTGTGAAAAGCACTTCTGTGTATCAACCTATTATATTAACTGTAAGGCTGTGTCCACGATGCAGAAATGCTGCAGATTTTTTCTGCATCTCCCTGGCAGGAAAAAAACGCATGCAGATTTTACATGCGTTTTTCCTGCCAGGTAGAAGCGTTTGTGAAGCGTTTTTTTTTGCATGCATTTCTGCATGCCCTTTTCCAAGCTTTTTTTTTTTTTTTTTTTTTTTTTTTTTTTTTTTGCGATTATAGTGTGAACAAGTAATAGTTAAAAAAAAAAAGAGTAAAAAAAATGGTAAAAAAATAAACATTATACTCACCTTCCGATGGTCCCCAGTGATTTCTCTGATGCGTCCGGTCTCTTGTATGGCTCACAATGGTCTAAAAGGACCGAACGGTGACGTCATTTAGTCACATGACTAAATGACGTCATGGAAGGTCCTTTTAGACCATCGTGAGCCATTCAAGAGACCAGACGCAGCGGAGAGAAGACCGGGGGACCATCAGAAGATGAGTATAATGTATATTTGTATTTTAAATTTTTACAGGTACTATGGTACCTGGGTCTGGAGGAGAGTCTCCTCTTCTCCAGACCCAGGTACCATCCTCACATTGAATCGCTTAATATCCACATGTGCACATGTAGTCATGCGGATGTTAAGCGATTCAATGGCGGCAATTACGGATGCGGATTATCTTTGGGGACCATGAGGCACGCATTACCAAGCGTTTTTTAAGCGTTTTCGCTGCGGAAATTCTGCGGCAAAAACACTTGAAAAAACATAGTGGGCACGCAGCCTAAGGGTATGTTCACATGTTGCATTTTTATTTTTTCAGTGAAAATCAGAGTAGAGACTGCATACAATACTCTGCGTCTTGGTAAAAATGCAGCAGGGCTCAAAATGCGCGCAGGAGGGAAAAGCAGTGTGCATGGGGTTTCAGAAGTTTGATTTTCTCCTATTGTACAACGCTATGTACACTCCCTGACAGAAGTTATGTCGCTTATAACCTGACGCTAAATTCATCCATTGGTTTTATAAATTACTCTTTTGAAAGCTGAAACCCTCCCAAATTTGGTTTAGGTAAAGAAAATAAAGTGGCATCAATGCTGAAATATTGATCATTTAATGAACACAGAATGGTCAGATTTTGGCAAGACAAAAGTTTTGTCGCCTGGTCATATAATGCACCCAATCCTAGTTTACATCCTTACTAGTGCTCAGTAAATGATCGGTTAATTAGTGGGTGTGTATAAAAAGAAACCCAGCACCCAAGACCTTCACTTGAACTGCAACTTGAGCTCTGACAACATGCCAAAAATCCACCCTGCGACCAAAGCCTTGATTATCAAGAGGCTGAAGACCAGATCCACTGCAGAGGTGGCTGGCACCTTTAATGTGTCTCAGCGTCAAGTACAAAGAATTAAAAAAAGATTTGAAGAGACTGGAGATGTGTTTGACAAGCCCAGGTCCGGCAGACCCCGCAAGACAACTGCTCAGGAGGAACGTTTGTTGGTTAGAAAATCCAAAGCAAGCCCCTCTTCCACTGCAACAGAGCTCCAACAGGCCTGGTCACCTCAAGTCCCTGTGTCAACTAGAACAGTTTGTAGGATTCTGTCTCGAAATGGCCTCCATGGTGGAATCAGTGCCCAGAAGCCAGCACTAAACAAAAGGCAAATAAAAAACCGTGTGGCATTTGCAAAGTCCCACAGCCTGGACACTGAAAAAGTGGCAGAAGGTGGATTTCTCTGATGAATCTTCAGTAGAATTATACCACAGCCGCCGCCAATACTGCAGGAGACCTACTGGAGCCCGTATGGATCCAAAATACACCCAGAAAACAGTTAAATTTGGTGGTGGAAAGAATATGGTCTGGGGTTACATTCAGTATGGGGGTGTGCGAAACATTTGCATGGTATTTTAGGCTATTGATATTGCCTTCCATCAAGAAGTATTAGCTACCTCTTACATTCCAAATCATAAAAGGGGTCCAATTCTGCAGCAGGATGGTGCTCCATCTCATACATCCATCTCTACAACAAAGTTCCTCCAGGCAGAAAAGATCAAGGTGCTCAAGGACTGGCCAGCCCAGTCACCAGACATGAACATCATTGAGCATGTTTGGGGTAGGATGAAAGAGGAAGCTTGGAAGACAAAACCAAAGAATCTAGATGACCTCTGGGAGGCATGTAAGACGGCATTCTCTGCTATTCCTGATGACTTCATTAATAAATTGTATGAATCATTGTTGAACCGCATGGATGCAGTCCTTCAAGCACATGGAAGTCACACAAAATATTAAATATAACTCTAATAGCACCACAACTTCATTCACCAATGTTATGCAACATATATTTGTATTTTAAGATAATTATTTGTTTGAATATCACATTACTTTGTGGGCAACAACTTTTGTCTTGCCAAAATCTGACCATTCTGTGTTCATTAAATGATCAATACTCCAGCATTGATGCCAATTTATTTTCTTTACCTAAACCAAATTTGGGAGGGTTTCAGCTTTCAAAAGAGTAATTTATAAAACCAATGGATGAATTTAACGTCAGGTTATAAGCTTTCATTTACATAACCTGGATAAGCGACAGAACTTCTGTCAGGGAGTGTATTTTGCCCACCAAATATGCCGAAAAAAATACTCCAAAAATAGGATGGGAATATGCCCTAGAAATGTTGCAATTTCTTAGCAGAGACCGGAGATTATTCTTCCCCATCCATTTCATATTTTTCTTTATTCTTTGAGGCCAGTCAGCAGGCTTTCTATCCAATAAATATTGGAAGTCATAGACCACGACTGCCAATACTTAAGGCTATTTTGTTGCATTGTGCTGTTTTAGACCCGATGTTCATGATTATTTCCAAATACTTTTTTCTTTGTTTTCTTAAGCATAATGTATTAATGTATCACATGGTCCTGATTTTCAGATTTGTGGCCCCTTCTTCAACCACCGCCATACGTTGTTTGTTTTGAAAGGCTTGCAGATTGGAGGAGGGTGTAAGAGTAGCGCTCCGAGCAGTTCAAAGGAAGTTCCTGCACTTAGAACTTTGTCCTGTGGATTTTTTTTTTTTTTTTTTTTTGCATTTCTTTAGGGGAACCCCAGAGAATTAGGATTTATAATTCCTGTTTTTACCGAAGATAACCTCTGTATAATGCTCTTTGCAACATTTAAATTGGGTAAATGGAGGGGGAAGGGGTAGTAAAAATTGCATCAACCCAAAAAGTCCATCCATCCGTCATGATAAAATTTTTAATGTGTGGTCTCTTCCATCTGCAGACCTCCTACCTCCTGGGGTGTGTAACCTCCTGAATTCATCCACCATCTACGCTAACAATGAAGTGTGTCTCAGAGACATCGAGATCTATGGCTTTGATTATGACTACACGTTGGCGCTCTATTCTAATGCACTGCACTCCATGATCTTCAACACGGCCAGGGACATCTTGGTGGAGCAGTACAAGGTATGTTCGAGGCGGAAGTATGGCTGGGGATAATGGTGATCATTCCCACTGACCATCTCCTGGATACATCTTCTCAGTGGGATGATGGGGGTTGGAACAGCTGCCAGACACCTTGTGATGCTTCTCTCCAGGGAAGATGTTATATTATCTCTATTGAGGTTGGCAGACATTTATGGGATCTGATCCTTGTGATCTAAGGGTCGGCAGCATGTGGCACTCAGCTGTTTGGAACCTACAAAGCCTATCATGCCCTATTGGAAGTTGTAGATTCACAACAGCTGGAGTGCTACAAGTTGCTGACCTGCCATTGAGGTTATAACTTGGCAATATACCGTAGATGGATAATACTTAAAGAAACTGGTTACTCAAAACGTTTTGGTGGCAAACCTCACTGGTTGGGACTTCCTTATAGACAAAACGCTCCCAGAAGAAACTTTATTTAAAGGGGCAACAAAGAAACCTTTTTATGTAACAGTATAATGCTCAGACTTTGTATCTGTCCTTCCTAGTACCCAGCGGGAATCTTGAAGTACGAATATCTGCCCAACTTTGCAGTCCGAGGGCTGCACTACGACATGAATAAGGTAATTGCAGCTGATCTGTATCTTTACTTGTAGGATCAGATTGATGTAAATGGAGCTCAAGGTTTTGAAGAAAGACTAAGAGCAATGCTTATACTTCCCAAACTCTCTCCTCTTTATCTGGATGGCGATGGCCACCGTGATCTTCATCTGAGAAGCATTTGGTGGAGATCTTGGCTTCTCATTCAGCATATAAGACTAGCATTAATGCGAGGTGTGTGTGTTTGTGTATTATGATTTACATTCACACACTCCATTTTTGTGGACCAGACTAGTTACACTGATGTCCAATATTTTTTTTTTTTTTTGTGTGGTGGGTTCCAATTGGACATCAGTGTAACTAGTCTGGTCCACAAAAATGGAATGTGTGACAGTAATATTTATTCTTTAACTTTTAGGGACTTTCAGCACAAAATGACTGTTTTTATTTACAAAGGACTGTCTCTAGATGTGCATCTTCCCACCTACTTGTTTGCAATATTTCACTTCCTTGATTGACAGCTCTGGTTGTACAGAAGCCAGAGGTGGACAAATATAATGGGAAACAAGTAGGTGGGAAATGGCACATTGAGTGTCTGCTTGGAGTGAAAAAAAAGTTGCTAAATTTTTTTTTTTTTTTTTCCATCATCATCCTCTTCGTTGATTGACAGCTGCTTTTTCTGCAGCTAGAAGAGTGAAGACTGATGAAACCCAAGTAAATGGGAATGTGCATGCTAGGGTTGCACCAAGTCCCTATTATTGACTTAAACAGTCTGTGCTGTAATTCCGTTTTCTAAATTAAAAGTAAAAATAACAGATTTAAAAAAAAAAAAAAAAAAAAAAAAAACTCCTGTTCATCACCCTTCTGACTAATTGCAGACTTGTCCTCCCAGTATTAGTTTTGCTGGTGGTAACTTAAACTATATTGTAGCTCAGCACTGAGTGTTGAAACTATCAAAGTTTTGCTGCACATGACTGTTGCAGCCTCTGATCGGCTGCAGCAGTCATGGTCTGGCTGTTTGTATAGCGTGTGGATAGCCAAGAACCTGCACTGGATCACTGGGGAAATAATATACACTGCTCAAAAAAATAAAGGGAACACTCCACACATCCTAGATCTGAATAAATGAAATATTCTCATTGAATACTTTGTTCTGTACAAAGTTGAATGTGCTGACAACAAAATCACACAAAAATCATCAATGGAAATCACATTTATTAACCAATGGAGGCCTGGATTTGGAGTCACCCCCAAAATTAAAGTGGAAAAACACACTACAGGCTGATCCAACTATGATGTAATGTCCTTAAAACAAGTCAAAATGAGGCTGAGTATTGTGTGTGGCCTCCACGTGCCTGTATGACCTCCCTACAACGCCTGGGCATGCTCCTGATGAGGCTCAGTATTGTGTGTGGCCTCCACGTGCCTGTATGACCTCCCTACAACGCCTGGGCATGCTCCTGATGAGGTTGCGGATGGTCTCCTGTGGGATCTCCTCCCAGACCTGGACTAAAGCAACCGCCAACTCCTGGACAGTCTGTGGTGCAACGTGACGTTGGTGGATGGAGCGAGACATGATGTCCCAGATGTGCTCAATCGGATTCAGGTCTGGGGAACGGGCGGGCCAGTCCATAGCTTCAATGCCTTCATCTTGCAGGAGCTGCTGACACACTCCAGCCACATGAGGTCTGGCATTGTCCTGCATTAGGAGAAACCCAGGGCCAACAGCACCAGCATATGGTCTCACAAGGGGTCTGAGGATCTCATCTCGGTACCTAATGGCAGTCAGGCTACCTCTGGTGAGCACATGGGGGGCTGTGCAGCCCTCCAAAGAAATGCCACCCCACACCATTACTGACCCACTGCCAAACCGGTCATGCTGAAGGATGTTGCAGGCAGCAGATCGCTCTCCACGGCGTCTCCAGACTCTGTCACGTCTGTCACATGTGCTCAGTGTGAACCTGCTTTCATCTGTGAAGAGCACAGGGCGCCAGTGGTGACTTTGCCAATCCTGGTGTTCTGTGGCAAATGCCAAGCGTCCTGCATGGTGTTGGGCTGTGAGCACAACCCCCATCTGTGGACGTCGGGCCTTCATACCACCCTCATGGAGTCGGTTTCTAACCGTTTGTGCAGACACATGTACATTTGTGGCCTGCTGGAGGTCATTTTGCAGGGCTCTGGCAGCGCTCCTCCTGTTCCTCCTTGCACAAAGGCGGAGGTAGTGGTCCTGCTGCTGGGTTGTTGCCCTCCTCCGGCCCCCTCCACGTCTCCTGGTGTACTGGCCTGTCTCCTGGTAGCACCTCCAGCCTCTGGACACTACGCTGACAGACACAGCAAACCTTCTTGCCACAGCTCGCACTGATGTGCCATCCTGGATGAACTGGACTACCTCAGCAACTTCTGTGGGTTGTACTATAGACACCGCCACATGCTACTGTACCTCTAGGGGTGAGAGCAATGACAAAATGTAAAGGTGACCAAAACAGCCAAAAAGATGAGAACAGAGAAATGGTCTGTGGTCACCACCTGCAGAACCTCTCCTTTATTGAGGGTATCTTGCTAATTGCCGATCATTTCTACCAGTTGTCTGTTCCATTTGCACAGCAGCAGGAGAAATTGATTGTCAATCAGTGTTGCTTCATAACTGGACAGGTAGATTTCACAGAAGTGTTATTGACTTGGAGTTACATTGTGTTTAAGTGCTCCCTTTATTTATTTATTTTTTTGAGCAGTGTCTATTTTTTTTTTTCCTAGCTGATCCCCTTACATAATAGATTCTACTTTCCATGCTAAATAAATGAATGATCTCTGTCATGTTGGTGGTAGAATTTCATTTTATCCTCTTAGTATATTCTGTTTTGCCTTCTGTCTTGGTGCAGGGACTGCTGATGAAGATAGACGCCTACCACTACATCGAGTTGGGCACAGTATACAGGTAAGTTACCGTGGATCTTTCTTTGCAGTAATGTCACTTAAGTTTTTGGAAGTTCTCTGCACGCGGAGTAAATGCCCTCACATGCACATGACATGTTGCCTTCAGGGTATATTCACAGCTCTTGAATTTTTTTTTTTTCCCTTCGTGTGGTGTGTTCACCTAACTCTTCATATTGTGACGTTAATCTGATCTGCCTCCCCTCCCCATTCACTAGGGGCCTGAAGCCGGTCCCAGATGAGGAGGTGATGGAGCTGTACCAGGGAACACACCACATCCCACTCCACCAGGTCAGCGGGTTCTATGGCAAGGTAAGGACCCACCATAAAAAAAAAAAAATAAAATAAAAAAAAATGATCTATAAATGTAGGGGCAGCTTTTTTTTTTTTATTTTATGGCAACATGTCCAGTGCTCGGCAGTTGTACAGTGGGGAGAATAAGTATTTCATACACTGCCAATTTTGCAAGTTTTCCCACCTACAAAGAATGGAGAGGTCTGTAATTATCGTAGGTACACTTCACCTGTGAGAGACAGAATCTAAAAATAAAAAAAACAGAAAATCACATTGTATGATTTTTAAATTATTAAATTGCATTTTATTGCATGAAATAAGTACCGTCTTTTTCGGACCGTAAGACGCACCTAGGTTTTAGAGGAGGAAAATAGAAAAAAAAATAAGCAAAAAAAAAAAAAAGGTGGTCATGATGCCCTGTTATAGGGGAGGGGGTCTGCTGCTGACACTGTTATATGGGTAATGGCCCCCAATTATGTTAATATCCTCCATCCTAGTATATATGGTCCCCCTCCTTCCTGTAATACTTGGCCCTCATCCCCTTCCTGGTATGTATGGCACCCCAATCCCCCCCCATCCTGATAGGCTTGCCCCCCCCCCCCCTGATCCCCATCATGCTGCACACAAAAAAAAAAAAAACAATCATACTCCCTTCCTCTCTCCTCCAGCGCTGTGTCCCGCTCTGCTGCTGACAGGGTTCTCCCTGTGTGAGCCGTGCATGGTGTCCCTGCCATGCATCCTCACACAGTGATCTGCTGTGCCGGAGTAGTCACTGCTCCCCATGCCGGGACTGCGTGCGTGGGGAGCAGTGACCATTCATTCTCCCTAATAGCGTGCACACTGTAGCCACAGCGCGGCTCCTGCTGCCGCTCTGTGGTCATGTGTGCACACTATCAAAGTCCTTGACTATTCAGGGACGCTATGCGCGGCTCACACAGAGAGAACCCTGTCGGCAGCAGAGCGGAACGCAGCGCTGGAGGAGAGAGGAGGGGAGTATGATTGTTTGTCTTTTTGTGTGCAGCGTGACAGGGATAGGGGGGCAAGCATACGAGGATGGGGGGGGCAATACATACAGGGATGAAGGGTGCCAAGCATACCAGGATGAGAGATGGGGGGGGGGGGGGCATACATACGGGGATGAAGGGTAAGAAGCTATTAAGGAAAATTAATATTCACTGCTCACTATACCCATGGGCGTGGGGAGCAGTGAATATTCATTTTCTTTAGTAGCGGGCACAGTGTAGGCTGCAGCAGGCGGCTACTGCCTCCTGTGCACTGCTATTGCCACACCCCCCACCATCCACAGCCACAGTATTTATGTATATCAAACTATAAGACACACCCCCCACTTTCCTCTAAAATTTTGGAGGAAAAAAGTGCGTCTTTATAATCCGAAAAATACGGTATTTGATCACCTACCAACCAGCAAGAATTCTGGCTCAGACTGATTCGTTTTTCTTTAAGAAGCCTCCTACTCTGCACTCATTACCTGTATTAATTGCACCTGTTTGAACTAATTACCTATATAAAAGACCCCTGTCCACACACTCACACTCCAACCTCTCCACCATGGCCAAGACCAAAGAGCTGTCTAAGGACCCCAGGGACAAAATTGTAGAGCTGCACAAGATTGGGATGGGCTACAAGACAATAGACAAGCAACTTGTTGAGAAGGCAACAGCTGTTGGCACCATTATTAGAAAATGGAAAAAACACAAGATGACTGTCATTCTTCCTCGGTCTGGGGCTCCATGCAAGATCTCACCTCGTGGGGTAAGGATGATTCTGAGACAGGTCAGGAATTAGCCCAGAACTACATGGGAGGACCTGGTCAATGACCTGAAGAGAGCTGGGATCACAATCTCGAACATGACCGTTGGTAACACACTACGCCGTCATGGGTTAAAATCCTGCAGGGCACGCAAGGTCCCCCTGCTCACACCAGCACATGTCCAGGTCTGTTTAACCCCTTAATAACATCTGACGTACTAATACGCGTCTGTGCCCTGGGACTTAAGAGCCAGACCCGTATTAGTACGTCATCGCGATCGCACGCGCACACAGGCTGTGCGGGCGCGATCGCCGCCGGGTGTCAGCTGATTGTCACAGCTGACACCCGGTACTATGTGCAGGGAACAGTCCTGCACCGCTCCCAGCACATTAACCGCTGCGATCGAAGTCGATCGCAGCATTGCGGGGGCAAGTGGAGGTGATCGCAGATACTCGCCTCCTCTTCCGGCTTCCAGCGCTGTCTGCAAAGGCTTCCCGGGTGTTGCCATGACAACCCGATGTCGTCATGACAACATCCGGGTCACGGGTCACCAGACAGCAGGAAGATTGTTTGGACATGCGCAGTGCATCTCCAAACAATCTTTTCACTGTGCACCGCTGATAGTTTGGGACTACATTTGAATTAAGGCTATCAGATCAGACAGCTTCCAAACTAGAATAACACAAAAGAGTCTGTGGCGGCACATGCCCGCCAGACAAGAAGAGATTCTGACAAAATATAAAAACAATATTTATTGATATAAAAAATACATAAAATAAGACAAGGGAAAACCTCCAAAAAAAGGGGGGAATGGAAAACACAGAAGGATCCACAGCTAGCATATGTGATACATAAATATGTATACAGGATCACACATATAAATAGGTAAAATCCAAACGATAAGGAGATAAACCAAAAAGAGTACTACTAAATCCTAGTATAGCGCATGTGCGGCAAGGAAATACTAAATGTATATTAAATCCCAAAAAGGTTAATATAGAACATAACACCAGCAGATTTATAATAAATGCAAAGTGCAAATAAAGGCAAAAAATCGCTGAGGCAGAAAAGAAGCCTAGTGGGAAACATAAATACCTGATCAAAAAATGTGGATCCTGACAAGCTCAGACCAAAGTGTCCTCCCCCTACACCCGACGGACGCCGTTTCGCAATGTCTCTTCTTCCGGGGCGTGTCATGACACTAGGCTTCTTTTCTGCCTCAGCGATTTTTTGCCTTTATTTGCACTTTGCATTTATTATAAATCTGCTGGTGTTATGTTCTATATTAACCTTTTTGGGATTTAATATACATTTAGTATTTCCTTGCCGCACATGCGCTATACTAGGATTTAGTAGTACTCTTTTTGGTTTATCTCTTTATCGTTTGGATTTTACCTATTTATATGTGTGATCCTGTATACATATTTATGTATCACATATGCTAGCTGTGGATCCTTCTGGGTTTTCCATTCCCCCCTTTTTTTGGAGGTTTTCCCTTGTCTTATTTTATGTATTTTTTATTTTTTTGAATCAATAAATATTGTTTTTTTATTTTGTCAGAATCTCTTCTTGTCTGGCGGGCATGTGCCGCCACAGACTCTTTTGTGTTACCGCTGATAGCCTGTATGACACAGGGATGGTGCTGCATTCCTGTGACATGCAGGCGATCAGAGAAAAAAAAGTGTAAGTCCCATAGTGGGACAAAGTAATAAAGTATAAAAACACCCAGAAAGTGAAAAAAAAAATAAAAAAAATAAAATAAAAAAATATAAAAAATAAATAAATAAAATAATCCACCAAAAATAAAAATAGAATGTACCAATCAATAAATATTATAAAAAAAAAAAAAAAACAAACAAAAAAAAAAAAACAATAAAAGTACACATTTGGTATCGCCGCATCCGGAACAAGCTGACCTATAAAACTGTCCCACTAGTTAACCCCTTCAGTGAACACTGTAAAAAAAAAAAAAAAAGAAAATGAAGCAAAAAACAATGCTTTATCACCATACCGCCAAATAAAAAATGGAATAACACGCGATCAAAAAGACTAATATAAATAAAAATGGTACCACTGAAAACGTCATCTCGTCCCGCAAAAAACAAGCTGACATACAGCTCCATCAGCCGAAAAATAAAAAAGTTATAGCTCTCAGAATAAAGCTATGCTAAAAAATATTATTTTCTATAAAATTGCTTTTATTATGTAAAAGTGCAAAACATAGAAAAACGATATAAATGTGGTATCGCTGTAAACGTACTGACCCGAAGAATAAAGCTGCCTTATTAATTTTACCACACGCGGAACAGAATAAAAATAAATAAAAAAAAAAAACAATTCCTGAATTGTTGGTTTTTGTTCATTCTGCCTCCCAAAAATCGGAATAGAAAGCGATCAAAAAATGTCACGTGCCTGAAAATGGCACCAATAACGTCAACTCATCCCGCAAAAAACGAGCCGTCACATGACTGCCAAAATATGGAAAAATTATAGCTCTCAAAATATGGCGATGCAAAAACTAGATTTTACAGAAAATGCGTCTTTTTGTGTGTGACAGCTGTCAGTCATAAAAACCCCATATGATTCTGGTATTGCTGTAATCACACCGACCCGAAGAATAAAGTCGTCTAATCACTTATACCGCACGAGGAATGGCTTCAAAAATAAACTCTTGGGTTAGGATTGGGGTTAGGGTTGTGCTGGGGTTGAGATTTTTTTCAAAAGTAAGAAAAAAGATGACGATATGGCGACTAGTGTTGAGCTCAAGTGCTCGCTACTTGAGTTTGCATGGGGTGCTCTGGTATGCATGGAGTATCGTGGGTATTTGAGTGACATGCTCGAGTCTCTGCCCCATATGCTTCGCGGCCAAAAAAACTTTACGGGGATTGCCTGCCATGCACGAGCGATCCCCGCATGGTTTTTTTTGGGTGTCTAATTACCGTGAAACATGCGGAGCAGGGACTCGAGCATGTCACTCGAGCACATGCTGTACATGGTGCATACCTGAGTACCCGATGCAAACTCAAGTAGCGAGCACTTGCGCTCAAGACTAATGACAACTTATTCAATATGATGACCTAATGTAAACAAATTCTGTGTCGTACGTCTGGGTTCAAAATGTTCACTATACACCTTAATAAAATCCTTGAGGGGTATAGTTTCCAAAATGGGGTCACTTGTGGGGGAGCTCCACTGTTTAGGCACATCACGGGCTCTCCAAACGCGACATGATGTCCGCTAACAAATTGAATGGAAAATCGGCTCAAATTGTTAGCGGACGCCATGTTGCGTTTGGAGAGCTACTGCGTGCACAAACATTGGAGCTCCCCCACAAGTGACCCCATTTTGGAAACTAGACCCCCCAAGGCACCCATCTAGATGCATAGTGAGCACTTGGAACCCCCAGGTGCTTCACAAATTGATTCGTAAAAATGAAAAAGTGAAGAAAAAAAAAACACTTTTTCATATTTATGAATCAATTTGTGAAGCACCTGGGGTTCCAAGTGCTCACTATGCATCTAGATAGGTGCCTTGGGGGGTCTAGTTTCCAAAATGGGGTCACTTGTGGGGGAGCTCCAATGTTTGGGCACACAGGGGCTCTCCAAACACAACATGGCGTCCGCTAATTATTCAAGCAAATTTTACAATCAAAAAGTCAAATGGCGCTCCTTCCCTTCCGAGCCCTGCCGTGCGCCCAAACAGTGTTTTTTCCCCACATATTGGGTATCTGTGTGCCCAGGGGAAATTGCACAACAAATTTTGGGGTCCATTTTTTTTCTTGTTACCTCTGTGAAAATAAAAAAAATTGGGTCTAAAGTAACATTTTTGTGAAAAAAGTTAAATGTTCATGGTTTTCTTCCACATTCAAAAAATTCCTGTGAAGCACCTGAAGGGTTAATAAAGTTCTTGAATGTGGTTTTGAGCACCTTGAGGGGTGCAGTTTTTAGAATGGTGTCACTTTTGGGTATTTTCTGTCATAAAGACCTCTCAAAGTGACTTCAAATGTGATGTGGTCCCTAAAAAAAAAAATGGTTTTGTAAATTTTGTTGGAAAAATGAGAAATCGCTGGTCAACTTTTAACCCTTATAGCTCCCTAACAAAAAAAAAATTTTGATTCCAAAATTGTGCTGATGTAAAGTAGACATGTGGGAAATGTTATTTATTAACTCTTTTGTGTGACATATTTCTCTGATTTAAGGGCATAAAAATTCAAATTTTGAAAATTGCAAAATTTTCGCCAAATTTCCATTTTTTTCACAAATAAACGTAAGTGATATCGAAGAAATTTTACTACAATCATGAAGTACAATATGTCACGAAAAAACAGTCTCAGAATCAGGGGGATCCGTTGAAGCGTTCCAGAGTAATTACCTCATAAAGTGACAGTGGTCAGAATTGTAAAAATTGGCCTGGTCATTAACGTGCAAACCACCCTCGGGGCTTAAGGGGTTAAAGTTCGCCAATGACCATCTTGGATGATCCAGAGGAGGCATGTGAGGTCAGATGAGAGTAAAATAGAATGGTTTTAACTCCACTCACCATGTTTGGAGGAAGGAATACAACCCCAAGAACACCATCCCAACCGTGAGGAATGGTGGGAGAAACCTAATATTTTGGGGGTGCTTTTCTGCAAAGAGGACATGGTGACTGCACCGTATTGAAGGCGGGTGGATGGGGTCATGTATCTTGAGATTTTGGCCAACATCCTCCTTCCCTCAGTAAGCGCATTGAAGATGGGCTTGGGCCTTCCTGAAACACACAGCCAGGGCAATGAAGTAGTGGCTCCGTAAGAAGCATTTCAAGGTCCTGGAGTGGCCTAGCCAGTCTCCAGACCTGAACCCAATAGAAAAGCTGAAACTCAATGTTGCCCAGCAACAGCCCCGAAATATGAAAGGCATGGAGGAGGGGGCCAAAATCCCTGCTGCACTGTGTGCAAACCTGGTCAAGAACTACAGGAAACATCTGACCTCTGTAATTGCAAACAAAGGTTTCTGTACCAAATATTAAGTTCTGGTTTTCTATTGTATCAAATACTTATTTCATGCAATAAAATGCAAATTAATTATGTTAAAATCATACAATGTGGTTTTCTGTTTTTTATCTTC
Organism: Phyllobates terribilis; assembly: GCF_046119375.1. NCBI lineage: Eukaryota > Metazoa > Chordata > Amphibia > Anura > Dendrobatidae > Phyllobates > Phyllobates terribilis. The sequence goes on along the minus strand of NW_027362767.1, from coordinate 235,873,986 downwards.
AGATTCTGTCTCATACAGTTTAAGACGATAAAAATTACAGACCTCTCCATTCTTTGTAGGTGGGAAAACTTGCAAAATCGGCAGCGTATCAAATACTTATTTTCTCCACTGTATATCCAATGGCAAATCAAAAGGGGGTTTTCCAATCACAACAGTAGGATTTTTTTTTTTTTTTTTTTTTCTTCTCCCCTGGTTGGATGGATCGTTGTCAGTCGTGAATGTGTGTGCACTCCATTTGTTGTCTTTGAACGTGTTGTTCTCCCGGTGGTTGACCATCTGTCAGTCCCAATCTGGACAACCAAAGGGGTCGTCATAGTGGCTCCTGGTCTGATTTAACTTTTTTTTTTTTTCTCGGACAGCACACTCTGTTTCATTCATCCATGTATACATACGTTTTTAAAAACTGATTTGTGAGACTAATGGTGTCCTATTCTTAATCTTTTTGCAGATAAGCCCCTGCCATTAGTCTATGGGGATTCGTTAAATACAGAGTACCTACTTTGTACTTCAGTGTAACATCCATGATTTATTTTATTTTATTTTTTTTTCTCTTCACGGATTGATTTATTTAATGGACAAAGGTTCAAACAGCCTGTCTGCTTTAGTAGTTGAATGAGGAGAAAAAAACCATCACACATGAGAAATGGTCAATAATACAGCTTTCTGCTCCATTCACTCCTCCATTTGTCATGGTTGGAGTACAGACTGAGCACGGAGCAGCTGCGGGTTTCCTCATAGGTTAAGGCTAAGCCATTCCATGCATCATGGTCTGTACTTGACCGCAACAAACAGATGTGTGAATCCGGCCTCGGCGGCCGCTGGATAATTTTTGGGCTCTGAACTTTCATTGCTGGGGTTTCCCATTCACTTCTGACCTTGTGTTCTTTTCTGCCAGGGTCCCGCTATTAAACAGTACATGGACATCTTCTCTCTGCCTGAGATGACCCTCCTGGCCGTGGCCAATGACTTTTTCCTTAGCAATGACATTGACTATGATCCGGTCCATCTCTACAAGGATGTCACGGTGAGGATTCTGGATCTGTTACATATTTTACTGCTGATCAGTCCATTCATGATATTGACTTGTCCTAAAAGTCATGTTACCCATACAAGTTGGGAACAAAGTCTGATTTCTTTATTTTAAGACCCGCTGACCCTTCTTTAGCTTCCTACTCCACCGACAGGAGGATTGGGAGTGATTTAATATAATCTTCTTTGGTACTTGGGTGCTATTTACACCCACTGATCTGATTATTCATAAATCTAGAAATATATATATTTTTTTTTTTTTTTTGTGGCAAATTGCTCTTGCACTACGAATGCAGACCGTTGCTCGTGGAACTGTACATACACTCTGGAAAAGTATTAATGAGAACTTATGTTTTTGGAGGGGATGGGAGGGGGGTCGATTGATCCCACCTTGGGCTTTTTTTTTTTTTTTTCACACAAGGGGGACAAAAAAACAACTTCTGCCTGAAACCAGCATAGACTGGAAATGCCGTGCTGAGGTGGCGGGGGATTTGCGGAAGCTTCTCGTCCTTGTTTTGGTTTGCTGTGGGTTCCCCCCTCCTCTCCCCGCAGGATTTCTGTGGGTTACTGTACCTCAGCCTGAGGAGAACATTTTGTGCCAGAACGTGCGGCCCGGCCCCCCGCAGATGTTTATTATCTCATTATCTCGCCTGTAAGGGGAGACTTTCTCTGTCAGGGAGGGGGTGGGAGGCTGATAAGAGGGAAAACGCATGCAAGCATGGCCCGCTGTCTTTGTTTTTTGCACACTTCTTGTTATGACATATTTTGTGCATTGCATCTTGCACATTATTTGCAGCAGAATAGCTAATGGGATACATACTAAGTCTATTTATTTATTTTTTATTTTTTTTTTAACCTGGGGGAGAGGTGTGGAGATGATCCCTGTCCTCACCCTGCAGCTGGGAGCACAGGTCTCAGGGTTACATTCTCTTCACACCTGTTTTTGGCTTTCTAGTGTAAGTGTCCTATGTCATAATGTAGTGCTGGAGGCTGCATGGTGCCGAGCATAATGGATGAGGGTTAATCAGCCGAGGGCCCTTGTAGGGTCAGGAGGTGATAACTGGGGTCTATGACCATGTCAGGAGGATCTAAACTTTTTTTTTTTTTTTGCTTCTTAGTACATGGTGACGTTGACATGCATCTTCTACCGTTTTTTTTTCCCTAGAAGGATGTTGCAGTGTTTGTATCATGTGTGGGTTTTTTTTTCTTTGGGTACATCAGGGGTTTTGGTCACACTAGATTATAGCGCTTTGTCCCATCAAAATGACAAGGTTATAATGAAATGCTGACTGACTCAATCATCAGATGAAGGTGTGAACAGAGCCTTAAAGGAGTAGTCCACGCTATATAGATCTCCTGTCCACTGGGTAGGTGCTAATTGTTAGATTATGGTAGATCAAACCACAAGGGTCCTCCTAAAATCGGAAGAACAGCAGATGCAAGGCTACTGCTCTACTAATCTGCCTCTGGGTGCAAGGCCGTGGCCTGGAGGAGATTAAGATTGGCTAGTGTCTTCATGCCACTCTTCCTGGCCAGGGGCAGCTCGGTGGATGGTGATTTTATGTAGTCTGGGATCTCTCCTTATAATAGCCAAGGCCCCTTCAAGGGGACACCCTCTTTAAATAACCGCTTCATATATGCTTTACACTATAGAGTTTGGGTCAGAAGACTTGCAGCCGGTCTAGGCTTCAGCCACAAAATGTAGATGTGTGACTCTGGCCATGCACCTCACATGGCTGTCAGCCAACCATTGTTCAGTTGACATCGGTCTCTCCCATACCTAGGAGGGCTTCCTTGGCCAAGATCACCTATGTTCTCCAAAAGACCTGCTTCCGGACATCTCTGGTGGCGGCATACCCTGTAGAGAAAAGGATTGACAATTGGACATGCTGGCCCCCATTCACATTGACCTGTCGGCCAAACCATCAATATTGGCAGATTTGGCCAATGTTAGTCTGTGTAGAATTTTAGAATAAAATTTTCCCTATTGCAAGTGGTAGCCAATTAAGGGTCATGATTTAACTAAAAAAATGTCCCAAAAGTGTGAGCCAGACTCTGGAGATGGGGAAACTGACCTTCTAATGCAGAACATGGGCATCAAACTGGTTCACTGGTATAACACCTTGCTTCTTCACAGGGCATGGTGTGTGTAACGCCGCCTGTTGGAAGTGGCGATCCTGGAAGTCACCCTTTAAAGAGCCTTGTGACATGACTGAGGTGTGTAAAGCGAGAACAGGCCTCCATTTACAGACGGGCTATTTTGGTTTTTATTGGCCTCGCCCCCGCATTGGTGGCAATAGACTGGTTGGATGCTTGAGTGCTTCAATGGAGGATCTGGTTTCTCTTTTACGGCCCCCCCTAAGGATGGCTTAAATACCAAATCGGCATTGGCAGAAAGAAGGAGAAACTTCCCGAACGCCTTCATAACTCATCCGAGCAGGGGTCTGAAAGTTTGCATGTACTCTAGGCTTGTTTCACACATCAGTTTGTCATGGTCTGAGTACCGAGCTGCTGTGGGTCTCCTGCAGACCTGTATATGCCTGATATGGCAGTTTTGGGGTCAGTAGACCCGTGACCGCTCCGTGCTTGGATCGGGACACAGATGTTTGCATCCAGCCTTAGGCTCAAGAAGTAGCCTGAAGCCTCTGAACTTTTAGCCAGTCGGAAGCTCTAAAATGCTTCAGAGTCCTTAATTGCCTCGTGGCCCGCCTGCTGCCCCTTCCCTAGTTCTGGGCCATTAATGCACGCTCGTATGGACACTAACATTAAAGGCTTAGTCTGGTGACCGTTTTTTCCCCCCCCCACCACCTGCACCTCTTATTTGATATGCTTTCCTTCTATAGCACTATTGATTCCACAGCGCTTTACAAACATCATCGCTGTCCCCATTGGGGCTCACAATTCCTATCTGTGTGTGTAAACCGGAAAACCCAGAGGAAACCCCTGCAAACACGGGGAGAACATACAAACTCCTTGCAGATGTTGTCCTTGGTGGGATTTGTACCCAGGACCCCCAGCGCAGCAAGACTGCAGTGCTAACCACTGAGCCACTGTGCTGCCCCATATATAGTACAGTGCTAACCACTGAGCCACCGTGCTGCCCACCCCTTTAGGACTTTTTCACGTATTGAGGCTATAACGTTTAAGGGATAATTTTTTTTTATTTTTTTTTTTGTTTAGTTTGCGCGAACAGGAAATGACTTGGGAAGTAACGTTCGTTCTCGTCTTGGTGTTTAGTTGTCGGGAAAGGGTTGGGATTTATAAGGGACTCTGGGATTCCTGTGACTGCTCAGTAGGAGCTCGTATATACAGCATTGATTTGATTCTTCTTGTTCTGGAGGAGGAGGGGGCAGTCTGTTCTTGAGATTCCTTGACTGTTCAAAGCCAGGAATTGACCGCATATCTGGAATTATTTAGGGGGGGGGGGGAGGGGGTCGTCTTGACATTTTTGTTGCAAAATGTAATGTTAGAGGGCCTGTCACTCTCCATAAGTGTGTGGGTGCTAAAATATAAAAAAATACTTTTTTTTTTTCTTTTTTGTGTAAGTGGTGTTCTCCTAAATCCGGCCTCTTTTCTTCCTGCTGCTCTGCATTCTTGAGAGATGGTCCCTCTTCCCTGTATATAGATCTAGTCTTTCTATACTGATGGCTTGGCCCTAAATAACACACCCACAGAAAAGTTGAGGGCCACACCCAGTTGGCTAAAAATACTAGATCTATATAGAGAAGAGTGCCCTACTTCAGAAATGTAGCGGAGCGGGAAGAAAGTCAGATTCAAAAGACTGGTGGCAATTACAGACGTGTGTGTGTGTGTGGTGTGTTTTTTTTTTTTTTTTGGGGGGGGGGGGGGGGTTTCCATCTGGCAAGTGACGGGTTGTCTGTATATAGAGCTACATTTGCTGTTAAACTGGACCTAGGGTTTTCTCACCAAGACGATATCTGACTTAGTCCCTAATTAAGCATCTCAAACACCTCAACCTACACTCACTCTCCGAATCCCTCCTCCCTCTTAAAGACATAAATTCCTTACACCATGCAGAGGCTGCTGCCACCTTGTATAGCACCACAACATCTGCAGCTCTTGAATCGGTTGCCCCCCTCACACTTACCAAAGCTTGTACAATCAACAGGCAACCCTGGCACACCAGCCTGACTAATGAACTGAGACGGGCTTCCAGGGTTGCTGAGCGGAGATGGGGGGGGGAAAGGTCCCACTCCAATGAGCACTTCATCGCATTCAAACAAGCCCTCACTACTTTCAGGTCCACACTCACTGCAGCCAAACAAACATACTTCTCATCTCTCATATCCTCCCTGTCTCACAACCCTAAACAGCTATTCAGAACTTTCAATTCTCTCCTCCGTCCCCCAGCACCTCCTCCCTCTCCACTCATCTCAGCTGAAGACTTTGCCTCATTCTTCAAGCAGAAGATTGACAACATCAGGCAAAGCTTTGGCCATAAGTCCCCACAGCCCCATCTCATACCTACTCAACTCTCCTCCTCCAAAACCTGCTTCACCGCCATCACGGAAGATCAACTTTCCTCTTTCCTCTCCAAGTAACATCTCATCACCTGCGAACTTGGCCCAATCCCGTCCCACCTCATCCCAAACCTTACCGTAGTCTTCATCCCAACCCTAACCCACCTCTTCAACCTGTCACTAGCAACTAGTGTCTTCCCCCTCACGCTTCAAACATGCCTCGATCACACCAATCGTCATCCCTTGACCCATCCTCTGTCTAGCTATCGCCCCATATCACTTCTCCCCTATGCCTCAAAACTACTGGAACACGTCCATCTTGAGCTGTCCTCCCACCACTCCGCCTCCAATCTGGCTTCCGACCGCACCATTCTACTGAAACTGCCCTGACTAAAGTCACCAACGACCTACTGACCGTCAAATCCAAGCGACACTACTCTGTCCTCCTCCTCCTGGACCTGTCATCTGCCTTTGACACAGTGGACCATTCCCTCTTACTACAGACTCCCTCATCTCTCAGCATCACAGACTTGGCCCTACCTTGGATCTCTTCATACCTAACAGACCGGACATTCAGCGCCTCCCACTCGCACCACTTCCTCTCGCCATCTCGCCCCCTATCTGTCGGTGTCCCCCAAGGCTCAGTTCTAGGACCCCTGCTCTACTCCATCTACACCTTCGGCCTGGGACAGCTTCTAGAGTCTCACGGCTTTCAGTATCACCTCTATGCTGACGACACACAGATCTACCTCTCTGGACCTGATATCCCCCCCTTACTAACCAGAATCCCACAATGTCTGTCTGCTATCTCCTCCTTCTTCTCTGCTAGACTTCTAAAACTTAATATGGATAAAACTGAATTCATAATCTTTCCACCATCTCACTCAAACCCCCCCCCCCCCCCCCATCCCCAACCCCACCTGACTTATCTACCAAAGTCGATGGCTGCCCGCTCTCCCCAGTCCCACAAGCTTGATGCCTCGGGGTAATCCTGGACTCTGATCTCTCCTTCAAACCTCATATCCAAGCCCTTTCCACTTCCTGCCGACTCAAACTCAAAAAATATCTCCTGGATCCGCACATTCCTCAACCACGAATCTGCAAAAAACACTAGTGCACGCCCTCATCATCTCCCGCCTTGACTACTGCAACCTCCTGCTCTGTGGCCTCCCTTCTACCACTCTCACATCCCTCCAGTCTATCCTAAACTCTGCTGCCCGACTAATCCACCTGTCCCCCCGCTATTCCCCGGCCTCTCCTGTCAATCTCTTCACTGGCTCCCCATTACCCAGAGACTCCAGTTCAAAACCCTAACCATGACATACAAAGCCATTCACAACCTGTCTCCTCCATACATCTGTGATCTTGTCTCCCAGTACTTACCAGCATGCAACCTCCGATCCTCACAAGATCTCCTTCTCTACTCCCCTCTTATCTCCTCTTCCCACAATCGTATACAAGATTTCTCCCGTGCTTCCCCCCCTACTCTGGAACTCTCTACCCCAACACCTCAGACTCTCGCCTACCGTGGAAACCTTCAAAAGGAACCTGAAGACCCACGTCTTCCTATAACCTGCAGTAGCCCTCGCTCAACCCTCACCTACTGTATCCTCACCCATCCCTTGTAGATTGTGAGCCCTCGCGGGCAGGGTCCTCTCTCCTCCTGTACTAGTCGCTGACTCGTTTTTGTTCAAATTATTGTACTTGTTGTTTGCTATGTATATCCCTTTTTAAACATTTAAAACGCCATGGAATTAAAGGCATAATAATAATTAATTTAAATGTTGCAGAGGGTCCGCTGCGCGGGAACGTTCCCTCCCCATGCAAGAACGAAGGGCTTATAAAGGGCCATTACTGTAACTCTACATTCTACCTGCAGTGGCCGCTGTTGGCTTTCTCCAAAGATAACTGATCGCTGGGCCTGTGACAATCAGATGATCACCAAACACTTGGAGAAAGAATAATCAATGACCGAACCGCTTGGAGTTGGGAAATCTTGTAGAAGAACCGCTAGTTTAATGGAAACCTATATGCAAACTGTTTCCTGCTATACCCCGGACCCTACTGCTGGGGAAATTATCTAGTCCTGGCCCCAATATTGCACAGTGTGATGGTGAAGACGTGCAACACCACCTTACAGAGGATATATAATCTGTCCATGCCTAATGAAGGGCGTCTATGTAACGAGCTTCACCTCCTGCCCTTTTTCTCTTGCAGGACGCCATCCGTGACGTTCACATTAAGGGATTTATGTACAAGTGGATCATGGCGGATCTCGGTGAGTAAAGTGTCCGCACATTACCTGTGTAATCTGACCACTTAGAAGTAAGACACGGCACATAGCGGAGCCAATTGTGGCATTTAAATGGTGCCTGGACACATTACTGCAAAGCAGTCTGGACCCGCTGACGTCTACAGGCCCAGATGACATGCATGGGGGTGGGGGGTCTCCTTTGACACTTGCTCCATCTTGATATATTTTTTTTTTCCCAGTTTGAAAACGCATGTGTGCGGAGTCCAAAAGAATATTGAAGGTCTTTGGGCCTCATCCCACTTGGCGTTCAGTCAGGTGGGGACCACATTAGTTCTTGGCCCATATACGGCTCCAATGCCCGGGCACAGGTCTCCTGACCTTCCAGCCCCTTAGGCACAGGAGCCTGTAAGTTTAAGTCTGGAGACCCTCTTCCCAGACTATGTGTACTGGCTGTCTCAACACAGCCTTAAAATGCATTTCTAGGATGCGCTGTCCCTTTTGGTAAAATATGGCAGTAAATTGGATAAAGCAATAATTTTTTTGATTTTTTTTTTTTTTTTTTTTTTTTTTTTTTTTTTTTTTTCTTCCCCTTCCACTATGGTCTCAATGGTTTGTAGATAAATGACTGGTAACTGTGATAGCGATCGGCCCTCCATGGATGGACTTTCTGCCGAGCTTCTGCTATTCTGACAACCTGGACAAACCACTGCAGTGTAAAGCATGGGGGAGAGGTAGCGATTGCTAGGCTGCAGTTCACTAATCTGCTAAACTTGTAAATGAGCAGTAGCCAAAATTTTTCACTCCGCCACCAACTTTAGGGTCCTTCAACTGGGTAATATATGGTCCTACTATTTTACATAGGACTGCAGGTTAACTGGCTACACTGCATGTGGTGATGTGTGAGGAGCCCGGCTCTGCTACATACTCTAGATATTGACGCCTTTCCTTTCTCTTGCTCTGTAAGCAGTCGGCTGCTGATGTATTGGTGGGTGGACAATGGCCCTAAGGGGGGGATGGGGAGCGTCAGCTAAATCCCATAAACAATATCCTCTTTCAGTAGCACATGACTGTAAAATCCTTGATCCTCACAAGGGTCACTCCGTAGCCCCGAGGGTAACCTTGTTATCGGCCATGAGGGTCACTAATACACTCAGACTAGAAGTTTAGTTTCCCTGCATTCTTGTTTGGATCTGCGCTCCCCACCCCTACATGTCACATGTCTGACCCGAGTGCTGGGCGCATTGTATTATGGCCCCCAGACCCCACTGCTTGTTATCCAGCCCCTAATGTGTATGGAGCTATTCAGGGTTCTAGGAAAGCTGGGTGAAAGGTTTAATAGCAACATCACTCGCTGTCACCCACTTTCCAAAACTTCTAAAGGCAACTTCTATCAAAACTTTAGATATAACTTTTTTTTAACTTAAATTTATAACATTTTCCTTCTCCAGAGAAGTACATCCTCCGGGGGGACGAGACGTACGCCGTCCTGCACCGCTTGGCCAGTCACGGCCGGAAGCTTTTCCTCATCACGAACAGCCCGTTCAGTTTTGTGTAAGTGGTATACCGCCGTGCTGCTGCTCGTGAGTCTCAGGTGTGAATATCTATAGATCGGTGAGGATTATAGGAGCACGCACTGAATGGCCGCCCTCCGTCGCCAACTGTATGGGGTTGAGGCACAAGCTGCTCATGGGGCCTCATGTTGCAAAGATTTGTTTTGTTTCGAAAAAAAAATGCCCCTGTGGATATTTTGTACAAAGCTTCTTATAGTAAATCGTGGCGGCTTCAAGCTGAATCGGGTTTAGTAATTTTTGTTTTTGTCCTCCTTTCCTGCAGAGACAAAGGGATGAAGTACATGGTGGGCAAGGACTGGAGGGACTTCTTTGACGTTGTGATTGTTCAAGCAGACAAACCCCACTTCTTCAATGACTGCATTAAGTAAGTTCCTGTCTGTGCCCCATGCTATACAGTGACTGTGTGCAGCCATGAGGTGGGCACGCCGGGTGCGTATGTCGGCGATGAAGGGGGGGTGCGCTAAGCTTTTAACCAGAAAAACCTGTTCTGTAAGAGCTTAGTTACTGTATAATGTCCTCTTCACGGTGTGGTAAGATCTCCGAACAGTGATTATTTGCTTCCATGGGATGGAGATCCTGTCCTGGTCATGAGATGGCCTCGTTACTGTACAAGGATAATTATCAGACCAGGACAGATCAGTCTTCTGGGAGTAAGCAGGCGTTCCATTCTGTGAAAGCTGAAAGCAGAGCTGGTAGTAACAGCATGGGGGAAATATAGCACCCAAACCCCTTTGCTTGAAGTGCAATTCCCTTAATGCTACTGTAGCTTGAACAAAGGAGAATCTGCACTTTAAAGGGATTGTCCGGCTTGGGAAATGCAATCTGAGTTGCTACAGAATGTGAGTATAAGGGCTCATGCAGACTTCTGAGTACTGACTGGCCACGGGACTCCCGACCCCAAGCGTGACTGCTTCATATAATTCAGGAGACCAGCGGCCAGTCTGTGCATCGTGATCTGTGTTGCATCACCCCTTAATCTGAGATTTGCAAATCACATGGACATCATAGCAGTTTAAAGAACTGTGCAAGACTCCGTTTCTCCTGTGGGGGCGCTGTGTGAAAATCCGTTTGGGGGTCATGCCGGGGCAGATCGTGGTTTTCATCACTGTCTGGTTCAGTTACGTAACCTGTGACGGTGAGGTTACCGTCTGACTCCCACATGTGGCAATGTATAGATCCCAGCTCTGAGGTTGAGCAATGGCAGCAGCGGACTCTGCAGAAGGACCGGGGCCAGGCATCATCCTCATGATCACCCAGCACCGTGCCAACCTCTGCACCCGCTGGGCGGCATCTAACACTTGTCCCATCATCAGTGCCAGCAGACGATTGTCTGACTCTGATGGGTTTTGCTCTCCCCCAGGTTCGGGCAGGTTTCCTTCTCACATCTTCAGTTCTCAGAGTCTAGACGACAAGGAAATGTGACGTCTGAATAGAAGGATGGCGTTTTCTTGATTCTAGATATCTTCTTGCTGATCTAAAATTTAAACTCCTTTTTTTGTGTGGATTTTGTAGACCCTTCCGACGAGTGGATGGGAACGGGGACCTGAAGTGGGACAGGATTACTAAACTGGAGAAGGGGCAAGTCTACAAACAGGTACGGCCTCCGAAACATGGGGGCAAGCTGCTGCCCTAAAGCCATGCAAGGACTGGCACCTTAAAGGGGCATTACTAGGATATGTCATCACTTAATTAGGCGTCCGATCCTAAGAATAAAGGGGCTGTAATGCTTATTCAGATGTGTGGGTTTTTTTGCTATTTATTCCAAAGTTCAAAATGCATTTTGGATCTTCTGGATCAGACTTTCTTGTAGTGATCTGGACTAAGCAGTAAACATTTTACCTTGCACAGTTTACGTGACTGCACACGGTCATTGGCACAATAGTCGCACGTGTGCCCCACTGCAGCGCCGGCGTCACCTCCCAGCACCGTCACATCTGATCCTGACCTCCGGCAGCTATTTCTCAGCAGGGCGCCCCTGGGGGTTCAGTCTCCATCCTGCTCCTCTTCACACCCAGCAGGAAAGCGTCAGCTGTGCATACGTGGATGTGCTGCCGTCCTCTGGATATTACAGGATGTCGTTTCTCTTGGGACTGTAAGTCTCCAGGCTTTGGCCCCAGTCCAGGCCGATAGACTTCATTCCAGGCACTGAGAACTAAATGATTGAGCGCTAGTCAAAATATATATGAAAGCGTCGCTCCTACTGAACTATTCCTTAGTCATTCCCCTTATTTACGCCTTCAGGCAAGATGTGTTGTACGTTGCCCCAGTGTATATTAGGAGGTTGGGTGTGGTATATGTTGGCAGACTGGTATATTCTTGGCTGAAACTTTTTAGTTATGGATGTTTTAGTTGATTGATGTTAATGTCGGGGCTTGTCCAGGACTTTAATATTGATGATCTGATCTGGGGAACCCCAAATGATCGGCTGATTGAGAGCATGAGTACCTACACCGCTGGAACATAGCCATCACGGGAGGGGAGTATAAGGGTTTTTATTTTATCGGGGCCAAACCTTTTAGTTTTAAGAAGTAACGGACAACCCCTTTAAGGAAGCTCTCCTACCAAATATTTTATTGTCTAAACCTGTGTAAGTGCAGTGATATACACACCGATCACCGCCCTTCGTTCTTCTTCCGGCTGTGACTTCTATTCCGTCTCACCAGATCACACTGGGATCTATTTGAGCCAGAAGTGGCTTTTACAATGTACGTCTGCGGGCTGGGGGGGACAGATCGCGGCTCTATGGCCTTGCATTGTAATGCCGCTCCCGTCTCGTACAAAGCAGAGAGTGATCTGGTGAGTGAGAAGAGGACCGGAGCAGCACTGGAAACTGGGCAAGACTGCGATCGGTGAGGTTATTACCGCAGTTGCATTGCACATACATTTACACAGGTTTGGTCATTAAGTGATTAGCTGATCCAGTGCTGCACACCCCTATGTGTGGGGTCCTTCCTGCCAATTTAAAGAGGGGCCTGTGGTGGAACGTCTCATCCGCTGATTACAGATCTGAACATACTTTAAATGGTTCTCTGGTTCAGTGTATTTGTCTCATCAAGCCCTCATGTTGCTATCAGGCGAGCCTGCAGGTCTGGAGCTGTCAGGCAGTACATGGGTGCGCCCCGGAGCTGGCCCCTTGTTTTGCGGTCATGGTGGATGAGTTTGGATTGTATCTTGCAGCTCGGGGTGGAGTTCTCGCTCCATCTGCAGAACTCTGACATTGTTTATCCCTGTCTGAGCTCACCCTCCCGACTGTCGGGTCACTGCTGACTGATGTTTGTGTAGTAATGATTTTATACAAGTGTTTGCAGATCTTTTTCACCATGGTGTCCTTTTGTCAATGCTAGATTCGCCATGTCGCCACCTTTTTTAGTTTTTCCCATCTGTGCACCCTGCAGGCTGTCATCCCTATAAAGCCCAGCAAAGAAAAGGGACATTTGTGGATCTATTGATGCGGTGGAGAAGACATTGTCCATGTAGAAGTTTCTATAAATTTTACCATACTCAGTAGATACCCTGCCTAAATAGTTGTTTTGTTCCTGGCTTCCCCCTCTCCTTATCTTTCCATCATTGGAAGTGCACAGGATTCGGGCTACAGAATTGGACGGACTTGAAAGATCTTCTGCATAAATTACAAAGTGCAGGAAGGAAACGCTTCAATGGGTGTCTTGTGCAATAGTCAAGAGGATGCGATCCCATAGGAAGTGCACAGCGCTCCGTTATTTGTACACAGTGGGGCCTGTGCCAAACATTTAGTCTAGTGATGGAGAGTTGGAATAAACTCTGTGCTTCACTTCTGATTTTTAAATGCGGAGGAATAATGTGCGGAGCGGCTCCTCGTGGGCATGTCCGGTGTGATTGACAGCTCTAGATCTAGCTTTAACTCCATCTAATCTGGGTTTGATGCATGCGTCAAGAGTGTTTACTTGTTCTCATACGCTTCTGACCACCCCCTATCTTTGGTCTAGGAAAGTGTGGCACTCTGCAATTCCAATGAGTGAAACCCACCACTTTGTCAACACTTTTTTTTTTTTTTTTTTTTTTTTTTTTTTTTTTGGTATTTGATATTCGTTTTGTAGGTCACATAGCGCTTTATTAGCACTTGGACTCTTTCTGCTTATTTTTAAGTGTCAAGCAAGTTGGTCTTTTTTTAGTCTATGCCCCAGTCAACAACATTCCCCGAATGTCTTGGTACACGCACCTGATGACGTCTCCAAACGGAGAAAGAAACGTGTCGGGAGGGGTACATTTTTTTGGGGGGTAGAATGAGCTTCTTTACACTTTGGTACTGCCCTTGTTAGGGTGGGAGCTACTACAAGGGGCATGACTGGGTAGAAAACAGGTATCCAGTCATATATAGATCCCCTTGAATTCTGGACTCCTCAGTGTCCAAAATGGGTGAGATGTACACGTGTTTTTCTTATGTATAATGTATTATGACACTAAATGAACCTTGTCTATAAATTGTGTTGTGTATTGGCTGATTGAATATTATTGATCAGCTTCTCTAGTGATTTATGTCAGTGGACCCAATCGGAGGGTCTTTATGTAACCTATTTATTTATTTTCCTTGTCTATAGTTGAGTAATTGGGATGAGGTAGAAGGGTAAATTATCCCCGCCTTTCTCTCAGATTTGCTGATTTTATAGTTTTGAATTAAAGGTTGTTTTATTAAATACTCTCTATGCTACCTATATTTGGTATTCTTTTAAGGAGAACAATTTATCTGTTTTATATGGAGAACTTGGCTATTTTCTCTTCTCATACATTTCTCCATCCTCCCCAGGGTAACTTGGTTGACTTCCTTCGACTGACCGGCTGGCGAGGGTCCAAGGTGCTGTATTTCGGCGACCACCTGTATAGCGATCTGGCAGTAAGTGACCGGTTATTCATTTATGGGCCAGTAACTAGAATACTCCATGATTTTTAGCTAACCCCTCTGATCATTGTTCTTCTGCAGGATCTGATGCTACGTCATGGATGGAGGACGGGAGCGATTGTGCCGGAGTTGGAGACCGAAACAAAGATTGTCAACACAGAGCAATACTCGCAGTCCTTGACTTGGATGCAGGCGCTTACTGGACTGCTTGAGCGCATGCAGGTAAGCGATGACCAGAAATAACTGACATCCATGTTGGGTATCGAGCGCTCATTCTGCCGCGGAAAACTGGATCTTTTTAAAGTGGATACACAAAAAAATCTATCTTCAACATTTTCTTTACCCCCAAGGGCGGCAGGTGGTTGTTGAGGGGGGTCAATGGGGTATTTAAGCAACAGATACATATTGTTTATCATGCAAATGCCGTCACTTACTTGGCTTGGTTGGGCAACTAGTCTACTAAACGGGTGGTTTAAGATGATCAACTCAGTAAAGTGCAACTCTTGTGTTAGACTTGCTGCCCTTTTTTGTGGTGCCCTGATGCGCTGGAATTACCCTATCCTTGTAATTGTACGCCTATCACAAAGCGTTATTGATCTAGAAAAGTGCATAAGGCTTTAGGTCACAGAAGTCTTTGACCTTCTTCTTCTTCCTGTTCACACTTGGCTGCAGTGAATGACTGGACAGCTGCACCAGTCTTTGCATTGAAGACCAGTCTCCTTATTACTTTGTCCTCACTGCTCAGTTGTTCTCGTTACTCTTGACCAAATAATCCCATTTGTCTAATTTAAACCTGCAAAATGTCTTTGCTGTATATACACCAGCTTAAAATATTAGCACAAATAGTCCCAGATAAAACATTATATATGTAAACAGTTGGGAGCACAGCCGGTTTATCACGGCTTCACAACCCCGGCAAACTCCCATATATAGCATAAATTAGTTAGGAGAAAAAATGTAGAGTATTTATAGACTCAAAATCAATTTTTATTAAATATATATTAAAATACACATTATTATATAGAAAACAGACAGGACAAAGATTACATCGAAATGTATGCAGCACTGAATATAGCCATTAAATATATCTAATCCAAACCTACAAAAACCGTGGCAAGCAATTTAAAGTACACAGGTATCGAATACCAGAGTGGGCGACAAAGCCATGGATAGCAAGTTAACACCATCAACAGGTGGTGAATTGCAGTGTGTCAGCCGGTGTATCAGAATGGAATGAACAAAACACAATTATTGAATTTCATTATGTAAACACATTAGTATAGTGTCAATCAAGTGTAATGTTCATAGCTTACCCAGGGAGCAGGATGGCCAGAAGTGCAACAGACTAGCATACACAAAAAAAAACCTCAAAGACCCCTACGCGCGTTTCGCTTTTAGTATTGCCTCTTCATCATGGGGGGGATATGGCAGTCAGCCAAAATAGGTACCATGTCACATGGTCTAGAGGCGGCCAATGATGAGGCGTTCACAACGCATGTGCGCTGCACTCCACATCCAACAAGGACCTGGAAGTATAGGTTGCATGGAAACATCAAGCTGCCCCCATTTTGGTGACGCTCATCGGCGCATGCGCGCCCGGATACACGCAATTCACCGGCGGCGTCACAATCATTGTGTGGGAACCAGGACGCGTCACCATGGCACACGCGCACAACAGCACTAGACGCCCCAGGGACCCCACAGGACTCAAGGGAACCAAACAGCGCATGCGCACCGCGTCACCAAACAGTCATGAGATTAACATCCCCGGACAATAAAGGATAATAATTCGGGTATAAATGGCCGCACATAATATCCCCTTAAGTGAAAAAAACATTTTTTTACATATAAGGCAGCAACATTGTACAGTATTGGCTTGAATGGATGACTTTCAAGAAGAGGGATCCATATGTGCTAGCGAAAGTAGAAAAGTCCATTTGCCACAGAGAGATTGAATAAATAAATGGTCCAGTTCAGATAACCATGGAAACAGATCACTAAGGACTATAAAAAAGAATATATAGAAAATCTAAATTTAAAAATACGAAAAACGTGAAATTCAAGCATCAAAATGAACAAGGAAAGAAAAATAAAGGGATATATAAAAAGAGCATTGAGTTAAGGTATAGTCTACAGGAATGATGCAAAGTTCACGGTCTCATTGAGACCATACAGGGTGATGGATCCCAATACCGTGATCCACCTCACTTCTTTTTGTGCCAGCATTTTCTTTAAGTTTCCACCTCTAATGCCTGCATGGACCACGTCAATGCCTCTTATACACAGTGTTTTCGCATTACAATTGTGAAATTGCCTAAAATGACGTGGCAGTGTTTTTAAAGTGGACATATCAGATACTGTTCCAGCGGCCCCAATATCCCGAACATGCTCCCTGGTCCTGACCCGTAGTTCCCTTGACGTCAGTCCTACATATACTTTAGGGCAATCACATGTGGCATAATATACCACATGTGTTGTGCTGCACGTGATGTATTGTTTGATGCTGAAAATTCGTGCACCGTCAACGGAAGAAAAAGTTGTAGATCGATTAATGTTTGCACATGCGACACAATGGCCACAAGGAAAACAACCCAGAAGGGGCCGTCGAGAACCGAAGAGTCTAGGAACCGGGGGAGCATAGTGGCTACGTGTCAGTAGATCTTTTAAGTTTTTACTGCGTCTTGGGGTCATTGATGGCCCCTCACCCAGGCATTCCGCCAGGCAGGGTTCAGTCCTAAGAATAGGCCAGTACTTCAGCATAGCCAACCTCATGGTTTCCCATTCATGATTATATGTGGAAATGAATCTGACAGTTTGGTCAGACCCACTTTTCTTAATCCTGGACTGAAGTAACTGACCATGAGGGATTTTTTTGCCTCTATTATAGCCTGCCCTGATGCTTCTCCTGCTATAACCTGTCTGGGAAAATCGATCTCTGAGGTCATTCGCCTGTGTCTGAAATCGCTCTTCCGTGGAGCATATCCGCCTCATCCGGAGGAATTGGCCGATCGGGACGGCCCTACTAGTAGAACCATGGTGGGCTGAGGAGGGAATTAACAAAAATCAACTTTCTGAAGACATCAGTCTGGAGGGATGCATCATCATCAACCTCCAGACTGACATCCAAGAATTCAATGCGACGCGTGTCGTACTTATATGTAAGTTTAATGTTCATTGAATTCTGATTCAACTCCCCCATGAATGTGTCAAGCTCCCCAGCTGTGCCCCGCCAAAAAAATAAAACCTAATCGATGTATCTCAACCAGCACTGCACATGGTCAGCGGCGTATGCGCCCCCCATCGCCAAATATGCTCCTCTCCCAGTATCCCAAGAAGAGGTTGGGGTATGAGGGCGCACAAGCCGTGCCCATGGCAGTACCGCGTTGTTGAAGGTAGAAGAAATCCGTAAAAACAGAAAAGTTATGCGTGAGAACGAACTGAAGGAGCTCGACCACTAAATCACACAAAGAGCCGTCCCGATTGGTCCCCCTCAGGAAGAAGCGACTGCCTCGAGCCCATCCTTATGATTAATGCAGGTGTAAAGTGACTCAATATCTGCCGTGACAATGATCCAATCAGGATCCACAAAGAACCCCCTTTACCCTGTTCAGGACGTCCGTCTTTTACATATGACGGGAGAGTTTCTACCAATGGTTTTAAATAGTCGACGAATTTACAGATCGGATCGCATAAACCATCAATCCCACACACTATCGGACGTCCCGGAGGGGCAACAGGGTCCTTGTGAATCTTAGGCAACAGATAAAAGGTTGGTATCTTAGGAAAAGATACATAATGAAATTCAATAATTTTGTTTTGTTCATTCCATTCTGATGCACTGACTGAGACACTGCAATTCACCACCTGTTGATGGTGTTAACTTGCTATCCATAGCTTTGTCGCCCACTCTGGTATTCGATACCTGTGTATACTCCACATTTTTTCTCCTAACTAATACCAGCTTAAAATATATAATATAATATAATATAATATAATATAATATAATATAATATAATTTTTTTTTTTTTTTTTTTTCTTCCCCAGAATTTCCGTGACCCGGTGTCCCAACAGATTCTACAAGACTGGATGAAGGAGCGGCAGGAGCTCAGGTACTGATTACTATTCTAACAAGCCTACAAATTTTGCACTCTGGACTCAAGTGAGTCGCCATCTTTATCATTTGTAGGGTCTTAGGACCACCACCATTCAGATTAATTTTCGTGTGAGTGACTTGCACCTACCTAGCATTTAAAATTTACAAGATGACCATACCAAAAAAAAAACCACTACCAATTCCTGACAGGTCCTTTTTAAACTCAGAATTATCCATACTTATTAAATACCTTATAAAAAAAATCCTTGAGCTCTCCCGATTCTGCCACTGTTTTCCGTTTTGCTCTGCGTCGCTCCATTGCAGAGATATTCACCTTTTGTTTCTTCTGGAGCGCAGCATGTGAAATCTCTATAGCACAGCTGGGCATTCTTCAGTCGTCTTGGAGGGTCTGCGCTTTTACCCCTGCCTCTCCGATGCTGCCGATCACATCTTGACAGCTGTTCTAACAGTCTCTTATGCTGCTGAGCTCAGATTGCCCGTGTCAGAAACTCCAAAAGAAACGCTCAGTTACGCTACAAGCAGAGATTTCACATGACGCACTCCAGAAGAAACAAAGGTGAATATCTCTGCAATGGAGCGACGCAGCGCAAAACTGAAAACTGTGGCAGAATCATGGAAGCTCCAGGGATATTTTCTCAATGTATTAAACTCCCTAAAAAATTTTGGCGCAAGTGACAGGTCCCCACTTTTTTTTTTTTTGTTTGTTCATATTTCATACATTTTATGGAATCTAAAAAAATGTCTCCCAGCTGAGATTTGCTTCTCTAGAACAGGGGCCCATAGCATGGGAAGAGATATTGCTAAGCAGATTATCCATGATCTCTGATGGGACACCCCATTAAATTCAGACCAGTCACACCATTGAGGTGTAGAACAGGTTGTCCTCGGATGCACCACCAACAGTATTAAAGGGCCACTAAGGCTAAACTCCATGGAGCTGCTAATATCTGCTTCCCCCAAATTTGGAGTGGCTGACAACAGTAAGCAATAGATGACCTATTCTGTGCTTTTTCTTCACTTTCAGAGCCGTGACCAAGAACTTATTTAACCCCCAGTTTGGCAGCATCTTCCGCACCTGCCACAACCCCACGTACTTCTCTCGCCGCCTCTGCCGTTTCTCTGACTTGTATATGGCGTCCATCAGTTGCCTCCTCAACTACGACCTGGACTACACCTTCTTCCCTCGCCGCACCCCGTTACAACACGAGGCGCCTCTCTGGATGGACCAGCTGTGCACCGGCTGCATGAAGACGCCCTTCCTGGAGGAAATGGCCCATATCCGCTAGACACGGCAAGGCCCGACCCCAGTCTGGACCTCCAGGCTAGAAATCAAACTTAATGGCGCAGACCCTTTTTTAGGAAATTTGGAAAATGGATTTTTCAACGTGCTTGAATGAATAAACTGGGTAACGGGGTGTACAGAAAGTATATAAGGATCCGATAGGGCTCTTCACTCCTCATCTTAATCTGGTTTATAAGCCGAACACAGATCTGATACTGCATCGGGTTAAATGAGGGGTGTGGGGTTTTTATTTTTTTATTTTTTTTTCCCCCCTCATTTCTTTACTGAAACGCGTTGTAGCACAGCATATTAGTCTGTATCCCTGGGAAAGGGGGACACAGACTGTCTGGATTAGATGCAACCGTCCCCAAGCTTTGAGCTCACAGGAGACTGAATCGCTGCACATGTTCATACAGAAGTGTGAAAGTTTTAGGAATCCGCCACCTGTCAGCGGCATCTGCTTTCGCTTTTTGCCACCCTCCCCGAGCCTCTCCATCCATTCCTAATGACTGCCAAACACTGATCAGTTTCCGCAATATTGGAGGTGGTATGCGAATCAGTAAGGATCAAGTGACTTGTTCGCTTTCATGAAATGTAAAAAAAAAAACTTTTAAAAGTTGGAAAACGCACAATTCTTTTTTACTTTTTATGGGTAAAAACAATTCTTAATAAAATTTCTTAAAAGAAAAAAAAATCTCTAAATGAGTCATTCAATATATTATCTGTGACTTATGGTGGGAGAACCAGCAGCACCATCTGTCCAAAGAACAAAATCTTGTGGAAATCTTGTCAGTGCCTGATAAGCAATTGGTGCTTCAATATAGTAAGGGGACTGAGCTGCAATAGCGGACACGTCCATTAGATAGGGGTGGCGCTGTTCATCTCCCATTACTAAGACCTTAAGCCATAAAGTTTCACCATATAGGAAAATACACTGCTCAAAAAAAAAATAAAGGGAACACTCAAATAACACATCCTAGATCTGAATGAATGAAATATTCTCATTGAATACTTTGTTCTGTACAAAGTTGAATGTGCTGACAACAAAATCACACACAAATCATCAATGGAAATCACATTTATTAACCAATGGAGGCCTGAATTTGGAGTCACCCCCAAAATTAAAGTGGAAAAACACACTACAGGCTGATCCAACTTTGATGTAATGTCCTTAAAACAAGTCAAAATGAGGCTCAGTATTGTGTGTGGCCTCCACGTGCCTGTATGACCTCCCTACAACGCCTGGGCATGCTCCTGATGAGGCTGAGTATTGTGTGTGGCCTCCACGTGCCTGTATGACCTCCCTACAACGCCTGGGCATGCTCCTGATGAGGCTCAGTATTGTGTGTGTGGCCTCCACGTGCCTGTATGGAGGGCTTTGGAGGGCCGCACAGCCCTCCATGTGCTCGCCAGAGGTAGCCTGACTGCCATTAGGTACCGAGATGAGATCCTCAGACCCCTTGTGAGACCATATGCTCGTGCGGTAGGCCCTGGGTTCCTCCTAATGCAGGACAATGCCAGACCTTATGTGGCTGGAGTGTGTCAGCAGTTCCTTCATGATGAAGGCATTGAAGCTATGGACTGGCCCGCTCCTGTCCCCAGAACTGAATCCGATTGAGCACATCTGGGACATCATGTCTCCCTCCATCCACCACAGACTGTCCAGGAGTTGGCGGATGCTTTAGTCCAGGTCTGGGAGGAGATCCCACAGGCAACCATCCTCAACCTCATCAGGAGCATGCCCAGGCGTTGTAGGGAGGCTATACAGGCACGTGGAGGCCACATTGGTTAATAAATTTGATTTCCATTGATTTTTGTGTGATTTTGTTGTCAGCACATTCAACTTTCTACAGAGGAAAATTCATTGAATACTTTGTTTTCTGCAATGACCGCACCACCTGAGAGAGGGTATCTGCCCACCAAGGACAGGAACCTACTGAATAAAAAGGCGGTACCTCTCTTCCGCATCAATTTCGGTTCCTGTCCTTGATGGGAGCCTCTCTAGGTGGAATCTGGAGTTAGATCCTGGGATCGATGCGGCCTGGAGGCCGTGGAGAAGCAGTAGATGGGTCCTCTGTTCCTCAGGGGTCCTCTCCCGCGTGTGCTGGGTCCTGCAGCCGGGTCTGTGCACGCATGGTGGCCATGGCTGGGTGCACCAGCAGGCAGGCCTTCCGGGCTGTGCACGTGCAGGGTCGTGTCGCGCCCAGTGACATAGCGCGCCGGAAGTTGGGGCTGCGCATGCGCGGGGTGCGATTTCCAGGGACATTTGCAAGCGCGCCGGGTGCCGCTGGGTCTGCGCACGAAGGATCCTGCGGCCTAGTGCCAGCTGGCATGTGAAAAAAAGGTAGAAGATAAAATTTAATGACAAAAAGAGAGAGCACGCTGCTGCCGGAAGGGGAGGGGTCCAAAGGAGGTGGAGCCCCCTTATGCTTTAAAAGGATGGGAAGCAGTCAAGATGGCAGAGTCTACATTCCCATCATCATGAGTGAGAAGCCGCAGTCACCTGGGCAGCAGCTGTCACTGCCGCAGAAGGAACAGCAGCAGCCACAGGCGCCTAAGCAGCATAAACAGCTCAAGCAAAATGTGAGACAACCGGAGCAACGGGAGTCTTCCCATCATCAGAGCCTCAGCAGTGGGGGTCGTACGAGTGCCGTCAGAAGAAATCTCGTGAATCCACCTCCGCCAGAGGAGAGCATTCATGTGAACGGCAACCACCGCCTCCGGTACCCTAGTCTGAACGGCAGTGTGGTGAGTGATCTTCCTGAAAGTCTCACCCTGAATAATGTGCTCTTCTGTTTTTTTTTTTCTCTTTTCTCTCCTTTCATTTCTTTCTGGTTGTTAGGAACCAAAAAAAGAGTAGTTCCAAGAATTAAAAATAAGGAGTGTGCATTATGTAAAGTTAGCCTTCCCAGCTCCTACGCTAAGAACCTTTGCTCTGGTTGTATCCAGAAAACTATAGCAGAGGAGTCCCCTAGTTTTTGTATGGATTTAAAAACCTTAATCCAGACTGAGGTCAGGGATTCCTTAAAGAACTTGACCCCTCGTAAGAGGAGGAAGCAGAAACGGGTTTCCTTGGACTCTACTGATTCCTCAGAGTCCAGTTTCACGAGGGAATATCCTTCCCCCTCTGACCTCTCTTCGTCGTCTTCATCAGAATCTTTGGATGATGATGGAGGGGGTGGGCCTTGTTTTTCGGTGGACAATACTGAAAGATTGGTCAAGGCTATTAGAGTGACTATCGGTATTGCCGATGCCAAAGCTCCCAGAACAGTTCAGGACGTCATGTTCGGGGGCTTAGATCAGAAGAGGAGACACACATTCACAGTTATCGAGAGGATCAAGACTCTTATAGATAGGGAATAGTGTTGAGCGAGTATTTTCTATTAACCCTTTCGCCGAGTATGCTCGGGCCAAGCTCCGAGTATTTATAGCTGCTCGGTGATATGGTTGAATCGCTCCCGTGTGTATGATTTGTGACTGTTTGACAGTTTTATTGCATGTGAGGAATGTGTAAGAAATAGACATTCCTCACATGTAATAAAGCTGTCAAACAGTTGCAAATCATGCACACGGGAGCGATTCAACCATATCACCGAGCAGCTATAAATACTCGGAGCTTGGCCCGAGCATACTCGGACAGAACATACTTGCTCAACACTAATAGGGAAAAAAACAAAGGGGAAAGGCCAGCTGCCTTCTTCTTCTAAGCAGAGATACCCTTTTGAAGAGGAGGATGCAGCTAAGTGGGACAAAGCCCCTAAAATTGATGTGGCCATTGCAAAGTCCTCGAAAAAATCCACACTGCCCTTTTGAGGATTTGGGGACCCTGAAAGATCCGCTTGATAAAAAGGCGGAGTCTTTTTTTTTTTTTTTTTTTTTTTTTTTTTTTAAAACAGTCCTGGGAGTCCTCAGCAGGGGCTCTGAAACCGGCCGTGGCAGCCACCTGTACCGCCAGGTCTATGATGATCTGGCTTCAACAGTTAGAGGACCAGATCAAAGGGAATGTCTCTAGAGAGAAAATTCTGTCGGGTCTTCCTCTTTTGCAGGGGGCTGCTGCTTTCCTTGCAGATGCATCAGCAGATTCAGTCAGGCTAGCTGCCAGGTCAGCAAATCTCTCTAATGCGGCCCGTAGGGCATTATGGCTCAAGATTACGACAGACGCAAGCACAGAAGGCTGAGGAGCTCACCTGAGAGATCATTCAATACAAGGCCTCTGGTCGGACAGCGAGACGGGTCTCTCCTCCAACATGAGGGAGCTGTTAGCAGTCAGAAATGCGCTAGTAGAGTTCAGTTCTCCTCTTCAGGGTCATCACATCCGGATAATGTCGGACAACCGAACGACAGTCACCTACATCAATCGTCAGGGGGGTACCTGATCCCTTCCTCTGATGTTAGTAGCGGATCAGATCCTTCGTTTTGCGGAGAGTCATCTATTCAAGCTCTTGGCGCTGCATATAAGAGGAGAGGAGAACGTAAAAGCCGATTTTCTAAGTCGACACATCTTGAAACAAGGAGAATGGGAATTGAATCCAGTGGTATTCCAGCAGATTGTTGGCCGATGGGGACAACCTCAGATTTGTTTGCGAACAAACACAATCGGAAAACAAAAATCTTTTGCTCCCTGAATCCAAAGGAGAAGCCGTTTGCGGTGGACACGCTGCAAATTCCTTGGGACTTTACCCTGACCTATGCCTTTCCTCCTCTAATGCTGATCCCTACTATCCTGAGGAACAGGCGAGGGTTATATTGATCGTCCCGTTTTGGTCCAAGAGACCATGGTTCACTTGGATGAAGAGTGTCCAAGCGGATCCATGGGTTCTTTCGGACACCCCAGATCTCCTCAGGCAGGGCCCAGTCTGCCATCCCCAAAGATCGGGCCTGGATTTTGAAAGGTCACTACTAACGCAGGAGGGGTTTTATCCAGGTCTAGTTACTACTCTACTGGTGAGTAGGAAGCCTGTGACGACTAGGATCTATGGCAGAACCTGGGCTAAATTTCTGTCTTCCTTGGGTCAGTCCGCCAAAGGGAGGGTTCCTATTGGGGCCATCCTGGAATTCCTTCAGAATGGCTTAAGCATGGGGTTAGCCACCAGTACCCTTAAGGTACAAGTATCAGCTCTGGGGGCACTATATAATTGTGACTTGGCAGCGAATAGGTGGATCATCAGATTCATTAAAGCTTGCAGTAGATCTAGACCTATTCCTACTCCAAGGATGCCTCCTTGGGACCTTAATCTGGTTCTAGAAGTGCTAACCAAGCCTCCCTGTGAGCCCTTAGAGGAAGTTTCGGAGAAAATTCTCACCTTAAAAACAGCCATGCTAGTAGCTCTAGCGTCAGCTCCTAGGGTTAGTGATCTGCACGCGCTGTCAGTTAACCATCCGTTCACTCAGGAGTGTATGGATAGGCCGGGTCTGGTCTTAAGATTACTCTATCTTCCAAAAGTAGCCTCCAAATTCCATAGAACACAAGTAATTACTCTGTCTTCCTTCTATCCCGACCCTAGAGATTCAGAGGAACAAAAACTTCACACTTTAGATGTTAAGAGGGTATTAGTCCAGTACTTGGAGGTGACGAAGGCCTGGAGAAAAAGTGACTCCTTATTCATCTCATTTCAGGGGGCTAGGAAAGGGCTTATATTTACCGATGTGCTTTTATTATTTTGGGTGGGAATACACTTTGGGTATTTGTCCTCGGATATAGCCAGGAAATGTTGGGCTGCATTCACATATATCAATGTCCCAGACTGGTCGCAGTCTCCTGACTGGAACTCACCAGCCTCATAGGCATATGAGACTGTCAAGTTTGGGTCTGGAGACCGTTGGACAATCCGTGCAAGGTGGTCCATACTCTTTCCGCAACCCGGCCCTTAGTAATGAATATGATCTAGTCAGGACTTGCGCTGCTCTGTCCCATCTAACGGCCACTCTTATCCATAGGCCATGTTTAGTGTTTGTAGCTCTGTCTTATTTTACTTGAACAAGCTGTAGTACCTGACATGACCTGTACAAAAGAGTGGTGCTCTCTGCTGGGAGAATTTTTAATTTTAGATGCTTGCATGCATACTGCCAGTGACTTATCTAGTGGGTAGAGTGGGGATTGCTGCTCTAGATGTGATTTAAAGTAAATTTTATGGCGTCTTCTCCGTTAATAACCCTATTCCCACATCATTTGGTTTATCTTTTTTATTTTTTTTCAATGTTTACTTCTATGTATATGAGAGAAAAATCATGGATTGAAAGTGTTTGAAGAAAATAACAACTTTCAGTAAACTGTGACTTCTGTAAGTTTTTAGAGTTGCAGCTGAACCCAATCCTCGTCAGTAATGAGACTTGATAGAAGCCGCGGGAACAAAATGTTTCTGGCTGGTGTTTGTTTGGTCGGGTTAAAGGTGCCCGTCCTCCCAGGACTTGGGGAAGAGTGGAGCCAAAATGTGACTTTCCACTTCTTAATGTTAAGCAGAACAACATGTTTATTCAGGGGGGAAAAAAAAGTGGAGGTCCTGATAAAGTAAAAAAAAAAAAAAAAAAAGGTTTTCTGCATAATAAACGAGGGTCCTGAATGGAGGCACAGTCTGAAGAACCCAATATCCATGTATAGCTTGTTGAATTTAATGAAGGTGTAATACCTCACTTCCCCTTTGGGAGTGCTGTAGGGAAATTGACCACTTGCTGCCTTGTTCATATCTTCTTCTTTACAGCTGCTAAAAGGGATTGTGGCCTGTTTTGAGTAGATGCCCTATACAGCTGGCAGGGAATCACAGCCTTATAGGGGGCACTGAAGTGGAGCGGTATTGTTCCAGCAACCGGTTCTAGTACATTTGACAACTACATAAGATTAAGTCGTTTCAGTGGGGACATGTGAGCAGGAGCATACCGATGGTCTAATTTTCCTGGTGCCATCAGGGTGGCCATGCAGAACACCAGTCTTGATGGTTCAGGGCCCATTGTCTCTATTGAGCTGGAGGTGAAGGAGAAATTTGCTGCCTGGGAACTAGTGTTGGCTAATATGGCTAGCATGTAGACCACTACTTCCAAGAAACGTAGCCATTGAGCCTACAAAATGAAGACTACGTGGCCCGTTTCAGATTACTGCCGCCCCCTTACCGCTGCTAAAGAACTTGGATCCTCATCCAACCCTACACAGATCTAATAACCTGATGGACCAGGTGGACCTGCTCAATGCAAGTCGTGCTCTGGTCTCCTGAATCTTCAGGTGCGGGGATGAACTTTCCTGTTTTGTCTGGTTCACATTTCACCCCTATGTTGGTAGAGATCTGTTTTGTCACACGTGGTTCACCAGTCATTAAACAACTGTGCAACTCTCAAAAGTGTTTACAGGAGCAAATAATAGCTGATTAGAGGGGGTGCTGGCCTTCAGACCACCAACTAGCTCATTGCTTCATGGTTTTCCCCACCAAACTCCTCCGAACCATGTCCTTCTGGACCTTGTGCACTGAGCAAAGTCATGGTCTTCTTTAAACTGTTCCCACAAAGTTGCAAGCTACAATTGTCCACAATGTCTTGTGCTGAAGCATTAAGATTTCCCTTCACTGGATCTGAGTCCAAGGCCAACCCCTGATAAAAGCCCATAGTATTACCCCCTCCTCCACCAAACTGTACAATCAGGCAGGTAACGTTCTTCTGGAATCCAGACTCCTCCATCAGACGCCGGATAGAGAAGTGTGATCTGTCACTGCACAGAACACGTCTCCTCCAGCGTCGAGTGTTGGCGGCTTTACACCACTCCATCCGAGTTTCACCATTGTGCTTGGTGATGTACGGCTGCATGCAGCTGCTTGGCCATGAAGCTCCCGGCGGGGGGGGGGGGCGCAGTGTTTGTGTTCAGGTTAACACCAGTTCTAGAGCCAGAAAAGTGTTGATGACTTTTGACAAGACCCCAGCTCAGTGGTCACACTCCGCACTAATAAATATTCCGTGGTAAGAAGTGGAACATCCCTTTAAAGCTGGATATGATCTCTGTACGTGCTTTATTGTAGTGATATTGGTGTTGAAGGTCCCGACATTTTAAAACTGATGACAAAAGACCTTCATAACGTTTCCAGCCCCATGCAGAGTAGTCAGACATGATGGACTGGTCTCATTTGTTTGCAGCCCGCTGACCTATAACCTGTGACCCCAGCCTGGGATGAGTGACCGGGATTGGTAAGGGCACGGCAATAAATCCTGGCATTATTGGTGACTCAGCCGGACTGTAGTAAGCCTGCAGTGGCTCACACACCTACCTGCGGCATTATCCCTCCAGAATAAACTACATTAATGGTTCTGGGGTCACAAGGATGAGGCTTTGTCTTGGGACTCCTCATATTTTCCCTACTGAAATCCATTCCTGAATCCCATGAAAGCAGTCAATAAAATATGTTGTGCAGACGGGAACCGTTCTGGTTTTTCACAATATCCTATGTCATCTCCCAGTAAGAACTTGTTTTCCTCGGAGAACCCCTTTAACACAACACTGATAACATCACCCATGAACCATGGAAATGTTATGATTTATATGGGCACGAAGGCTTAAAGTATTCATGGGGAAACAGCAACCCAAAGCTTTGATGAGGGCAGTCTGATCCTCGCTGGTCTGACGTCTATTTATTGTCGGAGGTCTGGTCTGTATTTGTTCAGGCGCTCTGATGTGTGGTATATATTGATTTTTGTAGTTTGCTGAACAGGTTCCAAAGGTATATATGTCTGTAAGAAGATCTGCTCCACTCCCGTCGTAAACATTTCCCAAATGTCCGTTTTTATAAATTTGCAAGTATCTACAACTGACACAAGGGGTGTTTGCTGCTCAATTCTCCTAAAATTACAGCTGATTTTTATTTATTTGCTTATATAGCGCCATTAATTCCACAGCGCAGACATCATCATCATCGCTGTCCCCATTGGGGCTCACAATCTACATTCCCTATCAGTAGGTCTTTGGAGTGTGGGAGGAAACCCACGCAAACACTGGGAGAACATACAAACTCCTTGCAGATGTTGTCCTTGGTGGGATGAGGACCCCAGCACTGCAAGGCTGCGGTGCTAACCACTGAGCCACCATACAGTACTTACCACTGAGCCACCATGCTCAAATATACTAGAATTCACATATACAGTGTCTTCAATAAAATAGTGACGGAGCTCGCGGTATGAAGTAATGTACTACAACATCAACATAGCAGTGGCACGTGCCGGCCATAGCTATAATGGCGAGATTACTTCAATACAATGTGGCCGGAGTCAGCGTATGCGCATACCGCGAGCTCCGGCGCCATTTTATTTAAGACACTATATGCAAATTCACAGACACTGTCTTAAATAAAATGGCGCCGGAGTCAGCACGAGCGCATACTGTGCTATCCAGCGCCATTCTGTTGATGACAGTGTGTGCGTGAAATTGTCTCCAATAAAATGACGCTGGAGATCGCGATATGCGCAGGCGCTGACTCCGGTGCCACACTCCTCCTCCACCCTTTTCCTCCTACCTGTCACCTCGTGGCACTGGACCACCGGTGTATTAATGCTGGATGCATCCTTCTGACTCCGGCCACACTGCGCAGGCAAAGCCTATACCAGCTTCAGACAGAAAGACGCATCCAGCTTTATATTATAGATAGCGATATATAAATTTAGATAGATAGATAGATACACTGCTCAAAAAATAAAGGGAACACTGAAATAACCCATCCTAGATCTGAATGAATGAAATATTCTCATTGAATACTTTGTTCTGTATAAAGTTGAATGTGCTGACAACAAAATCACACAAAAATCATCAATGGAAATCTAATTTATTAACCAATGGAGGCCTGGATTTGGAGTCACCCCCAAAATTAAAGTGGAAAAACACTACAGGCTGATCCACCTTTGATGTAATGTCCTTAAAACAAGTCAAAATGAGGCTCAGTATTGGGTGTGGCCTCCACGTGCCTGTATGACCTCCCTACAACACCTGGGCATGCTCCTGATGAGGCTCAGTATTGTGTGTGGCCTCCACGTGCCTGTATGACCTCCCTACAACGCCTGGGCATGCTCCTGATGAGGCTCAGTATTGTGTGTGGCCTCCATGTGCCTGTATGACCTCCCTACAACGCCTGGGCATGCTCCTGATGAGGCTCAGTATTGTGTGTGGTCTCCACGTGCCTGTATGACCTCCCTACAACGCCTGGGCATGCTCCTGATGAGGCTGAGTATTGTGTGTGGCCTCCACGTGCCTGTATGACCTCCCTACAACGCCTGGGCATGCTCCTGATGAGGCTGAGTATTGTGTGTGGCCTCCACGTGCCTGTATGACCTCCCTACAACGCCTGGGCATGCTCCTGATGAGGCTCAGTATTGTGTGTGGCCTCCACGTGCCTGTATGACCTCCCTACAACGCCTGGGCATGCTCCTGATGAGGCTCAGTATTGTGTGTGGCCTCCACATGCCTGTATGACCTCCCTACAACGCCTGGGCATGCTCCTGATGAGGTTACGGATGGTCTCCTGTGAGATCTCCTCCCAGACCTGGACTAAAGCATCCGCCAACTCCTGGACAGTCTGTGGTGCAACGTGACATTGGTGGATGGAGCGAGACATGATGTCCCAGATGTGCTCAATCGGATTCAGGTCTGGGGAACGGGCGGGCCAGTCCATAGCTTCAATGCCTTCATCTTGCAGGAACTGCTGACACACTCTAGCCACATGAGGTCTGGCATTGTCCTGCATTAGGAGGAACCCAGGGCCAACCGCACCGGCATATGGTCTCACAAGGGGTCTGAGGATCTCTTCTCGGTACCTAATGGCAGTCAGGCTACCTCTGGTGAGCACATGGCAAAATGAAAAAGTGACCAAAACAACAGCCAAAAAGGATGAGAACAGAGAAATGGTCTGTGGTCACCACCTGCAGAATCACTCCTTTATAGGGGGTATCTTGCTAATTGCCGATCATTTCTACCAGTTGTCTGTTCCATTTGCACAGCAGCAGGAGAAATTGATTGTCAATCAGTGTTGCTTCATAACTGGACAGGTAGATTTCACAGAAGTGTTATTGACTTGGAGTTACATTGTGTTTAAGTGCTCCCTTTATTTTTTTGAGCAGTGTATATATATATATATATATATATATATATATATATATATATATATATATATATATATATATATATATATATATATATATTTATTACAGGGTGGTCCAAAAGTAGGTGGCCAGAAAATAATAACATTTATTTTGATTTATATATAAAATTATATTTACTAACACAAGCATAACATTGACAATTACATTTTATTCTGAACAATAATACGAAAGCCCTTAAATTTTATCAGCGCAGGGGCTCAAACTGTTTTCCATTACAATTTGCACAGCTTTGAAGTCGCCTCTTACGCTTCCACAAACTTTTTTGCACAAGTCTCTTTGGGTATTAATTTCTTGAAATGCATCTCTTATGTAATTTTTCAAATCACTGACACTTTTTGGTTTTCGACTATAAACTTTGTGAGGAATGAAAAGTGGAATCTGATTGGTTGCTAAGGGCAACTGAGCCAGTTTCACTTTACACCATGTTTGATAAATCTCCCCCTTCATAACCTTATTACACTTTCTGTCCACCTACTTTTGGACCACCCTGTATATATATCAATATAATCGGCTTATCCCGTCTGTCCGTCCGTCCAGGAAATCCTGCGTCGCTGATTGGTCCAGCCGCGGCCAATCAGCAACGCGGGATTTCAGAACAAGATGGCGGCCGTTAGCGGCTCATCTGCCGCACGGAGGTCAGCGGCGATGCAGCCGGGAGATGACCGGCGCTAGCCGGTCATCTCCCGGCTGCTCGCAGCAGAAGTACCCCAACCAGCGGCCTAGGCTGCGCCACTCCCCTTTCCTCCCTTCACACTTGCCGTCGGGAGATCAGTGGCCCTAGCCGCTGATCTCCCGACAGTAGCCGCATGGAGGTCAGCGGCGATGCAGCTGGGAGATGACCGGCGCTAGCTGGTCATCTCTCGGCTGCTCGCAGCGGAAGTACCCGCAGAGGCAGCGACACTCCCCGGTCCTCACTAACACGGTTCGCTGATTGGTCGCGGCCGCGACCAATCAGCAACGAGCACAGTCCGGCCGTGAATTGGCGCCGGATTTGAAACACGCAGGCCACCGTCGAGAGATCAGCGGCGACACAGCCGGGAGATGACCGGTGTTAGCCCGTCATCTCCCGGCTGCTCGCAGCAGAAGTACCCCGACCGGCGGCCTCGCTCCCCGGTCCTCCCTTCACACTTGCTGTGTGGTCAGCGATGTTGTCACAAGCAGTATTGACAACATGACGTAATTACAAAATTCATTAGGGGCCCCGGGGGGATACATTGGGGGGTTGTGCACTGCTTTAAATTAACCCATTTAAACACTGCTTCGCTGCTTAGTCCCGCCCGGTCGGCCGCATACATATTCTAGAATACCCGATGCGTCAGAATCGGGCCACCATCTAGTGTGTATATGTATATATATATATATATATATATATATATATATACACATACATATATATATACACAGTGAAGGAAATAATTATTTGATCCCTTGCTGTTTTTGTAAGTTTGCCCACTGACAAAGACATGAGCCGTCTATAATTTTAAGGGTAGGTTAATTTTAACATTGAGAGATAGAATATCCCCAAAAAAATCACATTGTGTAAATTAGATAAATGTATTAGCATTTTGCAGTGAGAAATAAGTATTTGATCCCCTACAAACCATTGAGTTCTGGCTCCTACAGACCAGTTAGACTCTC
This sequence comes from Phyllobates terribilis, assembly GCF_046119375.1. Classification (NCBI taxonomy): domain Eukaryota; kingdom Metazoa; phylum Chordata; class Amphibia; order Anura; family Dendrobatidae; genus Phyllobates; species Phyllobates terribilis. The sequence continues at coordinate 235,841,623 of NW_027362767.1, read as the reverse complement.
CTAATAAACTCGTTACCTGCATTATAGACAGCTGTCTTACATAGTCACCTGTATAAAAGACTCCTGTCCACAGACTCAATTAATCAGTCAGACTCTAACCTCTACAACATGGGCAAGACCAAAGAGCTATCTAAGGATGTCAGGGACAACATCATAGACCTGCACAAAGCTGGAATGGGCTACAAAACCATAAGTAAGACGCTGGGTGAGAAGGAGACAACTGTTGGTGCAATAGTAAGAAAATGGAAGAAATACAAAATGACTGTCAATCAATATCGATCTGGGGCACCATGCAAAATCTCACCTCGTGGGGTATCCTTGATCATGAGGAAGGTAAGAGATCAGCCTAAAACTACACAGGGGAACTTGTTAATGATCTCAAGGCAGCTGGGACCACAATCTCCAAGAAAACCATCGGTAACACATTACGCCTTAAAGGTTTAAAATCCTGCCGTGCCCGCAAGGTCCCCCTGCTCAAGAAGGCACATGTGCAGGCCCGTCTGAAGTTTGCCAATGAACACCTGGATGATTCTGTGAGTTATTGGGAGAAGGTGCTGTGGTCAGATGAGACAAAAATTGAGCTCTTTGGCATTAACTCAACTCGCTGTGTTTGGAGGAAGAGAAATGCTGCCTATGACCCAAAGAACACCGACTCCACTGTCAAGCATGGAGGTGGAAACATTATGTTTTGGGGGTGTTTCTCTGCTAAGGGCACAGGACTACTTCACCGCATCAATTGGAGAATGGATGGAGCCATGTACCGTAAAATCCTGAGTGACAACCTCCTTCGCTCCGCCAGGACATTAAAAATGGGTCGTGGCTGGGTCTTTCAGCAAGACAATGACCCAAAAACATGCAGCCAAGGCAACAAAGGAGTGGCTCAAAAAGAAGCACAGTAAGGTCATGGAGTGGCCTAGCCAGTCTCCAGACCTTAATCCCATAGAAAACTTATGGAGGGAGTTGAAGCTCCGAGTTGCCAAGCGACAGCCTCAAAAGCTGAATGATTTAGAGATGATCTGCAAAGAGGAGTGGACCAAAACTCCTCCTGACATGTGCGCAACCCTCATCAACTACAAAAAACGTCTGACTGCTGTGCTTGCCAACAAGGGTTTTGCCACCAAGTATTAAGTGTTGCTTGCCAGAGGGATCAAATACTTATTTCTCACTGCAAAATGCAAAAAAAAATGTATCTAATTTATACAATGTGATTTTCTTGAAATTTTTTTGGGGGATATTCTATCTCTCAATGTTAAAATTAACCCACCCTTAAAATTATAGACTGTTCATGTCTTTGTCAGTGGCAAACTTACAAAAACAGCAAGGGATCAAATAATTATTTACTTCACTGTGTATGTGTATATGTGTGTATATATACAGTGTGTGTGTATATATATATATATATATATATATATATATATATATATATATGTGTGTATGTATGTATATATATAATATATATATATAATTTATTTGTGTGTGTTGAAATAATCCTACTTTTTCCCAGAATGTTATAAAAATGTAAAAAAGTAAGAACCATTAACATATCTTAACATTATGAAATGAAAAAAAAAATGTAAATGGCAGAATCGCTGTTTTTTTGTCACTTCACCTCCCCAAAAAAGGGAATAGAAAGAAACCAAAAAGTTGTATTGACCTAAAATTTATATTACTAAAAACTACAGTTCGTACTGAAAAAAAAACAAGCCCTCATACAACATTACTGATGAAAAAACTAAAAACATTAGAGCTCTTGGAAAGCAAGAAGGAAAAATCTCCAAAGGGCCTGCACATACCTGGACCTGGCCCTGATCTGGACAACTTGCCCACATAAGTAATAGTTACCTGCTCCTGACTTTCTGTAGTGAATGGTGGATGCTGCCATCTAGTGTTCCTTTCTCAGTACTACGCCTATTTAAATTAGCAGGAAACTTGAAAAAAAACAATGTTTTGTAAACACATCTAAGATATTTTGATATAAATATTGATCCAAAAATGAAAACTGTTACATTTCATAGCAAATAACCTGACATTTACCATACGGCGCTTATTTTGTTACATTGTTTTTATTAATTCGCTGATCAGGTATTCGGAATATTTTACTATAATACCTTTCTGCGGTACGTTCCCTCGGGAGAGACTTATAATAATGAGATTTAATGACTGCTGCTTCTGAGTTTCTCATGGATTAGGAACAATCGTAACTACTGAATAATTAACCAGCACTGAAAACAGAAGCCAGAAAAGGGAGCAGGTCAGGATCTGCGGCGACCGGGCATACAGACCAGACCATTCCCTGACCGGCTGCGTCCTATCTGGAGGGTCCTAGGAGCGTCTGGTGATGTCAGAGACACCAGAGGAGAAAAACCTCACCAAGACCATGTAAGACAGACTGTTACCTTCTCCAAACATGTTCAGAAAATAGGACTAAAATTATATTCATTTTCTTTAAATTTTATGTTTTCGTTAATAATAACCTATTTTCCAGGATATTATGATATTTTAGGTAAAAATTTGAAACTTGGCTTTGGTTGCTTAGTTTTAATGAAGGTACTAAGGCAGCAAGGTTATTGCAGGGTAGACTTATTAGTAAGGAGCATAATAGAGGGAGTGGATATTTGTAAAATTGTATAACCTATGCATGTATGGTACTTAAAAACTTGGTACATTATTGAAAAAAAACATGGCTGCATTAGTCCTGAAATAGCACCACTTATGTTCACAGGTTGTGTGTGGTATTACAGCTCTGACTCATTCATTTCATTTTAATGGATGTTAACTGCAATACCACATACCACACATAAGCAGATGTGGCGCTATTTCTAATCATACACAACACCAAGGCGCAGTCCCTCACCCAAGACGGCACCTTTTTATATTAGGACTTCCATCATCATACATATGGTGCCTAGGATACTCACCAACCTTCCTGATTTCCAGAGGACTGGCCCTGGATTGCAGAATTACATTTTTTTAAAGGGATTGTCCATGATTAGAAAAACATGGTTGCTTTTTTCAAAAATGGCGCTACTCTTAACTGTTGGTTTTGATTGCTACTGCAGCCCTGCTCCACTCACTTCAATGGGAATGAGTTGTAATATAAGACAAGGTCCGAGGTGGCGCTGTTTTTGAAAGAAAGCAGCCATGTTTTACTAATCTCGGAGAACTCATTTGTATTAAAAGTGAAGTGGATAATTGTCTTTTTCCCTTCACAGGGGGCATTAATTATGGAAGGGGCAGCAGGGGGATTGGTAAAGATATAGAGGAAATGTTATTGGACATTTACTGTAATAAAAAGATTTGGCCGAGCTTTACAGCAGCGTTTTTCTTGATAAATCAGAACCGTCCCATACAGAATATAAGCAGATCATCTGCAGATCGCTGTCCCATAGAGATGCTGTGAATGAGTAGAACTGGAAGTTTTCCTAGAAAAATGTTACTGCCATTAAAGAGCAGATATACGAGAAAGGACCAGCCTAAAAAAGAAGAGAACAATTGCTTTTATTGAACAAGCAAACTTTGTTACTTTTAGTACCCAATGCTTCAATGGTCAACAGGATACTGGATCACTAAGGATTATTCAGCCCACTAGACCACCAGGGATAATACTTACATTGCTAGTACTCTCTTGGAATATCTAGAAGACTCCTGGAAAAAGGGAAAAGTGTGCAGAAGAGCAGATGGAGGAGGCAAACAGACTGTTACTTTCCACAAATAAAAATTCCATAAGTATATTTTTATTACCTGACATAAATGCCGCTGTTCTCCTGCATCTGGCGTTGTATTTCTTTTGTTCCTGCTCCTCTCCATTCCTGAGATATGGCCCCTTCTTCCCTGTATATAAATCTAGTCTTTTTAGCCAACAGGGTGTGGGCCTCATGAATACACCCTCAGAAAAGACATGCAGACCATGCCCACTTGGCAACAAGACTAGATTTATATACATGGGAGAGGAGGCCATATCTCAGGAACGGAGAGGCGCAGGAAGAAAAGAAAAACATCGCCGGATTCAGGAGAGCAGCGGCATTTACACCAGATATAGATATATATATATATACTAGCTGTACCCGGCCACGTGTTGCTGTGGCTCAGTCTGGTTAAATGGAAAAGAAAGAAAAGAGAAAGCGCATGTTTCTAAAATCTTTAATTTCACAATGCTTGTGGGTATACAATATTTTTTGTTGTTCCATTGTCTGTATAGATGTAAAATGCAATCGGAAATATTGAAATGGAATCGTAAAATATTTAGTATAGCGTGTGTTGCTTTTACGTCCAACAGATATACTTACATTTTGATTTATATAGATAGATATCAGATGGGGCAATGCTGGCACTCTTGATAGTTGTGCCCATCAGGCAGGTATGGTGGCAGCCTGTACCCTGTGACCCCTGCAGACCTGTACTCTGCGCAGGTCACTAAAGAGGTCGGTACTTGCTGTCAGGTGTCACAATGGAGCCGGTCATGTCAGGGATTGCTAGTTATGCAATTCCCTAGTACAGAGGGAATGTGACAGGAGGGGGTGCAGAGATGAAGGCAGGCAGAGGAGGAGGGGGTGATCCGCTTGGCATATCCCGAGCCGGTACCAGCCAGATCACAGCGCTGCTCCCGTCGGCGCAGTGGGATTTGCAGTTGCTCACTATCCGCCCACTGCTTCAAGGCTCGGGCCCATCTCAGCGCCCAGAGCGGAGGCCGTGGCCTGCGCCTCTCCATGAAGCCTCCCTCTCTCCTTCCCTCCCTCCCCCGCTTGTTGTTGCACAGTCGGAAATAAGACTCACCTGCCGGAGAAGAAGCCGCAGCAGCAGCGGTGCCGGAGAGCAGAGGCGGTGTTGGTGATGAGCAGCAGCGTCTTTCGGCCTCGAACAGACGGTCTCATCATTCCCCTAGCCCCTAAACCTCCTTGGGGGACACGAAAGGAGCCAAGCACAGGCAGCGGCTGGGGCGAATGAAGGAGAAGGGTTTATGAATGAGATGTTACTATGGGGGGCAGAATGTCGGGCGGCTGGGGAGAGTCAGCCTGGAGCTGAGCTTATAACACCCCCCCTCTCGCTGTTGCTTTTACGTCCAACAGCTGGTATATAAAAACATAGTAGGTATATAAAAACATGAGTGCAGTCGAATGCAACGTTGTGTCAAAATTTCAAAGCAATCGGTGAAGAACTTTCGGTGATTTAAGATTTTGAACAAACATTTACATTCTTATTTATATAAGATATATCGATATCTAAATATATATAAAAAAATGATGACAAGTGACGGGTCTTCTTGAAGTGTCTGAGGTCTGGAGTTTGCTACAATCTTGGTTTGGTGATGTGCTGAATTCTGTACAGACTTTGCTGATTCACAGCAGTGAAACCGGAGATCGGAGCTTCCAAATCCATTATTAAACATCTGGATGAGGTTTCCTAGATGCAGACACTGTAGTAGATGAATGGCTATTGTAATGTCGTGGGTACAGACGCGCCATCACAGACAGGGGAGGTGCCCACATTGTACACAATCCTGCCCTATCACTTGTATCTTTCTACTTTGTCATTTAGTATTTTTTTTATGTACCATATTAATTCCTTTATTTTCTGTGCGTCCCCTACAGAGACCATCAGTGGAGAATGAATCCCCCCATCCCACCGCAGTGCAGGTAACACAGAAAACAGATGAAGGAAGGTCCATCAGCAATGATGGCGATATGGATGAATGAATGAAACTGCGGAAAAAGATATATTGGGTTCTACAAATATGTTACAAAAGAATGCACAGGGTCAAAAATTGCCTTGCTTCTGCTACTATTTAGGGGTCTTCACCACCCTTCTCAGGATGATTTGCTAACAGCATACATAGAAGTGAGGGTGCCAGGATTGAAGGACTTTTTCTTCTTCCTGACACTTTTCTTTCACCCTGCTTACTAACAATGCATTTCGTTTTAAAGAGGACCTGTCACTTACCATAAAAAAATTTTTACCTGGTGTAAATGCCGCTGTTCTCCTGAATCCGGCGCTATTTTTCTTTTGTTTCTGCGCCTCTCCGTTCCTGAGTTATGGCCCTTTCTTTCCTATATAAAAATCTAGTCTTTTTATCCAAGTGGGTGTGGTCCTCATAATAGACACACAGCTAAGATTTGAGAACCACACCCACTTAGCTAAATGCTAGAGTTATATCCAGGGAAGAGGAGGCCATATCTCAGGAACGGAGAGGCGCAGGAACAAAAGAAAGACATTGCCGGATTCAGAAGAACTGCGGGATTTACACCAGGTAAAAAAAATCTATTTATGGTAAGTTACAGGTCCTCTTTAATGGGAGGGTCTTGCAGGTGTTCTTTCCATTGAGTAGCAAAGGAGATGGAAACAAACAAGGTTGAGCCATGGACTTCTTCCATGATACATACCACCCTTGCATCTAAGCACCACTCTGTGATGTTTGGCTGGAAAATCCCAACCCAGGACAAAAGCATGGCTATCTGGACATTGTTTAGCGCTGATATTTAGGCAGAGTAAGGCGGTATTATTAGGGCACTGTATGGTCTTGTTATTTAGGCATCATATGGCTCTAGATTTGCATTGTAGTGAGACTACTTAGACACTACTACTTGTCTACCTATATGGGATGCCAGAGGTTTCCACCTGGTGGCCTTTGTTTCCGTGGCCTTCAGAGTCCCATTATGCTGACCATGTACATTAAATGTATTTTGACAGAACCCACTGATATTAGCAAGTTCAGCCCGACATCTAATGTATACGGTGCCCCCCAACTCCCCAGAGTGGCAGATGTCACAGGAAATAAGGATTGGGCAGTTCGATTTCATCATGACCAATACTTTTGTTCTTGGGGGGATGATCTGCCACCAGAGGTGTCTGATTGCAGCTTACTCCCCTTTTGCTACTGAGATACATATAGATGAATGCTCAAACAAAGCGAGCGTGCATGTGCATGGGAGATCAGGAGAATTGTCTCTGAAGAGCTTGTCGTGTCTACATCGGCAGGATATCACAAGAATTATGGATGTGGGCTAAATGCCAAGTCTTGTCGTCCTTGCGTATGCCCTTTGGGATTGGAACCAGTCTACCAGTTCTTAAAAAAGGTGGGTGAAACGACCAATTTTCCATTATAACTAGATAGCCCAACCTTTGACTCTCAGGACTCGGACTCCTTCAAACAAAAACTACTTCAAAAAGTTTATTTTCCCTCTAAAGTCCCAGCTTTAAGCGCTCTAGTATAATGGTTGGGACCCCTAGTTTTGCTGACTTTTATTCTTATAGCTTCAGGGAAAGAAGGGTGTCGTGACTCCATGCTGCCCAAAATCCTTACTCCTTACAAACCTGACAGCCCCATGAAATCCTCACGAACCCACCAGGAGCTGCACCGAGAACTGTTGGTCACATACAAAAAGTAAGTGAACCTACCTAGACATAGGCAGTGATCCCAGTGGTAAAGACGTCCAGATTTGAACAAACTGATTTCTCCAAAAGTTGAGTAGTTTGATCTGTTTCTGTCCATGCAGGGGTTTGGTCCTCCATAGTAAGCCCGAACTACTGCGCGTTTTGGAGAAGAGAAGATCTCAGAGGGAGGAAGGTCAGGACACAAAGACCCCTCATTGCCCTCTTCAACAAGAACTGCACAAATGGCAGCAACGAAGGGAAGAGGTATATCTACAAACATGTCATGGAGATTGTACTTGTTATCATATCTCCCATTTCATTATCATATCTCTTATTCTTTTCATCAAGTAATTTTTTATTAAAGTTTTCAAATAAGACAAATACAGACAAAAGTAATATATCCCACCACAACATAAACATTTCTCTTATTCTTATTCTAGCTACCACACTCACACCTCCAAACCTAAGCCGTTGTCATACCTTCTAATTTTCATCATAATTTGTAACCTGAATCCTCATCATACCTCCTAACCTCAACTTTCATCATACATTGTAAACTCAACTGTGATCACAAATACTAACCTCAACACTCGTCATACCTCCAGTCCTAACCTCAGTTCTCATCACTTCTCTTAACCTCATCACTCATCATACATCCCAATCTCAACTCTCATCATACATCCTAACCTCAAATCTCATTGTATCTCCTAACATCAGCATGCATCACACATCCTAAAATCAGTCTTCATCATACATATCAACCTCAGCACTCAACATAACTCCTAAGATCAACACTCATCATACATCCCAACCTCAACACTCATCATACCTCCTAACATCAGCACTCATCATACCTTGGAACTCATCACACCTCCTAACCTCATCTCTAATCACACCTCAGCACTTATCATACATCCTGACCTCAACCCTCATCATACCGCCTAACCTCAACTCTAATCATACCTCCTAACATCAGCACTCATCATACCTGCTCACCTCAACTACATTTTATGACCTCAGCTCTCAACATAGCTCCTATTCTTACCTCCAAATTCATACTGTACCTCTAAATCTAAGACCTCATCACCCCACCCAACCTCAATTATCATCATACCTCCTTAACTCAACTCTCATCATACTTCCTAACTTCAGAACTCATCATACATCCTAACCTCAAGACTCATTATAGCCGCAAACCTCAACACTAATTCTACCTTCTCACCTCAACGTTCATCATGCCACCTCACATCAACACAACTCTCATCATACCTCCTAACCTTAGCTGCTATCATACCTCCCAAAGTGAAATCTCATCATACCTCCAAACCTCAACGCTCATCATAAATCCTAAACTCCACTAGCATCATACCTCTTAACTTTAACTCTAATTCTACTGCCTCTCCTCAACATTCATCAAATCAACTCACCTCAACGCTCCTCTTACCTCCAAATCTCAACTTTCATCATACCACCTCAACATAACTCTCAATATACCACCTATCCTCCGCTCTCACCATGCGTCTTAACTCCAATCCTCAACCTCAACCATGCTCAACTCAGCTCTCCTCATACCTTATAATCCCAACTTTCATCCTTCATTCTAGTCTCACTCGACATTTTCCTGATGGCTCATCTTTCTAGTGCTTATCAATCCTTCTAATTATTAAGATGCCCACTAATATTAAAAAAAAAAGTTAAATAAACACAAGCTTTACTTTTTCTTTGGTCTCATTGTAGAGAGAACAGAAATCAAGTGAAGGTCCAGTTGTCCATGAGTTCCTCCGGGTAAGAGAGAACCTCCGGAAAGCCAACAGAGATGTCCTGAGTCCTCCACCACCTGTCAGCTGATCATCATCATCAGCATTTGACCTATCCAACTTGACATTGACACTGTACATCTTGGAAGCTTTGCAAACTGTTTGAACCACCATGTGTGGTCTGATGGTCATAACTAAGGGAAGGAACAAAGCCCAAGACATCCTATTTTATGTTTGGTAGCGGAGCGTGTAAATGACAGTGAATGTCACCCCACAATTACCAGGAGGTCAAGGGTGTAATATTTTACAATTATTGGAATGAAAGATCTTGGTGTTCCGAAAAACTAGAGAAGAAAAGAGTTTGCTCATGGGTGGATCCTTTTGTTCAATGGGTTTAGCAATATACACTAGTACACTGTGTTTGCTCATGGGTGGGCTCTATTCATCAACTTGTGGAGCAATATCCACTAGTGCCCTCTGTATGCCAGAGATGTAAATTAGTACCGTTATTATTGTACCATACTCCAAAGCTCCACAACACTACATAAAAACCATATAACTTCCAAATGCTTAACAGTCAGAGTCTAGATGGTGGTCACTCTTTTTAACGGTCCAAAAGTGGTAAATATGCTGAGGTCTTAAGCCCCTCATACACATTAGACTACACAGTGTAAAATGTATCGGGGCCTCGAACAATTTATGGTCGGGGGAAATATTCATTCAACACATCCGATTACGGACTTTCGATCCTATTGTCTCTTAGAGATGTCTGGTGATGGCTCTCTCATAGAGAATACAGGGGTGCTCGGCTGAATGAAGCTCCTTGTGTATGGAGGAGTCGACCGAGAAAGCTGCTGTCTGAACCATCATTCGGCCGGCAGCCATCTAATAAATGGTGGGGGCTATAGTATCCCATAACTCTGCATGGAAAGGTGTCAAAATAGAACAATGTGTAGCCATGGATATCATCAGATGGTTACAGCAGTAGGAGATGAGTGGGATGATTTTGCTGGAGGCAGTGACCTGTTTACTCATGTAATTATTTTACTGTAAATTAAACTTTATTCCAGGGTATAAGCAAGTCATAGGTTATTAACATAATCAGACCCTATTAAATTAGTGTAATAAAATTGGGGTAAAAAAAATTCACTTATTCAATAAGCAAAGTTCATACTTTTTAGCTTTGACCTGCTGTACTTTTTTTTACTTTTAGCACTTTTACATAAGTAAACCACACTTTTCAAAATAAAAGTTTATTCTCTGTTCATTAAAAAAAAGTATGGTTAACAGGATTTTCTAATGTTTTATCTTCAGGAGCGCATCGCTCCCCGCTTTGCTGTGTATAGTGAAGATTAACAAAATGGTAGCAGAAACAGCCTTACCTCTGCAGTATGGGAGAGCCGCAGGGGGACTGAAGCTGGTCAGATCCAATCTAAAGCAAGGAGCCTACAAACAGGGTACAATCTGTACAAATTCATTAAGAAACAGACTGAAATAATTTTGAAGGAGAATATAAAATTCAAAACTAAAAGAATGTGGTTGCATAAGTGCGAACACCCTCTTATAATTGGGGATGTGGTTATATTCAGAATTAGCCTATCACATTTAAACTCATGATGAATAGTAGTCAGTACACGGCCGTCATCAATTCTGGTTAAACCTATATAAAGTTTACTTGTTCTAGTCGGATTTTCTTTACATTTTCTTAGGTGCATTTTACAGCAAAAGCCATGGTCCAGAAACAGCTTACAACACAGCAAAGGCATCTCATTGAGGAAAGTTAGTAGTGAGGAGAAGGGTACCAAAAATCTCCAAGGAATTAGATATAGCATGGACACTGAAGACGTCATCAAGAGGTAGCTTAAATTTCGCACAACAGGGACATTACCATTGGTCTCGCAGTCTGCTAAAAAGTCTACAGCAACATGAAAGGAGCTGCAGGAATTTCTGGAAAGTACTGGTTGTGTTCTGCATGTGACAACAATCTCCCAAATTCTTCATATATCTGGCCTATGGGGTAGGATGCCAAGATGGAAGCCTTTTCTTGCAAAGAAAAATATCCAAGCCTGGCTATGTTTTGCCAAAACTACGTCAAGTCTGCCAAAAGCATGTTTGAAATTGTGTTATGGTCTGATGAGACCAAGGTTCACCTTCTCGGCTATAATTCGAAAAGGTATTGTCACAACTCTGTTGTCGAATTACCCGAGACTATGGACTCCTTCCCTGTCCCTAACGCTAGGGGCACCCTAGCTATCCCTGCTCCCCCGATTACTTCTGAAGGAGAAGACGCCAGGGCCACGTACCTTGCTGAGCTCCTGAATCAGCCCTATATCTGTCCCACTCCCTCACCCAGGGAGTAATAGTGTATGAATATACATAAACCAGACTAAGAAGAGAGGGCATACAGGGATAACTAAAAATACCAATCATACAAATATGCACTCACAGACAACAGAGAGGAACACCAGGGAGAGATAAAAGGAAGGAAAACCAAATTGGAGAGGATATGGATTTGCACACAGCCGAAACATCTAGCAACAGTCACAGATCAACACTCCAAGCACCTCTACCAACAACTGACACCTCCACTCCACACCAGGCAGTATGAAACTAACACTGGCATTCCAGATTGCCAGAGGTGAGTGTATATAAGAGAGGGGTGTGGCCAATACTGAACAGCTGAGATCATCCAAGCAGGAGAGCTTCAGAGACTCTAAGCTGAACAGTTTAACCCCTGCACGGCTAACAGAAACATGCACCATTTAATATGAATGAGAAGTGCTTCTGATCAGTGCAGGACTATGTGAAATCAGACGCTGCGATCTTCTGGGCCCTCTCTGTCTCAGTAAACCCGTGATAGGTATGTTTTGCAAAGCCAACACCAAAGCATCACCAAAAGAACACTTTACCTACAGTGAAGCATGGTGGAGGCAGCGTTATGCTTTGGGGCTGTTTTTCGGCAGCTGGAACTGGGACTTTAGTCAAGGTGGAGGGAATTATGAACAATTCCAAATATTATTAATTTTGCAACAAAACCTTCAGGCCTCTGGTAAAAAGCTGAAGATGAAGAGGAATTTCACCTTTCAGCACAACAACGACCCTAAGCTTACCTCCAAATCAGCAAAACAATGGCTTCACTAGAAGAAGATTAAAGTTTTGGAATGACCCAGCCCAAGCCCAGAGTTAAATCCAATTGACAATCTCTGGATCACCTGAAGAGGGCGCTGTACATAGGAGATGCCCTCGCAATATGACAGATTTGAAACTACTGCAAGGAAGAGTGGGCAAAGATTTCCAATTCTAGATGTGCCATGCTGATAGACTCCTGCCCAAAAGACTGAATACTGTCATAAATTAAATGGGCATTTCAACAAAGTATTAGTTTAAGGGTGTGCATATTTATGCAACCACGTTATTTTAGTTCATTATTTCTCTTTTTCCATCGAAAAAGATTTCAGCTTATTTTTCAATTGAATTGCATAGATTATAGGTGACATTGAAGATTGAAAAATTTCTGAAATGATTCCTTTTGGTAACAGAGTTCTGTGTAATACAATGCTCAGATAGATAGTGTAAATAATACAGTGCTTAGATAAACATTAGGTAACGTTTCTCCTTGCGGAGACTGGCATGTTAAGCATGCCAAGGTGAGGAGACTTTTAAGCTGCAATGCTCCTGTGGGAAATATGCAAATTGTCTCTTCAGAGAGGAAGAGGGCTAGAACTCTAGTGCCACCTATGGGAAGTTGCAATCCTAAAATTCAATATCAACTTTCTAACGAGACTTGTCACTAGACTTAAGATAAAAGCCAAAATCTCAATTAACAGATCTCACACTTTGCACTGACGAGGGGAAGTACCCCGAAACACAGTGTCTGCAAATTGAGATTTTTTTGTTTTGGTGTTGTGACAAGGCTTGTTAGAGAGTCTATATTGATTTTTAGGATTGCTACTTCCTATAGGTGGCGCTAGAGTTTTAGTCCTCTTCCTCTCTGAAGAGACAATTTGTATAGATAAGCATTGAAAGACTATGCCCTGGAAGAAGCCAGTATTGTGGGTGAAACCATGGCTTGGGCTAAGTAATCCGTGTTGCCATGAGGTGGTCAGTAATGAAGGAGCTTTATAACAAACACTTTTATATCTTGATCATCTGGTGGTTCTGCACAATACACTGCTCAACAGGACAGGTTACACTATACACTGTGTAGTACTGAGGACACTGGAATTGTCTGGTGGAATGGCACTTACATGTTGGCTATGGTTGAGTTTGTAAGAGATAATCACAGAACCTGGCTCAATTCACATTGAACTTCTTCTTTCCTGGTTTAAGAAGCGGTGGTGAGTGATCAGGATCATCAGTCTGGATTTTTAGTATAACCTGGTGTTCAAAAGCTACATCACTATGTTTTCCTTTAGATAAAAAATGTAACATAAGTGCTCAGATGAGCAATGTTACAAGTATCATTTATTCCCCAATATTTGTTCTCACAGAGTGACAAGATAAGAAGTCTCCAAGAAAAAAGTGCCATGCACGGTTGTATATTTTACTGTACAGACTGTGGTAGATCGGCTCACTCGGCTGCACATAGAGGTAGACACAGGAACACTGTCTCTTTAAATCTGACACTGGTTTTATTAAAGGTACTGCATAAAACCAGGGCAACGTTAGAAAAACAAACAAGGCCTTCCCGGTCTAACAGGAAAAACAAAAACATAACGTATGACACAGTCCTTGTTACTATGGGAATCCGCCCGCTTCAGGAACAATCAACACAAGGTCCAGCTTTTCTTAACATGAAATGACAGCTCCAGAGCTTTCACCTCCAGGCCCATCCACATGAAATGCTCTAGAAAGCTGAGTATTTATCCTCAGGATTCCTCCCACTCTACAGCTGTTCAATCATCCTAGCACTAAACATGGCCGATTAAATCCTCTTAGCACTTTGTGTGCTGGATCATTTCTCCAAGGTTTATATTACTGAAGATAACAACCTCAGTGCTACATAGCTCTCCTCTAGTAGTTTGCCAGTGACTTTGTCACACGGCCAACATTCACACTATTATACTTGGCAGATCATTACACAAGGACTCCTATACCAGAAGCTGCATATCGGTGATTTTGGCCATTGGAAATATAAATCATGAGTCTTTGACCACCCATCTTAGGCTATGTTTCCACAGTGAGCTTTTGATGTTGCAGGTGTGTTGTGTTTTTTTTTTTTGGTATGTCCTGTTTTAAATTAAGGTGCTTTGTTTTTGATACTTCCTGGTATTTGGCTTTGACAAAACTTTATTGCTAAAGTTATGTGTGGTGTACATGCGTTTTTAGTGCTTTTCCGCAGCAGAAATGCAAGATGCCTCTTTTACTTGCGGATTTTCCAAATCGAATGCAACTCTATGGGGAGAATCTGCACATATCAATCGGCTTACCCAAAAGAGAAACTGCGAATTTCAAAAACGCACCGCAGGTCAGTTTACGCAGTGTAAAACAAAAGCACAGTGGGCATGAACTAATTGTTGAGAAGGGGCTCACCATGGAAAGGATTCTGCAATCATCCACTACTGTTGTTTCCGTGGGCTTCCAGGCTTTTTTCCCAAGCTCACAAGCGCTCGCTATTTTTTGTGGAATGTACCAAATTGTTGATTTTGCCACTCCTAACATTTCTGCTATCTGATGGATTTCTTATTTTTTTTAGCTTAATGATGGTCTGCTCCACTTCAATTGAGAGCTTCTTTGATCACATGTTGAGAGCTTATAAGAACAACTTCCAAATGCAAATGCCACACCTGGAATCAGCTCCAGGCCTTTTATCAGCTTAGTTGATGATGGATTAATGAGGGAAAAGCCGTTGCAGCCCATTAAAGAGCTTTTGAGATAATTGCCCAATTACTTTTGGTCCATGAAAAAGAGGCAGCTACATATTAAAGAGCTGTAATTCCCAAACCCTAACTCCAATTAGGATGTGAATTCCCTCAAATTAAAGCCGAGAGTCTGCTCATTAAGCCCATATAGATTATATAACTGTATCTTCAATATGGTTTGGTAAACAGCTAAAATTACAAAACTTGTGTCACTGCCCAAATATTTTTGGAGCTAACTGTAGGAATATGAATGAATGGTAATAGTGGCATTAATTATATTATGGGGAACTAAGGCTGCAGCCTTCATTTTTATGGGGTGCAATAAGGCTGGTTTCACCATTATAACATGCACTACAGTCGTTGGTGCTGGTATCGATATATAGGCACCAACGCATGAAAGTATACAGCAATGTTCAGTCTGATCATGGCACTCTGGGTGATTTGTATATTTATTTATTTTACTCGTTTATATATATCGCCATCATATTCCACAGCGCTTTACAGACATTATCATCACTGTCCCAATTGGTGCTCTTAATCTAGATTTCCTATCAGTATGTCGTTGGAGTGTGGGAGGAACCAAAGAACCCGGAGGAAACCAGCGCAAATGTAATAAGATTCAGTGAATTCCCTGAACAGCCCTTGCAGGATGTGCCATTAATGAGGAGAGACTGTCATCTGGTGGCCAGGCGAAATCAAGGTGAACCAAATTGTGCTGGGAGATTTGCAGGGGGAGTGACTTTGGGTGCAGGACCTGATCAGGTGAGCCACAGGAAGGACTTCCTGGATATAAAAGCCCTGCGCTCCAAACCGCAGGCAGATTTGGTGCCAGGGAAGATAGTGGAGCAGGCGTGCTCCAGAGATGCCGCTGAGACCAGCATGACAGGCCTCAACGGGAAGTCTGAGCCACCCGGGTGCCAGTCACCACCTGGCAAGGTCCGGATTCCCCGCAGGACAACTCCAAGTTTGCCTACGCTGGTCAGAACCAAGATCCGCGCCCTGCGCTGGTCAAGCCTCCAGGACCTGATGTCGCCAGTCAAGAGCTGAGGCCTAGTCCTCTCCACCCCAAGCCTAAGAGACTTCCGCTGACGGTCAAGCCAAGAAGAGCTGTGAGGAGAGACACGCCTGCGATTGCGGAGGAACAGTGCGAGTGAGCAGGGCCGTCACTTCCACCTTTCATCTACGGTATCGGGGTCGGCTGGGATTAGGACAACAGGTTGGGAGGGGGAAGGTTGGTGCATGTGTAACGCCCTGCTGTGCATGGAGTCACAGACCCAAGGGGGGTGCATTTCAGGTTTTCTCCACAAGAGGCCCCCAGAGCATACACACACCTCCACCCTACCTCAGAACCACCAGAGGGAGCCCTACAGGGAGATATAAATAGGGATGGTGGAGCTAGGCAGAAAAATGGAACTCAGCAGGTTTCTGCGGTGAGAGAACAGACTGGAGTCTGCTGCAGCCTGAGACAGAGAGACAGCTAGGAGCGTTGCCGACGCTCTAGAGAGCGGCAGAAGAGGCAGCCAGCTAACTGCCAGTGTGTATAGCCTAGTGAGGGCCCAGAGTAGGCCGAAGGCTAGTGGAACAGTAGTGTTGGGGACAGAGGAGCTTCATAGGCTCACCCCAGAAATATACCGGACACCGGCTCTGAGTCTACAGAGCAGTATACCCTCTGTGGAAAACAGCCGGATCTTTCCTGGAAGACTTCAGGTCTCAGGATAGCCCAGGAGCTGACATGTAGCAGGACCAGGAGGCACGGAGGCTCGGCCATACCAGGAGCGTGCTCTTCAGCAAAAGGCCCTAACACCAAGTCAGCCGGTGCATCACAAGGACTAAGTTGGGCCTAGTTTCAGACGGGCCATAAACTACATGAAGCGGCAAGGATACAGGAGGCCCTATACCTGCTCACTGGGGAGAGACCTGCAGTGCACCCCTCACCCTACAGTGCTCCGGGCGGTACCGCAACTCCACCAGTAAAAAGGTACTGAAGCCAAACGTGAGTGTGTCTCCCATTTTTCCTTGGACCCGGCTGGGTCACCGCCATATCGTGCACCTTACCAAACACCGCTGCCCTGAGGCCTAGCTCCACCTGTGGGGAGCTACACCATCTTAGCTGCCGTAACACCGGCCTCAGTGGACTGCCGCAGCGCTGGTGGTCCTCACCAGACACCACAGGTGGCGTCACGAACTTCGACCTTTCATTTTCCTTTTTCCCCTTTTTAAGAGAGACCCCAGGGTACGGGCCCGGGAGCCGACTACCGCGACATCCCCCAAGACCAGGCATTAAGGCCCGGGCGCCGAGTAGTCCCCATCCCCTGGGCGCTACACATAGGAGGCTCAACGGGCTTTGATAGACTACGCTAGAGAGAGATTTGCAGCCTTGAGAGAAAACCTGGTGACCCCCGCTAGGGCTAGATCAGGATTGAGAACTTACGTGGTGACTCCCATGGCTGGGCTCACCACCTTTGTGAAAAGAACATTACTGTTACTTAGTGAAACACTTTCTTTGCTATTCCAAGATTATTGTTATTAGTTCTACTGTTGATTTGCCTTGTTACTAACACTAATTGTTTAAAGTCATTGCTGTATATAAATTGAGTTATATTAATCCCTGACTGTTTTCCGCCTCGTGGTCTCTTGGTGTTGCATCCCGACACCTGTATTATACAAACACGGGGAGAACATACAAACTCCTTGCAGATGTCGTCCTTGGTGGGATTTGAATCCAAGACCCCAGCGCTGGAAAGCTGCAGTGCTAACCACTGAGGAAAGTGCTCAAGTTTGTAATCATCCACTACATATTACATGGAAAATTATGCTAAAATGCTATGAATTTAAAAAGACAATGATCCCAAGCAGCAAATCTACATCAGAGTGGCTGAAAAGAAAAGAATCAAGGTGGCAATTTGTTTCTTTTACCATTTTCTGCCTTAGCTACTGGTCTAAAAAAAAAATGCCACACTGTTTTCGAGTCTGACAACAGCAGTCACGTTGAGAACCTCCATCAGATGGCCCCTCAATTCTTCTCTACATACATTCTATTCTATCTTTTGCTTTATTCTATGTGTTTGTGTCTTTATTCCAGTCTCATCCACTTATTCCAAGATTTCCAAGGAGATTTCAAAATAAAGATGGCGACTTTGGTCCCCACCTGCTATACATACCGTCAGATAAAATCTGTAAAATATTAAATTAGACTTATTGCTGAATAGGAAAACTGAATGACAGAGAAGTAAATTATATCTGTAAATTCTCCCTTTTTACTCCCTTTTCAGCTTTGTGCAGGTGGAGTATATTTCTATGTAAACCATATTCTCAGCTTCATGTTATCTGGGCACTAGGTGGCGGTGTAATATTAGTATATTCTCAGCTAATATGTGTTTGAAGGTTGTGTATATTCTAAGAATACATCCATGACCTGGTACGGGCAATATGGTTTCTTACCTCATGGCTTACCTTCTCCCGCCTTACCCGGGACCCCGTCCCCAAAATAAAAACGCTACAACCTGTTGTTCTTTGGATAAATTTTTGCCCACAGTTGCCATTTCATTAATACACAACAATAACAATCAAAATATCAATAAAAATAAATATATATGGAGGGAGGGTTCTTGGAGCTAATAGATCTGGCTTTGAAAAAATTAGAAGAACTCGACCGCCATGTTACCCTCAGCCGTGCACCACCAGCTCAAGGGCACCATACTTCCACAGTCCGTGAAAGACTAACCAACTAAAAGCTCCCGGGGTAAAACCCCGTCCAGAGCCCAGAACCGACTGCCAGATCACCCCCACTCAATTTAAAATGGCCTGGAATTTTTTCAATTCCTTCCACCGACAATTCGGTACCAACTCCAAGAACCTCACCCCCCGCCAACCACGAACAGCCCTGAAACCTTAGGCTCGTGAGTGCCCCAAAACCACCAATGCCCTTTCAATCCCCTCCTGTATCGCCAGGGCCCAGAGATCAATTCCAATGGCGTTCAGATGAACACCGTCCTCTAACCAAAAATTACCAACCCCAGATTCCAACTCAAAGTGCCTAACGCTTATCCCACCATTCCTCGACACAAAGCTCGATATGGCCCTATTTAATTTCACTCTCGTCCTATTAATCCCTTTCACCGATCTGGCCGCCCGCCATTTCTGCCTAGGCACTATGTCTGACCACACAGTCAGCACCCCCGGAAAAGATGTCCACAACCTCAAAAAGTCAAAACGGATATCCCGAATTAACTCTCTAACGGGCCTAGCCCCCAAATCGTTCCCTCCCATATGCATAACCAAAATATCGGCTGTTCTGTCCAATCGAGCCGCTTTGTGAAATTCGGACATAACCCGGCTCCATACCATCCCTCTAAAACCTAGCCAACGGATAACTACTTGTTCCCTCAGAAAACCCAATTGCCTACCGTCACGCCTTACGTCAGCACGCAGCGCCCCCCAATGCACAAACGAATGTCCGAAAATCCAGGCTAACAAGGGAACGCCACCTAAAAAGATTAATAGCAAGCATATTCAACAACTTAAAATAATAAATGCCTGTGGTATTCAACGCCGAACATATGTCAAATAACGTTCCGAACTCCACCTGCCAATCCACTTTATCACCTCCGCCCCCAAACCGCGCCTATCAGCCTCTGACACTGCGCCAATCTTAAAAGAATGTGAACCGTACACATCCGAACTAAGGCCCAACTCTTGCACTCCTTTTTTTAAGACCGCTGTGAACTGAAATCGGGACAGAAATGCACCGTTACAGTGGCATAAAAGTGGACCGGATCTCCCCGACCACACCAATATGCCTCCAAGCACCTCCTCGGACACATCAACGCCCCATCCACTCTACCTAACACAACGCGCTTACCTCTACCCAACTGATCTGTCTTTGCACGTCTGATCCAAAAATCAGTTCCCCCTGCCCAGCAACTTATGTCTTTGGCTAATAAACCCCCTGCCCTATTCTTGCTGGGGGCCACCAATTCTTTCCAATACAACACCTAACCTTTCCAACATACTGAATGAAACTGGCCTACGCTTATCCGAAATTCTGCTGCCTTTCTTAAAACCTTTTAAAGCTTGCTTCACTAAAAAGGATTTTGTGACATCCAACGCTCCCTGCAATTTAAAACCGAATGCAAGCTCGGCAATAAATTTACTAACTCTAGGTACCGACCACCCTAATTATGCAGCCTTACCAACTAAAAACAAAACCGCCAGTGTTCTATTCTCATCACTCTCTACCGCCCCTAATGGGACACCCAGCTTTGCCATACTCGCCACGATGCCTCGTATGAAGCCCAGGTTGAACTCGCAACTGACTCCTGGATCAATCTTTCAGCTCGTCCGTAATCAGCTGCCACATCTGCGAAGGGCATTCCACTTCTGCTACTTTTGCCTCTGGTGCCAGTGCCCGAAAACGCTCCCACTGGAAACGAGACAAAGCATCCGCTATAGAATTTTGCACACCTGGCACATGTGAAATCCACGCATTCAATTCCAGACACTGAAGTACCAGTTCCCTGACCAGTTTAATAACCGGAGGAGACGAAGCCAACAAACTATTAATCATCGCCACCACAGCCATATTATCGCAGTGGAACCTGACTCTCTGACTCGAGAAAAATTCGCCCCAAATTGAGACCGTGACTATGATTGGGAATAATTCCAACAGAGCAAGATTCTTTGTAAGACCCCTCTCCTTCCACAAATCGGGCCATTTTCCAACACTCCATTTTCCCTTACAATAGGCCCCGTAGCCAGCCCCGCCTGCAGCGTCCATATAAATATTGCAATCAAAGCTGTTCAAAAACTCCTGCTGAATCAATGACCTACCATTGTAATTGTCCAAAAAGCGCTTCCACACCAACAAATCCTCCCTGTGCTCTCTATTCAAACGAATAAAATGATGTGATGACCACACACCTGCTGTTGTCCCTGACAACCTGCGACAAAATATTCTGCCCATAGGCATAATCCTACACGCAAAGTTCAATCTCCCTAACAGCGACTGCAGCTCCTTCAATGTCACCTTGCGCAATTTACCAATTCGCTCAACCTCGTGCCTGAGCAATGATAGTTTGTCTTCGGGCAACCGACATTCCATTCTTTCCGAATCAATCAATTTTCCTAAAAAACTCAACACAGTACAAGGACCTTCAGTTTTTTCTTTCGCCAATGGAACGCCAAAACGCTCTGCAACCCACACCATGGCTGCTAACAAATTCCCACAAACGAATCTGGAGGACCTATGAACAAAAAGTCATCCAAGTAATGAATAACGGACTGCACACGGCAACATCCCTAACCACCCACTCCAGAAAAGTACTGAAAGTCTCAAACAACGAACATGAAATTGAGCAACCCATAGGCAAACACCTATCCAGATAATAACCTTTGTTCCAAAACAACCCAATAGCGGAATGCTAGCCGGGTGAACGGGAAGTAGCCTAAAAGCCGATTCAATATCGGTTTTTGCTAACAATGACCCAGGCCCGTACCTGCGCACCCATGACACCGCTGTATCAAATGATGTGTATTCTACAGAACATAATTCTGGCGCGACACCGTCATTGACCGAAAAACCCCTTTGGGTACAACAAATGCTGAATCAAACAAAATTTATTCAGCTCCTTCTTGGGCACAACCCCGAAAGGAGAAATGATCACCCCTTCACACGACAAACTCTCAAACGGTCCTACCATACGCCCTAACTCCACCTTCTTTGACAACTTTTCACTGACGACCTCTGGATGCAATAAAGCAGACCTCAAATTCTTAACTGAAAAAGGAACTTTATGATCAGGTGGCGGGATCCTGAAACCTTCCAAAAAAACATTCCTAATAATTGTAGCCTTCAATTGATCGGGATATCTACTTAGAAAGGGGGCTACCCTTAGCAGCTTCACTGGAGTCACCCCCTTGACCGGTACCCACAGACGGCTTTCCTTTTCCTTTTTTAAAACATTTTGAGGCCCCATGGGAACTCCCATTGCAATGAGAACAAACATGTTTGAACTTACAGCTGTTCCCATATTTGCACTGGTCATCATTAAATTGCCAGCACGTTCCCGACTTCTCTTTTCCTCCCTGTGCTCCCTGACTACCCCTCCATGACCTGACGGTTGACTTCCGCTACCTCCACTCCCATGAAAGGACTGCCCATACCTAGCCGGGGCCATAATTTTTAACCAAAGACCAATATCCTTCTGATCCCACTTAATCTCTGGCCGCACCGCCTTCCTCTGCCTGAATTGCTCATCATACCTCTGACCCCCGTAATTGCGATGTGCTTCCCCAATAGAATCCAAATAACAGAATAAACCTGAGCAATTCTCAGGAAACTTCTCCCCAATGACACTAGCCAATATAGCAAACGCTTGAAGCCCATTTACAAATGTCTGGGGGATTAACCGCCACCTACGCTTCTCCTCCTCCTCTTTCTTGCTATCGTCCTTCTTCCCCTTGTCTAGATTAAACTTTTCCAAGGGAAGGAGGGAGAAAATTTCGACATATTCATCGCGCCAAATTTTCTCTTTCACCTCTTTTTTCAAATGTGCTCCCGGTGGCCCCTCGAAGCACACATACACCTCACCTTTTGCCCTATCGTCCAGCTTCACCGTATCTCTTTTGTCTTTCTCAGTCTGAACCGACACTGAAACCCCCGTAGATGCTGACTCTGCGCCTGCCGCAGACCCAACCGCTTCGCACCTAGACTGTGGCAACACAGCCTGCCCTGACAACCAGGTTCCCACGGGTGATGCCCTTGACCCACTCGCTGCCCCGCCCTCCATTCTAAGCAAAATCTGTGACATACTGTACAAGATATCCCTAATCCCCCACACCTCTGCTCCACCAGGCCCGCCTATATTCCTCCCCCCCGGCGCTGCCAACTGACCCCTGCCTTCCCCTAGCAATACAGCCCCTGCGGGCGACAAACCAGACATAAAGTCATACTCACGCAGCTGTGCAGGTGCTGTGTCCCCGCCAGCCTTAAATCCTGAGTCCTGACGATCTCTACCTCCGTCACGGTCGCCACTGTAATCAGATCCCTCTGAATCAGGTAGCTGCTCAAGGCCCACGCCCCTGGCCTCCTCGTCACCAGGGGGACCTGAGCAGTTGCAGATGATGTTGCGGGGCTTCTTTCAGAGGATCGCATCCCGACAGACCTCCTGGCGCTCCTAGCTGCAGCTCTGGACCCTCTTTGATCACCAGACCCAGACACACGGGCCTGGTCCGTGCAGACAGGACGCAAGCTGCCAGGCAATATGGCGTCATTGCCCGCCTCCACCCCCACTCTTCGTCGGCTGGGTGAGCCAGGCAGCAGGGGTTCCCTGCACTGCTGTCTGCCCACAGAACCTTGCTGAGATGATCTCCTGGTGTTCCTCCCTGCAGGCACCCCGACAGGAACATCGCCAGTGGTGCCTGCTGCATGGGGTCCTCCTCCCAGCGTTCTCCTGGTCGCTTGCCTGCACCGATGGCCCCCACCGCGATTAACAGCTGGCCTGTGCGGCCCAGCTGCTGTGCGCATGCGCCGCTCGGCCGGGGTCCGGACCTCCGGCACCGGCAGCGCTCCTGATGCAGGCTGCACATCCGGCGGCCCTCACTTCCGGCGTGGCCCTGACTTCTGGCGCGGCCCGTGATCCTCGCTGTGCTGCGCCCACAGGCCGGCTGGATGGATTCCTGCCGGGGCGAGCGCTACGGGAAGGGACCGCACAGCCATGCTCGCCTCCCGCAGGGTCCCCGGAGGGGCTCCGGAGCCTGTGCCTGTTGCGCGTGGTTACCTTCGGTGACAGTTTCTCCGGGGGCCGGGTTCTCCTGGTTCTCCTCGCTGCTACCGACGGCGCATCCTGGGAACCAACTGCTCCCAGGAAATCAGACAGCTGGGATTCCAGCCAGCCACCACTCCGAGACCGGGCGACGTCCCTCAGCCGGACCACGAGGGATTCCACTGACTCCATGTGGTAAGACTCTGTTGTGGCTGCTCCTCCCGGAATGGCGGTTTTCCCGCACTTTTTCCTATATACCCCGGCCTCTCCAAATTGACCGCCCCTTAAACTTTCCCCCATCCAATCCTAACAACCCTATACTTTCAAAAGGAAACCACCCGGCCAATCCCGGTCATGGGGGGGCTTCCCATTAGCTGTGCCTGTCTCCAGCCCCCTCCTTTATTGATGTACGATCCTCTCTGATATTTTGTCATTGGGAGCATCCCATCAATAACTGTTTCCTAAGAGATCTAATCTGTCTTCTCCTACATCCAAATATGTGACCAACTTCCTTCAGAACAAGCAGGAGCTGGTAAGACGTCTGTACACGTTTTATAACCATACCATCGTTGAAAACCAGGTAGTCAATTCTAACTAGGTACAGTGGCTTGTGAAAATATTCACCCCCTTGGATTTTTACCTATTTTGTTACATTACAACCTGTGTAAATATTTTTGTAATCTGATTTGTGGGTGATACATCAGCACTAAATAGTCTAAATTGGTGAAGGGAAGTGAGAAAAATATAGGCATATATTAAATTTATGGGATCAAATAACTAAAAATTGGCAACCCTATATGTATTTACCCCTTTTGTTATGAAGCCCCTAAAAATTTCTGGTGCAAGCAATTTCCTTCATAAGTCCCATGCTTATTGACCGGACGTCCACTTGTGTGCAATCTAAGTGTCACATCTCTGTCAGTATACACACTTTACCTTTTCTGAAAGGCCACAGAGGCTGCAACACCATTAAGCAAGAGGCACCACTAACCAAACACCATAAAGACTAAGGAGATCTCCAAACAACACCATGAAGACCAAAGAGACCTCCAAACAACACCATGAAGACCAAGGAGATCTCCAAACAACACCATGAAGACCAAGGAGATCTCCAAACAAGTCAGGGACAAAATTGTTGAGAAGTACAAGTCAGGGTTGGGTTATAAAAAAATCTCCCAATCTCTGATGATCCCCGGAGCACCATCAAATCCATTATCATCAACTGGAAAGAACATAGTACCACAACAAACCTACCAAGAGAGGGCCTCCCACCAAAACTCTCAGCCCGGGCAAGGAGGGCATTAATCAGAGGTAGCACTGACACCAAAGGTAACCCTGAAGGAGCTGCAGAGTTCCAAAGCAGAGACTGGAGTATGTGTCCATACGACCACAATAAGCCAAGCCGTACACTCCACAGAGGTGGCCTTTATGGAAGAGTGGGCAGAAACCTTTACTTACACACAAAAATTGTAAGGCTCGTTTTGAGTTTGCCAAAAGACATGTGGGAGACTCCCCAAATGTATGGAGGAAGGTGCTGTGGTCAGATGAGACCAAAATTTAACTTTTTGGCTACCAAGGTAAATGTTAAGTCTGGTGTCAAACCAACACAGCTCATAGTGTGACATGCAGAACTAGTGCTGTTGCTTTAAAAGCATTCAGCAACTATTAGAAGTAACACAAGCACATGAGACAGGAAGTGTCTCAGACCAAGGAGTGGGTTCCAAAACAGAAGATACCCGGCTTGTGAAGCGTGCCATTCATCAAATCAAAGTACGGTGTGTGTCCACTGTCTAAGATGTGGTGAGGAAGGACATTATGCCAAGGAATGTCAATGGTCACGGTCGTTTGGGTTAAAAGAAAGGAGGTTACCAGTGCAGGGCGACTGGTAACCGCGACACGGAGGAGGCCCCAGAAGCAAATCCAAATCTCACCAAACCCCAGAACGGCGCATGAGGTAAAAACGGCTGCATCAGTACTATACCCAAGTGTGTTCCCGTCTACAACAGCTGCAAGGGAGACAGGGGCATCAGTTACTTAATGCCCAGTGAGCAGGTCAAACGATGTACTACTGGGAGGAGGATTCCTCAGTCAGTAAAGATAGCCTTATCATCCTAATCGGTGAAAGGTGCTTTATACAGTGCCAGCTAGATGGACTCCTAAAAGTAAAAGCACTGTGGAACACAGGAGCCCAAGCGAGCCTTTTAAATGAAGAATGGAGAAGGCGCTACCTGCCACACACTAGCCTTCGGTCACTGAAAGAACTCATAGGACCAGTGGAACTGGACTGGAATCCCTTTCATAGGCTGGGTGGAAGTGACTTTCCAACTCAGGGCCACGAAGAACAGCAACACCATCAAGCTTTTGGTACCTTTTCTCGTGACCAGTGATCAGAACGTGGCAGAGGATCCTATCCTGGGTTATAATGTAATCAGTGAGGTCATCACGAAACACAAGACAGGGGTGTTGGTGGTGGATGCAATCGCCACATCACTTGCCATACCCAATGCCGTGGCGGAAAACGTGATTCATAGAGTAAAGAAAGCACAGAATACAATGGACCTAAAAGAAGTCAAGGTAGGCTGCCGCCCAAGTATCATCCCTGCAAACCAAATGGTGGGGGTGAGGTGTGGAGTCTGGGTAGAATCGGGAAGAAAAGTCCAGAAAAGACTGTTCGTGCCACAAGACTCCTCAGAACTTCCGGAAGGCCTAGTTCAAGGTGGGTTTGCTCGAGTAACTGTACCAGTGATGAATACTACGAAACACGAAATTAGATTGGATCCAAAGACTGTGTTAGGCCACATCAAAACCGTTAAAACGGTATATCCAGCCAGTGTGAAACCAGCCCAGGTCTACAGTGAATTCAGTCTCCCCACCAAGGAACAGGAGTTGCCCAGGGGAGGAAATTGCGCAACCCACCTTGGGGTCTTGGGATCCCCCAGTACCCCTGGAACATTTGTGTGCTGAAGATCTAGCGGTAGCAAAACAGATGCTGAGAGAAGAGTGTCATGCGTTCTCCAAATATGACTCTGATATAGGCTGTATCCCGTCGTTGCATTTGAAACTCAATTTGAAAGACATGACCCCAGTAACCAGAAGTTACATGTCTGTGCCAAAACCAATACATTGTGAAGTGAAAGAATATTTACAAGATCTCATCAACAGAGGTTGGGTCCAAAAGTCAAAGTCATCTTATTCCTCTCCTATTGTCTGTGTTAGGAAGAAGGATGGTACGTTGAGACTCTGTTGTGATTACTGGAAACTAAACAGAAAGTCAGTACCTGATCGACACCCGATACCAAAGATCCAAGATATGTTGGATAGCCTATCAGGAAGCACCTGATTCTCTGTCTTCGATCAGGGTAAGGCATACCACCACGGGTTTGTCGAAGAGCCCAGTAGACCCTTGACAGCATTCATCACACCATGGGGATTATATAAGTGGATCCGCAAACCGTTTGGGCTCAGTTCAGCTCCAGCAGAATTCCAGAGGAGCATGGAGACATGTTTAGAAGGATTGAGGGACGATATCTGCCAGCCGTACTTGGATGACAATGTGGTACACAGCAAAACCTTCCGGGAGCATGTTGAACACGTGAGGACCGTATTACACTGGTATCAACAACACGGAGTTAAGTTGACCCTAAAGAAGTGTGAACTGTTCAAAAGACAACTCAGATTTCTAGGGAAAATTGTGTCCGGAGAAGGATATACCATGGACCCAGCAGAAATCGCTCAGGTACTGGCCTTAAAAGACAAGCAGCCCGCTACCATCGGGGAGTTGAGGCAGATATTAGGATTCCTCTCCTACTATCGTACTTACGTTCGGAACTTCTCCAGGATTGCCGCCCCACTATACCTCCTTTTGGGGGGGGACGACAGAGACAACAACACCCATGGAGAAAAAGAAGAACGCGGGTAGTACCGAGCTTAAAAGAAACAATGCCGTTTCGTCCCAACAGCCCATTCTCTGAACAGCAGACCACCAGGAGGTATTGGAAGAACTAGTAGACTACCTGGTAAAACCGCCCATCTTGGGCCATCCTGATTTCAGTTTTCCATTTGTTCTTCATTGTGATGCTTCTCAAGTTGGACTGGGAGCTGCCCTCTATCAGCATCAAGATGGAAAAATGAGAGTAATCGGTTACGGTTCTAGAACGTTGACAGACGCCAAGAAGAATCACCATCTACATTCCGGAAAATTGGAGTTTCTGGCATTGAAATGGGCTCTCTGTGAACGATTTAGAGATTATCTTTACTACAGCAAAGAGTTTGAAGTATACACTGACAACAACCCTTTGACCTATGTCCTTACTACAGCCAAACTGAATGCAACGGGTCAGAGATGGGTCACTGAACTAGCTGACTAGCATCAAGTACAGGCCAGGAAAATGCAATGCGGATGCTGACGGATTGTCAAGAATGCCACAAGAGTCTGAGGAGTTCATGCAAGAATGCTTGGAGGAAGTCAGTCTGGAAGCAATTGAGAGCACTACCCAAGCAGTACAAGCTTATCAGGAGGAAGACACACCATTGTGGTGTCCGTTGACGGTGGAAACCACCATAAAAGCGAGAGAACATGATCACCCCCGGTCTATTCAACAACTACCAAAAGGGAAAATCTGTAGAGCACAACGGGAAGATCAGATAATTGGTGGAATACTACTTTAGGTGGACCAAAATCGGTTTCCAAGTAAACGGGAGAGAGACAATGAGTCACGAGCGGTATCTGTTTTAATTAAAGAATGGACGAAGCTTTACCTCACTGAGGACAAAACCGGCAGTTGGTACTACCCAGAGTATTCCGTAGGTTGGTCTTCAAAGAACTCCATGGAAACATGGGACACCTGGGAGTGGAAAGGACAACAAATCTAATCCGTGAAAGTCTCTTCTGGCTGTACATGCAGAGAGATATTGAGAGGTACGTGACCAGGGAGTATGGGTGTCTGAAAGATAAATGACCCAACACATCAACCCGGGCATCTACTGTATGGGCAACATCCAAACTACACATCCATTTGAGATGGTCTCAATAGACTTTCTACATCTCGAGACGTGCAAGGGTGGTTACGAATACATCTTGGTGGTGATGGACCATTTCACTTGATTTGCTCACGCAAATACCACCACCAATAAATCGGGTCGAACAGCAGCATAGAAGATCTTCAATGATTTTGCTTTGAGGTTTGGGTTCCCTACGAGGTTACACCATGGCCAAGGAAGAGAATTTGAGAACCAGCTCTTTGCCAAGCTAGGAAAGTACTGTAGAATTCAGAGATGCCACACAACGCCCTATCACCCAGAGGGTAATGGACAAGTGGAACGTTTTAATCGCACATTATTGTCGATGTTGCGCACTTTAACAGCTGATGAGAAGAAAGACTGGAAGAGTTCTCTGTCAAAAGTGGTACATGCCTATAACTGCACAAAGAGTGATGCAACGGGTTACTCACCCTTTTTCCTATTGTATGGATGATCGCCAAGACTGCCAGTTGACATCATGTTGGATAGTCCGGTGTCAGAGACTTACAGAACGTATCCGGAGTACGTTCAGAAATGGAAGGAATGGATGGCAGAGGCATACAACATAGCGTCCAAAGTGGTTACGCAAGGACAGAGCAAGAGTAAGGAGTACTATGATCGAAAATGTTATGGAGCAGAATTGGCACCGGGAAGCCAGGTGCTAGTCAAGAATGTATGTGAGAAAGGCGGTCCAGGAAAACTTCTTTCGTACTGGGAAGACAAGGTGTATGTGGTCGTAAGGAGGAAAGCTGATGACAGCCCAGTGTATGAAATCCGATTGGAAACAGGAGACAAGAAAACCAGAATAGTCCATCGGAATTTGCTACTACCCTGTGATTATCTCCTACCACAATAAGACTTCCCAGAAGTAGACCGACATAGTCTGAGATCGACTAAGGGACCACCACAGACTGAAGCTCCGGAGGTGGATAGTGACCTTGAAAGTTCCGATGGATAAGAGCACACCGTTGTATTTCTCGGACTGGCAACGAGAGGTATGTACCATCCTCAGGAGAGTGAACTAAGCCCTGAGGCTCCAGAGTTCGTAGCAAGGAGTACAGAAGTACAGATGAAGTCCAATTCAGATCTGATGATCGAACACCGGTCCCTGAAGAGACCGATCGACACTCAGGAGGAGCGGAATTACCAGACCGTGCGGAAATAGGTTACTCAGGAGAAGTACATGAACTTACAGAGGCAGCTCCAAGAGCATCTAAGGAAGCACGGGAAATGAGTGTGGCAGAAGAAACTCCTGTGACTGAAGAACCCGTGGTATCTGAGGAACAACCCATCAGGAGGATATCGATCCAAGAAGTGAGGAAGCCCGTGATGCTGACGTATGAGACACTTGGTGAACCGAGTCAAGTGCTAAGGACTGTCGACTGGAAACAGGTATCTCTTCCTGTGGACCAGGTGTAATGACCGGAGGTCCGAGAGAGATCCAGTGAGTCACAAACTGAGACAGAGACAGAAATAAACAACACTTTCTTTACTAAAACAGGGATTAGACTAAAATTCAGCATTGCATGAATCAGTCTCAGGTTCTACCTTGGACACTGTCTCTACTAACTACACTCAATCAGCAAAAGCTGAAATCAATGTGCCAATCTCAAGGTTTCCAGTTTATGTGAATTATACTAAAGATCTGGAACAATTTTACCTAAACACTGTGTCAGTCTAGTGTGGGAGTTCTATAGGGACCCCTGAGATGGCACACTGAGTACAATCCTACCACTATTAACAATAACAATGCATGAAACTATACCAATTGCTCTTATAACTCTAGTATAGGGATACCTGGGTATCTTACAGTTACGGTACCGTTAACCTCAGATGTGGTCTATCACAGGCCTGTGAATCGCGATGGCTGCAGCTAGTCCCGGAAAACTTTGGCGCCAAATAAAAAGCAACGTTCACAAAAACAGCAAAGGTTCCTTATCTTGTCGGCCGATGCCGAGCCCACATGCCAGGGACTTTAGTCCTGTAGCCTCAGGTTAAGGTCTGGGAAGAACTCTTCACCAGGCTTGTCAGTATCCTCTCAATGTGAATGGCATCGGACCCCTTCTCTCCTCTCGCAGTCACTCACTGTTTTCCAGACCACCGACCACGCGCTCCGTCACAGAGATGATAACCTCAGTCTCTTTCCCTCTCACTCGACACTTGGCTCGTTCAGCACAAAATCTCTAGTCCACTCAGCATGGACTTCCACAAAACTCCAAAGAGCCACACAGCTTTCCCCAGCTCAGCACTCATTCTTAAGCAGGGACACAGCTTCACTAGGGCCAGGGGTTAACAACCCCCACAGGAAAGCTTGTAGAGAGAGAGTCTTGTTGCAGTTCAGTCCTCACAGTCCTCAGACTCCCCGTCCAGCGTCTCACACAGCAGACACCCCCAGAACACACAGGGTCTCCTGATCTGCCCCTGCTCTGAGCTCAGCCAGGCAAAACTCACAGGGTCCTAATGCTCTCCTGCTGCTATCACAGTTCACACTCTCACACAGGTAAGCCCACTTGAGTGGTATTTGACTCGCCCAGGGGGATATGGGGGAAACTCGGTACCCAGGCCTTGACCTTCTTGGGATGTCATGGCAGTCGGCTCCCGGGCCCGTACCCTGGGGTCACGCTTTAAAAAGGGTTTGTTACTTGAAGGGATGAATAACAGTTTTGTCTCGTGACGCCACCTGTGGTTCCTGGTAATGGGTACCAGCGCTGCTGCAGACCTCCGGAGGTGATGGGATGGCAGCTGAGATGTCCCTGCTCCCCACAGGTGGAGCGGGTCCCCCCCGGGGCAGGGTTGATGAAAGGGATGCAGGTGAGAGGTGGCCCAGTCGGGTCAGGGGGAATGATGGACATGTACACAGGGGATTGGCTTCAGTACCTTTACTGGTGTAAATGGCAGGTATGGTCCAGGGTACTTATTAGGAAGGGTGCACTTCTGGACCCTCGTCAGCGAGCGGGTAGTAGGCCTCCTGATCCATTTCTTCCTCTCTCTGAAGCTCCTGACCAGCCTGGAACTAGGCCTAGCTTCTGTACTGTTTCACTCTCTCACCTGTCTGCTTGGTAGTAAGAACTTTTCTCTGGCTACCACTATCCCTGGATGCTGGGGCCTTCGTGGTTCCTAGTTCTGTAGATGATTGTAGCTTCAGGTTGGCCAGGGGTCTGGAATCCTCCTGGTATACCGGTTATTCCTACTGGGCGTAGAGGACCCTGTAGGCGCGGACCCGGTGTCCGGCGTGTGTTCTTGGGTGAGCTTAAGATGCTCCTCTGCCCCCTTAACTCCTCTCTCCTCTCCTTGCCTCCGGCCACGCTCTAGGCCCTCAGGCTTCAGCACGTGCTTTAGGCCTTGGCTTGCCCTCAGCACAGCAGCTCAACAGGTGCTGCCTCTTCACTGATCTCAAGTGCCAGCACACTCTCCCTACCTAACTCCACCCTCCAGTATATATAACCCTAACAGGGCTCCCTCTGGTGGTATGACGTGGAAGGGTGGAGGTGTCTGTGTGTAGTGAGGGCCTCTTGTGGAGAAGTCCGTCCATGCACTCTTTTGGGTCCTGTGGTACCTGTGTGTAGCAGGGTACCACATTCCCCCCTAATACAACTCAGTACTCCTGGACTGAAGCATTTTTGTAAACAGGTCACAACAACAATTACGATAACAATAACACATATCAAAGTTACTGTTACGGGTCCGGGTGGTGGAACCTCTGTGCCGCGGTGCAAGGAGGGACCCAGAGGGGCGTAACTAAGTATTAACCCGGACCGACCCTGGTCGGACGGCGGCTAACGACACCGTAACCAGGGAGGGACCGAGCAGAGGGACCAGGTGCTACTCTGGGGACGACCTTGTAAGAGAGCAAGTGGCTCCCACGGGTCAGACAGCTGGGACTGACCGGTATAGCGGAAGGACACAACAGGCAGGCAGGAGTCTCTGGGTTAGCTGACGGGAGATCACGGTACGTGACGGAAGAAGTCTCTTGGCAAGCAGGCAGGTGGTCACGACAAGTGACAGCGGGAGCCTCCAGGTAGGCTATCAGGTGGTCACGGCAAGTGACAGCGGGAGCCTCCAGGTAGGCTATCAGATGGTCACAGCAAGTGACGGCAAGCAGGCTGTAGTCTCTAGGCTGGCAGGCGGGTGGTCACGGCATGTGACGGCAGAGCCTCCAGGTAGGCTAGCAGGTAACAGGCGGGTAGCAGACGTGCGCTCCCAGGTGAGCGGGTTTAGCAGACACGACAGGTAGCAGGCAGGTAACTGGCAGGTGCTTCCTGGTACGCAGGTAGACTTGCCCATAGACAGACTGGCGGATGACCGGAGGCAGACTGTTGGGCTGGAGAGTAGGCAAGCTGGCAGACAGGACTGGTAGTCAGGCTGGCAACGGGACCTGAGGGCTGAAGCAGAGGTAAGTATTCTGTGCAACAACTTTGCTCGGGCACCTCCATTTTGGAGGAGGTGCCTTATATATGGGAGGTCCTCCGACTATTGGCCGGGGACTCCTTAGGACGGCGACCGCGGTCCCTTTAAGAGAGGGGGAGCGCGCGCGCGCCCTAAGCACAGTGCCGGGGAAGGAGCGCGCGCCGGCAGCAGCGGGGAGAGGAGCGCTGGAGGACGCCGCGCCAGGAGCGGGAAGGTGAGAAGGACGGCGCCTCTGCCTGGCAGAGGGCAGAGACGCCGATGCTACAGTTACAGTGAGTCCCATAGCCAGGTGTCCATCTCACTGGTGAAGGTGCAACATGAGTAGCATGAGAGACCCGTCCGAAAACCCTCAACGTAGGCCCTGGGCGTGGCTACAGGGCATAAGTGATCCTGGTGTTGGACCACGTCTTCGGCCACGCCAAACGGGTTTTTGTTCAGTGGTCTTTTAATATAAAACCAATAGGGGGCACTTTAATAAGTGCAACTATTTACAATGGACAGTTTTTGGCTGCTCACAGTCCTCAGCCTGCAAGTCTTTATACCCTTTACGGGTAACTGAACAACACATATAACTTTTCCAGTTCACACAAACAATGCTATACCCTTCCGGGTAGCTATTTACACTGTAGGCATTTTGTACCTTATTCCCTATACCTGGTAGGGTTTTAGCCTTGTGTGCTGCGTGTGGATCTACGTAGCACTGAGGTGATACTGGTGTCTGTGCATTTTCTATCCGCTAACCTATCAGGTCTACGTGCGGGTAAGTTATAGAACTGCCTCAACATCTCTATAGGACTGGCAAGTGCACTGTTTACTGGACCCTCAGGCTCTGCATCAACTGGTGATCCTCCTCTTACTGGGGACTGCTCCTGTTCCTGAGCAGGTTCTTCCAGGGCGCTCACAGGTTCTTCTTGTGGTGGAGGTTCTTCTGGTGGCTGACAGAAATGTATAACTAGTATGATAACTGCTCCATCGAGTTGAGGCCAGTCCGCGGGGAAGTCTCCTAGGACTGTATGAACTACATCTTCCTTGCGTTTTTCCGGTATTATAAGAGGTACTTCTTACTCCTGTGTCTTCAGTAGACCTGGGCACAATTTCAAGTGGTCTCTTGAGATTGTTGTGGTTGTCCTACCTCCATCCTTGCTGATCAGGCAGGTTTTGGTGTTGTCAAATCCGGAATTTAACACGGTGTAGGGCTCTCTTTCCCACTGGTCATCGAGCTTGTGACCTCTTCTTTTCCGCTTTAGCACTATTTCTCCGGGTGCCAAGGGTTCTGCTGGTGCATGCTTGTTTTACTGGTCTTCTTGTCTTTCCCTGACTTTGTTTAGGCTTTCTTCAACACAGGCCTGTACTTTCCTGTACTGCTCTTGCTGATTTGTGTCCCAGTCTTCAGTGGACATATCTGCAGCCGGTTCTACCACTCCGCGTTCCAGGTCCATGGGCAATTTTCCGGGTCTTGCTCTCATAAGGTACGCTGGGGTACAGTTAGTAGAACTCACAGATATGTGGTTATACAGGTCCACCAGATCAGGTAGTTTGTCTGGCCACTGGTTCCTCTCTTCCAAAGGTAGGGTTTTTAACAGGTCAATGACGATGTTATTCATTTTCTCGCACATACCGTTGGTTTGAGGATGATATGGTGTAGTCCGGATCTTCTTGCATCCATACAGGTGACAGAATTCTTTAAACAGCTCAGCTTCAAAGGCAGGGCCTTGATCTGTTAGCACTTTTGCCTCAGCCGCTAATGAAGGGGCAGTGAGTGCTGTGGGCATTGGGGTGGCCCCACCCTGGTAACGCTGGATAGCAGTATCTGATGTTTGCAGGGGCTGAAGGCCCTTACTAGCCATGTCCTTCAGGGCGTCAAAGGTGGCATTTGGATGATCTAAGGCCCACCACTGTACAGTTCTGCTCTCCTCCTGGGAACTTAACCCCCGGATGAATTGTTCTATCAGCATTTTGTCCTCATCATGTATGCTGGCTGGACTAACCTGTTTCAGGGCCTCTTGTAAACGCCAGGCATAGTCCCGGATACTGTCCTCAGGTTTCTGGGTACAGTGGTAGAGCCTCATCCGAAGATCTGTCTCAGTGCGGTTTTCAAAGACAGTTTGCAGTCTCTTAAATATAATAGATACTGATTCCTGGTCTGCAGCTGGCCACGGTACTTATTAGGAAGGGTGCACTTCTGGACCCTCCCCAGCGAGTGGGTAGTAGGCCTCCTGATCCATTTCTTCCTCTCTCTCTCTGAAGCTCCTGACCAGCCTGGAACTAGGCCTAGCTTCTGTACTGTTTCACTCTCTCACCTGTCTGCTTGGTAGTAAGAACTTTTCTCTGGCTACCACTATCCCTGGATGCTGGGGCCTTCGTGGTTCCTAGTTCTGTAGATGATTGTAACTTCAGGTTGGCCAGGGGTCTGGAATCCTCCTGGTATACCGGTTATTCCTACTGGGCGTAGAGGACCCTGTAGGCGCAGACCCGGTGTCTGGCTTGTGTTGTGTTGTGGGGTGAGCTTAAGATGCTTCTCTTCCCCCTTAACTCCTCTCTCCTCTCCTTGCCTCCGGCCACGCTCTAGGCCCTCAGGCTTCAGCACGTGCTTTAGGCCTTGGCTTGCCCTCAGCACAGCAGCTCAACAGGTGCTGCCTCTTCACTGATCTCAAGTGCAAGCACACTCTCCCTACCTAACTCCACCCTCCAGTATATATAACCCTAACAGGGCTCCCTCTGGTGGTATGAGGTGGAAGAGTGGAGGTGTCTGTGTGTAGTGAGGGCCTCTTGTGGAGAAGTCCGTCCATGCACCTTTTGGGTCCTGTGGTACCTGTGTGTAGCAGGGTGCCACATATTCACCACTGAGAGGCAGTATGGAAGATGTTGCCTGGTGGAAAGACTTGTTTTCATGCTTTGATTTTCCTTAAAAGACTTTGTAGAAACAAAGAACTGTAAGGATATGTGCCCACGATGCGTTTTTTAAGCGTTTCCGCAGGGGCAAAAACGCTGCAGAAAAACTTAAAAAAGGCATGATAGAAGGCCTGCCATGTTCCCCAATGATAATCCGCATGTGCTGTGTACATGCTGTGGAAATTTCCGCTGCGGGTTATCATTGCGGAAAAAAACGCAGCACTACCAATTATTTTGCAGAAGCGCTGCGTTTTCGCCGCCATTGACTTGGAACGCTTGGATTCCGCATCACTGGATCAGTACATGCGGAATCCATGCGTTTCAATGTGCGGATGGTACCCGGGTCTAGAAAAGAGGAGACTCTCCTCCGGACCTGGGTACCATAAAACCTGTAAAAAAAAAGAATAAAGTAAAAAATAAATATTATATTTACCTTCTGATGGCCCGTGGTGTGCTTGTCTTCGCTTGCCGGCAGATTGCGGTGGACTGAAGGACCTGCGCTGACGTCATTTAGTCATGTGACGGCAGGTCCTTCAGTGTAGTGTACCGCGAGCTGCCGGCAAGCCAGGACGGAGCGAATAAAGACTGCAGGGGCCATCAGAAGGTAAGTATAGATTTATTTTTTTATTTTTTAACATTCTTTAAGGTCACACTATATAAATCCATGCTGTTTGCATGGATTTATATAGTGTGACCAAGTTGTCAAGCACTTTCCAAGTGATGCTAAAATCGCTTGGAAAGCGCTTGTCAACCCGCATGCGGAAATGCATGTGAAGAACGCTTCACATCCACATGTCCCTGGCAGGAAAAACGCATGTACAATCCGCATGCGTTTTTTCTGCCAGGGAGATGCAGAAACGCTCAGGAATAAATCCGGAGCATTTCTGCATCGTGGGCACATAGCCTTAAAGCAGAGAGAGAGAGAGCTGGTTGAAGACGTACAAAAAGCTCCAGCTGAAGAGATGGTGATTGTTTTAATTGTGTTAATTGTTTATTTCTTAAAGGCATCCTACAAGAAAAAGGTCGTAAGATTAGGTTGTTATCAATGTTTATGAACGTTATACCAATTTCACAATGCCAATTTGTATATAAAGTTATCCAACTTTCACCACTGTCTCAGAATTGGTCAGATTGACGAATTAAGACGAATGTCGAGGATACATTCAAAAAGGAGACAAGAGTGTGACATGCAGAAGTAGTGCTGTTGCTTTAAAAGCATTCAGCAACTATTAGAAGTAACACAAGCACATGAGACAGGAAGTGTTGTGCTCCAGAAGCATCCAGCAACTAGAGGGGCTAACACAGTCACAGGAGAAGGTGAGTGTTTTAGCAGAGCCCGAGGGGGATTGTGGGGAAGTTGTTTACTGTCTGGCTGGAGCCGAAGAGAAAGGTGGTGTGTGTGTTCTGTATCTCACAGAAGCGCCCCAGCAAGTGAAAAGGATTCAAGTCAGGAGTGAAGCTAAGCACAGGTCAGGTAGAGTTCTTGAACTAGCAGTACAGAGTATCGTCAGGCAGAAAGATAAGGTCTGGAAGAAATGGTGTCACAGGGATCATCTCCCTCAGCAAACCCTCCCCCGCTCCTCCATCTCACTGAGTTGTAAAGAATGCTGTGTTCATTAATGTGCCTTTGCATTAGAACTGTGCTGTCCTGTACTACTGGGAAGACTGTGAACTGCTGTGCTGCTAAGGAAACTGTACTGTTTGTCACTGGAGCCTGTTGCTCATAAGACTTAACTTGCATTGGCTGTGCGGCTTCTTATTAAATGCTACTGTTCTACCGTTTATGAGGACTCTTGTCAAGTGTGTCTGGTCAGCAAGTGAAACAACCTACATGTCTGTGCCTGAGGGTCAATACCTCTGTGTGCCTGAGAGAAGCTGCAGCACATGGTCTATGGTCGCCGTGAGTAACAGTTCCCCCAGGATTCCAAAGAATTTGCGTAACCTGTCTCGCCCCTCTATCTGAACCTAGCGGCATGCATGTAACTATCACCCCAAGAACACCAGTTTTTTTCGGCAGCAGGGTCAGTGAAAATGGTCTGAGTTGAGGGGAGCATAAGCATACTGCTAAGGCAACACTCGAGTGGTTTAAGGGGAAACGTGTAAATGTTTTGGAGTGGCCTAGTCAAAACTCAGACCTTAATTCAATTGAGAATCTGTTGTCAGACTTGAAGATTGCTGTTCACCAGAGGAAACCATCTAACTTGAAGGAGCTGAAGCAGTTTTGCCTTGAGGAATGAGCAAAAACCCCAGGGGCAAGATGTGGAAAGCTCATAGACACTTATCCAAAGCGACTTGCAGCTGTAATTGCTGCAAAAGGAGGCTCTACAAAAGTACTGACTTTAGGGGGGTGAATAGTTATGCACACTGTTGTCCTATTTGTTGTTTGCTTCACAATAAAAAGAAAACCAAATGTCCACAGTTGTAGGCATGTTTTTTACATGAACTGATGCAAACCCTCAAAAACACAGTGAAGTTCCAGGTTGTGAGTTAGCGAAACACGAAAAATGCCAAAGGGTTGAATACTTTCGCAAGCCACTGTATAGGGCAATACGAAACTCATTTCTTGGCCAGCATAGTGGCTCAGTGGTTAGCACTTTTGTCTTGCAACGTTCCGACTGACTACAACTTCTGCAAGGAATTTGTATGTTCTCCCCGTGTCTGCATGGGCTTCCTCCAGATACTCCTGGACACATTGCATAGCTCCAAAGGTGGCTACCACTCTGGCATTTACTGCAAGTGACTTCATTTTGGAAACTACACCCCTCGAGAAAATTATCTAGGGGTTTTAGTGAGAATTTTTATTTTGTGAATTGACATTGAATTTCATGGTTTTCATCTAGATGTATGGCAACTCAATAGCAGCGGCCTGGTGACTCAATAAGAGAGGACCAGACTGGTAACTCAGTAGAAGACCAATCTGGAAACTCAGTAGGAGCGGACCGGACTGGCGACTTAGTAGGAACAAACCAGACTGGCGACTCAGTAGGAGCGGACCAAACTGGCAACTCAGTAGGAGCAGACTAGACTGGCGACTCAGTAGGAGCGGACCGGACTGGCAACTCAGTGGGAATAAACCGGACTGGCAACTCAGTGGGAACAAACCGGACTGGCGACTCAGTAAGAGCGGACCAGACTAGCGACTCAGTAAGAGCGGACCGGACTGGCGACT
The DNA here is from genome assembly GCF_046119375.1 of Phyllobates terribilis. Classification (NCBI taxonomy): domain Eukaryota; kingdom Metazoa; phylum Chordata; class Amphibia; order Anura; family Dendrobatidae; genus Phyllobates; species Phyllobates terribilis. Next base: position 235,802,388 of record NW_027362767.1, on the reverse strand, counting down.
CAGTAAGAGCGGACCGGACTGGCGACTCAGTAAGAGCGGACCGGACTGGCGACTCAGTAAGAGCGGACCGGACTGGCAACTCAGTAAGAGCGGACTGTACTGGCGACTCAGTAGGAGCGGACTGGCAACTCAGTAGGAGCGGACCAGACTAGCAACTCAGTAGGAGCGGACCGGACTGGAGACTCAGTAGGAGCGGACCGGACTGGCGACTCAGTAGGAGTGGACGGGACTGGCGACTCTATAGGAACAAACCAGCCTGGCGATTCAGTAGGAGCGGACCTTACTGGCGACTCAGTAGGAGCGGACCAGACTGGCGACTCAGTAGGAGCGGACTGGCAACTCAGTAGGAGCGGACCAGACTGGCGACTCAGTAGGGGCGGACTGGACTAGCAACTCAGTAGGAGCGGACCGGACTGGCGACTCAGTAGGAGTGGACCTTACTGGCGACTCAGTAGGAGCGGACCGGACTGGCGACTCAGTAGGAGCGGACCAGACTGGCGACTCAGTAGGGACGGACTGGACTGGCAACTCAGTAGGAGCGGACCGGACTGGCGACTCAGTAGGAGTGGACCTTACTGGCGACTCAGTAGGAGTGGACCGGACTGGCGACTCAGTAGGAGCGGACTGCAACTTAGTAGGAGCGGACCAGACTGGCGACTCAGTAGGAGCGGACTGGCAACTCAGTAGGAGCGGACCAGACTGGCGACTCAGTAGGCGTGGACCAGACTGGCGACTCAGTAGGCGTGGACCAGACTGGCGACTCAGTAGGCGTGGACCAGACTGGCGACTCAGTAGGAGTGGACCAGACTGGCGACTCAGTAGGAGCGGACCAGACTGACGACTCAGTAGGAGCGGACCGGACTGGCGACTCTATAGGAACAAACCAGCCTGGCGATTCAGTAGGAGCGGACCTAACTGGCGACTCAGTAGGAGCGGACCGGACTTGGAACTTTTTAAGAAGTGGAGCAGCGACTCCTGTTGTACGTGGCACCCTACCTATACAAGGGTTATCTAGATGGCAGGTGGCATTGCTGCCTAACAGAAAGTTGGACAGGGAGCAATCTAGAGGTAGGAAACAGTCGGGCTCTCCGTCTGCTTCTTCTGGCAACTGTGACATCTAATTGCTGGGGCAGAAGTCACAGCTGGCACTTTTGCTTTGCCTGGGGTGGTCACAGTATTGTAGTAAGGGCAACATCTGGGCAACATTAGCATATTTTTGTCTTCATAGGACTTCTTCTCATTGAGCAGTTACAACTAGCTCCGTGACAGAAATGTGCCGGTGACCGGCCAATCCCAGTGATGGCAGGCACTGGGCCGCTCTGACCAGACACGTGCTGGCGAGGTGTGCTGGCGAGGTCTGCTGGCCTCTGTCTGGGACAGTTGTGATTCGGGGCGGGTTACAAACTTGCAATCTGAACGGTTTCGCCCTTTTGAGGGAAGGGGTTAACAATGTTTGCCATTTTCTTTTGAGAAATCTTGTGACAGATCTGCTTTACAGCCGTTTCCGAGCATGTCCGAGCACCTCCCCGCTCTCATCATCGAGGTCGTACAATGAATGTTAAAAAATGAAGATTCGGAGCCCCCATTTTAGTGATCGGTGGTGGTCCCAGGGAACAGGATAGGTGGTAAATGTAACCCTATTTATTAAAACTGGTAAAAGGAGAAACGGTCTTTGTTGCCTATAGCAACCAATCAGAGCTCAGCTTTCATTTTTTAAAAAGCTGTGGTAAAATGAGAGCTACGCTGTGATTGGTTGCTATGGGCAACAAAAAGATGTCCTTTTATACAGTTTAGGCTTTTATTCACATGGGTGTATTATAATCGAGTAATACTAAGAGGTCATATACTACCTCCATGTGCCACCTGTTTTATGCTGACATCCAGAAAATGGTGGCAACCTCCGTAAGGGAAAGTATTCTCCCATTGTTCAACCACTGTTGTCAAGGCATGTTGGGAGTTGTAGTCTCACTATAGCTGGCGTGGCGGAGGTTGCTGATCTAATATATTAAGCACAGTAATTAGAGGTGAACGGATCCGCCGAGATTGGAAATTGCAAAATCGCATGAATTTTACAGGAAAATTTGATCTGCAGCGAAGTTATTGCAAATTGAATGTTCCTTATTATGTTCTGGGGTCTCTGGAGACCCCAAGAACATAATAAATGTAGGATGTAAAAAATAGAAAAGGAAAAATGAATACTCACCGCTCACCGCTCACCTGTCCCTTTGTCTCCCGACCCCGCTGCCTGGTCCTCGGCACCTCTTCTTTTCCCCTTCCCCCGTTGCTCATATTGTCTTCAGTCTCTTAAATCCAGACCACGGCTTGAATAGGCCACGGAGGTTATTTTGGAATCATGTGTTGTTTTGTCGCAGTGACATCCGGGACCGAGTCAAGTCACAGGTCACAAGCCTCAAGATAGACTGAAGAGGCTGAAAAGAATCCACACGATGGGGAAAATAAGAGGCGCCAAGGACCAGACAGCGGGACGAGTGATCAGTGAAATGAGTATTATTTTTTTTTTTTCATTTAACCATTTGTCTTGCTTTCTATGGTACAGTAAAATGGCGGTTGTCATTTTGCTGAATTTGCGCTGACCGAATTGCAAAAGAATTCTTATTCTGGAGACTATGGATTTTTGCAAAATTTAAGGAGAATTCAATTCCACTCGAACAAATATATTCATCTTTAAAAGTATTGTATTTTCCGCTGATGTGGCACTTTTATTGCATCAGAACGGAGACGAAAAAAAGTTTCTTAGGACGGCATAGCAGGTGCACTTTAAGACGTTCCCGCTGCTCCCTGTTTAGCATTTCTCATTTTTTTGTAAGACTCAGCATTCACCCTTCTCAGTACATATAACGTCTTCCAATTAATGAATCACATGACTGGTAGTCAGCTGACGGCCGCTGTGGTCCTCATCACTGATTTCCTTCCTCGGCTGCAGAGTTCACAGCAGAGGGAGCAGAGACTGCAGGAGGAATCTGTCTGACGAATAGGAAAAGTTCCAGTATGGGAGAGAAAAGTCGCCTACAGCGGTGGAGAGAGCGGATCAGCACCGAGCTGGACAGCGTCATGGATTTCTGGACTCAGCACTCCGAGGACAAGGAATTTGGGTAGATATGATTTATTAAACATCAGCATATTCCAGTGAGCAGAGGGCTGTACGGCGCCGCTTCCTTCCCAGCTGCGCTGATGACTCCGCACCTGCCGTCGCCGGACTACACATTTCAGTTTTCACGAAATGACAGCTGAAATCTATCTGGAAAAATGTCTAGTATTTCCATGTCTCCTAAGGGTATATGCATGCCACGTATTTTACACGCTGGCGTATTTACCCTTTGAGTATATTGCAGAGACTTTACCGTCGGCTTTTCTTTTAATACTTGTACGTATAAAATAGTGAGCAGCGGCTTTCTGAAGGATGGTCGGGTCACTACTTTTAACCACTCTGCATCTTTACATAAAAAAGACAGAACACATGCACAGCAAGTCGTTCTTACATATAAATGCATTTGTGTATTCTTTTAACCATTTATTTACCGCTTTTTTCAGACAGATTACTGAGCATACCCGCCCGAAAAAGGCACATAACCTAATTGCCCAAGAAACCACTATTCTGGAAAGTTGGGGGGTATGTCCTGATTTCAATGATATCTGCATCCTCAAAACCCAGATACAATTGATTAAAATGATGGAGTAGGGAGCCGTCCGCTCTCTGCTCCACTATTCAACCCATGTGTCTGAGTTTCGGAGTTGCAGGCCCAAGGAGGTTATTAGATCACCACATTCTGCACAGACCGGAGTAACGTATTGTGAGAACGGTGGTAGGAGAGGGACACTCTGGGGAATTATCTACTGCCGGGACATCATACTGTGTATGTGAGGCATCCTACTATGTGTGGTGGGCATTGTGGGAGCATCCTGCTGTATGTTGGGGGATCAATCTGTGTGACAAGGGACTGTGGAGGCATCATAATGCGTGGAGTGGGCACTGTGGGGACATCATATGTAGAGCACAAAAAATAAAAAATAGCACCCACACACCTTTAGTATTAAATTAATGCACAGGTGCAAATACGCTATGTGGCCAATATACTAACATATACATACACAATACGTTTCTTGATCAAAGAGCGCAAAAGCCATCCAACCATGTCAAGGTGACCTTTAAATATGGATGGTCCCTAACCACTAAATATCTTGCCTCTCTGTGGCAAAAAAGCCTCATGTGAATGGGCATGAAAAGGAAACCAGGCATAACTCGCAATTGAAACCTTATGTGGGATAAATGGATAAGAGTGATGTTGAGTTCTTATCTTGGGACCTTCCATATTTAAAGCTCACTTTGATGTGGTTAGGTGGCTTTTGCGCTCTTTGATGAAAAAACGCTAAGTACCTTTTACGTTTTTAACGTTTGCAGCAATATTGGAGTTCATAAATTCATTAGTCGCAGTGTGCTGATGTGTCGTGTCGGCACACTGCTGATCATATTATGCAGAGCCACATTGTGGAGGCATCTAAACTTATATATTCAATACAAAAATCAATTAACTTATTTTTCTTATAAACTTACAAAAAAAGAGCAACATAAATGGTTAATCTGTGCATTATAGTATTTTTTATGATGACATTTGTCTACTGATATATGTACGCTATAAAATACAGTGAACCTTTACTCGGAGACTCTTTCCTTAGAAACAGCGCCTCCATTGGCTATGTTTGGTATTGTGATTCAATCCCATTAAAGTTGGCAGAACTGAAGTGCAATACCAGACATAACCTATGCCATGAGTGGCGCTGTTTCTGAGACAAAATCATGAATATACGTATTAATGTACATTGACTGTTTGATAGTAAGCTGTGTTTGATGTTGTCAGGGGATTCTTCACGTGCCTTGGTCAGGAAGGAGCAGTGTACGATCCACTGAAATACATCTGGCTGCAGGGCAGACAGGTAAAGAGGCTGCAATGTGGTAGGTCATCAATGTGTAATTGGTACAGGTCCAGGGGGTACGAAGTGGTCGTGGTGCTCATTAGAGATTATATTAACTTTACCCCGCAAGGACCAATTTTTGCTTTTTCCATCCTTTTTTTTCGTTTTTCCATCGACCTAGCCATACGATGTCTCGTTTTTTTGTGGAATGAATTGTAGTTTTTAATGAAATTTCAACGGTATCGTAAATGATTTCTTGTGGTATTTTTTTGCATTATAATTTTTTTTTTTTCCTTATATGACGGTTTTTCCTTATTTGTATTTTTTTTATATCATATTCTGTATTTATTTTTAGAGTGACCATACAGAGTCCTATAAAGTGCCTACGGGTCTGTAATACGGACACATAGGGTCTCTGTGTGTTGCTGAACGGGTCCAACACACAATTAGTGGCTGTGTATAGGAACTAAACCACACAATACTATATACATGTAAAAGCCAAGCTGGCAATCTTCATGTGAGCATGACCTCTACTGGTTTCTGGTCAACCTAGGTTTGGATGTACTGCCGTCTCTACAGGAAGGTGCCCAGATTCCACAGAGAAGAACTACTTAACTCTGCCATTGCTGGTAAGTTTAGGGTTCTTAAAGTTTTAAAGAACATTCAAATTGTGATGACTTTACTCCACCAAGTACATATACTTCATGTTACTTGTTTTTCCCTTGATACTCAGGGGGCAAGTTCCTTATTGCTCATGCTCGCCCATCGTCTGACTCCATAAAATGTGCTTTCGTGGTGACGCGTGATGGTCGAGCGGTAAAGATCCAGCGCACCATCTTCAGTGAGTGTTTTTACATCATGGCTATGGATGAACTATGGAGAACAACTCAAAAAGAGAAGTATAAGGTGAAGGAGAGGGGTGGGATTCTCAGGGTTGTGTGGGTGAGGTGTCTAATTTTCATGTAGAACATATAAATCCAATATGCTAATAAAACAGACAAAAACTTTATGATTTCCTTTTATACTTGAGAAAAATTAGAATTTCCTGTTTGGAAAAACCTCAACATCTGAAGATGCACTAATGAGGCGCACAATCGTTAATTTCTAGGGACATGCTATTGACTTTTGAGTTGTGAAGGTGACTATACACATGAACATCAGCGAGACTGGCTGCATGGTGGTCTCCTGGCTCAACATGCCCAATCCTTTTTGTTTTTAAAGGTATTGTGCCATAAACAAAACGTGTGACCCGACCACTAATCCTATAGAAAACAAAAGGAGCAGTAGTTGCACATGCTCAGTACCACTGTGTAAAAGAGGTCAAGATAATGCATGAACGGACATCTGTAAGCGAACACTGTCCTTTGCAGTCTAAAGACTATAAGGGAAGAATATAGAGGAAATTATGTCAACAAGAATGGTAGAGACCAGCGTGTGGTCAAGGTAGGAATGAATTAGATGAGACACCATGTCAGGTGATGGCTGTATCGCAGTTAGGAATTATAAAAAGCCCAAGAGAGCAGAAGTGGGGAAGACTTGGCACCTGGACCTGTAGCTGAGCTGGCTTATGGCCACCATTGCTACTGTGGAGTCAGAGACGAGCGAACCAGAACCGAATAACCAGAACTGAGGGAATGGAGTCAGAGACGAGCGAACCAGAGCTGAGCGGCCAGAACCGAGTAACCAGAACTGAGGGAACAGAGACAGAAACGAGCGAACCAGAACTGAGTGACCAGAACCAAGTAACCAGAAACGAGTGACCAGGACCAAGGGAATGGAGCCAGACATGAGCTAATCAGAAGCGAGGGACTGGAGCCAGAGACGAACGGACGGGGCTTGAGACGGGAGTGCAGAGCTAGAACCGTGTGAGCGGATAACAGGAAAGGGACATTTATGTGAGATGCGACTCGAGGTGTGGAATCATAGTACTGAGGGGACTAGGGCCGCGCTTCAGAGAACGGAGGCGGTCAGCATGATGGGTGATCGAAGCATCTTATCGATCAGGAACTTGCGGCCTAACGGAGTAGTACACCCGACTCCCGTTGGGGCCTGTACAACAATCAGTATTGTGGAATGAATGAGAGAACGACAGGGTGACCATAGTGACTAGCATGAGATTAACTGAGACGTACTTTCACCTAGGCCATTAGGACCAAGACACCTTTGACTATAATAGTTGTCTATTCATATACCCTATATAGCCGAATTCCAAATTTCCATAGTAAAATGGCTTACTGTCTTCCCATTGTTTGCCTTCCCCTTTATGCCTTGTGCCCTCAAGACCATATCTGTTTGTGTAATCGAATAAATTCTTGTTGTTTCAAGTTATCACTAGTCTACATTCTCTGCGCTGTTGTATCCGCGTACCTGTTTACAGCTGTATTCAAACTAAAGACTTTGTGACCCCAGTTCTCATGATTGGTGGGGGTTCCAACAGCCACCTATAAATGGTATATATGTTGTTTTTGGGACAACCCCCTTAGGCATATATGAGCAGCTGGATTTGGCTCAATGATCCCTGTTTTCTGGATTTTTATGAAATTTGAAGATATTTAGTAATGAAGTCTATTTTCATATAGAGAGAAGCGCGGACGATGATGGATCAAATAGTTCACTGGGTGCGAGTAGATCCATCTAATTTAGGAAGACCGGAGTTGCCTGGAGCTGAACCAGTGAACTCTATGGCAGTGCCAATGATGCTGCTGAATCTGGTGGATCAGTTATGTGAGGATGATGAAGAGGCCGCAATAAAGTATGCAGAGCTGGGAGCCTGGAGTGTGGAGAAGATACTGCAGCACTTACAGGTACCATATATACTAAATGATCAGCAAATGGAAGCTATGGTAGTGGGGTGGGAGATAATCAACAGGATTTTGCCCACCCCATGTACAATAGTGTATTCATGGGCCATCCAAAACCGCAACAGTCACCTTGATCTGACCTTTCAAACTTAATTTGAAGCCTCTGGATCCTTCATATCTGGATCTGGAATTATTGCCCGTGCAGGTGATGCAATTATCACATGAACAATACTAAGGAAATCCTGAAAACATGGCCTGTTGGTGGGCTTTGAGGACTGGAGTTGGGGAACCCTGATATATCTGATGAGATCCTCAGTAATTATAGGTTATCTGTGAAGTGGGCTGACAACAAGTGTTTACTTTCCCTGCAGTGCCATTGCAGGTAAAAGGGATGAGGGATCTGACAGTAGCTGAGGGACCTGAGCGGTTCAAAGGTCCCTCAAAGGACACAGGTATTTTTTGGTAGAGGAAGATCAAGTTATGCCACTAGGATCTGAACAGTAAACCCTACCCTTCTATGAATCTTGTCCATATGATTATTTCCTTGTATTCTTCTGCAGCGTGATGGTCAGGCCATTTTGGAGAATGTTTCTGAAGATGGAAAGGAGCTCCCAGGATGCATGGGCAGACACCAGAACCCTGGTATGGTCAGTTTACGCTCTGATACTCGGATGTATGGCTGCTGCTTCTTCCTAATATCTAGTCTCCATCACAGGACATGCCATTGAGGCTGGCTGGTTTCTTTTACGTCAGGCCTTCATGAACAATGACCGTAACTTGGGGAAGATCGCTGTGGAAAAGTTTGTACTTCTAACCTTTGAATCAGGATGGGACCAGGAGCATGGAGGACTTTTTTCTTTTCAGGATGTGGATGGACATTGCCCTACACAGGTGAGTGATGCCATTATGGGCTGATCCAAACTCTCAACTTGTATTGAGCATTAATGGACTTGGACAAGGATCTGTCTCTTTGCAGAGACTGTGTGCTGGAGCCAATTTCTCCGGGTCCAACATCACCGAGGCTTGGCACCTCCCGTCCACGACCTGTCCAGCTGCCACCTTACACTATTCATTAAATAACAGCATCAGGATAGGGGACATATATACCAGGATAGGTCCCAGGATGAGGAACATATATATCAGGATGGGTGATATATATACCAGGATGGGAATACATATACCATGATTGGGTCCAGGATAAGGGACATACAGTACAGACCAAAAGTTTGGACACACCTTCTCATTTAAAGATTTTTCTGTATTTTCATGACTATGAAAATTGTACATTCACACTGAAGGCATCAAAACTATGAATTAACACATGTGGAATTATATACTTAACAAAAAAGTGTCTTATATTCTAGGTTCTTCAAAGTAGCCACCTTTTGCTTTGATGACTGCTTTGCACATTCTTGGCATTCTCTTGATGAGCTTCAAGAGGTAGTCACCAGAAATGGTCTTCCAACAATCTTGAAGGAGTTCCCAGAGATGCTTAGCACTTGTTGGCCCTTTTGCCTTCACTCTGCGGTCCAGCTCACCCCAAAACCATCTCGATTGGGTTCAGGTCTGGTGAGTGTGGAGGCCAGGTCATCTGGCGTAGCACACCATCACTCTCCTTCTTGGTCAAATAGCCCTTACACAGCCTGGAGGTGTGTTTGGGGTCATTGTCCTGTTGGAAAATAAATGATGGTCCAACTAAACACAAACTGGATGGAATAGCATGCCGCTGCAAGATGCTGTGGTAGCCATGCTGGTTCAGTATGCCTTCAATTTTGAATAAATCCCCAACAGTGTCACCAGCAAAGCACCCCCACACCATCACACCTCCTCCTCCATGCTTCACGGTGAGAACCAGGCATGTAGAGTCCATCCGTTCACCTTTTCTGCATCGCACAAAGACACGGTGGTTGGAACCAAAGATCTCAAATTTGGACTCATCAGACGAAAGCACAGATTTCCACTGGTCTAATTTCCATTCCTTGTGCTCTTTAGCCCAAACAAGTCTCTTCTGCTTGTTGCCTGTCCTTAGCAGTGGTTTCCTAGAAGCTATTTTACCATGAAGGCCTGCTGCACAAAGTCTCCTCTTAACATTTGTTGTAGAGATGTGTCTGCTGCTAGAACTCTGTGTGGCATTGACCCGGTCTCTAATCTGAGCTGCTGTTAACCTGCGATTTCTGAGGCTGGTGACTCGGATAAACTTATCCTCAGAAGCAGAGGTGACTCTTGGTCTTCCTTTCCTGGGGCGGTCCTCTTGTGAATCAGTTTCTTTGTAGCGCTTGATGGTTTTTGCAACTGCACTTGGGGACACTTTCAAAGTTTTCCCAATTTTTCGCACTGACTGACCTTCATTTCTTAAAGTAATGATGGCCACTCGTTTTTCTTTACTTAGCTGCTTTTTTCTTGCCATAATACAAATTCTAACTGTCTATTCAGTAGGACTATAAGCTGTGTATCCACCAGACTTCTGCACAACACAACTGATGGTCCCAACCCCGTTTATAAGGCAAGAAATCCCACTTATTAAATCTGACAGGGCACACCTGTGAAGTGAAAACCATTTCCGGTGACTACCTCTTGAAGCTCATCAAGAGAATGCCAAGAGTTTGCAAAGCAGTCATCAAAGCAAAAGGTGGCTACTTTGAAGAACCTAGAATATAAGACATATTTTCAGTTGTTTCACACTTTTTTGTTAAGTAAATAATTCCACATGTGTTAATTCATAGTTTTGATGCCTTCAGTGTGAATGTACAATTTTCATAGTCATGAAAATACAGAAAAATCTTTAAATGAGAAGGTGTGTCCAAACTTTTGGTCTGTACTGTATATACCAGAATAAGGAACATATATGCCAGGATCGGGGATATATATACCAGGATGTGCCCAGGATGGGGGGCATTATACCAGCAAAGAGCCCAATATGGGGGACATTACTACATAATGGGGGGGCAATTCATATGTCCTTATAGGATTTAGAACGCTACAAGGGCCCATACATCTGACAAACATGCGGGGGGCTCAGGTCCAAATTTTGTACCTTGGGCCCATTGTACTCTAGTTACGCCACTTCCTCCTTCCATTTTCACGTCTCTCAGATGTACGAGCCCCAGTCACTTTGGGTTCTCTGGGATTCTTTGGGTTCTCTTTTACACCTTTTTTTGAGCTTGGGATCTACTTTGCCAATTAATTATGTGATGCTATATTTGCCATTCGATGGCGCTTTCAACATCATCTAACCTTTAGCCTTGCCTTTGGCTTTCCCTGCATGTGATAATATGTAGTATCCCATTCCTTTGATTGGCAAGTGCATGCTGCGCTCCTGAACTGTTTCCAAAATGGCGCCGAATGCGTCAGTTTTATACTATAATGGTTCCTTACTCTGAAGGACGAGTCATCCAAGTTTAATCAAATTACTGTAATTTTTTGAAATTGTGCTTTAAGCACTATTGCACTTTATTGCACATCATGATATACAGGTGCTTCTCACAAAATTAGAATATCATCAAAAAGTTAATTTATTTCAGTTCTTCAAATCAAAAAGTGAAACTCATATATTATATAGAGTCATTACACACAGAGTGATCTATTTCAAGTGTTTATTTCTATTAATGTTGAGCATTATGGCTTACAGCCAATGAAAACATAAGTCATTATCTCAGTAAATTAGAATAATTAACAAATAACACCTGCAAAGGCTTCCAAAGCATTTCAAAAGGTCCCTTAGTCTGTTTCAGAAGGCTCCACAATCATGGGGAAGACTGCTGACTTGACAGATGTCCAGAAGGCAGTCATTGACACTCCATACGGAGGGTAAGCCACAAAAGGTCATTGCTAAAGAAGCTGGCTGTTCAGAGTGCTGTATCCAAGCATATTAATGGAAAGTTGAGTGGAAGGAAAAAGTGTGGTAGGAAAAGGTGCACAAGCAACCGGGATAACCGCAGCCTAGAAAGGATTGTTAAGAAAAGGCCATTCAAAAATTTGAGGGAGATTCACAAGGAGTGGACTGCTGCTGGAGTCATTGCTTCAAGAGCCACCACACACAGACGTATCCAGGACATGGACTACAAGTGTCGCATTCCTTGTGTCAAGCCACTCATGACCAATAGACAACACCAGAAGCGTCTTACCTGGACCAAGGAGAAAAAGACCTGGACTGTTGCTCAGTGGTCCAAGGTGGTGTTTTCAGATGAAAGTAAATTTTGCATTTCATTTGGAAATCAAGGTCCCAGAGTCTGGAGGAAGAGTGGAGAGGCCACAATCCAAGCTGCTGGAGGTCTAGTGTGAAGTTTCCACAATCAGTGATGGTTTGGGGGGCATGTCATCTGCTGGTGCAGGTCCACTGTGTTTTATCAAGACCAAAGTCCGCACAGCCGTCTACCAGGAAGTTTTAGAGCACTTCATGCTTCCCTCTGCCGACAAGCTTTTTGGAGATGGAAATGTCATTCTCCAGCAGGACTTGGCCCCTGTCCACACTGCCAAAAGTACCAATACCTGGTTTACAAACAACAGTATCACTGTGCTTGATTGGCAGCAAACTCGCCTGACCTTAACCCCATAGAGAATCTATTATAGAGAATCTATGGGGTATTGTCAAGGGGAAGATGAGAGACATCAGACCCAACAATGCAGACGAGCTGAAGGCTGCTATCAAAGCCACCTGGGCTTCCATAACACCTCAGCAGTGCCACAGGCTGATCCCTCCATGCCACATTGCTGCATTGATGCAGTAATTGATGCAAAAGGAGCCCGACCAAGTATTGAGGGCATTTACTGAACATACATTTCAGTAGGACAACATTTTGGATTTTAAAAACATTTTTCAAGCTGTTGTTATAAAGTATTCTAATTTACTGAGATAATGACTTTTGTGTTTTCATTGGCTGTAAGCCATAATCATCAACATTAACAGAAATAAACACGTGAAATAGATCACTCTGTCTGTAATGACTTTATATAATATAGGAGTTTCACTCTTTGTATTCAAGAACTGAAATAAATTAACTTTTTGATGATCTTCTAATTTTGTGAGGAGCACCTATATTTCATTCACTTACAGGTATGTTATTGTTTATGTACATGGTCATTGACTTTGCATGTGTATAATTTTTATATATTTGTAATTGTTATGCAATTGCTTTGCCTTTTAAATATATGGCATTTTTATCTTATCACTGCTAGAGGAAGGTTCACTCTTCAGAACCAAAACATTGCCAGCCACTAGGGGCTAATAAACCTTAGGTTATTTTGCCATGCTTTATTTGGTGTGCTGCCTCCATTCATTGTTTCTTAGATAGATGCAGGCTTGGACTGGCCCACAGCAGAACAGGAGAATCCTCCGGTGGGCCCCTGTGCTAGATTGGGCCACCACCCTCTTATATCAGCAGATTGACACCCCAGTCCGACACTGGTAGATGTGTATATATAGATCGATAATTTCAATGGCCACATGACGTGAGCAGATAATCATTCTTTGTGTTCCCCAGCTTGAGTGGAGTATGAAAATGTGGTGGCCGCACACAGAGGCGCTCATCGCCTTCCTGCTTGGCTATATGGAAACAAAGGATCCACGTCTGCTTGACAACTTCCAGAAAGTTTATGAATACACATTGAGCCGGGTTTGTAAAATATGAAGTGATTTTTTTTTTTATTTATTTTTTAATAAATATCACCAGTTAGCACAGCTAAGGTGCAGATGCTTGTAAACCGCGTAGCCAAAAAGTTCAATGTATTCCCCCTAAAGTAAAAATTTACTAAGGGGTTATCGCATAGGGACATCATATTGGAGAGGACTCGGCACAATCATGTAACCCATGGTCTGTCCATTCAGTTACACACAACCTGTTAGTAACACGGCCCCTGGGCAAGCAGAGGCAGTGTGGGATAGGGTGCTGTAAAACATTATGACAAAATGCCCATTCCTGCTGTATAATTTGGCTTTTATTGATATGAAAATTAGGCTCACAAGTGCACTGGCGGGCTTATCAGTGCACTTGCAGTCTATGGATCTTCTTTGCTTTTCCAGGGCGGAGCTGCATCCCACTTCTTGATTGGCAGCAAAGACAGAGGCACCTCTGCACTTAACTATCAATCAAGAAGCAAAGTTGGGCGCTGCCTGTTAAAGGCGAGCAGGAGCCATAGACTGCAAGTGCATTGATGCGTCAACCAGTGCACTTGCAAGCCTAATTTGAATATCAATAAAAGACAAATTTCGGTACAAGTGGGTATCTTTCATAATGTTTTACACTTGCGTATCCTCCACTTGTGCAGGGGTTGTAATATTGACGTGTTCCTTTTCAGTGGCTGCTGTGTAATACCACATCACCACGGGACACTATAGCAAAATGTGGTCAGAGGTGGGAGACTATTCCGCCTTGACTAATCTCAGCATCAAGTGAGTATTACTGTAGCTATTGCTTTGTCCCCTAGGTTTGGTTTTTCTCTATTTCTTGGTGCCTTTCATTTTAGGATCCGCTCCCTCTCCACCCTGAGACCCCTTTAACAGTGGAGATAAACGCATCATCTGCTAGGCAGCCAAGACCGTGACTCTCTCAGTGGTCAATCCACATATAGACTAAGAAGGCCAGGTAATTCGCCTAGGGCCACAGAAGAGTGAAGGTGGATCCCCTTAACTACTGCCATGCCCCTAACATGGTCATTGCTTCTGCATTATTCTGGTCTCCTACATAGGTGCTGACTAATAGCCACCAGAGGCCACAACAGGAGTTGTCACCCAGTTTCCTTCCTACAGTGGCGAAAATAAGTATTTGATATACTGCTGATTTTGCACGTTTTCCCACCTAAAAAGAATGGAGAGGTCTGTAATTTTTATCATAGGTACAATTCACCTGTGAGAGACAGAATCTAAAAATAATAACCAGAAAATCACATTGTATGATTTTTACATAATTAAATTACATTTTATTGCTTGAAATAAGTATTTGATCAACGACCAACCAGCAAGAATTCTGGCTCTTGCAGACCTGTTAGTTTTTCTTTAAGAATCCCTCCTACTCTGCACTCATTACCTGTTTTAATTGCACATGTTTGACCTGGTTACCTCTATAAAAGACACCTGTCTACGCACTCAATCAATCACACTCCAACCTCCACCATGGCCAAGACCAAAGAGATGTCTAAGGACACCAGGGACAATATTGTAGACCTGCACAAGGCTGGGATGGGCAACATGACAATAGGCAAGCAGCTTGGTGAGAAAGCACAATTGGTGGCACAATTACGGCTGTCAATCTACCTCTGTCTGGGGCTCCATGCAAGTTCTTGCCAAGTAGGGTAAGGATGATTCTGAGAAAGGTCAGGAATCAGCCCAGAACTACACAGTAGGACCTGGTCAATGACCTGAAGAAAGCTGGGACCACAGTCTCAAATATTACCGTTAGTAACACACTATGTCGTCATGGATTAAAATCCTGCAGGACACGCAAGGTCCCCCTGCTCATGCCAGCACATGTCCAGGCCCGTTTGAAGTTCGCCAATAACCATCTAGATGATCGAGAAGGTCATGTGGTCAGATGAGACCAAAGTAGAACTTTTTGGTATCAACTCTACTCGCTGTGTTTGGAGGAAGAATGATGAGTACAACCCCAAGAACATCGTCCCAACCGTGAAGCATGATGGGGGAAACATCATACTTTGGGGGTGCTTTTCTGCAAAGGGGACAAGACGACTGCACCATATTGAAGGGAGGAAGGATGAGGTCACGTATCGTGAGATTTTAGCCAGCAACTTCCTTTCCTCAGTAAGAGCATTGAAGATGGGTCGTGGCTGTGTCTTCCAGCAAGACAATGACCCGAAACACACAGCCAGGGCAACTAAGGAGCAGCTCCATAAGAAGCATTTCAAGGTCCTGGAGTGGCCCAAAAGAAAATCTTTGGAGGGAGCTGAAACTCAATGTTGCCCAGCGACTGTCCTGAAACCTGAAAGATCTGGAGAAGATCTGTATGGAGGAGGGGGCCAAAATCCCTGCTGCAGTGTGTGCAAACCTGTTCAAGAACTACAGGAAACATCTGACCTCTGTAATTGCAAACAAAGGTTTCTGTACCAAATATTAAGTTCTGTTTTTCTATTGTATCAAATACTTATTTCATGCTATAAAATGCTAATTAATTATGTAAAAATCATACAATCTGATTTTCAGATTCTGTCTCTCACAGGTGAAGTGTACCTACGATAAAAATTACAGACCTCTCTATTCTTTGTAGGTGGGAAAACTTGCAAAATCGGGGGAGTGTGGCGCCCCTGAGGGTTCGGCCGCCACAGGAATGCTGCACTTCTTTAATGGAGTGTGGTGTTCCTCCTCTGAGCTAAGTCCGGTGCGATGGTAGTTACCTAGTTTTTGCATCCAACACCACATTTCTCCACCAGAGGGAGCTAGTATGCACTAGGTGCTGCTCCCCTGGTTACAGGGAGACTGGGGAACACAAAGTAGTAGGAACCAGTTAGTGGGTGTGGGTGGAGGAACAGTTAGTTAGTGACACTTCTAATTTCATATTTAATAGTATGCCATCTTAGATCTTGGTCCTTGGATCTTGGTTCTTCTCTGGTCCTGTGTGGACCTGTCCAGCCCTTCAGACCTGTGTGGTCTCGGACAGTCTGTCTGTCAAGTGGTCGTACTGTGCTGTCAAAATACTTTGTGTTAAGTGACTTCCCTCCGGGAGCGCAGATCCTGTGTGGGCCTGCACCGGCATGGGACACAGCCCTCGTACCCCGATCTATGGGACGAGAGGGAGGTTGCAGACAAGGAATGTCTCAACCCGGCCAAGGACCAGGATCAAGAAGGCCCGGGAGCTTTAGAGTGTGGCTCCCTAGCAAATGGGTCCAGGGGAGGATGCAGACGGAGCGGAGCACGCCACCTGTCCTCGCCTACCTGATCTATTCAGAGGGATTCCGGCTGCAAGAGGGGTACCGGCCCCCGACACCCGACCTCGTACTCTATGTCCAGGATGGGAAAGCCCGGTTAGGCCCTGAGGATCCCAGCGGGCTTCGGATGGAGAGGAATTGCCACCCGAGCCCTACACCTGAGAGGAGCTCAGAGGGAGACCCGGCCTATCTACACACGCACAGACGGGAAAGGGTAAAGTCTGTAGTGCAGGAACACTCTGGTGTAGGGATGCTACCTCAAACTGGACTTCCTCGGAGGTAGTCGGACCCCCGTCCCTGGTGGCCGCAGGACTCCGCGAGGAGCAGGGAGAAGCCTTGCGCTGCTTATGAGAGCTGTGAGTAAAGCCTTGGAAATTCATCCCTATGGCCTCCGGACTGTTCATTATGCGCCATTCCGTGCGACGCCGCGTCCCTACTCCCGCACTACTACCCCCCTTCATCCTGTCTTGCCTGCCCTGAGGCCGCGCTCCGCCTGTGGGGAGCAGCGAGAACTTTAGCCGCCATGACATCGGGCCTCAGCGGACTGTAGCGGCGCTGGTGGCGCATCACCAGACACCACAGGTGGCGTAGTCGACAATTACCACTCAACCCGGAAAGCCCTAACATCATTTTCAATGTGACGGCCCTGGGCATGGAACGGGTCCAGGCCACGACTGCATCCCCGTTCTCAACATCTGACCCTACTCAGAGTACCCCATCTTCCCAGGGCAGGGCTTGCGAGTGTCACATCACTGGCGTAGTCGGCAGGATATCGTGCCCGCAGCAACGGAGAAAAGTGCCCATTGCTATCGGGTACTGTGTGCCTTACACCTTGGACTGTTGTTTTGCACTTTAAAATGGTGCCCGCCCAAGAAGAACAGGCGCCATAATGCTGTGAAAAGACTGTCTTTGTACACCTCCCATCGTGGGCTGGGCTCCCGTTTGGCGCCAAAAATGTGGACTGCCCCTTACATCAGAGACTGTCCGCGGGGTAATGCCCGTCAAACAGGATGGGCTGAACGAAGGCGGGCCTGTCAGCATGCCGCCCAGGAACCGCCCCGAAAGAGGAGGAAGAAGAAGGAAAGCAACAAGGTGCGGCCATGGCAGTCGGAGCTTGGCAGTCAACGGAGGCGGACATGGATGCCTCTGGGGAGCAAGACCATGCGACCACTGAACCCGGTCCAGGCCCTTCACCCGGTAGAGAGCAAGGTGGTGGCGTGTTGACTCCGGGAGATATAGACTTTCTCCACTCGGAAGCTCCGGGACTTGCAAGGAGGCAGAAGGAGGCCCAGGAGGCGGCGACGGCAGCGTGGAAAGCGGAGATGCTGCAGCGGATCCGAGATCGCCGTCGAGGAGAGGAGGTTCCAGAAGCAGTAGGCCCGGAGGTCGAAGTCGAGAGTGACCTAGAGGCAGGTGAGAGTGCAACCCCCTGCCCCGGCTGCAGAGCCATCAGAGACGATCCTGGACCTCATGGCGGAGTACATAGTCCCCTACGCAGTCACCTGGGAGCAAGCACTAGCTCCTGAGCTGCAACTGGCAGCTATTGGTGGGGACTTGCGCTGTCACGAGAGCTCGGTAACTGAGGTGCCTGGAGCTGCGGAGGAGGCTACTGGCTCCAACCCGGACTGGTCCGCATTATTAGAGGACTCGCAGCAACCCGTCCTGACCCCGCTACCTGCACCAGCGGTAACCTGGCCCGAGGCCGAGGAGTGTGCCTGGAAAAACCAGGGGGGCGACCTTATGGGCTTCCCGCGGGAGACCAGATCTGAAGCGCAGAGGAGGAGCCAATGATGTAGCGATCTGGTCCTCCAGCTGGCACGGGAGCAACGTCTGCGGGAGCAACGTTGCGAGCGCCTCGAAGTCAGGACCAAGGCTACAAAGACTCGGGCGCGACTGGAGGAGGCCACCCGTCCCAGTCCCCGATATGAAGGCAAGATTGTGCGTTTCCACCATGAGGCGGGGTGGGGATTTATCCGGAGTCCCGTATTTAAAGATGATGTGTTTGTCAGCCGGCGGGACGTCGAGCCGCGCCTTAAGAAGGGACACCCCGGCCGGAACCTCTCCCCGGGCGATACTGTGACATTCGCTCGCCACCAGGGGGAGCGTGGGTGGTACGCCCTGGATGTTCACAAAGTGTCTGGGAGTGACGCCACCACGCCCTCAACCTCAGGTGACCGGCTAGCCTCTGTCGGGAGGAATGAGCCCTTCCCTCCTCGCGAGCCCCAAGTCTGAAGCAGCCCCGGCTGCTGTAGTTATTGTTTGAAGCTTGACTATTGCTGCTATTTTTGTGTGTTCCTTCATTTATAGAGACTTTGGTCCCTGCGGACTATGGCAGGCGGCGGACTGCATTGTAAATAGTTATGCATCTATTTAGGTGCTTCCTATTGGTTTTATACAAAACCGTGCCTTCCTTCTACCTCAGACCTCAGAAGCAAAACCTGTCTGGAGTGGCTTGTGTGGGGGTCCAGCTCCGGATCTTCATGCCCTGCAGCCACCCCAGGGCCCACGTAGAGGGTTTAGGGCAGGTCCCTCTTGCTACTGAACTGACCGTCGTCACCTTTAAGCAGTCCGCTGTCTTGATCAAAAAGTCTCTTGTCTTAATTAATAATTTTTGCACTTTTATATCTGTGTTTTTATAATTTTATACTTTGCACTTTTGTACTTTTATAACTGTTATGCATCCATAAAGGGATGATAGTTCTACTTGTTTATATAAAAAAGAAATTTTCCTGGGTGCTATTCCTTTGCAGCCCGCGGACGTGCTGTGTTTTACCAAGGGGGAATGTGACGCCCCTGAGGGTTCGGCCGCCACAGGAATGCTGCACTTCTTTAATGGAGTGTGGTGTTCCTCCTCTGAGGTAAGTCCGGTGCGATGGTAGTTACCTAGTTTTTGCATCCAACACCACATTTCTCCACCAGAGGGCGCTAGTATGCACTAGGTGCTGCTCCCCTGGTTACAGGGAGACTGGGGAACACAAAGTAGTAGGAACCAGTTAGTGGGTGTGGGTGGAGGAACAGTTGGTTAGTGACACTTCTAATTTCATATTTAATAGTATGCCATCTTAGATCTTGGTCCTTAGATCTTGGTTCTTCTCTGGTCCTGTGTGGACCTGTCCAGCCCTTCAGACCTGTGTGGTCTCGGACAGTCTGTCTGTCAAGTGGTCGTACTGTGCTGTCAAAATACTGTGTGTTAAGTGACTTCCCTCCGGGAGCGCAGATCCTGTGTGGGCCTGCACCGGCATGGGACACAGCCCTCGTAACCCGATCTATGGGACGAGAGGGAGGTTGCAGACAAGGAATGTCTCAACCCGGCCAAGGACCAGGATCAAGAAGTCCCGGGAGCTTTAGAGTGTGGCTCCCTAGCAAATGGGTCCCGGGGAGGATGCAGACGGAACGGAGCACGCCACCTGTCCTCGCCAACCTGATCTATTCAGAGGGATTCCGGCTCCAAGAGGGGTACCGGCCCCCGACACCCGACCTCGTACTCTATGTCCAGGACGGGAAAGCCCGGTTAGGCCCTGAGGATCCCGGCGGGCTTCGGATGGAGAGGAATTGCCACCCGAGCCCTACACCTGAGAGGAGCTCAGAGGGAGACCCGGCCTATCTACACACGCACAGATGGGAAGGGGTAAAGTCTGTAGTGCAGGAACACTCTGGTGTAGGGATGCTACCTCACACTGGACTTCCTCGGAGGTAGTCGGACCCCCGTCCCTGGTGGCTGCAGGACTCCGCGAGGAGCAGAGAGAAGCCTTGCGCTGCTTATGAGAACTGTGAGTAAAGCCTTGGAAATTCATCCCTATGGCCTCCGGACTGTTCATTACGCGCCATTCTGTGCGACGCCGCGTCCCTACTCCCGCACTACTACCCCCCTTCATCCTGTCTTGCCTGCCCTGAGGCCGCGCTCCGCCTGTGGGGAGCAGCGAGAACTTTAGCCGCCATGACATCGGGCCTCAGCGGACTCTCGCTACGCTGGTGGCTCATCACCAGACACCACAGGTGGCGTAGTCGACAATTACCACTCAACCCGGAAAGCCCTAACATCATTTTCAATGTGACGGCCCTGGGCATGGAACGGGTCCAGGCCACGACTGCATCCCCGTTCTCAACATCTGACCCGGCTCTGAGTACCCCATCTTCCCAGGGCAGGGCTTGCGAGCGTCACAGGAGTATCTGTGGGCCATAAAAATTCCTAAGTTTTTGTGCGTCATTTCCCCACAAATACATACCTGCGCAACTTCTCCAGTTTTGCATTGGGCTTTGGGTAATGGATGTGAATTCTTCTTTGGGTTTTTAGAACGAAGGTGTCTTTATATGATGATTTTCTGTATCCTGCTCTGTTTCTAAATTCAGTTTTCAGACCTGGAGCACGGAGAGTGGTTTGGTTACTTGACTCAAGAAGGGAAGGTGGCCCTCACCATCAAAGGAGGGCCATTTAAAGGTAACTTTATTATTAACACTTAGTTTTAGTTGTGCCGTGTATTGCAGCATTTTCCAATCTAAGTATGGATGGCTCCGTATACCTAAGACAGCATTCAGATATACAGAGTAAATGTCGGAGAGGCTGCGAGACTTGCTCCATTGCATCGGGCCTCGCAAGCAACTGATCTGATATCATGAAGCCATTAGTGTTACTGAAAAACCCCATTAAAGATATATAAAGTATTTGAGCCCTGGTCACATAATGTTTCCTTTCTGAGACAAAACCTTCCTTGATGCTAATAACCATTTAGACGTCTTGTTGGAGCTTCCTGCTGTTATATCGTAAAGGGAATTTGTCAGCAGGTTTTTGCTACTTAATCTGAGAGCAGCATGATGTAGAGAAAAAGACCCTGATACCAGCGATGTATCACATACTGGGCTGCTTGCTGTGGTTTAGAAAAAATAATAGTTTTATCAGCAGGAGGTAATCACTAGAGGACTAGTATCCTGCTTCCAGGTTGTTCAGCCACGCCCCCCACCACTGATTGGAAGCTTTCTGCCTATGCACATTGTACACAGAAAGCAGCGAATCAGTGGTGTGGGCGGGGTTATACACAGCTCAGCGTTTGTCTGCAGCAGATAAAATCACTGTTTTATCAAAACTGCAGCAAGCAGCCCAGTAAGTGCTACATCTCTGGAATCCCACGTGTTATACTGGTCTCAGATGTGGTAGCAAAGACCAGGTGACCGCTTCCCTTTAAGTGCCTTTCGTCACCAATGCCTTAAAGGAGCTTCTTGCAGTGGTGTCCTCAGTGCGATCCTAGTAATATGAACCATAGGCCAATTTCCATTTTGCAGCATTTTCCAGTACCATCAAATTGTACGAGATTCTTGAAGTCTGTTTTATTTTTTCCGTGCAGATTTGAAGCAGTTTCATATCTACAGCGTGTCAGTTCTTTTTTGCAATATTTTTTACCTTTTCTAACGAATGGGGAAAAAATGCATAAAAAACGCTCGGTTTTTACGCATCGTTTTTGGTGCCGAAATTTCTGATCTTTCAGGAGGACAAAGAGATACTGACAGATAAACATATATAACGATCCTCAATACTTCACTGATATGTTGATGTTCCTCCATGGAAGTGACTGCAGTTCTTTTTTTTTTTTTTCAGGATGTTTCCATGTCCCTCGATGCCTGTACATGTGTGAGGAGATGCTGACCAAGCTCATAGAAGAGGAAGACACTGGAGCAAACAGAAAATGAGTCTTCACCAACTTCTTCCAGTTCCTTAAATTGATTGAATAAGACCTAATTGTCTAGTATGCCACACAGAAACAATCAGCAAGTAGGCTTGCTACTGATGGCTCTTAGTTTTAGGCTTCTTAAGAAGTTGTCTACCAGGTCTTGTGTAGTCAGGTGATTTACCAAGAAGAGATTTCTTTTGGGACATCTCAGGAGAGGTGTACACTGTCCCTACCTGCTCTACGGTCCAGCATTGTGAAGCTCTGCATCAAAAAGTCAAAATTAATGCACAATAAATAATGAAAAACTTTATATAAAAAAGGGAATCCTCTCTATTATTTCATTGTATATGTATGTGGCATGTCCAAAAAGGTGATGAGGATCACTGGGGGCCAAGCAGGGCTGCCACCAGGAATTTCAGGGCCCCGTACTGGTAAAATTTTCGGGCCCCCATGATTCTCCGCCCAGGCTTCACCCCAGCTCCGCCTCCATCCCTCGAACCTTCCACAGTCCCACCGCCAACTCTTGTAAAAACTCCACTTCTGCACCACGTCCTCACCAATTATTATTATTATTATCATTATTTATTATTATAGCACCATTAATTCCATGGCGCTTTACATGTGAAAAAGGGGTATACGTAGCAGACAACAAGTACAATAGTTTGAACAAAAACAAGTCACCAACTGGTACAGGAGGAAAGAGGACCCTGCCCGCAAGGGCTCACAATCTAGAAGGGGGTGGGGAGTGAGGATACAGTAGGTGAGGGTACAGCTGGTTGTGCAGCGAGGGTTACTGCAGGTTGTAGGCTTGTTGGAAGAGGTAGGTCTTCAGGTTCCTTTTGAAGGTTTCCATGGTAGGCGAGAGTCTGATATGTTGGGCTAGAGAGTTCCAGAGTAGGAGGGAAGCACGGGAGAAATCTTGTATGCGATTATGGGAGGAGGAGATTAGAGGGGAGTAGAGAAGGAGATCTTGTGAGGATCAGAGGTTGCATGCAGGTAGGTACCGGGAGACTAGATCACAGATGCATGAAGGAGACAGGTTGTGGATGGCTTTGTATGCCAAGGTTAGGGACTTGAACTTGAGTCAGTGCAGTGATTGGCAGAGGGGAGAGGCAGGGGAATAGCGGGGGGGACGGGGACGGGACAGGTGGATTAGTTGGACTGCAGAGTTTAGGATAGATTGAAGGGGTGTGAGAGTTGTAGAAAGGAGGCCACAGAGCAGGAGGTTGCAGTAGTTGAGGCGAGAGATGATGAGGGCGTGCACTAGTGTTTTTGCAGATTCAAGGTTGAGGAATGTGCGGATCCGGGAGATATTTTTGAGTTGGAGTCGGCATGAAGTGGAAAGGGCTTGGATATGTGGTTTGAAGGAGAGATCAGAGTCCAGGGTTACCCCGAGGCAGCGAGCTTGCGGGACTGGGCAGAGTGGACAGCCATTGACTTTGATGGATAAGTCAGGTGGGGGGATTAAGTGAGATGGTGGAAAGATGATGAATTCGGTTTTATCCATATCAAGTTTTAGGATTCTAGCAGAAAAGAAAGATGAAATATGCGGACAGACATTGTGGGATTCTGGTTAGTAGGGAGGTTATATCAGGTCCAGAGAGGTAGATCTGTGTGGCATCAGCATAGAGGTGATACTGAAAGCTGTGAGACTCTATGAGCTGTCCCAGGCCGAAGATGTAGATGGAGAAGAGCAGGGGTCCTAGAACTGAGCCTTGGGGGACACAAACAGATAGGGGGCGAGATGAGGAGGTGGTGTGTGAGTGGGAGACACTGAATGTCCTGTCTGTTAGGTATGAGGAGATCCAAGATAGGGAAAAGTTTGTGATGATGTGAGAGTCTGTAGTAGGAGGGAATGGTCCACTGTGTCAAAGGCAGAGCACAGGTCCAGGAGGAGGAGGACAGAGTAGTGTCGTTTGGATTTGGCGGTCAGTAAGTCGTTCATGACTTTAGTTAGGGCAGTTTCAGTGGAATGATGTGGTTGGAAGACAGATTGTAAGCGGTCAAAGAGGGAGCAAGAGGAGAGGTGGGAGGACAGTTCAAAATGGACGTGTTGTTCCAGTAGTTTTGAGGCATAGGGGAGAAATAATATGGGGCGATAGCTAGAAATAGAGGTTGGGTCAAGGGAGGGCTTTTTGAGGATGGGTGTGATCGAGGCATGTTTGAAGCATGAGGGGAAGATGCCAGTTGTTAGTGACAGGTTGAAGAGGTGGGTTAGGGTTGGGATAAATACTGCGGTGAGGTTTGGTGATGGAGGTGCCTGTGCAAGGTTGTTGTCTTGTGTGTTAACACTTTCTTCAGCCCTCAGGTCCCGCTGCCTGTCAGTCCAGTCCGCCAGTCTGCCTGTCCGTCCAGCCCGCCAGTCTGTCAATCAGCTGTGTCCGCCAGCCTGCCTACCCGGAGCACCTGTCAGTAATCTGCCGTGCAGCCAGCCTGCCTACCTGGAGCACCTACCAGCTACATGTCGTGCCCGCCAGCCTGCCTACCTGGAGCACCTGCCCGTTACCTGTCGTGTCCACCAGCCTGCCTACCTCCAGCACCTGCCAGTTACCGGTCATGCACGCCAGCCTGTCTACCTGGAGCACCTGCCAGTTACCTGTCATGCCCGCCAGCCTGCCTACCTGGAGCACCCGCCAGTAACCTGCCGTACCCACCAACCTGCCTACCTGGAGCACCTGCCAGTTACCTGTCGTGTCCGCCAGCCAGCCTACCTGGAGCACTTGACAGTTGCCTGCCGTGCCCGCTAGCTTGCCTACCTGGAGCACCTGTCTGGCTGACCGCCGTATCCACCTGCTTGCCTACCCGGAGCACCTATCTGGCTATCAGCCGTACCTGCCTGCTTATCTACCCGGATCACCCACCAGCCTTCCTGCCGTGCTCTTCCGCTGTACTGGTCAGCTCCTGTCATCTGACCCGTGGGAGTCACCTGCTCTCACACAAGGTCGGTCCCAGAGTGGCACCTGGTTCACCTGCCCGGTCCCTCCCTGGTTCACAGAGTCGACTAAGCCGCCGTGTGACCTGGGTCGGTCCGAGTAGGCAGTTAGTTATGCCCCTCTGGTCCCTCTTTGCACCAAAGCACAGAGGTTCCACCACCCGGATCCGTAACAATGAGAAGGGGCTGTTGGGTCTTATAGCCAAAGCTTTGCCTTATGTTGTCAATCTTCTCTTTGAAGAATGAGGCAAAGTCTTCAGCTGAGATGATTGGGGAGGGAGGGGGAGCTGGGGATGGAGCAGAGAATTGAAAGTACTGAATAGCTGTTTAGGGTTGTGAGACAGGGAGGATATAAGCGATAAGAAGTAGGTTTGTTTTGCTGCAGTTAGTGTGGACTTGAAAGGAGTGAGGGACTGTTTGAATGCAATGAAGTGCTCATTGGAGTGGGACCTTTTCCATCTCCATTCAGCAACCCTGGAAGCCCGTCTCAGTTCTTTAGTCAGGCAGGGGCGTACATAGAAGTCATGGGGCCCCATAGCAGAAGCTCTAATTGGGCCCCACCCCCCTACAAAAAATAAATATTTGTCTGTGTCACAGAAGAGCAGATCTCATAACTTTCCAGCCTTTACATAGTAATTTACCTCCTTATGAAGTCGTAGATTCCTCCTTCATTGCCCCCATAAAGTATGATGCCAACAAAAGTGCCCCCCAAACAGTATGATACCCCTATGGTGCATTCCTCCACATGCACAGTATAATGACCCTATTGTACCCCACTTCAACTCCTACGGCAAAGTATGGTGACCCTAACACAGTATAATCCCCCAACATGTGAACCCCACAGAGCCCTCCATACACTCTCATGGCCCCAACACAGCCCTCCAAACAGTATAATGGCCCCCACACAGCCCTCCAAACAGTATAATGGATCCCACACAAACCTTCACACTGTATAATTGCTTTCATACAGTATAATGGCCCCCCACATAGCCCCCAAAATATTATAATGGCCCCACATAGCCTTCCATATAGTATAATGCACCACCAATAATCTTCCATATAGTATAATGCGCCCCCATAATCCTCCATATAGTATAATGCTCCCCCAATAAACCTCCATATAGTATAATGCGCCCCCCATAATCCTCCATATAGTATAATGAACTTCCCATGGTCTTCCATAGAATATAATGCACTCCCCATAGTCCTCCATACAGTATATTACACACCCCATAGGGTAAAATGCAGCCCCCATATAGTATAATGCACGCCACAGTCCTGCAGTATTATGGGCACCACGTACTCACTGATTTTAAAATACCGTATATTTTAAATAAGCCGACCCGAATATAAGCCGAGGCCCCTAATTTTACCACATAAAAATGGGAAAACCTATTGACTTGAGTATAAGCCTAGGGTGGGAAATGCAGCAGCTACTGGTAAATTTCCCCATCCTCGTATGTGTGGCCCCCTCAATCCCACAATCCCTGGTATGTGTGGCCCCCTCAATCCCACAATCCCTGGTATGTGTGGCCCCCTCAATCCCACAATCCCTGGTATGTGTGGCCCCCTCAATCCCACAATCCCTGGTATGTGTGGCCCCCTCAATCCCACAATCCTTGGTATGTGTGGCCCCCTCAATCCCACAATCCCTGGTATGTGTGGCCCCCTCAATCCCACAATCCCTGGTATGTGTGGCCCCCTCAATCCCCAAATCCTGGTATGTGTGGCCTCCTCAATCCCCAAATCCTGGTATGTGTGGCCATCTCAATCCCCCATTCCTGGTATGTGTGACCTCCTCAATCCCCCATTCCTGGTACGTTTGGCCTCCTCAATCCTCAAATCCTGGTACGTGTGGCCTCCTCTATCTCCAAATCCTGGTATGTGTGGCCTCCTCAATCCCCCATTCCTGGTATGTGTGGCCTCCTCAATCCTCCATTCCTGGTATGTGTGGCCTCCTCAATCCTCCATTCCTGGTATGAGTGGCCTCCTCAATCCAAGTATCCTGGTATGTGTGGCCTCCTCAATCCCCCATTCCTGGTATGTGTGGCCTCCTCAATCCTCCATTCCTGGTATGTGTGGCCTCCTCAATCCAAGTATCCTGGTACGTGTGCCTCCTCAATCCCCAAATCCTGGTATGTGTGGCCTCCTCAATCCCCCATTCCTGGTATGTGTGGCCTCCTCAATCCCCCATTCCTGGTATGTGTGGCCTCCTCAATCCTCCATTCCTGGTATGTGTGGCCTCCTCAATCCAAGTATCCTGGTACGTGTGCCTCCTCAATCCCCAAATCCTGGTATGTGTGGCCTCCTCAATCCCCCCTTCCTGGTATGTGTGGCCTCCTCAATCCCCCCTTCCTGGTATGTGTGGCCTCCTCAATCCCCCCTTCCTGGTATGTGTGGCCTCCTCAATCCCCCATTCCTGGTATGTGTGGCCTCCTCAATCCTCCATTCCTGGTATGTGTGGCCTCCTTAATCCAAGTATTTTGGTATGTGTGGCCCCCTCATCCCCCAATCACTGCACATAAAACAATAAACACTAATACTCACCTTCCTTCCTCACCTCTGCTCCAGCGCTGAGTCCTGTCTGCAGCAGCTCATGTCGGCATCTGAGCTGCGCGCGCTCTCAGAAGCCCAGGTGAGCTGCTGCCGGCACATTCACTCCTCTGTACTGACAGCAGGAGATGCGGCTCAGTGCTCCTCTGTGCCCGCTACTAAAGAGAATGAATATTCCGTCTTCTCCACGCCCATGGGAGTGGAGAAGAGGGAATATTCATGTCCCTTTAGCAGCGGGCACACGTGATAGCTGCAGCAGCGGCTACCTCGTGTGCTCGCTCCTTCACTGCCGCAACCTGCTCCTCTGCCGCCGCAACCTCCTACTCACCTATCCTCCTCGTTACCACGCTGCTTGGGGCCCTCACGGGCCCCCTCCGGCCACGGGCCCCATAGCAGTGGCGTCATCTGCCGCCATTGGCGGTACGCCACTGTAGTCAGGCTGGTGTGCCAGGGTTAACTGTTGATTGTGCGATCTTTGGTATGTGTGAGGGGGCGACCAAATTGATAGCTGCAGCTGTTGTGGTGTTATATAAAGCAGCATCTACATCATGTAAGGAATTTATGTCTGTAAGAGGGAGAAGGGATTCAGAGAGTGAGTGTAGGTCTAGGTGTTTGAGATTTCTGTGAGGCTGTGCAAGTTTCTGGTAGCGGATTGTGGACTTGGAGAGGGGAGGGAAGAGAATGTAAGTAGGTTGTGGTCAGAAAGAGGGAGAGATGAGTTAGAGAGGTTGGATAGGGAACAGAGGCGGGTGAAGATGAGGTCCAGTGTGTGTCCATGTTTGTGAGTGGCTGCGGAAGACCATTGACCGCGGCTGAAGGAGGAAGTGAGGGATAGAAGCTTAGAGACAGATGAGAGGGAAGTGTCAATGGGGATGTTGAAGTCACCCATGATGATAGTCGGGATGTCAGCGGAAAGGAAATGGAGTAGCTTGGTGGTGAAGTGGTCAAAGAAGGTGGTAGCTGGCCCTGGGGGTGGGGGGGGTGGTAAATGACAGCCAGTTGGAGGTTGGAGGGGGGGTAGATGTGCGCACAGTGCATCTCAAAAGAGGGGAGGGTAACGGAGGGTGGCAATGGGATATGTGAGAAGGAGCAGCTATCTGACAGGAGAGAGCCAACTCCTCCGCCATGCTTGCTGCTGGAGCGGGGGGTGTGGGAGAGGTGGAATCCGCTATACGAGAGTGCAGCTGGAGAGGCTATGTCAGAGGCGGTGAGCCAGGTTTCGTTGATGGCAAGGAAGGAAAGTTTGTTAGTAATGAAAAGATCATGGATGTAGGAAAGTTTGGTGCAGACCAATCACACATTAACAGTTCTCATCGAACACCATATCATATACATAGCCAGCAGCTTTTGCTTTGGCCAAAAGATTTTTTAAGCCACCACCATGACAAGGTAGACTCTTCTGGCCTGGCCCTACTCTACTCTAACCTATTAAACATTTCTTAAAATATCCAATACTGTTTTTCGGTATATTTTTATTTAATTTTCTTTTAACCCCTTTAATCCGAGGGTGGTTTGCACGTTAATGACCAGGAAAATTTTTACAATTCTGACCACTGTCACTTTGAGGTAATTACTCTGGAACGCTTCAACGGATCCCCCTGATTCTGAGATATTGTACTTCATGATTGTGGTAAAATTTCTTCGATATCACTTGCATTTATTTGTGAAAAAAACGGAAATTTGGCGAAAAGTTTGCAATTTTCTAAATTTTAATTTTTATGCCCTTAAATCAGAGAGATACAGTACAGACCAAAAGTTTGGACAAACCTCATTTAAAGATTTTTCTGTATTTTCATGACTATGAAAATTGTACATTCACACTGAAGGCATCAAAACTATGAATTACCACATGTGGAATTATATACTTAACACAAAAGTGTGAGACAACTGAAAATATGTCTTATATTCTAGGTTCTTCAAAGTAGCCACCTTTTGCTTTGATGACTGCTTTGCACACTCTTGGCATTCTCTTGATGAGCTTCAAGAGGTAGTCACAGGAAATGGTCTTCCAACAATCTTGAAGGAGTTCCCAGAGATGCTTAGCACTTGTTGGCCCTTTTGCCTTCACTCTGCGGTCCAGCTCACCCCAAACCATCTCGATTGGGTTCAGGTCTAGTGACTGTGGAGGCCAGGTCATCTGGCGTAGCACCCCATCACTCTCCTTCTTGGTCAAATAGCCCTTACACAGCCTGGAGGCGTGTTTGGGGTCATTGTCCTGTTGAAAAATAAATGATGGTCCAACTAAACGCAAACCGGATGGAATAGCATGCCGCTGCAAGATGCTGTGGTAGCCATGCTGGTTCAGTATGCCTTCAATTTTGAATAAATCCCCAACAGTGTCACCAGCAAAGCACCCCCCACACCATCACACCTCCTCCTCCATGCTTCACGGTGGGAACCAGGCATGTAGAGTCCATCTGTTCACCTTTTCTGCGTCGCACAAAGACACGGTGGTTGGAACCAAAGATCTCAAATTTGGACTCATCAGACCAAAGCACAGATTTCCACTGGTCTAATGTCCATTCCTTGCGTCCTTTAGCCAAAACAAGTCTCTTCTGCTTGTTGCCTGTCCTTAGCAGTGGTTTCCTAGCAGCTATTTTACCATGAAGGCCTGCTGCACAAAGTCTCCTCTTAACAGTTGTTGAAGAGATGTGTCTGCTGCTAGAACTCTGTGTGGCATTGACCTGGTCTCTAATCTGAGCTGCTGTTAACCTGCGATTTCTGAGGCTGGTGACTCGGATAAACTTATCCTCAGAAGCAGAGGTGACTCTTGGTCTTCCTTTCCTGGGGCGGTCCTCATGTGAGCCAGTTTCTTTGTAGCGCTTGATGGTTTTTGCAACTGCACTTGATGACACATTCAAAGTTTGCCCAATTTTTCGGACTGACTGACCTTCATTTCTTAAAGTAATGATGGCCACTCATTTTTCTTTATAAGCTGCTTTTTTCTTGCCATAATACAAATTCTAACAGTCTATTCAGTAGGACTATCAGCTGTGTATCCACCAGACTTCTGCAGAACACAACTGATGGTCCCAACCCCAATTATAAGGCAAGAAATCCCACTTATTAAACCTGACAGGTCACACCTGTGAAGTGAAAACCATTTCCAGTGACTACCTCTTGAAGCTCATCAACAGAATGCCAAGAGTGTGCAAAGCAGTCATCAAAGCAAAAGGTGGCTACTTTGAAGAACCTAGAATATAAGACATATTTTCAGTTGTTTCACACTTTTTTGTTAAGTATATAATTCCACATGTGTTAATTCATAGTTTTGATGTCTACAGTGTGAATGTACAATTTTCATAGTCATGAAAATACAGAAAAATCTTTAAATGAGAAGGTGTGTCCAAACTTTTGGTCTGTACTGTATGTGTGACACTCTAGCCCTCCCTGGGAAATGGGGTTACTCGGAGCCGGGTCGGTGTAGGGGTAGCGGGGGAGGCAGTCGTGGCCTGGACCCGTTCCGTGCCCAGGGCCGTCACATAAAAATATTGGGCTTTCAAGTAAGAGTGGTATTTTAAGACTACGCCACCTGCGGTTTCCGGTGATGGGCACCAGCGCTGCTTCAGTCCACTGAGGCCGGTGTTACGGGCAGCTAAGATGGGACAGCTCCCTACAGGCGGAGCAGGCCTCAGGGCAGAGTGAGAAGGAATGGTGGGTGCGGTGCCGCGCAGGAAATAACGAGCTGAGACGGTGTATGAAGTCATCTGGGTCTTTACTCACTTGGGATGAACTTTAAGCTGCAAAGCTTCTCTCTGATACAGACGGCGTACTGCGGCCACCGGGAAGGGGGCTCAGCACTTTCCAGGTAGATCAGGAGCACCTGTCGAGACCCCTCTGGTGTGTGTTCCTCTCCTTGGTAAGTTCTCCCACTAAGTCTTCTCCTGACTGTGTGTGGTACGAACGTGTTGTAAGGCCGGGTCCCACTGGATAAACGCAGTGTAAGAGATACAGATGGCATAGGCCGCTCCGTCCATATCCCTCTGGGATCCACTAAGCCTCCGGGCTTTTCTGACTGAGACGTGAAGTAACAAAGTCAGATATTGGGGGCCGGTCACCCCTCTTGCAGCAGGAATCCCTCTGACTAGGCCAGAGTAAAGAATACACGTGGCGACTCCGCTCCGTCCGTATCCCCCTGGGATCCTTTTGCCTGTGGAGCCTATCTCCTCTGCTCCCCTCCAGGGCCTTCTTAGGTCAGGACCTTGACCGGGTAGAGACAGTGGTTAACTCTGACCCGCTCATCGTCTCAAGGCCAGAGAACAAGGACCGTGTATCTTCAGTCAGCTGCAGACTCTTGCTGGACTCTGGCAGAAGACCACAATCAAAGACGAAGATCACAATCAAAGACCTTGAACTTAAGATGGCCGTAGATTAAATATGAATCAATAAGTGTTTCCTAAAAGTGTGTCCTCCACCCTCACCCACTACATGGTCCCCCCTATCTTTGGTTCCCCCCTATCTCCTCTATCCCGGGCCGGGGCAGCACCCTGGTGCATTTAGGCCCCCTACAGGACAGGAGTGGTGTAGTGTTGAGTGGTGAAGTGGGGTCCTGAGAGATGCTCCATCCTTACCTGGAAGAGGAGATACCACACCTCAAAATGAGGTGCAGTACCCCTGTGGTGACTGAACCCTCAGGGGCACCACATATGTCATACAAAATAGTTAATAAATAACATTTCCCACATGTCTACTTTACATCAGCACAATTTTGGAACCAACATTTTTTTTATTAGGGAGCTATAAGGGTTAAAAGTTGACAAGCGATTTCTCATTTTTCCAACAAAATTTACAAAACCATTTTTTTAGGGACCACATCATATTTGAAGTCACTTTGTGACAGAAAATGCCCCAAAGTGACAATATTCTAAAAACTACACCCCTCAAGGTGCTCAAAATCACATTCAAGAACTTTATTAACCCTTCAGGTGCTTCACAGGAATTTTTGGAATGTGGGGAAAAAAAATTAACATTTAACTTTTTTCACAAAAATGTTACTTTAGACCCATTTTTTTTATTTTCGCAGGAGTAACAGGAAAAAATGGACCCCAAAATTTGTTGTGCAATTTCTCCTGAGCACGCAGATACCCCATACGTGGGGTAAAAACACTGTTTGGGCGCACGGCAGGGTTCAGAAGGGAAGGAGCGCCATTTGACTTTTTGATTGTAAAATTTGCTTGAATAATAAGCGGACGCCATGTTGTGTTTGGAGAGCCCCTGATGTGCCTAAATAGTGGAAACCCCCCCACAAGTGACACCATTTTGGAAACTAGACCCCTCAGGGAACTTATCTAGATGTGTGGTGAGCACCCTGAACCCCCAAGTGCTTTACAGAAGTTTATAACATGGAGCCATGAATATAAAAAACTGTAACTTTTTCCACAAAAATGATGTTTTAGCCCAATTTTTTTTATTTTCACAAGGGTAAGAGGAAAAAATGGACTCCAAAAACTGTTGTTCAATTTCCCCTGAGTATTCCAGTACCCCATATGTGGGGAAAATAAAGTGTTTGGGTGCACGGCAAAGTTCAGAAGGGAAGGAGCACTGTGTGACTTTTTGAACGCAAAATTGGCTGGAATCGAGAGCGGACGCCATGTCGTGTTTGGAGAGCCCCTGATGTGCCTAAATAGTGGAAACCCCCCACAAGTGACCCCATTTTGGAAACTATACCCCTCAAGGATTTATCAAGGGGTATAGTGAACATTTTGAACCCAGAGGTACGACACAGAATTTGATAACATTAGGTCATCATATTGAATAAGTTGCCATTTAGTCTTGAGTGCAAGTGCTCGCTACTTGAGTCTGCATCGGGTACTCGGGTATGCACCATGTATCGTGGGTGCTTGAGTGACATGCTCGAGTCCCCGCTCGCATGTTTCACGGTTATTAGACACCCAAAAAAAACATGCGGGGATCACTCGTGCATGGCAGGCAATCCCCGTGAGGTTTTTTTGGCCACAAAGCATATGGGGCGGAGACTCGAGCATGTCACTCGAGTACCCACGATACTCAGTGCATACCCGAGCACCCAATGCAAACTTAAGTAGCGAGCACTTGCGCTCAAAATTAGTCGCCATATCATCATCTTTTTTTTTTTTTTTTTTACTTTTGAAAAAAATCCCAACCCTAACCTCAAACCTAATACAACCCCAACCCTAGCCCAACCCTAACCCTAGCCCCAACTGACAGCTGTCACACACTAAAAGTATTTTTTTTGTAAAATCTAGTTTTTGCATCGCCATATTTTGAGAGCTATAATTATTCCATATCTTGGCCTACAGAGTCATATGATGGCTTGTTTTTTGCGGGAAAAGTTGACCTTTTTATTGGTGCCATTTTCAGGTACTTGACATTTTTTGATCGCTTTCTATTCCGATTTTTGGGAGACAGAATAAACAAAAACCAGCAATTCCGGAATTGTTTTATGTTTTTTTTTTTTATGCTGTTCCGCATGTGGTAAAATTGACAAGGTAGCTTTATTCTTCGGGTCAGTACGTTTACAGCGGTACCACATTTATATAGTTTTTCTATGTTTTGGCGCTTTTACACAATAAAAGCTATTTTATAGAAAAAATATTTTATGCATCGCTTTATTCTGAGAGCCATAACTTTTTTATTTAGCTGATGGAGCTGTATGGCGGCTTGTTTTTTGCAGGACAAGATGACGTTTTCAGCGGTACCATTTTTATTTATATTCGTCTTTTTAATCGCGTGTTATTCCATTTTTTGTTTGTCGGTATGATGATAAAGCATTGTTTTTTGCTTCGTTTTTTTAATTTTTTTTATCGTGTTCACTAAAGGGGTTAACTAGTTGGACAGTTTTATAGGTCAGGCCGTTCTAGACGCGGTGATACCAAATATGTGTACTTTTATAGTTGTTTTTTTCATAATATTTATTGATGGGTACATTATATTTTTATTTTTGGTGGATTATTTTTTTTTAGATTTTTGCAATTGTTTTTTTTGTTTTTTTTTTCATTTTTAACACTTTTTTTTTACTTTTATACTTTGTTCTACTATGGGACTTTCACTTTTTTTATTCTGATCGCCTGTATAGCACAGGGATGGAGCACCATGCCTGTGCTATACAGGCTGTCAGCGCTGCAGAGGCAGAAGATACTTTGGTCATGCACTGCTCATGACCAAAATATCTTCCTGCTGTATGGTGACACGGATGTTGTCATGACGATGTAGCACCCTGAGGATTCGGCTGCTACAGGGGTATTACACCTCAAGCCAGAGGTGTGGTATTCCACTTCCGGGTAAGGATGGAGTGTGGAACTGAGCTCAGTAGGCTGCATACACTACATACATCCCATTTCCGGGGGACAGATCGACGGTACTCCCACTAGTTTATGTGCAGGTACGATAGTGTCTGTCCCTGGCTGGAGTGGGAGGGGGGTGGAACATCCCAGTAGTGTAGGGGCAGATAGGGGGAGCAGTCTGGGTAATGCTAGGAGCTCATTGGGTGCTGGTCACCTGAGCTCACACATAGAGGGAGTATATAAGGTGGGAACCATCTTAGATCAGGGTCAGACAGGCAGACAGCTACTAGTCAGTCTGTTGTAGAGGGTCAAGCAGTCCTGAAAGAAGAGAGAGAGGAGTCAGAAGGACCCAGAGGGGAAGAAGAGGGAACCCCAAGAGCCCAAATACAAGCAACAGGGTGAAGGGTTGGCACAAGGGTACCGGATCCCAAGCTGGTGGAGGGCACTAATCCTCAGCCAGAGACCGGAGGTTGTGGGCAGGATCTGCCACGACCCCCCACTAAATCCACCAGGAAGGCAGACCAAGTATAGGGTCAGGGAACCCAGAAGAGGTGTACCCACCAAGAGACCCGAGGGAGCCGGACATAGGTGGATCCCTGGTGGGGAAGGCCAGAGAAAAGGAACGTCAGAAAGGGAGCTCAGGATCACGCTCCAGAATTACCTGGGGGTTGGCCGAGTCCAGGACCTGGTGGACGCAGCACGGCTCGGGCGGTCACTCAAGGCCGGAGTGACCAGAACAACAGCAGTAAGTAAAAACCCTGAACTGCACAGCCCGACTCTGAGTCTCAATACCATCCTCACTGCACCACCACAACCACCACCCTCTACAACTGACCCCCTGAGGCTATACCCCTCCCGTTGGGGGTTATACTACCAGAAGCTGCACACACACCACCAGCCTCAGCGGACCCTGCTGCAGCGGCGGCCGTATTGACCGCAAATCAACGGGTGGCATAGTCGACACTAAAGAACATCCAGCAACATCTGTAGGACTGCCACACACTGAGCTTGACACCCTGGGCACGGACCGGGTCACCGCCACTCGGAGACTACAACCCCCATCTGATCCGGCTCCGGGTATCCCCCAAACAACACTGGCCCAGGGGGTGCGTCAACTTTGGCGTAGTCGGCAGGATCTCGTGCCCGCAACAACCGGGTACTGCGTGCCTGAAGAAAAGTTCACCGTTACCTCAAAAAGAAGTCTCCCGCCGGTTCCGGAGGGTCCCCGCCAACGGACCCCATCACAGGTCGTTTCCCGCCGGTTGTCCGCCATTAGCAGCTTTTTCCCGCCATCCATGGAGTTTCCCGCCACTGGGAGACGATTCCCGCCATTTCCAAAGATTTCCCGCCTTGGAAGAGCGGACGCCATTATGGGCGTGTCAGAGGGTGGCAAGAGGTCACCTCCCATCGTGGGCCAGGTCGAAGAATGGCGCCAAAAGCGGAAACCGCGCCCACCAACAGAGACTGTGATGCTGGAAGTGTCCATCAGCGTGAGAGAACTGCCCCTGGAACTGACAATCACAAAGTTGCCCCGGGACCACCTTCAATGTGGGCGGAGACTGAACAAAAGAACGAAGATGGGTGCAGCCTGGAGGAGTCTGGAGAGAGCGCACCCGGAGACAAGAAGTCTGGAGAGGGGTCCAGAGAAAGCGTACCCGGAGATGGAGGGAGAGACAGGCAGCACCGACCCAGTGGTCAGGAGCCTGCTGCAAGCAACAACGCCACTAGGCTTAGTGGAAATCCTGGCACAGCTCCCCCGAGACCGGGAGTGTGCACAGACCGCGCTGGAGGGCCTCGCACGGAGGATGGCCCAAGTGCAGCAAGACACGCTGACGGAGTGGAGCCGTGAGATGGCCCAGCAGACCGGAACCCGTCAGCGGAGCACGCCACCCGAGACGAGGAGACAGACCGCCTCTGAGGATGGTGCAGGAGGAGTGAAGGCCGGAGACGGCGCCGAGGAGGGAGCTGGACAACTGGAGGCAGGTAAAGGGGACGTCACTACCCCGAGCCGAGAAACCGCGTGCCTGCCCCAGCTCCCCGTCGCAGAGCCCGAAATTCCCCCTGCCGTGCCCGTCGCTGCATCGTCACCGCTCCAGACAAGGCCTCAAGCAGAAGCCGCGGCCGCGACCCCTGTGACGTCACGCGCCTCAACCCTGAGCGCAGCAAAGCAGGAAATACCATCGGCCTGGTCGCAAGGTCTAGTACCTCCGGGCGCCGCAATTCCAACAGCGCCCCCTACCTCCGCGGAGCCACCGGCCTGGTCGCAGGGCCGAGTACCCCCGGGCGCCGCCGTCCTTACGGTGCCCTTTACCTTTAGGGTGCCCCAAGCCTGGTCGCAAGGCCTGGTCAACCCGGGCGCCGCTACCATCACCGCGCCCTCAACATCTCGAGTGCCGCACCTGGGCGAAGATCTATTTGCCCAGCACACGTGCCCGGATGGGCAGCCCTTTGTATGGCCCCAGGAGTACTACCAACTGGAACTCCAAAGAGCAAGGCCCCTGTGCGAGCCCCTGATTCCGGCTCCGAAGCCCGTCAGGAGAACCCCGCTCCCGCTAGAAGAAGCACAATTCGAGTGGGACCCCACCGGAGGAGACCTCATGGGGTTCACTCAAGAAACGCGGGCAGCTGCAGCAGAGCGAGTGGAGTGCTGCCGCCAGCAGTTGGCAGCCTTTGAGCAAGAGCGGAAAGAGAGGCGGATCCGAGAGCAGCGGCTGCAGGAACAGAGCGCAGGGCAGAAGAGCCGGACCAGGAGGAACCCCCGTGCAGCTCATGGTCCCCGTACCACCGGGACTGTGATTAAATTCAACCTGCAGCATGGATGGGGCTTCATAAGAGACCATCATACCCCCGGCGACGTCTTTGTAACCCGCAGAGACGTAGAAAGCCATCTGCCGGAGGGACACAGAGGTCGTGACCTGTACGTAGGGGACGAGGTCACGTTCACCCGGCACAAGTGTGCCAAAGGACCCTACGCCCTCCATGTGCATCGCCTGACGGAGGAGGAGCTGCGGTGTGAGGAGGAGCAAGAGGACCCGGACGGGTCTGAAGATAAAGAAGGAGCAGGAGGACGCCGTCGTTAAAGTACGGTAAAGAGACTGTAAATAGTTACCCGTCGGGGTACAGTGAACTGTTGCTGCTTTAAATATGTCCCCGTTGGGACAAGTGTAAACTGTTACCCGTGTGTCCCTTAATCCCACTGACCGAGGACTGAGAGCGGTCATTCCTTCCTTATACCTGGTCGAGGACTGAGAGCGGCCATACTTTCCCCTGTATATAGTTGCGCTTTCTAAGGCGCCCCCTACCGGTTTTATAGGAAACTGTTGTTTTTCTTGAAGAGACTGTCGCACTTTACCCGGTCACAAGTTGCACCGTGGCCGGAGGAACAAGAATGTTATTTATAAAAAGTTTTATGCTGATAGTATATATGATGTTTTATATGTTTATGTTTTAAAAAAAAAAAATTTGTATGTTTTGGATGTTTATTCTCTTACAGCCCGAGGACGTGCTGTGATTTACCAGGGGGGAATGTAGCACCCTGAGGATTCGGCTGCTACAGGGGTATTACACCTCAAGCCAGAGGTGTGGTATTCCACTCCCGGGTAAGGATGGAGTGTGGAACTGAGCTCAGATAGCTGCATACACTACATACATCCCATTTCCGGGGGACAGATCGACGGTACTCCCACTAGTTTATGTGCAGGTACGATAGTGTCTGTCCCTGGCTGGAGTGGGAGGGGGGTGGAACATCCCAGTAGTGTAGGAGCAGATAGTGGGAGCAGTCTGGGTAATGCTAGGAGCTCATTGGGTGCTGGTCACCTGAGCTCACACATAGAGGGAGTATATAAGGTGGGAACCATCTTAGATCAGGGTCAGACAGGCAGACAGCTACTAGTCAGTCTGTTGTAGAGGGTCAAGCAGTCCTGAAAGAAGAGAGAGAGGAGTCAGAAGGACCCAGAGGGGAAGAAGAGGGAACCCCAAGAGCCCAAATACAAGCAACAGGGTGAAGGGTTGGCACAAGGGTACCGGATCCCAAGCTGGTGGAGGGCACTAATCCTCAGCCAGAGACCGGAGGTTGTGGGCAGGATCTGCCACGACCCCCCACTAAATCCACCAGGAAGGCAGACCAAGTATAGGGTCAGGGAACCCAGAAGAGGTGTACCCACCAAGAGACCCGAGGGAGCCGGACATAGGTGGATCCCTGGTGGGGAAGGCCAGAGAAAAGGAACGTCAGAAAGGGAGCTCAGGATCACGCTCCAGAATTACCTGGGGGTTGGCCGAGTCCAGGACCTGGTGGACGCAGCACGGCTCGGGCGGTCACTCAAGGCCGGAGTGACCAGAACAACAGCAGTAAGTAAAAACCCTGAACTGCACAGCCCGACTCTGAGTCTCAATACCATCCTCACTGCACCACCACAACCACCACCCTCTACAACTGACCCCCTGAGGCTATACCCCTCCCGTTGGGGGTTATACTACCAGAAGCTGCACACACACCACCAGCCTCAGCGGACCCTGCTGCAGCGGCGGCCGTATTGACCGCAAATCAACGGGTGGCGTAGTCGACACTAAAGAACATCCAGCAACATCTGTAGGACTGCCACACACTGAGCTTGACACCCTGGGCACGGACCGGGTCACCGCCACTCGGAGACTACAACCCCCATCTGATCCGGCTCCGGGTA
The DNA here is from genome assembly GCF_046119375.1 of Phyllobates terribilis. Lineage (NCBI taxonomy): Eukaryota > Metazoa > Chordata > Amphibia > Anura > Dendrobatidae > Phyllobates > Phyllobates terribilis. Next base: position 235,762,689 of record NW_027362767.1, on the reverse strand, counting down.
TCCCCCAAACAACACTGGCCCAGGGGGTGCGTCAACGACATCGGGTCAACATGGCAACATCCGGGAAGCTGCGGCAGACAGCGCTGGAGGCCGGGAGAGGAGGTGAGTAGTGCGATCACCTACCCTTGTCCCCGCAATGCTGCGATCGCCATATGACCTAATAGTAGGTCATTGGTCCAATCGGGCCAGGTCACCATGACGTACTATTAGGTCACACGTCAGTAAGGGGTTAAGGGAAATGCGTCACATACACTACCGTTCAAAAGTTTGGGGTCACCCAGACAATTTTGTGTTTTCCATGAAAACTCTGACTTTTATTTATCAAATGAGTTGCAAAATGATTAGAAAATATATTCCAGACATTGACAAGGTTAGAAATAATGATTTTTATTAGAAAGAATAATTTTCTCCTTCAAACTTTGCTTTCGTCACAGAATGCTCCTTTGCAGCAGTTCCAGCATTGCAGACCTTTGGCTTCTAGCTGTTACTTTGCTGAGGTAATCTTGAGAAATTTCACCCCTTGCTTCCTGAAGCCCCTCCACAAGTTGGATTGGCTTGATGGGCACTTTTTACATACAATACGGTCAGGCTGCTCCCACAACAGCTCAATGGGGTTGAGATCTGGTGACTGCGCTGGCCACTCCATTACAGATAGAATACCTGCTGCCTGCTTCTTCCCTAAATAGTTCATGCATAATTTGGAGGTGTCCTGTGGGTCATTGTCCTGTTGTAGGATGAAATTGGCTCCAATCAAGCGCTGTCCACAGGGTATGGCATGGCGTTGCAAAATGGAGTGATAGCCTTCCTTATTCAAAATCTCATTACCTTGTACAAATCTCCCACTTTACCAGCACCAAAGCAACCCCTGACCATCACATTACCTCCACCATGCTTGACAGATGGCGTCAGGCACTCTTCCAGCATCTTTTCAGTTGTTCTGCGTCTCACAAATGTTCTTCTGTGTGATCCAAACACCTCAAACTTTGATTCGTCTGTCCATAAAACTTTTTTCCAATCTTCCTCTGTCCAATGTCTGTGTTCTTTTGCCCATATTAATCTTTTCTTTTTATTAGCCAGTCTCAGATACAGCTTTTTTTTGTCACTTTTCCCTGAAGACCTGCATCCCGGAGTCGCCTATTCACTGTAGAGGTTGACACTGGCGTTTTGCGTGTACTATTTAATGAAGCTGCCAGTTGAGGAGCTGTGAGGCGTCAATTTCTCAAACTAGAGACTCTAATGTCCTTGTCTTGTTGCTCAGTTGTGCAGCGGGGCCTCCCACTTCTCTTTCTACTCTGGTTAGAGCCTGTTTGTGCTCTCCTCTGAAGGGAGTAGTACACACCGTTGTAGGAAATCTTCAGTTTCTGGGCAATTTCTCACATGGAATAGCCTTCATTTCTAAGAACAAGAATAGACTGTCGAGTTTCACATGAAAGTTCTCTTTTTCTGGCCATTTTGAGAGTTTCATAGAACAAACCAATGTAATGCTCCAGATTCTCAACTAGCTCAAAGGAAGGTAAATTTTATAACTTCTCAAGTCAGCCAAACCGTTTTAAGCTGGGCTAACATACTTGTGCAAGGGTTTTCTAGGGTTTTCTAAACATCCATTAGCCTTTTTACACAGGTAGCAAACACAATGTACGATTAAAACACTGGCGTGGTGGTTTTTGGAAATGGGCCTCTATACACCTATGTAGATATTACAATAAAAACAAGACATTTGCAGCTAGAATAGTCATTTACCACATTTACAATTTCTGATTCATTTAATGTTAGCTTCATTGAAAAAAAATGTGCTTTTCTTTCAAAAATAATGAAATTTCTAAATGACCCCAAACTTTTGAACGGTAGTGTACATTTTGTTAAAATGACCTATAATACCACATACAAGGGACAAATACCATCACACCATGACTAGACCACATATTACCACCACATAGTGACCGGATACTACAATACTGATCATTACTAAAAAAAAGCACAATACTAATATAGCATAAGTGCCATTATACACAGGACATCTGTACATAGTATACAGGTAATACTGTGATTACCAGTGACATTATACACAGGAGCTCTTTGTATAGTGTACAAGTAATACAATGACTCACCGGTGACGTCTCTAGTTGAAGTCCTTCATCTTTGCTTTTCTTCATCCAGCACAGACCACCATTACTTCTTCCAGCCAGGAATCGTCTCTGCAAAAAATAACACACCGTTATCTAGAGCACGTTCCCCAACTTCTACACTACGCAGCTGAATATAGACGTGCACCCACCATTACTATATAATTAGTTATTATGCAACCCACCAATCCAAAATATAAATTGTAATCCACTACTGCGCCCCCACTAACTATAAATAGCCACTTTCCCCACCCAATAAATATATAAATTAGAACTTGTACTCTTTCCCCCAATTCATTACCAGTAACACTCCATCATTCTCAACGCCTACCACTATGTACCCCCCCACCCCAATTCATTATGCCATGTCCTCTCTCTCTCCCACCCCCACCCTCTAGTCATCATCATTTACTGTCCTCCACCATCAATTCATCATCATTTGCTCTCCTCACCTCCTACTCCCAATTTGTCTTGGTTCTGTCATGCAAGGTGTAGGAAAGACTAAATGCAACACGAAGGGAAGGGGGAAAAGGGGTCCAGACTCTAGGGAAAGGGGGTAGTGGAGACCTTTTAGACTGACCTAGATCACCCTGTCTCCCCTAACGTCCCCATATTGGTTCTGCACTGCTTGACGCACAGGAACCACGCCCTGTCTTTCCCTGGCATTTGGCCCTGGCTAGGGAAGGGAGGGGATGAGCACTAGTCGATCCCTTCTGACAACTAAATAAAACAAGGGGGAACAAACAAGGGAAGATAGCTTAGCTTAGCTTTAGTTGACTTCAGAGAGATGAACACACAACCTCTTTAGCACCAGAGAGGAAGAAATACTGCACTAGCTCCAAGTTTTCACAGGGGATCATGTGAGTATCGCCAGCACCTCCCTCTAGCAAATAGCAGGTATTTATACACCCAGGCCAGGGTGTTAATTAGCAAGACGAAGGTAGCTGCTGGGTCCTAGAAAGACCGTTTCTAAGAAGGTGTCTGTAATGCCAAATGAAGAGATCTTCTGCAACCAACTGCAGGGCGACTGTCTGTAACTTCTGACACACCCGTGACAGTATCCCCCCCTACTATAAGTGGCCTCCAGACACTCAGGACCGGGTTTCTCAGGATAAGAGGTGTGGAATGAATGAATCAATCTGGGAGCGTTCACCTCTGATGTTGAAACCCACATCCTCTCCTCTGGACCATAACCCTTCCAGTGCACCAAGTATTGTAGAGAATGACGTTGGAGACGAGAATCTAGAATCCTCGAAATCTGGAACTCCAGATTACCATCAACCATTACTGGGGGCGGTGGTAGAGGTGAGGACTCAAGAGGTTCCACATACTTCTTGAGTAAAGACTTGTGGAACACGTTGTGGACCTTAAGGGCCTGAGGAAGTTCAAGACAGTACGCTGCTGGGTTAATGACGGCGGTTATTTTGTAGGGACCAATAAACCTAGGTCCCAGCTTCCAAGAAGGAACTTTCAATCTTATATTCTTGGTAGACCACCACACAAAGTCATTCACATTCAGGTATGGACCTGGCAAGCATTTTCTGTCAGCCATACGTTTATACCTGTCTCCTATGATCTTTAAATTACTCAAAACACCCTGCCATACCGAGGAGAGCGACGAAGCAAACCGTTCCTCCTCAGTAACTCCTGAAGCTCCTCCCCCACTAAAGGTACCAAACTGTGGGAGGCAACTGAATGCACCGAAGAACGGTGTCCTGCCATTGGATTCTTGTTGATGATTATTAATGGGAAATTCTGCCAGCGGTAAGTAGGATGCCCAATCCTCCTGATTTTCGGAAACGAAACACCTGAGGTAGGTCTCCAAATTTTGATTGACATGCCCGGTCTGTCTATTCGACTGAGGGTGGAAGGTAGAGGAAAAGGACAACTGCACCCCCAGTCGAGAACAGAATGCCTTCCAGAACTTGGAAACAAATTGGGTCCCCCGATCTGACACCACATCGGAGGGAACCTTCACAATCTCATTTATGAACACCTGTGCAAGTGTCTTGGCATTTGGAAGTGCAGGTAATGCGACGAAGTGAACCATTTTACTGAACCTATCTACAACTACCAAAACCACCGTTTTGCCTGCAGAAACCGGTAGCTCAGTAATAAAATCCATTGACAAGTGTGTCCATGGCCTACTACGGATAGGTAATGGTAACAGAGTGCCAGAAGGATGAGTATGTGAAACCTTAGAACATGCGCAAATACTACAAGCAGATACATGTTCAATCACATCCCGATCCAAGCCCGGCCACCAAAAATGACGAGAGAGGAGGTCCGCAGTTGCCTTACCACCTGGATGACCAGCAAGCACAGAGTTATGATGTTCTTTAATAACCTGACGGCGCAGATTGGATGGTACAAATAACCTTCCTGGAGGGCAGGAGGCAGGGGCGTCCCCCTGAGTCTCCAACACCTCACCCTCCAGTTCAGGATATAATGCCAAAATGACTACCCCCTTCTGTAATATCGGGGAGGGTTCTCATGGTCACCGCCAGACCGCTCCCCCAGCAGAGGTACATAACCCCGACAAGAAGGCCCCGGAGAAGGTGGTCTCACCCGTCTATCCTGAAGGCGTCTATCAAAACGTATGGCCAATGACGTGGCAGCTTCCAAGGATTGAGGGTTTTCATATACTGCCAAGGCAACTTTCAACCTTTCAGTAAGACCCTCACAAAATTGGCTTCTAAGGGCTGAGTCATTCCATTTAGAATGTGTTACCCATCTACGAAATTCAGAACTGTAAGTCTCCACTGACCAATTCCCCTGCTGAAGGCAACATAGCCTAGACTCAGCCAAGTCGACTAGGTCAGGGTCATCATAGATGATGGCCAGAGCCCGAAAAAACCCTCAACAGACTGGAAACAAACCGAATCCTGTGGTAATGAAAACGCCCACAACTAAGGATCTCCCTGCAGTAGAGAGATCACAATTCCAACCCGTTGCTCCTCATTTCCGGAGGAGTAAGGATAAAGTTTAAAATACAGTTTGCACGCCTCCTTGAATACAAAAAACTTGTCCCTATGTGACATGCAGAAGTAGTGCTGTTGCACAGTGTGACATGCAGAAATAGTGCTGTTGCTTTAAAAGTATTCAGTAACTTCAGAAGTAACACAAGCACATGAGACAGGAAGTGTTGTGCTCCAGAACCATCCATCAACTAGAGGGGTTAACACAGTCACAGGAGAAAGAAAGTGTTTCAGCAGAGCCCCAGGGGGATTGTGGGGAAGTTTTGTACTGTCTGGCCGCAGCCGAAGAGAAAGTTGACTTATGATCTGAATCTCACAGAAGTAAAGGGAACATTTGCATTGCACTGGCCATGCCTCATTAAATGTTACTGTGCTACCATTTATGAAGACTCTTGTCAGATGTGTCTGGTTAGCAACTGAATCTATCGTGTGCCTGAGAGAAGCTGCAGCCTATGGTCGCCCTGAGTAACAGTTCCCTCAGGATTCCAACGAATTCATGTTACCGGTCTCGCCCCTATCTGAACTTAGGTGGCGTGCGCCCAAAAAACACACACAAAAAAACCCCCCAAAGTGTCAGTTTTTTTTTTCTTTTTCAAAATGTGCACGGCCGGCGATAATGTCACGCAAGGTGTTGGAAAGACTAAGTGCAACACGAAGGGAAGGGGGAAAAGGGGACCCAGACTCTAGGGAAAGGGGGTAGTGTAGACCTCCTAGGCTGACCTATATCACACTGTCTCCACTAACGTCCCTATATTGGTTCCGCAACCAGGAACCTCGCCCTGTCTGTAGCATCGGCGTCTCTGCCTCCTGCCTGACAGAGACGCCGTCCTCCTTACCGCCGCGGTCCTGCTCCGGCATCTTCTGGCCTCCCTGCAGCTGCTGCTGGTGCACGCAGCTTTCCTGGCTCTGTGCTTAGGGCGCGCGCGCGCTCCCTCCCTCTTAAAGGGGCCGCGCGCGCCGTCCTAAAAAATCCCCTGCCAATGGCCGGAGGACTTCCCCTATAAAAGGCACCTCCTCCAATATGGAGGTGCCCGTGCAAGGTTGTAGCTTTGTGTATTAAACTCTGCTTCAGCCCTCAGGTCCCGCTGCTAAGCCTGACTACAAGTTTTGCCTGCCTGCCAGACTGACTACCAGTCCTGCCCGCCAGCCTGACTTCAAGTCCAGCCTGCCAGCCTGACTACAAGTCCAGCCCGTCTGCTTGTCTACTCTCCAGCCGACAGTCTGTCTACAGTCCAGTCCGCCAGTCTGTCTATGGGCTCTGTCCGCCTGCTTACCTGGAGGCTTCCGTCTGTCACTTGCCGTGACCACCTGACTGCCTACCTAGAGGCTCCTGTTTGTTACTTGCCTTGCCTGCCTGACAGCCTACCTAGAGGCTCCTGCCTGTTACCTGCCGTGCCTACCTGTCAGCCTACCTGGAGGCTCCTGCTTGTTCCAGCCGTGTCTGCCAGTCCGTCTGTCCGGACCACCCGTCAGCCTGCTTGCCGTGCTCATCTGCTGAACCGGTCAGTCCTTGCCATCTAACCCGTGGGAGTCACCTGCTCTCTTACAAGGTCGTCCCCAGAGTAGCACCTGGTCCCTCTGCTCGGCCCTTCCCTGGTCACGGAGTCGATTGAGCCGCCATATGACCCTGGTCGGTCCGAGTTGATACCTAATTACGCCCCTCTGGGTCCCTCCTTGCACCGTAGCACAGAGGTTCCACCACCCGGATCCGTAACACTGTCTTTTGGCCCTGGCTAGGGAAGGGAGGGGATGAGCACTAGTCTATCCCCATTGATAACTAAAGACAACAAGGGGAAACAAACAAGGGAAGATAGCTTAGCTTTAGTTGACTTCAGAGAGATGAACACACATTATCTTAGCACCAGAGAGGTAGAAGTACTGCACTATCTCCAAGTCTTTACAAAGGATCATGTGAGTATCGCCGGCACCTCCCTCTAGCAAACAGCAGGTATTTATACACAGAGGCCAGGCTGTTAATTAGCAAGAGGAAGATAGCAGGGTCCTAGAAAGGCAGCTTCTAAGAAGGTGTCTGAAATGCCAAACGAAGAGATCTCCTGCAACCAACTGCAGGGCGACTGTTTGTCACTTCTGACACACCCGTGACAAGTTCCCTCTCTTTACTTCTGTTCACCAGGTCCCATCCATCAGTAAGGGTAGTAATGCCCTGATGGCAGCCCTGGCTTCTAGGCCAGTATTGTAAATTTCAGCTCGCATCTGCCCCTTTGATTGAACAGTGGACAGTGATAGCCAAAGAGGCAAAAACTAAATGTAATAAGCAAGTGTTCTTTTGCTAACAGATACACAGATGCAACAGCGCAGACAATGAGGAGACAGTTTTACTTAAACCAACACTATTTATTTGACTGCCACAATTAAAGAGGGGTCTTCGGCACAATATCAGGATATAACGCAAATGATCAAAAATTAAACAAGTTATGTTACAAGGAGAATACAGTAATTCAGATGAACAGGATATTGACACAATGATATTGACACACTATCGTTCTACTATTACCATTCAACAACTGTTATCGTCAGTGAGGTCTTAGTCTTAATACCCCAACCAAAAGGGCGTTGTGAAGACCCGGGGTCTTCTGTGGGCGTAATGTTACTCAGACAACACAGGGTGAGGGTAAAACAGTGTTGCAATACTTTATTGAAAAACAAAGCGGACAATAAACACACAGAACAGTCCCACCAAATACCCAAGATGGAACAACATTACACAGTCTCACCCTTCTGCTCTGCCAGGGATAGAACAGCTGCAACTTTGGGACTTCCAGGGCCAACTACCTCAACCAGTGGCCCCCTGCTTCTGGCAGGCCCCACAGAGAGAAGGTAGCGGCAAGCTTAGGAAGCTAGCAGTCCATCGAGGTACAAGGCCAAGAGACCCGAGAGTCCCACCCTGGCCTCGCCGAGAGTTTCCATGGGGCCAGATGACCGGTGGGTCCCAATTTGGCTTCTCCGAATGTCTCCATGGGTTCCAGGCGACTGGTGAGTCCCTCCTGGCAACCCCAAACTGACTTTGTCGTCCCAACCTGGTCTCCCCAAAAGTATCCATAGTCTCTCTGATGGTTAATGGAGCAGATCTTTCCAGTCAGGGCCAATACCCTTAGGCCGGAATTATGTAGAATCCAAATCTTTAGGTAAAATCCATGCTTCCAAGCTGATGGTCCCAGAGTCTGTGTCCTCTTGCTTCTCCTTGATTCTCTATCCCAAGTCTCTTTTCAGCAGGATATATAAACCCTTTTTCTACTTACACATAAAGGTCATCAGTCACAGGTCGGGGTTAGGGAGGTCCAGGGCCGGCGTCAGCACCTGGGCAAGTGCCGAGGCCCTGAGCAGGCGGGGGGCCCACTTGCCGTCAGGCACCCCGGCGCGCTATGGGGCCAGTGAGCGGAGGAGTGCGGTGCCAACGCCCGCGACTGCTCCCCCTCCCGCATGCTCAGGGCCCCGGCACTCTACTTTCCTCTCCCCGTGCCTCCGCAGGTCTTGTATCTTCCACGTCTCCAGACAGTGACATCTCAGGTCAGAGGGCGCGATGACGTCTTTCCACCGCTCCCTCTGCTGAGCAGTCACAGCGCAGAGAACAGGAAGACGGCGACGCTGAGGAGTCCAGAGCAGCAGCAGCAGGTGAGGAGATGTGATATGAGGTGAGTATTTTATGGGGCATTATATATGCCCATTATGTAGGGAGCATTTATATGGGGCCATCCTGCATGGAAAATTTATATGGGGGCCATCCTGCATGGAAAATTTATATGGGGGCCATCCTGCATGGAACATTTATATGGGGGCCATACTGCATGGAACATTTATATGGGGCCCATCCTGCATGGAAAATTTATATGGGGGCCATCCTGCATGGAACATTTATATGGGGGCCATACTGCATGGAACATTTATATGGGGGCCATCCTGCATGGAACATTTATACGGAGCCATCCTGCATGGAACATTTATATGGGGCCCATCCTGCATGGAACATTTATATGGGGCCCATCCTGCATGGAAAATTTATATGGGGGCCATCCTGCATGGAACATTTATATGGAGCCATCCTGCATGGAACATTTATATGGGGGCCATACTGCATGGAACATTTATATGGGGCCCATCCTGCATGGAACATTTATATGGGGCCCATCCTGCATGGAACATTTATATGGGGCCATCCTGCATAGAACATTTATATGGGGCCCAGACAGCATTTAACATTTATATGGGGCCCATACAGCATATAGCATTATATGGGGGCCAGTATTCTGCATGGAGCATTATATGGGGGCCAGTATTCTGCATGGAGCATTATATGGGGTCCATTATTCTGCATGGAAGACTATATTGTGCCCATACTACTGTATGAAGGACTATGTGGTGCCTCTAATACTGTATGGAGGACTATGCGGTGCCCATAATACTGTATGGAGGACTATGTGGTGCCCATAATACTGTTTGGAGGACTATGTGGTGCCCATAATATTGTATGGAGGACTATGTGGTGCCCATAATACTGTATGGAGGACTTTGCGGTTCCCATAATACTGTATGGAGGACTATGTGGTGCCCATAATACTGTATGGAGGACTATGTGGTGCCCATAATACTGTATGGAGGACTATGTGAGGCCCATAACACTGTATGGAGGACTATGTGGTGTCCATAATACTGTATGGAGGACTATGTGGTGCCTATAATACTGTATGGAGGACTATGTGGTGCCCATAACACTGTATGGAGGACTATGTGGTGTCCATAATACTGTATGGAGGACTATGTGGTGCCTATAATACTGTATGGAGGACTATACAGTCCGGTCTGCACTGTGCGCTGCGAGAAATCACCAGTTTCTGACCTATGAACGAGCTCCTAGGAACGCTCAGCTCCTGATAGTCGTGCAGGCTGCCGATCACACGAAGAAGGGGCAAAACTCTCGTTCATTGGGAGAAATGTTTTTTAACCTTGCTTAAAAATCATCTTTCTAGCAGTCCATGTCATCCAGTCAACATCACTAACCAAATGGTGGAGAGATATACCAGAACTCACTACACCAACCAGACTTACAGAGATTGGTTATAGCCAGACGTTTATTCGTTTAGCGCGATATATAGAAATGCTTCCCAATCTCTGTCATCAGGCCTACTGTATATTACCCCCATTAGAAGACATAGGATGGGGATTTTCCCTACATCAGATTGTTTCCAGTGCAATGCCCCGAGGCTGACCTGTACCTGTCATGCAAGGTGTGGGAAAGACTTAGTGCAACACAAAGGGAAGAGGGAAAGGGAGCCCAGACTCTAGTGGGGAGTGGAGACCTCCTAGGCTGATCTGAAATCACCCTGTCTCCACTAACATCCATATATTGGTTCTTCACCAATCGCCGCATGCGAACCTCGCCCTGTCTTTCTCTGGCATTTGGCCCTGGCTAGGGAAGAGAGGGGGATGAGTGCTAGTCGATCCCCACTGACAACTAAAGACAACAATGGGGAACAAACAAGGGAAGATGGCTTAGCTTTTAGTTGACTTCAGAGAGATGAATACCCATCCTCATAGCTCCAGAGAGGAAGAAGTAATGCACTTGCCCCGAGCCTTCGCAAGGGGTAATGTGAGTATCGTCGGCACCTCCCTCTAGCAGACAGCAGGTATTTATACACCCAGGCCAGGGTGTTAATTAGCATGAGGAAGGTAGCCGCTGGGTCCTAGAGAGACAGCCTCTAAGAAGGTGTCTGTAATGCCAAACGAAAAGATCTCCTGCAACCAACTGCAGGGCGACTGTCTGTCACTTCTGACACACCCGTGACTGGTTCCCCCTCTTTACTTCTGTTCACTAGGTCCCATACATCAGTAAGGGTACTAGTCCCCTGATGGCGACCCTGGCTTCTAGGCCAGAATTGTAAATTTCAGCCCGCATCTGCCCCTTTGGCACTCTGGTGTCTACTGGAAAGTGAAGCCGGGATGGATTTTAATGACACCAAAAGGATGAATTACCACAAAATCATAATGCCGATATGCAGAGTTGAAAACTGGACTTTTTACTATTTCTGGACGGCTTTCAAAAAATCACAGAAAGACAATATTTTTTCTGGACACATTGCAAAATCATAATAAATCCTTATTATTCTAAGTGATAAATGTCTACAGTCCATAATTCTGATATGAGACATCAGCTGCAGTCACTGTAATCTGTAAAATGATGAGAATTACAGTCACAATAATCTGCAGAACTTTCTTCAGTTTCAAAGAAATTAATTTTTTTAATGGACCGGGCAAAAAAGTGCCGTATTGTTCTGGGCTGTGCTGGAGTTTCTGGTGGGCCGGCGACCCTGGTGCTGGTTATACGCCTGGTCTGTGGCCCTCAGAGTTACATGTCACCTAAACACCTCCACATGGAATCTGAAACCTGTATTTCTAGGCCGTCTAAGGGAAGCCATAATGATAAGGCGTCTGCCTGGTAACAGGTGCAGATTAATGGCCGCTACAGTGAAGAGAATTGCCAGTGGTGAAAGGGTTAATACTTGGGCCCTGCATCAGTAATAGCCCCTGTAGTCAACTGTTATGAGGTCATAAACACATGTCATAAAGAAGATTCCATGATAGAAGGGCGTGCTGCCACCATCAGCGCCATTACTGATGGACCGAGGACCTGGAGCGCGACCCCCCACGTAATGTGCCCACCTCAGTGTAATATGGAGGCTCTAGCAGGGAAAGGGTTTGTCTGCTTTAGACGCCTCCAGGGTATATGAGGGTATATGAAAGTAGTAGAGGGGGGTCCGCAGCAGAGGATAGAGAGACCCTCTACATAGAGCCGCTCTCCTTTGGGTGAACATGGACAGACCTATGGATTTCATGGGTGCTGTGTTGGGAGAAACAGGAGGAAGGACGGAGGGGGGATTTATACTATCAGGGGTTATGCATTACCAATATTGTTAGCCCAGTATTAATGGTATTTATAAGTTGCCACAATTGGGATTTGTGCGACCCCTGAAAGTTGTGAATAGTCCATAGTCTATGTGAGAAGCCTACAGGGACAAATAACTCCGTGTACCCATTAATTGATCTAGATGGTGAGGGTCTAGGACCTAGGGGGATTGTTAAGAATCCGCTGGGCTAACAAAATAATATTGATTGTTATATATATGTATATACCGATATTGTATTGTTATATATATGTATATACCGGTATTGTGTTGTTATATATATATGTATATACCGGTACTGTGTTGTTATATATATATGTACAGTATATACCGGTATTGTGTTGTTATATATATATGTACAGTATATACCGGTATTGTGTTGCTATATATATATGTACAGTATATACCGGTATTGTGTTGTTATATATATATGTACAGTATATACCGGTATTGTGTTGCTATATATATATATGTACAGTATATACCGGTACTGTGTTGTTATATATATACATATATATATATATATATATATATATATATATATATATATGTATATACCGGTATTGTGTTGTTATATATATATATATATATATATATATGTATATACCGGTATTGTGTTGTTAGATATATATGTACAGTATATACCGGTATTGTGTTGTTAGATATATATGTACAGTATATACCGGTATTGTGTTGTTATATATATATGTACAGTATATACCGGTATTGTGTTGCTATATATATATGTATATACCGGTATTGTGTTGTTATATATATATGTATATACCGGTATTGTGTTGTTATATATATATGTACAGTATATACCGGTATTGTGTTGCTATATATATATGTACAGTATATACCGGTATTGTGTTGTTATATATATATGTATATACCGGTATTGTGTTGTTGCATATATATATATATATATATATGTATATTCTGGTATTGTTATATATATGTATATACTGGTATATTGTTATTACATATATTTATATACCAGTATTATATTGTTATATATATGTATATACCGGTATTGTGTTGTTATATATTTATGTATATACCGGTATATTGTTGTTATATATATGTGTATACCGGTATTGTTTTGCTATATATATGTATATACCGGTATTGTATTGTTATATATATGTATATACCGGTATTGTGTTGTTATATATATGTATATACCGGTATTGTGTTGTTATATATTTATGTATATGCCGGTATATTGTTGTTATATATATGTGTATACTGGTATTGCATTGTTATATATATGTACAGTACAGACCAAAAGTTTGGACACACCTTCTCATTTAAAGATTTTTCTGTATTTTCATGACTATGAAAATTGTACATTCACACTGAAGGCATCAAAACTATGAATTAACACATGTGGAGTTATATACTTAACAAAAAAGTGTGAAACAACTGAAAATATGTCTTATATTCTAGGTTCTTCAAAGTAGCCACCTTTTTCTTTGATGACTGCTTTGCACACTCTTGGCATTCTCTTGATGAGCTTCAAGAGGTAGTCATCGGAAATGGTTTTCACTTCACAGGTGTGCCCTGTCAGGTTTAATAAGTGGGATTTCTTGCCTTATAAATGGGGTTGGGACCATCAGTTGTGTTGTGCAGAAGTCTGGTGGATACACAGCTGATAGTCCTACTGAATACACTGTTAGAATTTGTATTATGGCAAGAAAAAAGCAGCTAAGTAAAGAAAAATGAGTGGCCATCATTACTTTAAGAAATGAAGGTCAGTCAGTGCGAAAAATTGGGAAAAATTTGAAAGTGTCCCCAAGTGCAGTTGCAAAAACCATCAAGAGCAAAAAGAAACTGGTTTACATGAGGACCGCCCCAGGAAAGGAAGACCAAGAGTCACCTCTGCTTCTGAGGATAAGTTTATCCGAGTCATCAGCCTCAGAAATCGCAGGTTAACAGCAGCTCAGATTAGAGACCAGGTCAATGCCACACAGAGTTCTAGCAGCAGACACATCTCTACAACAACTGTTAAGAGGAGACTTTGTGCAGCAGGCCTTCATGGTAAAATAGCTGCTAGGAAACCACTGCTAAGGACAGGCAACAAGCAGAAGAGACTTGTTTGGGCTAAAGAACACAAGGAATGGACATTAGACCAGTGGAAATCTGTGCTTTGGTCTGATGAGTCCAAATTTGAGATCTTTGGTTCCAACCACCGTGTCTTTGTGCGATGCAGAAAAGGTGAACGGATGGACTCTACATGCCTGGTTCCCACCGTGAAGCATGGAGGAGGAGGTGTGATGGTGTGGGGGTGCTTTGCTGGTAACACTGTTGGGGATTTATTCAAAATTGAAGGCTTACTGAACCAGCATGGCTACAACAACATCTTGCAGCGGCATTAGGTTCCATCCGGTTTGCATTTAGTTGGACCATCATTTATTTTTCAACAGGACAATGACCCCAAACACACCTCCAGACTGTGTAAGGGCTATTTGACCAAGTAGGAGAGTGATGGGGTGCTACGCCAGATGACCTGGCCTCCACAGTCACCAGACCTGAACCCAATCGAGATGGTTTGGGGTAAGCTGGACCGCAGAGTGAAGGCAAAAGGGCCAACAAGTGCTAAGCATCTCTGGGAACTCCTTCAAGATTGTTGGAAGACCATTTCCGGTGACTACCTCTTGAAGCTCATCAAGAGAATGCCAAGAGTGTGCAAAGCAGTCATCAAAGCAAAAGGTGGCTACTTTGAAGAGCCTAGAATATAAGACATATTTTCAGTTGTTTCACACTTTTTTGTTAAGTATATAATTCCACATGTGATAATTCATAGTTTTGATGCCTTCAGTGTGAATGTACAATTTTCATAGTTATGAAAATACAGAAAAATCTTTAAATGAGAAGGTGTGTCCAAACTTTTGGTCTCTACTGTATATACCGGTATTGTGTTGTTATATATATGTATATACCGTTAAAGTAATATGTGTAAATTCGCGCTAATGGTAGTGGGTTTGGAGAAAGAAAGCCAGAGGTGGATAATTTAAAACTTTTATTGAGAAGATATAAAATATCAAATAAAATATATGAGGGTGAGGACAAAGATATATAAAAAAAGGTGATAGGTATCACTCAGATTAATGCACAAATTTCTTTAGAATGCACCAAGCTAATTATATGAAGAAATAAATCTTCCTTCTCAGATGCGACGGGTGGGTTAGATCGGCTGGGCCTGTTTGTAGGTAGGGACTCTTGTAGTGCCTATAGCAAGAGAAGGGGAGAAGGGGTAATAGTTTAGTGGATATAGTTGTCCCGTGGGGTCCCACTGAGTCAACGGTTATGAAATTATAAAATTATAGTTGTAAAATTATAAAATTATAAAATTACCTGCTATTGATGCGGCAATCAGCAGGTAGTAGAGGGTACGCAGGGTATCCAGTGGGGTTGTTACTGGAAGTGGATCTAGGAGGGACAATAAAGGAGATGTCTGAATAGAAGAATAATGGGTGATGCACGATTGACTGGTTGGTCTAGTAGGTGTACCTGTGAAGGTGGAGTAGGAGGTAGACTTCGTAGTTATAGTTACAGGTGGGACGATCCTCCTTGGGTAGTGGTGCCAGTAGGATGGAAATGAATCTAGATCGTACTGAAGGAAAAAGGATAATATTAGGAATATAGTAGCGATAGTACAGGCTATTGCCTGGGTTAAATAGAGTAGGTACCTGTAATGCCGGAAAACGGCAGGAGGTGTCCAAAGAATCTCCAAGAGGGAATTCAGGAAAAGTTAAGTTTGACTTGTAAATATTGTCCCCTTAGATGGGTTCAGTAACTGGTTTAGGCTGCACCAGGAGGCTCTGGATGGGCCAGACAGGTCAGTGTCTAGTACACTACCATATAGCAGGAGGCTCTGGTTCTAAAAGTAAGTTAGCGATAAGTAAGTGATTAGTAGTGTCAGTCTTGGCAGTATAACCAAGTTTAACACAGTGGATGCTTTATATAATGGTATAAAGTTATAATTACCTGCCAGGTAGCTAGTATAGGATGTGGTGACTGGTCTGAGTGATGTCTCAAGTAGGTCGAAGTTTCTGATACTGTTAGCCTGAGATAGGTAAAGTACGGGGCTACAGCTGCATCAGGAGGCTCTGGCTGAGCTAGAGGTCGTCAGCGTCTAGCGGACTAAATAGGATCAGCAAAAAGGGTAAATAGAGCTGGCAAGTTGGTAATTAGTCGTTATTGTATAGTTGGAGTACCTAGAAAATGGTCTGGATGGCAGCAGGGTGGTTCAGCAGGAGGCTGTGGTTGATAGTACTTTGCCCGGTTGCTAGGGGGTAGAGTGGAACTGCAGGTGCTGCTGGGAGGAGATGGATTGTGGTCACTGTAAGGCTGTGGTGTGCGGTGGGGCCGTGGCCCGAATCTACTTACAGTACGTTGTCCCGCGATGTCAGGTGGTGTCAGTGGTCCGGGGCGAATGCGGAGTCCCGGCCGGTGACTGCCGCGTGTTCGCTGTTCCGGGTAGCGGGAAGGGGAGAGGAGGAGAGAGGAAAAGGCGCGCTCCAGGAGAAAGCGCGCGAGAGAAGTGACGTGACGAGCAGTCACGTGGTACGCAGCGTATTGATGCTACGGAGGCCTGGTTGGTGCCTCCTGTGCTGGGTCAAAGGGCAATATTTTATTTGATATTTTATATCTTCTCAATAAAAGTTTTAAATTATCCACCTCTGGCTTTCTTTCTCCAAACCCACTACCATTAGCGCGAATTTACACATATTACTTTAACCTTACGTTAACTTGGACACCGGTGGTTCCCTGTCCACTAATTCGCTGCTTTGCTAGTGTTTAGCCGGTAGCACCTCCTAAACCTACTATATGTATATACCGGTATTGTGTTGCTATATATTTATGTATATACCGGTATATTGTTGTTATATATTTATGTATATACCGTTATATTGTTGTTATATATATGTGTATACTGGTATTTTGTTGAATGTTGTCTTTTGTCCACTGTGTCAATGTCATTTGTCTTTTAATATCGTAAAACTAAAAGGCCATAAAATGTATGTTTTCTGTAAACATATGAGGCTCCTTGAATGGTCTCTAGAGTGAAT
This sequence comes from Phyllobates terribilis, assembly GCF_046119375.1. Lineage (NCBI taxonomy): Eukaryota > Metazoa > Chordata > Amphibia > Anura > Dendrobatidae > Phyllobates > Phyllobates terribilis. The sequence goes on along the minus strand of NW_027362767.1, from coordinate 235,745,593 downwards.
GTATGAGGATTAGATATAAAATCCTGAGTGTATAAGGGGGTCCAGATAGGTGCGGTTGACGGTCATTTGTGGACTGAAGACAAATGATAGGTTATTATAACTGTGTAAACACCAAGGTACACGGCACCTGATCCCATCTAGATATTTCTTGTTGTCTTACAGTATTCAATCTGTATTGTTCTATGTACATTTCTTATAATAACACAGCGTGACTGAAACCTCCACGTTTCAAAAGTGAACGCAGTGTTAAACCTGCGGCAGTCGAGTGTGACCTTGTCACGATCACTGTGGAGTTAGTAGAGTCCGCGACGGTGGTGTTCTGAATACCTGATTTTAAGAACGGGAACGTCTCTGGATATAAAGAGACGGTGTCGATAGACTTTATCTCAGCACTTCAGGTCTAGGAATACGAGGGAACCTTTGTCTATTGTCGTATACATTTCTCTAGTCTTGTTTGTCCAAAGATTGTAAAAGTTGTTGTGAATTGTGTGTTTGTACTGTTATCCTAGTCCTTGTGAATGTACTTACTTCTTTCATAGAAGTGACTACATTTTTCATCCCCCCGCTCCTTGGGGGCCGTTCTTACTAATTATACTGTGTTGCCATATTCCTCCTTTACAGGCCTTACCTTGGACAAAGGTGGGAACACAGAATATCAAGTAAATAAGCAGAGATCTCCTTCCTGAATTCAGGTGTTGCCCTATCTCACTTGTAGGTGAAATTCTCCTGTCAGAGAGATGGTGGATCCACCTGGGCAATCAGATCAACCAAATTCATTCCAGCAGTCAATATGGTGGCAGATATCGCAGTCGTATCTCTCCCACATCCACTTTATCACATTTATAGTCTATATATCGTTCTCTGTAAATCTATTAAAATGTACAAATTGTAAAACTCTGCAGTTACATCTGTTATATATCGGCACTAACTCTCTAAGCCCAAGGGAAGGGCAATCGTCCAGCCATGGTTCCCTAGAGGTTTCCTCCACAGGGGGTTTTCCTCTCCTGAGTGCTGGAGGGTGACTCTTCGTGAGTCGGGGGTTGTGCTATTTTCGGTGTCATGTAAATATAAATAAAATTGTGACCATTTGACACCTAATTGCAATGCTTCTTGTATTTATTTTGTGTGCTTCGGTCTGATTCATTTTGTTTGGGGGTCGGGGTCCATCACATACGGCTGGATATCTGCCGGCTGCACAGGACCCAGTAAGCACATTATGCCCCTGGGGTCGCCCCTGCTCTGATGATGATGATGGAGAAGAGAAGACAAGTATTCCAGCAAAACTCCTGGACGTGTGCTCAGTGGAATAAAGGAATGTATTACAGCAGTATTATAAGCAGATTACTCGTCTATTCCTGTAAGTCCCGTTGTCTTCAAAGGAGAAGTCTGCATGCATGATGGTCAGTGGTAACAGCGGCTGCACAGAATCTTCTTTATCCTAATAGGTGAGGGCAGCGTCATCCCTGCCACCAGATGGGAGCAACATCCCCGTCCTAAGGGGCAGCCTCAATATCATTCTTACTTAAAAGGAACCTTTTATGTCTGATAATGCTACAATCCTGAACATATAGTGTTAATCTGCAGGTTAATAGAGTTAGGAAGGTGCCCAACTGCCGGACCGTAAGTGCGGTACCCGGGAGAAAATTAACATTATTTATCCCGGGAGTTGCCGTCTTTCAGTCATACAGGCGTGGCCCAGAACAATTACAGTCACCACTCACAGGACTGAGAGAGGCGTGTATAAGCATACTCTGGCACTGACTGACAGCCGGCTATGCAGTGCAATCAGTGCCAGGCCGTGCTCACAACCGCCGCTCTCAGTAATGTGAGTGGTGACTGTAATGTTGTTTTAGTACCAAATTTGTAATTATCACAGGGGATAAAAGGAGAAAATGGACCCCATAATTTGTTACACAATTTCTCCCGAACGTGCCCCCTGTGCGGTTAAAAACTGCTGTGGGAGCACACGGTCGGGGTTGGAGAGGAAAGAGTGCTATATGATTTTTGGAGCATAAATTTGGCTGTAATAGATTGTGAATGCCATATCACATGTGCAGACCCCCTGACATGCCAAAACAGCAGAAACCGCCCCACAAGTTTCCCCATTTTGGAAACTAGAGCCCTCAAGGAATTCATCTAGCTGTGTGTTTAGTATTTTTAACAAACAGGTGATTCACAAAACTTTATAAAAATTAGATGTGAAAACCAAAAAATTAATATTTTCCAGTGAAATACTATGTTACCCCAAGACTGCAATTTTCACAAGGGATAATAGGATAAAATGGGCCCATATATTGTTATACAACTTCTCCCGAATGTAGTGATACCCAGGGCCGTACTCACAGGTCATGCTGCCCCAGGCACCGTTCATAAATACCCCCTGATTACAGGCCATTTATACCCATTATTCATATGGTAAGGTCAAGTCTAGTCAAGCGCAATGCTAGTGGGTCAGTGATAACAAAGGAGAACCTCAATAATAAAACTATTGATTATAATTGATCACTAGTTATGAGACTGTAAAAATAATAGGTACCAGCGGCACCATTTCCAGAAGTCTGATCTGTCCAGCGAGCAGCCTGGTCCTGGTGGTCAGTGGTGTGAATTGTGTCCTAATCATCTGGTCTTCTTGAGCATATAGTAATAAATGCTGAGACTAAATATTATTCCTATACAGATACTGAATAGTACCACTATATCACTTCCTAATAACACCGCCATACTGTGAGTAACACATTCATACCATGGGTACATAGTCCCATCATATCACCACCACCTTGCTGGGATTGGACAACCATCATACACAGACTGACTACTACCACCATACTGTGACTGAATAACACGACCAAAGACTGAATAATACCGCCATATTGTGGCCAAATTAAAACAAATACTCTGGGAATCCTGACAATCTAGGAAATGTTACTGAGGGCTCTGTGCACACAACGTCTTCTCAGGCGGATTCCACTGCAGAAACTGCCTGAAAAAACTCTCAACAAATGTTCAAAAGACTGAACATCTTCATTCCTGTGTAAAGCCACTTGCTTTGCTCATGTTCCAGCTTCTGAGAGTCTTTTAACCACTTCAAATTTCTAAAAACGCTTGTGTGGCGAGTGTCAGTAAGGCCGGGGCCACGCGAGCGACAGTAAGGCCGGGCCACATGAGCGACAGTAAGGCCGGGGCCACACGAGGAGAGTAAGGCCGGGCTACACGAGCGACAGTAAGGCCGGGCCACATGAGCGACAGCAAGGCCGGGGCCACATGAGCGTCAGTAAGGCCGGGGCCACATGAGCGTCAGTAAGGCCGGGGCCACATGAGTGACAGTAAGGCCGGGCCACACGAGCGACAGTAAGGCCGGGGCCACACAAACATCAGTAAGGCCGGGGCCACACGAGCGACAGTAAGGCCAGGGCCACATGAGCGTCAGTAAGGCCGGGGCCACAAGAGCGACAGTAAGGCGGGGCTACACGAGTGTCAGTAAGGCCGGGGCCACACGAGCGTCAGTAAGGTTGGGGCCAAAAGAGCGACAGTAAGGCCGGGGCTACACGAGCGTCAGTAAGGCCGGGGCCACACGAGCGACAGTAAGGCCGGAGCTACACGAGCGTCAGTAAGGCCGGGGCCACACGAGCGTCAGTAAGGCCGGGGCCACAAGAGCGACAGTAAGGCCTGGGGCCACAAGAGCATCAGTAAGGCTGGGGCCACACGAGCGACAGTAAGGCCGGGGCCACACGAGCGCATGTTGTCTCGTGAGAGAATCGGGGTCCATTAGGCCAATGACACTCGGCACAAAATCTGTCAGACTCTGATCCGAGTGTGATTGCTCTGTGTTCTCGCATGAGAGATTCGCAGCACAGATGCAGAGGAGACGGAGAAAGTAATTTCTCCATCTCCTCCATTGTCGGCGTCGCACAGTAATCAAACTGCACTCGGGTGACAACAGAGTGCAGTCCAATGTTTCACTCGCACCCATAGACTTGTATTGAGCTGAGGCTAAAGGAACCTTAATGGAACCTCAGCTCTGAGCCCATGAGCTCACTGATTGCCTGTTGTGTTGTCAATGCCACAGCCAATAATAGATACTGGGAGAATATACCTCTTTTTAGGTATATTTTTATTTATTTTTCTTTAAGGGAATGTGTCACATACATTTTTTAAAATGACCAATAATGCCACATACAAGGGACAAAGATCGTCACACCATGACCAGAGCACATACTACCACCACATAGTGACCAAATAATACCACATACAAGGGAGAAATACCACCACACCATGACAAGACCACATATTACCACCACATAGTTAACAAATAATAGTAATGACCTAATGTTGGCCCTGGGGTCCAGCACCCAGCACCCCCACCGATCCGCTGATACTGGCAGTGGTGGGATATAAGCAGTGAACAGCAGATACCACAGTACCATATACTACACTGAATCAGTTTTATTATGGTTCCTTTCCATTAGGGCTGCCATCAGGGCATCACTGCCCTTACTGCTGTATGGGGCCCGGTGAACAGAATGAACAGAACTAAAGAGTGGGCCCGGACCTAGTCCGGGCCCCCCCCTTGTGCTTCTGACGCGCCCCCAGGGCAGTGGGGTACTCGGTGTCTGGGCCTATGGATGCTGGGGGGGATTTTGTCACAGTGGCTGGCCCAGTCCGTGGCCCAGGGCGGTCAACAAAAAAAAGGGGAAAGTTTATATGGGATTTGTAGTTCGATCGTGACGCCACCTGTGGTTTCTGGTAATTTGTACCAGCGCTGCTGCAGACCTCTGAGGCAGTTGATAAGGCAGCTGGGATGGGACAGCTCCCCACAGGTGGAGCGGGCCTCAGGGCAGTGTAGAGTTTGATGGTGGGTGGTGATGCTGGGACTGGGTGCAGGAGGGATGGCACAGCACGAGTAACTGACAGAGACAGGGGATTCGCTTCAATACCTTTACTGGTGCGGATGTCAGGTACGGTCCAGGGTACTCGGTCGGAAGGGTGCACTTCAGGACTTCTCCCCAGTGAGCGGGTATAAGGCTTCCTGGTCCATATCTCCCTCTCTCTAAGCTCCTGGCCAGCCTGCAACTTGGCCTAGCTTTTGTGTCATGCTGTTCCTTCTCCTGTCGCTTGGTAGTAGGACCTTCCGCTGGCAACCACTATCCCTGGGCGCCGGGGCCTTCGTGGTTCCTGGTCCTGTGTGGGTCTAGCTTCTGGTCGGCCAGGGACTTGTAGTCCTCCTGGTATGCTGGTGATCCCTACTGGGTATAAAGGGACCCTGTAGGCCCGGACCCGGTGTCCGGTTTGTATACTCGGGGTGAGCCTATGATGCTCCTCTGCCCCCCTTATCACTTCTCTCCTCTGCTTCTTGCCTCCGGCCATACTCGGGGCCCCTCAGGCTTCTACTCGTGCTGTAGGCCTTGGCTCGCCTAAGCACAGCAGCCAGCGTGCTGCGTCTTCACTGATCTCCTAGCGTCAGCACACTCTCTGACTACCTAACTCCACCCTCCAGTATATATATCCCTATCTGGGCTCCCTCTGGTGGTCTGAGGTGGAAGGGTGGAGGTGTTTGTATGAAGTGAGGGCCTCTTGTGGAGAAGTCCGTCCATGCACCCTTTTGGGTTCTGTGGTACCTGTGCACAGCAGGGTGCCACACTTCAGCTCACCAAGCTCCAGGTGTTATGATCTGCAACATGTACTAAGGAAAGATAGGGGAAAGCTGTCCCTACAGTAAGTCTAAGCTGAATCCCTACGATGTAACGGCCTGCCTGTTTCTAGCGAACAGACCCGCCTTAGTCCTCGGCTAGTCTGAACGAAGACCTATAGCATAAAGGAAGGAGTCCCTAAAAGATCTAAGGACTGGAACAAAAATGGGACACCTCCTAAACAGAGAAGTTGTTGCAGAACACAAAAAGACAAACAGACAAAAAGGTACTAGAGGTCCCAGAAGGACCAAGCGAACTGACAGAGAAAGGCACCGAGGCACCTGACTAGAGAAACAGGCAAACACTGAAGTCCAACACAGCCAGAAGGGCGGAGCTGGAATATAAAGGCAGATGGTCACGTGACCGCAAAACACAAGATGGAAAAAAAAAACAGGAGGGTTCTAACACCAGGGTATCGTGTGTCAGAGCGCTGCCAACGGCAATATAAATCTCGGCGTAGCGAGCCTTGGAACTCTCATGGCCATCAAAACTGAACACCCATACAGCTCCAAGGGCTCCCTCCGCCTCTTCTGTAACGCACTCCAGAAGTGGAGCTGCAGGGGTTTGTATGAGAGGTAAATATTTAAAATGTTTTTTTTATTTTTTTAATAGAATTATGTAAGGTGACTAATGGTCGCGTAGTCGATGGGAGGCATGTGTCACAGAGATGGCTGTCCTCTGTGATGTAATCCTGGAGTTTTTCTCTAGTGCACATAAGCACTAAGAGGATTGTTTGGTGCACCTGGGACCGGGTTATGGGTAGTTTAGAGAGATGGACGGGTCGAGCTACCCTCATACCTCACCTCTGGGTGTGGTTAACAGCCTGTATAATGGAGGCTGCTGTTTGGCACATATGTAGTGTTTGGAGGGAGAAGGCCTCCTGTGTGTGTTGTCTCCAGACTGAGCTGTGTGCTGTACTAGCCTGTGTGACCACAGGTCCGGTTTATCAAAGACTTTGCTTAAAGGACTATTTTCTTTGTTTTTGCCTGCCCTAAAGGCTGCTTGTTTGCATTTTACTTTCTGGCCGGTTTATGAAGCCAATAAACCACTATGAACATTTAAAGAAACATGCTACAGATTCTAATTCAATTATATATTTATTGGTGGGTAAAGTGTCTATTTATAGTTAGTGGGGGCGCAGTGGCAGATTACAATTTATATTTGGAATGGTGGGTTGCATAATAACGAATATATTAATGGTGGGTGCGTGCCTTTATTCAGCTGCGTAGTGTAAAAATTGGGGAATGTGCTCTAGATAACTGTTATATTATGCAGAGACGAGTCTTGGCTGGAAGAAGTGATGGCGGTCTGTGCTGGATGAAGGAGAAAAGCAAAGATGAAGGACTTCACCTATAGACGTCACTGGTGAGTCAGTGTGTTATCTATACACTGACATTATATACTATGTACAGAGCTCCTGTGTATAATGTCACTGGTGATCACTGTATTACCTGTACACTATATACAGAGCTCCTGTGTATAATGTCACTGGTGATTACTGCATTACCTATACACTATATACAGAGCTCCTGTGTATAATGTCACTGGTGATCACTGTATTACTTGTACACTATACACTATATACAGAGCTCCTGTGTATAATGTCACTGGTGATCACTGTATTACCTGTACACTGACACTATATACAGAGCTACTGTGTATAATGTCACCGGAGATCACTGTATTACCTATACACTATATACAGAGGTCCTGGGTATAATGTCACCAATGATCCCTGTATTACCTGTACACTGACACTATATACAGAGCTCCTGTGTATATTGTCACTTATGGTAATATTAGTATTGTGATTTTCTATTAATAATCAGTATTATAGTTTTCGGTCACTATGTGGTCTGGTCATGGTGTGGTGCCATTTGTTCCTTGTATGTGGTATTATTCGGTCACTTTGTGGTGGTAATATGTGATCTGGTCATGGTGTGGCGGTATTTATCCCCTATATTTGGTCACTATGTGTTGGTAATATATGGTCTGGTCATGGTGTGATGGTATTTGTCCCTTGTATGTGGTATTATTCAGTCACTATGTGATGGCAATATGTGGTCTGGTCATGGTGTGGTGGTATTTGTTCCTTGTGTGTGGTATTATTTGGTCACTATGTGGTGGTAATATGTGGTCTGGTCATGATGTCATAATATTTGTCCCTTGTATGTGATATTATTGGTCATTTAAAAAACTGTACGTGACACATTCCCTTAAAGAAAAATATATAAAAATATATCTAAAAAGAGTATTATGTATTATAAGAAATGTTTAATAGGTTAGAGTAGAGTAGGGCTCTGCCAGAAGAGTCTACCTTGTCGTGGTGGCGGCTTAAAACAATATTTTGGCCAAAACAAAAGCTGCTGGCTCTGTATGTGATCTGATGTTCACTGGGAACTGGTAATGTGTGATTGGGGAGGACGTGGTGCAGAAGTGGAGTTTTTCCAAGAGTGGGCGGTGGGACTGTGGAGGCGGAGCCTGGGCGAAGTCTCAAGGGGGCCTGAAAATGTTGCCAGTATGGAGCCCTGAAATTCCTGGTGTCAGCCCTGCGCTCCATTAACATATAAGAGTTGCCCTGTGCATGATAAATGGACGATCTTGTGATATGCGGGGGCCCCGGATTTTGTCCAATCAATCACTCATTGCCTGATTCATTATTGCATTTGTGCCTTTTTTAAATCTTTTTTTTTTTTGGTGTTTTTTGCCTGTATTTCATTTGTACCGTATTATTTTAATTTGCGCCATTTTAGTTTACTATTTTTTAATTTAATTTTTTTTTTACGCCTGTCATTATTTGGGCGAGGTTTGGGGTTTCCCGATGTTTTTGACCCATCAATCAATTGCGACTTTTTAAAACTGTATTCCAGTCTGCCCTTTTCCCCCGTTGGAGTAATATTATATATGCCAGATATTCCAGTGCAAATGTTGTGACATTTTAGTAGAACATGTGAGTTTTTGCTCTAAAAGTCAATAAACTGGTTAAAAGGCAAAAAATAAAGACTCCGCGAGGATGCAACAGCGAAACGCAGGAGCGCCACCACTCTCCATTCATTTTCTATGGGACTGCCGGAGATTGCTGGGCACAGCACTGTTCCCATAGAGAATGAATAAAGTTCTATTCCGAAAGGACATTTCAGAGCCTATTCTAATAAATAGGAGGCAAAGGTGCAGTTCCCTGCCGTGGCCACTATCAGAAGTTCTGCAATTGGGCACTTCCGGCCTGCGGCATCCGGGGTCAGCTGATCGGCGGGGGTGCTGGGTGTTGGACCCCGACCAATCACACATTGATGACTTATCCTAAGGATAGGTCATCAATAATTAAGTAGTGGACAATCTCTTTAACTCCACTGTCAACTCTAACAGAGGCATATTAGGTCATAGCGCATCTGTTTGGGCACCCATCGCCCCCTAACAAGTGATCGTAGGGGGGTGCCAATGGATTGCCATAGCAGCCGGGAGTCTACGGAAAGCCCTCGTCGCCATCATGTTGGTAGGTACTCCTGTGTAGCCCAACCACAGGCCGGACACAATGATTTGGGCTGTAAACCGCAGCACTGACGTAAAAAGCGATCAAACAATCTCAGGGTCAACTCTCCTATTGGGGAGGAGAAAAAAAGAAAATTCAGTAGACTGTAAAGTGGAAAAAAAATATTTAAGAAAAAAAAATTCAAATGATTTAAAAATAAAGAAATTAATAACATCATTAAAATAGAAAATGAATTAACACTGAAAAGGAAAAAAATATCTAAAGGCCAAAATTCCTCCTGTTTTTGGGTCGTGGAGCCTCGTTTTTTTTTTTTTTCTATTCCTCCCCACCCCCCATTTTTCAGTATGTTATACGCTAAAGCGGAGGGCATCTTACAAAACCTGAAAAAACAATCTACAGCGATGGACAAATAAGAAGTTACGGCTCTTGGAAGAAGAGGAGGAAAAAAACGGAAGAGCAAAAATGAACATTGGCTCCGATGGGAAGAGGTCGTTCACTTTTCATAGCTTTTTTTTTTACTTAAATACATGTAGATGGGGCTAAAAAATATTTTTGCAATTGGGTTTTATTAAAATTGTTGCACCGTTTGGCTTCTATAGACCCTGTGTTACATTATCTAGTGCTGGTCGCTCAATGAGTCAACTGAGGTTCTATCAGTGAGCTCCTTGGTAACTCTTTTATGACTACATTTGAATGTGCGTTGAAACAAAGCCTGTAAAATCCAAGAGGTGCAAAGTTTTTAATAAAAACCAAAAGCAAAAATGATTTTTGGCCCCAAATATATGCATATAAAAAATAAGTAAATTGTCCCCAAAGGTGGAATCCCCCCACATCAATAATATCATCCTTGGATTCTGAGTGCTCGTACAACCAAACATGAGAAAACCTAACCCCGGCCTGACTGATATGTCAATCAACTGCACTACACCCGCCTACACTGGATTCATTGGTCTATTCAAGTGTCAATCAACATAACAGCAGCATTGATTGGCTCAGCCTCCAGAAAGCCCCCACCTACCCATCTCGCTATCTGATTGGCTTCCGTTCATGGCAACTGGTTTGTGATTGGTTGTTCGACGTTGTGCCGCTAAACCGCTTCTGCGCCTGCGCGAAAAAGAAAGCGTGACACCGAGACCTGCGCCATGAATATCCGGAACGCACGGGTAACCGGCGAATTCGGGGTGTATCTATCACACAGGGACGAGCCTGGGGACGGGGGTTGTGTCGGAATAAATCGCTGTCACTTACATAGCTTGTGACTATGTATGCTAGTTGGAGGAGGGAAGGTGGGGTTTATGACTGATTTTCCCATGATGCTCTGCGCTAGGTGTTGTGATGGAAAGGACATTGTGGTATTTGTAGTCCCTCTAGATGGTGTTATTATAGGAGGACAGGGGAAGAATCAATGGCTGATTCCCAGCATGCACTGCGAGCTGTGATGACGTCACCATATTTGCAGCTCCGCCCCCTCACCAGGCAATTGCATGAAGGGCAATTCCTGTACCGAGCTCGCCTCCGTTTATAGGAGCGTGATGAAGCGGTGAGGTCGCTTTATGGGAGTTGGACCCAAAGGGAGGCATTGACTTAGATTTAAGGGTGTATTCCCATCTTTATAGCTGGATATTGTCAGAGCTGGTAAATACAAGCACTTTTGCCATTTACTGCTTATTAAAATTGTCAGCCGTTCCTGAAATATTAACACTTTTCTCTTGTTTACATCTGGTTGCCCAGGAGACCGACCACCTCTGCTGTCTAGCTTGTAAGTGATGCACCACCCCCCCCGAAGATTAGGGAGTTAACAGCATGCTCCAGCGATCCCGGTCAGGTGCAAACCAGCGCTTACAAGCTCAATAGAAAAGCGGGAGTAAGCTCTGCACATGTCCAGCAGCGGTGGTCGGTCTCCAAGGCAGCGAGCTGAAAACAACAAGAAAAGTGTTAATATCTCAAGAACGGCTGCAAATTTTAGCAAACAGTAAATTGTTGAAATATTGGGCTAAGGGGGCGCTGCCAGCCCCATAGAGAATGAATAGAATGACGGTCACCCCCAGCTGGGGAATAAAAGGGTTGATTGGACCCCCGGAAATGTGAAAGTTCTTTGCATAAGTGATCACGTCTAGACCCCTTTAGAGTAAGTGCAGACTGAGTCTTGTCGCTGAGTTTTTGGAGTTGAAACTCTTCAAATCCTGAAAAACTGGTCATATAGTCCACAAGAAGCCTCAGTGTGCACATGCCCTTACAGGGGTATTCTGTATTCCATCCGCTCCATGATCCTGAGCATTAGGGGGCTAGCATGACTGGTCTGCACTGCGGCCCCTCCGTTGTTTTGGTCCCATTCACCTGAATGGAGATGAGCTGCAGATCTCTGCACAGCAAACAGCCGAGGGAAGGGGTCGCTGCACGGACAGGCGGGGATGGGGTCGCAGCACAGAACTAAGGTCCCTTAATGATCAGTGGATGATGGAGCATTAAAGGGGTCATCTACTTGTTTAATATTAATAGCCTATCCCAGTATCAGGTAGTTGGGGGTCTGACACCCGCACACCCACTGCTGCCCCCGACATGCAGAGCCAGCTCTGCTCTATATACATTACTCACTCATCCCATCCATTTGAATAGCTGCAGCATCGGGGATGATCCAATTCACTGACTGCAAAGACAGATGGTGAATAATTAAAACACTTTAAAGTTTTCCATTAGTTTGACTTAATGATAAAACTTTCTGAAACTTCTCTGGAATATTCTCGCGAGTCAGGGCGGCATCTTTGTGGGTGCAATGTGCGTTTGATCTGCAGGGAGGCCGGCTGTGATGGGTGACGTTGGGCTCCATATACCTATGATCCAGTCTTGTTTTTCATCACTAATTTTTTTTTGTGTATCCGCAGCCCGAGGACCTGATGAACATGCAGCACTGCAATCTGCTGTGCTTGCCGGAGAACTATCAGATGAAGTATTACTTCTACCACGGACTGTCCTGGCCGCAGGTGCGTGCTGTACTGACAGCAGGGAATTCATTTTCCCACGTGACGTGTAGCTTTCCCTATCTGAATCTAAACATTGCTGCTGGCAGGGGCGCGGGGCCAGACCCCTCCGATAAATAACGCTGCACACAAGCTGCAGTTTCCTTTGTCATGGGCAATGTTGTTCCATGCAGGCCCCTGGTGGACGGGTCTGGAAGTTATTGATGGGGGTCCGACCTCTGGGACACAGAGCGATCAACAGAACAGGGAATTTGTGTCCCCGACAGGGGCACTTTTTTTAAATTAATTCTCTATGGGACTGCCAGGAAAAGCCGAGCGCTGAGCTCAGGAGCCCCAGAGACAATTAATGAAGCTGTGTATATAGTCAACGCTTATTCATGGGCAGAAATCAGCCCCATGTAAATAGGCGTACTCTCTGTAAATATGCCTTCTATATACACTGGAGAACTGGTGCAAATGCATCGAGAAATATTCAGCTTTGTGTCCACATTTTCCCGACTTTAAATATTTCTGTATAATGGCAAAAAAATAAGAATAAAATGTATAAGGCGAGAGAGCCGGGGGAGGGAAGCGCAGAGCATTGCTCCTGTGTCTGCAGATTCAGCTGTGGATGTCGGATTCTTTTTCTTTCTTCATTATTAAGAGCGATTTCAGAGTTTACCGCTCGTAACGGGTTTATTATTCTTCTCCCCTCGCAGTTGTCGTACATCGCAGAAGATGAAAACGGGAAAATTGTCGGTTATGTCCTGGCAAAAATGTGAGTTTTTCCTGGTAATATTACACATGGAGTCCTGATAAATTTTTTATTTTATTACTTAAAGGGGGTTTTCTGGTCTCGGGGAGGGTGAGAAAAGCACAGGGTTTAAGAAAAGAAATAGATAAACTGAAGCCAGAAAACCCCCTGTAGTTATCAACCAGAGTAGTTTTCGCACCATAAGACACACCCCAAATTTTCAGGAGGATGATAGGGGAAAAAAAATTAATGCGTCAAATAAGGGTCCGTTTCACAGTCTGAATTCAGCTTACTGGCGGGGGTGAAACGGTGGTGCAACGGGGACACAGATGGTGCAGAGCTGCGGAGTGATGCTGGTAGAAGGTGGTGCTGGTGCTCCGCCGACATTTTGTAAAAGCCACTTACATGGTTTCAGTGCAGTTGAATCCGGGAAGATGGTAGCTGAGATCTCAATTTGCGCATGTGTCGCCTCCAGTGGCCATTTTCCCAGAGTCCGCTGCATTGAAAGCATGTAAGTGCGAGGGCTCCGGACTTTCACAAAATGTGAAATTCACACCCTCTTCTACCTCTCTACCAGCCTGGGGCTCAGCGTCGAGCACCAGCCAGGGACTCGCAGCATCGCCCCCACAGCGTCGCACCTCCGAACACGCCCTCCTCCCAGCCCAGGGCCTGCAGTATAGCCTGACTCCTCAGCTACATTCGGTGTATAAGAGACAACCCCCATTTTCCCCCAAAATTTGAGGGGAAAACATGTGTTTTATAGAGCGAAAAATACGGTAGCTACAGGCTAGGTGATGAATGTATGCTGGGACCCCCACTAATCACCAGAGCAGGGGTCCAAAACCCACTTTTTAGACAAGTTTGAACAGAGTGACTGTCCAGGATACACACTGCTGCTCTATTAATGTCTATGGGACTGACGGAGATAGCCGGGTACTGCGCTCCTCTATCAGTCCGCAGTGGCGCTCCATTCACTGACTATGTGTCAGGTACAGATAGAGGAGCGCAGTACCCGGCTATCTCCGTCAGTCCCATAGACATTAATAGAGCAGCAGTGTGTATCCTAGACAGTCACTCTGTTCAAACTTGTCTAAAATGTGGGTTTTGGACCCCTGCTCTGGTGTTTGTACCTGACACATAGTCAGTGAATGGCGCGCCACTGCGGACTGATGGCAATAGCCGGGTACAGCACTCTTCTATCTGCTCCATAGTCGGTGAATGGAGCGCCACTGCACATCACTGCTTCAAAAGTTTTCTCATAAAGGCTTCTACATTTTGGGATGCTGTACACTATTGCTACCAATGAGGGATGCTCACTCTGAGATCTTGGTGACAGGATCCCTTTAATTGTCATTTTATATTGGGATGGAGATTCTAGACCTTAATCTGAAGAAACCCTAACGCTTTATTTCTTGTCTTGTGCAGGGAGGAAGATCCAGATGACGTCCCTCATGGCCACATCACCTCATTAGTAAGAGAACCTTCCTGTTATTTATCTCTGCATGTTAGTCTGAGATTTAAAGGGGTTTTCCACTACTTGTATATTGATGATCTATCCATAGGATGGGGGAATACATTTCAGATTGGTGTTGGACCATCACCCCCACCAAACAGCCATTTGTAACTCCCGTTGCAGCCGGAAATAATGAGTGTACTGAGCCGGAACGGCACGGCTGTGTACCCTGTGTAATTGGTGTAAGCCGGAACGGCACGGCTGCGTACCCTGTATAATTGGTGCAAGCCGGAACGGCTCGGCTGCGTACCCTGTGCAAGCCGGAACAGCGCGGCTGCGTACCCTGTGTCCGGTGCTGCAGCTCAGTACCTGTGCATTCCAATAGCCGCTGCACCCAAGAACCGACACTGCGCCGAGCTGCTCTTACTGAATGTTCTCATAGAATCTCTGTGGATTGTGAAACGGATCAGCCTCAAAATCCACATAAAAAAACAAAACAAAAACATTTCAAATGTTCTTTGATGCTTTAGGGAAAATATATATTTTTGATGCTTTAAAATCCATGTGTGAACATACACTTAGAGCTGGTTATCAGTATCTCAGCGGTGGACACCCCCTTTATTATAGGTCTTTATTAGTTTGGTTATATGGTGCGGATGTTATAATAATGGTTGCCTTTTGCCCAGGCTGTTAAACGCTCGCACAGAAGACTCGGCCTGGCTCAGAAGCTGATGGACCAGGCCTCCAGAGCAATGATTGAAAACTTCAATGCCAAATATGTCTCTTTACATGTGCGGAAAAGGTGATTTTTGGGATTTCCTTGCCTCTAAAGTAAATATCAGTGGTGTTGTGGGAGGGGTGTTCTCTGGAAAAAAAACACCAAAGGTGTATCAGAGCTGGATACAACATACGAGTCGGTGTCTGGAGGGATTTGTACGGATTTCATCTCTTTGTGATTTCACTTTACAGCAATCGAGCAGCTCTGCATTTATACTCCAACACATTGAATTTCCAGTAAGTGTTTTGTTTTTTCTTTGCCCCTGTTGCTCCTTTGCCCCTGTTGCTCCTTTGCCCCTGTTGCTCCTTTGCCCCTGTTGCTCCTTTGCCCCTGTTCCTCCTCAACATTGCAGAGGCAACCTTTACTGGAAAACCCCCATACACTGACTGTAGTTTGTTTTATTTAAACTAAAAAAAACCTGTACTTTATTCAACCTTCCCAGATCGAATGCTGGGGCTGAAAGGAGCAGGTCTGGCCAATTCCAAGTCCCCAATTCTAATCTGTAGAGATGGGCAACAGTGAAAAGTGTCCAAAGGGGCTTTCCAGTTTCAGAAAACATGTCCCCCAGCTGTAATTTAAAAAAAAAGTACTCTTCCTCCCTGGATCCAGCACTGAGTCCCCGCCGCTGCTTGGGGTCTACAGTGCAGATGTCATGTCCACAGCGGTGCAGCCAGTCATTGAGTTCAGCAGCTTTGTAAGAGCCGTGGCTGTGCTGGACCTGGGGAAGGTGAGCAACGCATGGATTTTTGGTGTGTGTGTGTGTGTGTGTGTGTGTGTGTGTCAACAGATTGGAAATGGCCAAAACTCACTCATTTGGCTGTTTTCACCTCCCGCATTCAACACTATGAACCTGGGGTATGCCAACAATGTGAGATCAGTGTTGGTCTGACCAATGGGACCCCTGCCAATCACAAGAACGACAGTGGCCCCCACCACAGGGGAGTTGTAATATTACACGTGGTCCAGGCTAATAAGGACAGCGTCTGCTTCCTTGAGACGTTGTCTTCTGGAGGCTTCTTATACAATTCACCTAGTGTCTGTATTTCTGCACAGAATCAGTGAAGTGGAGCCCAAGTACTACGCTGATGGTGAAGACGCGTACGCCATGAAGCGGGATCTGACGCAGATGGCTGAAGAGGTGAGGCGGTGGGGTCCATCAGACTATGGGATGCAGAATATCAGGGCATTCAGCACAAGTGTAACCAGAGCCTTGAATTGCTATGATGAGACATCCAAAACAGTGCGGCTATTACCAAAGTCACAAAGTCCCGTATCATAGTCCAGAGCTGTATTCATAATTCTGCTGAATGTCGTTGCCATCAGACTCATCCCTAATAACTTTACCTAGGGGCAGCTCATTCCTCCTACATCAGATAACGATGCAACGCCCGGTGTAAAGACTCTCCATGGGACTAATTGTCAGCAGCCAATCAGGTAGTAAGGAATGCTGGGAGATTTTAGCTCTGAAGCCTTCAGAATTATGAATGCAGCTGAAGATAAGTAATGCAGCGTATTTACACAGTTACTTTGTAGATGTTCATTCTGTCTGTAAATAATAGTTGGGTTGTCTCATCCTGTTCAATGGGTAAAATTGCCAAGCGCTTGTAAAAAAAACAAATAATTTGACAATTTAACTGTAATTAAAATCCTCTCTGTTCAAGAAAGGAGGGGTCTGTAATTATACTGCTCCGTGCTCCTCGGTTACTAGCCACCACTTCAGTCTGACATCAGAGGTGGCCACTTTCCTAGGCAAGGAGCGTGGCTGAATCCGGCCAGCTGTCACGTTCCTACCTCGCGCTTCTCCAATGTTGCAGAGGCAAAGCTGCCCCTGAGAGTGCACAGCCCTATGTCATAACCGTGCCGCTGCTCTGAACTGTCAGTCACCAGGAGCACACCGCTCCGATGCCGCTGCTCTGAACTGTCAGTCACCAGGAGCACACCACTCCGATGCCGCTGCTCTGAACTGTCAGTTACCAGGAGCACACCACTCCGATGCCGCTGCTCTGAACTGTCAGTCACCAGGAGCACGCCGCTCCTCTGCCTCTGATGCCGCAGGTTCGAGCGCTCAGTCACCAGGAGCTCGCCGCTCCTCTGCCTCTGATGCCGCAGGTTCGAGCGCTCAGTCACCAGGAGCACGCCGCTCCTCTGCCTCTGATGCCGCAGGTTCGAGCGCTCAGTCACCAGGAGCTCGCCGCTCCTCTGCCTCTGATGCCGCAGGTTCGAGCGCTCAGTCACCAGGAGCACGCCGCTCCTCTGCCTCTGATGCCGCAGGTTCGAGCGCTCAGTCATCAGGAGCACGCCGCTCCTCTGCCTCTGATGCCGCAGGTTCGAGCGCTCAGTCACCAGGAGCACGCCGCTCCTCTGCCTCTGATGCCGCAGGTTCGAGCGCTCAGTCATCAGGAGCACGCCGCTCCTCTGCCTCCGATGCCGCTGCTCTGAACTGTCAGTCACCAGGAGCACGCCGCTGCTCTGAACTGTCAGTCACCAGGAGCACGCCGCTCCTCTGCATCCGATGCCCCTGGTCCGAACTGTCAATCAGGAGCACACCGCCCCCCTTCTAGTAAAGAAGGAAGCCGGGAGGCAGAGGAGCGGTGCTTTCCTGAAGATAGAAGACGAGACCCTGGGAGTAATCATTTATCATAGGTGCAGGTATATGAGAAGGTTTGGTAAAGCAGGGCAGTCCCCACAGCACCTCAAAAAGAGATCTTATTCCCATTTTCACGGACACTTCCTTAGGGGACAGAGGAAAACCCGAGCATCTATTTGACAGTAAACTAAACTAAATAGCTGGGTGTTGGTAAGCTAGGTGTATCCAGGTGTAGCCGGGTGGGGAGGAGTCAAGTTTTTTTTTTTTTTTTTTTAAAAGGGTTGTCAAAGTTTGCACCTACTCTGTGACCACAAACTTGTGAATCCACACAGTGAACTTTGTCAGGATTCTCCGGCGCCGGGAGAGGGCAATCATGGGACTGCAAGAATGCCATCTGCATACTCCTGGCCACATTCCATCTAGATGTGCGCACTTCTAGTCGGAATGTAGTTGGTAGTATGCAAAATACTTGCAGTCACTCTGACCTCACAGCACTGGAGAATCCTGACAGCATGCAATGTGGG